>NC_091432.1:207722869-208322869 GCF_964237555.1 Oryctolagus cuniculus | reverse complement strand
TCTAGTCCCGGTCGGGGCGCTGGATTCTGTCCCGGTTGCCCCTCTTCCAGGCCAGCTCTCTGCTGTGGCCCGGGAGTGCAGTGGAGGATGGCCCAGGTCCTTGGGCCCTGCACCTCCATGGGAGACCAGGAGAAGCACCTGGCTCCTGCCTTTGGATCAGCGCGGTGCGCCGGCCACGGCGGCCATTGGAGGGTGAACCAACGGCAAAAGGAAGACCTTTCTCTCTGTCTCTCTCTCTCACTGTCCACTCTGCATGCCAAAAAAAAAAAACAAAAAACAAAAACAAAACAAAACAAAACAAAAAAACAAAAAACAAACAAACAAACAAACAAAAAACCAACTTATATATCTCAGAATTCGACTTCTGGGAGTAACTGACCATGCAGGGGATACAGACGTTGGCAGTGACCGAGACTGCTCCAGCTCACAAAGCGAATTTGTTAGCTAAGATAAACAGAGACTTCCAGACTCTGGACAGGCAGGGCCTGCACTATGGCCCTCATAAGTAGGAAGGAGCTACAGAAGATGGATGATACTATGCCTGTCAACATCCCTTAGGATTAAGGGAATGATGTCTCTGAGGGGGCAATGATGTAGGCGGTATACAGGATAAAATTGATTAAGTTTGTGAGCTGGAAGACCACGCCTTCACCACACCTCTGTGTGACCGCATGCCCTTACCTGCCACATCTCTATGCTCACTGGCCAATCAGGTTAATTAACCACTCCTTTTTGGAAGTGGATTAAAAGCCTGGGATTTGGTGTACCTGGCCTTTTCCTTTCTTTGGCCTTTTGCCAGTGCAATGCACGGCCTTTGGGCCACCTGCCTCATGCTTCCTGGCCTAGATGCTCCTCCATGTGGCTGGCTCCTGGTACTCGGTATGAATCTAAATTTCCCTCTCTTCTTTAGACAGGGCCCTCATTTTCCTATGCATCTCTCTCACTGAATAAAAACTTAAAACATAAACAAACAAACAAACATACAAAAGACTCTGAAACTTCATTCTGACATTTGAAAATTTTTGGTGCATCATGATTATTGCCTAATGGGGAGGAGCCTGAGGCAGGACATTTGAGGAAAACCCACTGACGTTTATGTTGTTTAGCTACAAAGTACCACCTGATACTGATGTTGATCACAATAGAAAGTCAAGATACAAGACTGAAATTTTCATGTTTGGTGGGTTGTAATCTTTGCACAAGTTTGCACAGCTTAACTTTTTTTAATCTCATTTTAGCACTGATTATTAGAATACTTTTTATATTCCCACCTCTTAATCAGATATTGCTCATACAAACTCATAATATGCATCTTTCAATATATATGACTGCATATTCATTTGCATAACAGTGCAGATCCAAGAGAACTCACTAAAAAAATCGATAGGTCAAAGGCTTGGCATCTGCTTTTTAGATGAATCTACAACAGTACTGCTAGCACTCTTCCTCAGTCCTCTTAATATCCTAAAACCCTGACAATTAAAGCTGTTGATTTGAGGAAGACATATGTTTGTTGATTGAAAATTGGCTGATAATACATTTCCAGTGCTAATATGACAGGAAGAATGCTGTGGACCAGTGACCTCCAACAATATATAAAATGAGTTTTAGTTCATATTGAGATAGATAACACTTTCAACTATTGTGCTGAAAGCCAGCCTTAAACCCTCACACACGACCAAGTACCTTGTGTTTGTGATTACCATTAGATGCTTTTCATTAGTTATCCTGGATTCTCCATAATCCGCTATGCCCCTCTTTCATGCCCTACTTTGCTCTCAGGTTGGTAGCTTGTTTATGCTTCTCCTCCTGGCTTTTGAACTTACAGTGGTGTTATATGGAATTGGTATGCCTTGGCATTAATCTTGAGTTATGGGTGGATGCTTCTCTATGATTTGATGTTTCCATACTTATTTCCTGGCACCATGTTTTAATTATCCCCTTGTCAGGGGTAAAAGAGGCTTCCTTTGGGAGTAAAAGAGGCTCATGAAAACACATTGGGATTACAGTTAATTGTATTGAACATATCCTTAACACAGTGGATATTGATATGTGAAGAGGTATTGAACAATAAAATATCAAGAACAATATTCTTATCACTACTACAAAGAAATGCATACTGACAATGTCATCAAAAGAAACCAGAGCAGAAAAGGAAGCTTATTTTATCCTATGTGTACATTTTTATTTACGACTAAATATGATCAATTTTTTTATTGTCAAATAATCTGCTATTGCTAAGGATGTGAGAGGCCAAACAAAAAGGAATCTGTCAAAAAAAGACTCAAATGAAACATGGCTTTTTCCCCCTTTTTTAATTCTCCTATTGCTTTTCTCATTCCAGACTCAAACATTTCATGAAACTCTGGGCAAATGCTAAAGATAAAATTCAATATATTGTGACTGACCTGAAAAATTAAAGCTGGACAATACAGAAAAAAGCTTTTCAAATCTGTTCCTTTAATATCAGTGATGTGAAACCATGGCTGAAATGAAATCTACAGTTGTTATCACAATAACTTTTAAATCAAGTAAGTGTGAATTTTCAGTCTCCACAGTTGAAAAATTCTTGTTTTTCCTTTTAATTTTTCATACTTTCCATTAAAAATTACCATTTTTAATTCCAGATACAATATCCAAACACTTATTCAGAACAGAAAAACTTTTTGGCTCTTCTTGCTTCATACCATATACCATAGTTGTACCAAAGTGAATCATGTATAATGTAATAAGATGTACTTATTTATTTGAAAGGCAAAGTTAATGAGAGGTGGAGAGAGAGAGAAACACAGAAAGAGAGACAAGGAGACAGAGACAGAGACAGAGACAAAAAGAGACAGAGACTTTCCACCTTCTGGTTCACTCCCCAGATGGCTTCACTAACCAGGGCTCGGCCATGCTGAAGGCAGGAGCCTGAAACACCATTTGGATCTCCGACATGGGTGGCGTGATCCCAAGAGCTTGGGGTATCTTCCAATGTTTCCCAGGTACATTAGCAGGGAGCTGGCTCAAGGGTAGAGCAGCCAGGACTCCAACTGGTACTCATGTGAGATGCTGCCATTGCAGGTGATAACTAAACCCATTGCACCACAACGCTGGCTCCATAATCTTAGCTTTCAATACAGAGATCAAATATTACTCTGTGAAGGCTCCCTGGTCTGATTTCCCCATTCCTTGGCAACATATTTGGCCAGAACAGTTTTTATATATCCATAATTATGTATGTTTTATACTCTATTATTCCTATTGACATAATATTATTATACCTAGTATATAACTATCACATATGGTTCAATGTGTTTGTCACCCTTATGAGATTGTAACATCTTCAAGAATGGGACTGGAATTGTAGTCATATTTGTAATTCTTAACACATAGCGCACACTCAATATTTTACAGGTGCATGCCCTGTCTTAGTCCTGAAAGCACATGAAAAGCTTAGAACAGAACATAATCAGTAAAAGAGTGGTAAATTATAAATCAGAATATAGGATCCAAACAAGTAGAAATGCACATAAAGTTAAAAACTTGAAAACCTATAGCATAAATGCCCAAATATACAGATTGTTTAAGAATATACAAAAATTTCAAATTTGGCCCTGAATCCCCTAGAAAGTAAATAAGATAAGTGGAGTATATGGTATGTTAGGTAGCTATTGCCACAACAATGAGACATAATCCCCACAGCGTCTCAGTGGCCCATGCCATTTACTCACCATAAATCTCTGGGTGAACTTGAGCTGTTCTGTGCAATCAGCTTGGCTGAGGGCTGTGTTTGGGCTGGGTATTGGCTGATCTAGCTTGGGGTGACTGCGATGCTCTACTTCAAGCTGCAAGTGAGAGAATCTGTTCCAGTGTCTATCTGCCTTCTTGAACCAGAGGGCTTGCCAGATCATGTTCTAACGGTGATGCAGAGGTTGGAAAGATGGGCCCAAATCACACGCATTTTCCAAAACTTTGATCTGTCATGTTCATCAGTATGGCATTGCTTGAAATTGGTCCCCATGGCCAGACACAATTTGAAAGGCAGAGAAATAACTCCCATGAAAGTGGAACCAAAAAGTGATGGAAGTTTGTGAATTTCAGTATAATCATGTTTGATAAATTCTAAATGTTTTTTTTAAAGAAGAATATTATTTTTAGGAGAAAAAAAATAGCTTCACCTAGTCCTATATGGCAAGAGGTATATTCTTAGTGACATAGTGGACACACTACTGGCAATGTTTTCTAAGATTGTGATTTTAAACTTGTCTCACTGTTTCTTGGGGTTCACATAACATAAATATTTATCTGTTTTGTAGTTATTGTCTCAAATTTAATTAGGCCTCCAAGGATATGTCATAAAGGGAAATCATTATATTTCCATTTTATAGATGAAGAAACATTGCTCAAAATGTTAAATAATTTTATAAGTGCTAAAAATTTAATTAATGGTATCACTCAGATATCAAAAACTCCTAATTCATCCATTACATCACGTCATCTTTCTTAAGGTCTGGAACCATCTTAATTATGAAATTGATACTATAATAGCATATATTTTTATAAATGGTATAAATGTACAAGACAAATAGATTAATGCAGTATTCAAAGAGTTTGTCATTAGCTATTTTCTTGTTTTATTATTTTTAAAAGATTTATTTATTTAAAGAGAAGAGTTGGAAAAACAAAGAGAGAGAAGGATATCTTCCATCCACTAATTCATTTGCTAAATGACCCCAATGTCTGGGCCTGGGACAGGCCAGGGGAAGGAACTAGGAGCTTCATCTAGGTCTCTTGTGTGAGTAGCAGGGGCCCAAACACTCAGTCCATTTGCTACTGCTTTCCCTGGCATGTTAGTAGGGAGCTAGATGGTAAGCGAAGTAGCCATGACATAAACTGGGGCTCATATAGGAGGTTAATGTTGTAGGTGTTGGTTAAACTCACTGTGCCACAACACCAGACCCAACTGTTTTCTATTTTAACCCTACTAAAATCACAATGATGTCTAATTCATGGTTTTTTGCATGTGGATATACAGCTATCTAGCACTATTGGTTAAAAAGATTGTCCTTTCTCTATTGAATTGCTTTTGCTCCTTTGTCAAGGATTCAGGGCTAAATATGAATGGTTCTGTTGCTGGGCTGTCTTATTCAATTAATCTGTCTACATTTTTCACCAAACCTACACTGTTTTGATTACTGTAGCTTTATGGTACATAAAGTAATTTCAGTCCTCTGGAATTTTATTCTCTATTCTGTACTTGTTTTCCTTCTTCATTATTGTCTTGTTTATTATGAGTCCTTTACCCATTGATCCTATACATTTTCTCAGATTTATTATTGAGTACTTTTCACTTTAGTGATAATATAAATGGTATCATGCTTTTAACTTCAAATCCCAATTTTTCACCGTTGGTGTAAAGGGAATCTATTGACATATTTATGTTAGCCCTGGATCCTGAATCTTGATATAATTTCTTATCACAGGATATTTTATTGATTCTAGAAAGAAATTGATTTCTAGAAAGAAAATCATGTCATTTGAAAATGACACAAAACAAAAACTCTCCCCAAACAAAATTACTTTAATTCTTCCTACTCTATATAACTTTCGTTTCCTTTTCTTAATCATTGCTTTAGCTAAGACTTCTAGTATATTGTTGGTTAGGAGTGGTGAAAGACACAACTATGGCTTGTTCTTGATTTTAGAAAGAAAGCATCTAATTTCTTCTGAATAAGAATCATGTTATTTGCAAGTATTTGTAGACTTTCCTGGTCAAGTTTGGAAATCCTCTTTATTATCCCTAGTTTTCCGAGTATTTTTATCATGAATCCTTGTGTTGGATTTTGTCAAGTGCTTTTTCTGCATCCGTTAATGTTTTCCTACAATTTTACATTTTTGCTTTGGTGAATAACATGAATTGATTTTCAAATGTTGAGCCAGACTTGACTGAACCTAGAATAAGTCAGACCTGAGAGGAACTTCTTAGTAGAATGAAGGTTTGTTTTGGCTCATGATTTGAAAGGTTCACAGTCCATGACTGGCAACTCTGTTAGTTTGATATCTGAGGAGTACGATGAGTAGTGGAACACGTGCAGACAGGAAGCAGAGAGAGGAAGCAGCTAAGCCAACCTCAGTTTATATAATCAAGAGAATGACTCAAAGACATGTCCCCAGTGACCTAAAAACCTCTCACCAGTCCTATCTTTCAGACACCAAAACTGAATCAAACTTCTGCCCTTAATCCATCAATCAGTGATTTTGGGAAATAACTATCTACATAAGTTGGAGAGCCAACTTATGTTCACACTATAGCAGTCATGATGTATAATTCCTTTTTATTCATTGTTTTAAAGTTGCTAAGTTAAGTACACCACTTGAAAAGAGGTTTTATTGTCTCTAAGTTTCAGAACAATCTGCATCCCTGGGACCAGATGTGGGGAGCAACTGAGACTAGACTAAATTACTGGAACTAAGACTAATTCTATGCATCTGATCTCCCACAATATGGTGCTGAGAGATAGCAAACAACTTCTACACAGCTGCCTCACCAGTTCGACTGACGAGCTGCAGGAGCTGATCCTGTTCCTGATTGGAGGAGAGCAGCATGCTCGGCGTGTGGGCAGCAGAGCATGGATTGGTGGAAGAGGACTATAAAGGAGGAGAGAGACAGCATGCACCAGGAACATCTGAGGAACATCTGAGCAACCCCTGACAGAGCCGGCTGGCGGTGTGGCGCTCCTCCGCAGAAGCGGGGAAAGCGGTGGGGGTGCCGCCCCTCTGCGGAGATGGGGGGCGGGGGGGGGGCGGCAGCAAACCTGGGAAGGACCGGCAGCTAACCCGGGATGGCGTCGTTCCTCCACGAGTGAGGGAACGGCAGCTAACCCGGGAAGGGCCAGGCAAAGAGAACAGCGCAGGGTCCAGTGTCGTTCCTCCATGAGAGGGGGAGCGACAACCAGAGATTATAAGTTATAAAGACAAATGATAAATTTATTGCTATAGATTTATTGAATGAAAATAACATTATAATTGAATTGCACATAGGCCTAAATAAGTGTAAACTTGGAATAAAACAACAGATCACAAATTGATTTAATTTAATTAAGTTTATATTTTCAGTTTGTTATGGACTGGTCAAGACTTTTTTCTCAAATACATTCTTAGACGTTACTATTTTTAAAAGTATGCAATTCCCTTTGACTCCTACACAGTTTTGTTTTGTCTTTTTGAAGGCTTCCTGTCTCGAACCTTTAGACATCTGTAAATAGGATTTTCTCTTATTTCTTCAACTTGTATACTGAACTGATAATCTCAGTTATTGTGGCTCCTAATAGAAAACCCAGATATATGAACCATGTTTCTCATTTTAGTCTCAGTAAAACAGAGGTCAGGAGGAGGCTGACAGTATTAGAACTTTTCTTTGGGAGAAATATGTGACCCACTTAATATTTAAGAGACATCAATTAAAGGAACATTATATATTTGTGAGAATGATTTAGGGCAGCAAAAATGCATGGCAAAGCTTCCAGGGCAAGAAATATCCAAAATTATTAGCACCTGTGGACTTGAAATGGACAAAGGTCAAAATGCTGTTACCAAAACCTAGTATGAGTTGCAGTCATGGAAGACAGGTAACCCAACCAGTACTGCTGCCATGAATTGAGAAATGATGATGTAGATAAAAGCACAATAATTCCGATCTCCATCTCTCATGCTGTGTACATTGGTTTTCTTTTGCTGCCATAACAAATTACAATAAAATCAGTAGCTTAAAGCAACTCAGTAGTATTGTTATAGTCTGTAGTTTAGAAGCATAACAGTCCTACTGTGTTAAATTCAAGCTTTGGTCATGGTTGTATTACTTTTTGGAGGCTCTGGGGAAGATGAATTTTCTGACTTTTTCCAAGTATTTAGGGGATCTGCATTCCTCATCCTCTGAATTCAAAGTCAGGAAAGCAGGTGGAGTTCTAACATTGCAAGACTTTGGCCTCGTCTTCTGCATTCTTCTTCCACTTTGAAGGAACCTTGAGATTACATCAGACACACTTTGGTAATCTCAGATCATTAGCAATCTTAATTCCATGTGCACCATTAATTCTTCTCTTCCACATAACCCAGCATTTTTACAGGACCTAGGAGTTAGGCTATGGAAATATCTGAAAGCCATTGTTTTGTTCATCATACTATTGCAGTCAGGTAAATATAAATTTAATTATTGACTATTAGCACAAAGACACTGTATCTGCTTCAGTCAGGATCCTAGCAAGAAAGAGAATTTAACTCAAATGCTTCAAATAAAGGAAATTTAGTTAAAGAGCTGCATATACCAGGTAGAGCTATGGGAAGGAACAAGGGATGAGGAAGCACCAGACAAGAAGCACAAGAAAGCAGATACCACTTTTAAAATCAAATGGACAAAGGATAAGAAATACATTCTCTCTCCCTAGTGAGTTGTGAATCTATAAATGAATGGCTGGCTGCAAGTATGGTCTATGGACATGGAGAGTCACAATCACAGGCAGAGGCGTGGCAAAGGGACAGAGAAGAAAATCTGTATCCTCTCTTCCTGCCTCCAACACTTCTCCCTGTGCCTCAAATGTGCAAACCCATCTCGGAGCTTTTTGGCAGTAAAACTGGGTAGATGGAGGCCATTGCTGTTAGAATCCTGGGGAATGGGCAGGGCAGGGAAAGGCAGAGGATGAATCTTGGAGAGGTTGAGGAGCCATTCAAAATAATAAGCATTGCATCCTGGAAAACGTTAGCCTCGCTTTGCATATTTTTCATTTCAGTTACTGTTTGATATAATTCATGCCAGTAGCTCTTCTCTGATATCAGATATCTATCCTTTAAATTGAAAAGTGCAAACCCATGAATTAAATTGAACTATTCTTTGGAATTGGAATTTGACCAAAGTGTCTATGAGTGAAGTGTCTGTGATAATACAAACTGAGAAACTGTAGCTTGTCACTGGTTGTCACTCATCAGAATGTCAAAATAAATTCATATTTGTATCCCAGGTATACTATAGTTTTAATTCAATAATGACAAAAACTGCTAGTTAAAACTAATTAGAATGGCTGGCTCAATCCCAATCAATTATGTTAAAAGACTCTGGGAATAAAACAAAATATCAGTCATAAAATATGGATATATTTTTAAACTAGAAATTGATAAACATTTTTATGATGGAATGCTGATTGGATTAGAAGTATTGTTCTCATATATTGATGACAGTCAACATTTTTAAGCACCTCTAATGTATGGGATACAGTTTCCTTCCTTCTCTGCTTCCTTCTTCCCTTCTTGCCTATCTATCTGCCCTTTTCCCATCCTGCCTTCTGAGTGCCTGTGGGGAGCAACTCGGACTAGACTAAGTTACTGGAATTAAGACTTATTCTATGCATCTGCTCTCCCACAATATGGCACTGAGAAGGGAGAAACAGCTTCTACACAGCTGCCTCCAGTTCAACCAATAAACTGTAGGACCTGCTCCTGATTGGAGGAGAGCAGCGTACTCGGCGTGTGGGTAGCAGAGTTGGGATTGGTGGAAGAGGACTATAAAGGAGGAGAGAGACAACATGCACCAGGAACATCTAGCTGAAGGAACACCTGTGCAGCCCCCGAGAGAGCCGGCCGGCGGTGTGCTGCTCCCCTGCGGAAGTGAGGAATGTGGCAGGGGGAACCGCCCTTCCACGGAGGTGGAAGGGACGGTAGCCAACCCGGGAAGAACCAGCAGCAAACCCGGGGAGGGCCGAGCAGACAAAAGAACAGCGCAGGGTCCTGTGTCGTTCCTCCAAGGAGACGGGGAGCGACAGGTGCCAACAAAAATTTCCTGGTTTTGTGGTAGTTATTGGGAATACAAAGAGCTATGATATTACAAAGAGAAGCACATAACCTAAGCTGGGGGCAATAAGGGTTAGAAAAGAATGTGGAAACTGTTCTGGAATGTTAAGATCACACATGAGCTTGCTGTGGGAAGAAGGGAGAGAGGTATATATAGACCCTGTGCAAATACAATGAGGAAAGAACAGATTGTGCTTTAAAAACATTATAGATATCTGAAGTGTGCCAGGAAAACATAAGGTGGAGGGTGGAGGTGAGCAGGTATGGGAAAATGCGGATCTCTGAGGCATTCATATGACTCGCTAAAGAGTGTGGATTTAAAACTAAGAGCAATACAATCACTAAATAACATGTCATTCAAATTAGGCAGCTTTTGAGAGGGAGAATCAGTGCTGTTAAGTACCCTGAGATAAAAGATATAAACTGAGAGTTTCCTAGGAAAACCAAGAATTATGATTCTTTTATGTATTAGAGATACATTAAGGGGTTTAAGGAGAGATATAGCATAATAAGAATTGCCCTTTAGGGGAAAGCATTTTGGATCCAACTAGAATAATCAATTGAACTAAAATTGAGACCCCAGGCTAAGTTAGATAACAAGAACTGTATTTGTAAAATATAAGACAAGCAGCATTAACAGGATTGGGCATGGCATATGAAGACAAAGTGTCAATATCTCATAGATCATTCGTGCAAAATAGCACTCCCATATTCTTGATCAATAAAAACAATTGTTTGATCTCCATAGCCACTGCAATTTGAAAGATTTTAAAAGTATAAATAAGATATTTTCCAGCTTAGCATTGCCAAGGAACTTCCTATAGCTTTTGGAATAAAACTCACACTCTGCATGACTCAAAAGGTTTTGCATGGCCTAATGACTGCCTGTCTCTCAGTTAAACTTGGGATCATCCTCCATTTGTTTACTCGGCTACAAGCATGCTAGACTCAGTTCTGCATCATCTTAGCCACCCAAGTTCTTTCCAACCTTGGAAACGTTTTACCTACTCAACCTTCTGCCCAGACTTCCATCAGTAGGCTCTGCGTAGTGGTGGTCCATTCACTGCTTCAGATCTCCACAGTGTTGTGACAACAACACTCAAGAGTTGACAACTCTCAAGAGTTGTCATTAATCAACACCAGTCAATAGTAAACATTCTCTCACTTTGCTCCTGACACTAGGCTTATGTCCTTAAGAAACATGTGAACAGAAATCTAGGTCATCAAATGTAAAACTATTATTGATAAGTAAATCTATTGCCCCACAATACCAAATCTACCCTTAAAATACAAAGTACAAAAATCTCCAGGGTTCCCTTCTTGCAATTAAAATAAAATGAAAAGTCCTCACTTCAGCCTTCATGTCCATCTGTGGTCTGGCCTCCAGCTCACTCTCTAACCTGGTGTCCTATAATTTTTACTCTCATCCAGCCATTTCCAGAGCCTCTGCTTCTTTTCTCTTTATCAAATACTCCTAGCATACTTCTACCTTAATGACTTTGCACTTGTCATTAGTCCTACCTGGGAAGTTCTTTGCCAGCTCACTCTGTGGTTCACTCTCTCCCATCATGCAGCTCTCTACTCAAATGCCACCTCCTTCAAAAGCTTCCCTAGATCTATCTATACAACATCTTCTTCACTCTTTTTTTTTTTTAAAAATATTTATTTATTTATCTGAGAGGCAGAGAGAAGGAGAGACAAAGAGAAAGGTCTTCCATTTGCTGACTCCCCAAATGGCCTCAAAGGCCTGAGCTAGGCCCATCCAAAGCCACGAGCCAGAAGCTTCTTCTGGGTGTCCCATGTGGGTATAGGTACCCAAGCACTTGGGCCATCCTCCACTGCCTTTCCCAGGTCATTAGAAGAGAGCTAGATTGTAAGAAGAGCTGCCAACAAATGAACTGGCATTCCATTTAGGATGTTGGTGCCACAAGTGGAGGCTCAGTGCCAGTCCCACTTATAATCACTCTTATATCTAGCAATACTTTATTATTATGATAGCATTTATAACTGCCTGTTATTATATACTTACATTTTCATTGCTAGCCCCTAATAGATTATAAACTCCCTTATATAGGATTTTTTAACTTTGTCATTGTTTAATACCCAATGGTTATAACAATGAATGACAAATGAATGAATGAATAATTATTGAACAAATGAATGAACAAATTCATTGACTTGTGTATTCTCCACACAGTTATCTTAGGTTAGGATTTGATTGGAAGGAGGTAAAAATTTCAAATAGAGGGTTTTATAACCACAATGAGACCTAGAGAAGTCACCAATTTGCTAGCCTCCATTCAGACAGGTCACTTAGTAGCATTGGTTCTGTTTGAAGAGAAGTAAGTGGGGTTCACAGAGTAAACTTATCTAATGTCATATGCCTTGTTTTTGTGCGAACTGGTAAGAAACCCCACTTTCTTATATTTCATATAGGAAATAAAATACATTTTAGTGCATTTTCTATGCTAAATGTTTTTACTCAATAAAATCATCCCATGCACAGATACATGCTTAAGAGAGGTATAGTCCCTAGCCCAAGCTCACACACTTAGTGGAATTTGGAATTTGATAGTTGATCTACCTAGTTTCTCAGCCTCATGATATTCTAGTAAGCAACTGTTAGAATAGGTGCTTAGTTGTGGCCTCTAAGTTAGTTAGCACTATCACCCCTATTAGTGGCAGCTTCTGAGTCAGATTTTAAGTTTTCTAGAAAGTTAACATATAATCTCCATAATGTAAATGATGAAATAATGTTTGTTAGGGAAGAGGTCAGTGTTGCGATCTCCAAGAAAGGAAGATCAAGATACCTTCCTGATAAGAAATACTTAATTTCTCATTGAATGCTATAAATATACTAACGTAATCAGACTAATATTTTAATAATTAATTAATTGACTAATCAGTTCATTTATTTCACAAATAAAGTTGAGAAGCCAAAACATGGCAGAGCCAAATTTAAAAACACATTTCTGATAACAAAAAGGAGACTTTCAAGAACACATGTACTGGGGCCGGCGCCATGGCTCACTTGGTTCATCCTCCGCCTGCGGCGCGGGCATCCCATATGGGTGCCGAGTTCTAGTCCTGATTGCTTCTCTTCCAGTCCAGCTCTCTGCTGTGGCCCAGGAAGGCAGTGGAGGATGGCCCAAGTGCTTGGGCCCCTGGAGCCACATGGGAGACCGGGAGGAGGCTCTTGGCTTCTGGCTTCGGATCAGTGCAGCTCCGACCATAGCCATTTTGGGGGTGAACCAACGGAAGGAAGACTTTTCCCTCTGTCTCTCTCACTGTCTAACTCTATCTGTCAAAAAAAAAAAAAAAAAAAAAAAGAACACATGTAGATAACTCATTTAAATCATTGACTTAAATGCTTCCTTTTCTAAACCTTCTTACAGAACATAAAGTAGGGGCCACATTGGACTGATTTGAAGCTCGTCTTTGATCCCAACTTTAGCTTGTCTTTTAGTTGTCCACACTCATGCGAAAATTAATGAGCAAAAAGAAAGGAAAAGCAAAGGTTGAATAATTCATGAGCCATCTTTTTCATTTATTCAAGCATCTACTGTGTATCAGAGCCAAATTGGATGCCAAGGACACAGGGAGGATAAAACAAACATTGCACCTACCCTGAAGGATGTATAGCCTCTTAGAGGAAAGACTCATAAAATGCAGTTCTCCAAAACTCTTATATGTGTTGAATTATAAATCAGAAAGGGGCATGGAGGGGTGATAAAATATATGGATGTGCAACTCTCAGATTGCCAGAGCTCATACCACTTAACAATTTGTGTGGTGTTAAAACATTTCTTAATCACTCTGAATTTCAGTTTTCTTGTCTATCAAATGAAAAGAACAATAGATTCTGCTTCAAGGGTTATTGTAACTGCTAAACATATTAATTTGTTTAAAGTTCTTAGCAGTAACAACAGATATTCTCATTAGGTATTCTTTCTGGATATGTCTGGAAAATGTCCCTACAGGAAGTTGCTCTGTCTGCAATGACTCAGTGAAGAGTAATGAAGATAAATCTGCAGGTGAGACTATTCTGGGTACATAGCCCTTCATGAAAGAGATACTTTGAAATATGTAAGCATTTTGATAGACCTGGACCTCTGGTTCTCTGAACAAAGGAAGGGATGTCATTCGGGAGGAAGATGAGATTGAAAGGCAGAGGCCAAATTATGCAGAACTGTGAATGACATGCAAAGAATTTTGGACTTGATTCAGATTACAGTGTAGAAAAGAAGAATTTTAATTAGATAAGTCACATGGTCAAATTGAATTTGGACAATAAAATAGAAGTACATTGAAACAGGGAGAAATTGGCAGCCAGAAAAGCAGTTAGACGTTGTTTATAATAGTTTAGGTAATGGATATTGATGTCTTGAAAGCTTTAGCTATGGAGATAGAGAGGAAGTCATGATACTGGGAGATTTTCAACAGGTAAAACAAATAAAACAGTGATTTATTGAGTTTGTGAGGTGATTAAGGAGAAAACATCTAGGCAGATTCACAAAAATGTCAAACAATGAAAAATATTCCTCTACTTAAATTAAGTGATGAATATTATAATTATTAATGTAATTTGGTTCTACCATACTAACCCCTAAGTGACTAAGTTTTCCTCACGACCATATACTTACCTGATTGAAGATTGGCAAGCACATTATTGATTTTGAAGGACCACAGTTAATTTTGTGCCTAACTATTCCTGAAACCTCATGTTTTGCCCCAAAAATAAATTTTCATTATCCATTGTTATAGTAAAGGAAGTTAGAGCTCATTGAAGAGTTCTGAGCCTCAAGAATAACTTCAAGCTAATTTTTAATTTCAGAGTTTCAAAGCTTTGAAGGATTTTCAGTAATGTATTTTATTTCCAGTGCAACCAGTGTTCTGGAATTTAATGAGATAATTTCATTAATTCCATAGCAGAAAGATTCTTCCTGTATGGTATTTAGTTGCTAGATTCATTCTGGTATAGGCTACAGAAAATGATATTTTCATTATTTATGGCTTTGAAAACCTTAACTTCATTCTGGGAAAGCTTAGAACTGCTGTAGAGAAGAAGTTTGCAATTGTGAATTTGAGAATTTTTACAAATACTTATCTATTTGAAAGACAGAGCAACAGAGAGAAAAAGGAGAGTAAGAAGGAAAGAAAGAAACAGAGAAAGAGGTCTTTCATCCAATAGTTCACTCCCCAAATGGCCACAAGAGCCGCCAGAAATCAGGAATTCTACCCGAGTATCCTACGTGGGTGGTGGGGAGCTCAAGTACTTGGGCCATAGTATACTGCTTTCCAGGGTATTTGAACAGGAAGCTGGATCCAAAGCAGAGTTGTTGAGGCTGACTTGTGGCATAATAGGTAAAGCCACCACCTGCAATGCTGGCATCTCATATGGGTGCCAGTTTGAGTCCCGGCTACTCCACTTCTGATCCAGCTCTCTGCCAACAGCCTGGGAAAAGCAGTGAAAGATGGCCCAAGTGTTCGTATCCCTGCCACCCATGTGGGAGACCCAGATGAAGCTACTGGCTTCAGAGTGGTCCAGTCTTGGCCATTCTGTAGCCATCTGGGGAATGGACCAACAAGTGGAAGATTTCACTCTCTCTCTGGCTTAAACTGCTGCACCACAACACTGATCCCTGATTTGGAGAATTGTGAATATACCTGGGTCAATTTCTTCTTTAACTCTTATTCCACTTTTTTTTAAGATTATTTATTTATTTATTTGAATGTCAGCAAAAGCGTTACACAGGGAGAGGAGAGGCAGAGAGAGAGAGAGAGAGAGAGAGAGAGGTCTTTCATCTGCTGGTTCACTCCCCAATTGGCCGCAATGGCCAGAGCTGCGCTAATCTGAAACCAGGAGCCAGGAGCCAGGAGCTTCTTCCAGGTCTCCCACGTGGGTGCAGGGGCCCAAGGACTTGGGCCGCCTTCTTCTGCTTTCCCAGGCCATAGCAGAGAGCTGGATCAAAAGTGGAGTAGCTGGGACTCTAACCAACACCCATATGGGATGCCAGCATTGCAGGAGGTGGCTTTACCTGCTGTGCCACAGTGCTGGCCCCTGTTCTACTATTTAAAATACATCTCAGGGACCACTCATATTCTCATCCAAAGAGACAAATGTCTAGGGTGAATGAGCATTTCTTTTTATAGACTCTCTAGATTAATTATTGTAAAATATGATGAGATGTTATTCTCTTCCAAAGTGCATTTTACTTTTTGTTCTATTTTCTAAATGTGATTAACATAGCTAAATTTTTAATTTATATATGCGACTATTGGATATTTAGTGAAGGTGTGCACCATTTAAACCATATATGCATGTTAAACAATCCGTGTTAACCAGACAGGAAGGTAATTCAAAAAGCTTGTAGTAAAATTAGACTCACAACAGACTTCTCATCAGAAACACTACAGGCTAGGAGGGAATGGCGAGACATAGCACAGGTGCTAAGAGAGAAAAATTGTCAGCCCAGAATATTATATCCTGCAAAGCTCTCATTTGTGAATGAAGGTGAAATAAAGACCTTTCATAGCAAACAGAAATTGAAAGACTTTGTGGCCACTCGTCCAGCCCTGCAAAAGATACTTAAAGATGTGCTACACTCAGAAACACAGAAACACGGCCATCAATATGAAAGAAGGGAAAGGAAGAACACCTACCAGTAAAAGAGCATGGGAAGCTCAAAGCATATACTAGAAAATATCTCTGGGAAAATGGCAGGGCTAAGTCAATGTATCAATAGTCACATTAAACGTGAATGGCCTGAAGTGTCCAGTTAAAAGACACAGACTGGCTGACTGGCTTAAGGAATAACACCCAACTATCTGTTGCCTACAAGAAACACATCTCTCTAACAAAGATGCATGCAGACTGAAAGTGAAAGGTTGGAAAAAGATATACCATGCCAACAAAAACCAAAAAAAAGCAGATGTAGCCATATTAATATCAGACAAAATAAACTTTAATACAAAAACTGTTAAGAGAGACAAAGAGGGACACTATATAATGATTAAGGGTTCAATTCAACAGGAAGATGTAACTATTATAAATGTATATGCACCTAATTACAGGGCACCGGTCTATTTAAAAGATATGTTAAGGGACTTAAAGGGAGACTTAGATTCCAATACAATAGTACTGGGGGACTTCAATACTCCACTCTCAGAAATAGATAGATCATCCGGACAGAAGATCAACAAGGAAACAGCAGATTTAATCGACACTATTGCCCAAATGGATCTAACAGATATCTACAGAACTTTCAATCCTACATCTACAGACTTCACATTCTTCTCAGCAGTGCATGGAACCTTCTCTAGGATTGATCACATACTAGGCCATAAAGCAAGTCTCAGCAAATTTAAAAGAATTAGAATCATACCATGCAGCTTCTCAGACCGCAGTGGAATGAAGCTGGAAATTAGCAACTCAGGAAACCCCAGAAAGTATGCAAACACATGGAGACTGAACAACATGCTCCTGGATGAACACTGGGTCATTCAAGAAATCAAAAGAGAAATCAGAAACTTTCTGGAAGTAAATGAGGATAACAACACAACATATCAAAACTTATGGGATACGGCAAAAGCAGTATTGAGAGGCAAGTTTATAGCAATAGAGGCCTATATCAAGAAATTGGAAAGGCACCAAATAAATGAGCTTTCAGCGCATCTCAAGGACCTAGAAAATTTGCAGCAAATCAGACCCAAATCTAGTAGGAGAAGAGAAATAATTAAAATCAGAGAAGAAATTAACAGGATTGAATCCAAAAAAACATTTTAAAAAAATCAGCCAAGTGAGAAGCTGGTTTTTTGAAAAAATAAACAAAATTGACACCCCATGGGCCCAACTAACTAAAAAAAGAAAAGACCCAAATCAATAAAATCAGAGATGAAACAGGAAATGTAACAACAGACACCACAGAAATAAGAAGAATCATCAGAAATTACTACAAGGACCTGTATGCCAGCAAACAAGAAAATCTATTCAGAAATGCATAGATTCCTGGACACATGCAATCTACCTAAATTGAACCAGGAAGACATAGAAAACCTAAATAGACCCATAACTGAAACAGAAATTGAAACAGTAATAAAGGCCCTCCCAACAAAGAAAAGCCCAGGACCAGATGGATTCACTGCTGAATTCTACCAGACATTTAAAGAAGAACTGATTCCATTTCTTCTCAAACTATTCAGAACAATCGAAAAAGATGGAATCCTCCCAAATTCTTTCTATGAAGCCAGCATCACCTTAATCCCTAAGCCAGAGAAAAATGCAGTACTGAAAGAAAATTATAGACCAATATCCCTGATGAACATAGACGCAAAAATCCTCAATAAAATTCTCGCCAATAGAATACAACAACACATCAGGAAAATCATCCACCCAGACCAAGTGGGATTTATCCCTGGTATGCAGGGATGGTTCAACATTCGCAAATCAATCAATGTGATTCACCACATTAACAGACTGCAGAAGAAAAACCATATGATTATCTAAATAGATGCAGAGAAAGCATTCGATAAGATTCAACACCCTTTCATGATGAAAACTCTAAGCAAATTGGGTATAGAAGGAACATTCCTCAATATAATCAAAGCAATTTATGAAGAGCCCACAGGCAGAATCCTATTGAATGGGGAAAATTTGGAAGCATTTCCACTGAAATCTGGCACCAGGCAGGGATGCCCACTCTCACCACTTCTATTTAACATAGTTCTGGAAGTTTTAGCCAGAGCCATCAGACAAGAAAAAGAAATTAAAGGGATACAAATTGAGAAGGAAGAAGTCAAACTATCCCTCTTTGCAGACGATATGATTCTTTACTTAGGGCATCCAAAGAACTCTACTAAGAGACTATTGGAACTCATAGAGGAGTTTGGCAAAGTGGCAGGATATAAAATCAATGCACAAAAATCAACATCCTTTGTATACACAAGCAATGCCATGGCTGAGAAAGAACTGCTAAGATCAATCCCATTCACAATAGCTACAAAAACAATCAAATACCTTGGAATAAACTTAACCAAGGATGTTAAAGATCTCTATGATGAAAATTACAAAACCTTAAAGAAAGAAATAGAAGAGGATACGAAGAAATGGAAAAATCTTCCAGGCTCATGGATTGGAAGAATCAATATCATCAAAATGTCCATTCTCCCAAAAGCAATTTATAGATTCAATGCAATCCCAATCAAGATACCAAAGACATTCTCAGATGTAGAAAAAATGATGCTGAAATTCATATGGAGGCACAAGAGACCTCGAATAGCTAAAGCAATCTTGTACAACAAAAACAAAGCCAGAGGCATCACAATACCAGATTTCAGGACATACTCCAGGGCAGTTGTAATCAAAACAGCATGGTACTGGTACAGAAAAAGATGGATAGACCAATGGAACAGAATAGAAACACCAGAAATCAACCCAAACATCTACAGCCAACTTATATTTGATCAAGGATACAAAACCAATCCGTGGAGTAAGGACAGTCTATTCAATAAATGGTGCTGGGAAAACTGGATTTCCATGTGCAGAAGCATGAAGCAAGACCCCTACCTTTCACCTTACACAAAAATCCACTCAACGTGGATTAAAGACCTAAATCTACGACCTGACACCATCAAGTTATTAGAGAACATTGGAGAAACCCTTCAAGATATTGGCACAGGCAAAGAATTTCTGGAAAAACCCAGGAGGCACAGGCAGTCAAAGCCAAAATCAACTATTGGGATTGCATCAAATTGAGAAGTTTCTGTACTTCAAAAGAAACAGTCAGGAGAGTGAAGAGACAACCGACAGAATGGGAAAAAATATTTGCAAACTATGCAACAGATAAAGGGTTAATAACCAGAATCTACAAAGAGATCAAGAAACTCCACAACATCAAAACAAACAACCCCCTTAAGAGATGGGCCAAGGACCTCAATTTACATTTTTCAAAAGAGGAAATCCAAATGGCCAACAGGCACATGAAAAAATGTTCAAGGTCACTAGCAATCAGGGAAATGCAAATCAAAACCACAATGAGGTTTCACCTCACCCCGGTTAGAATGGCTCACATTCAGAAATCTACCAACAACAAATGCTGGCGAGGATGTGGGGAAAAGGGACACTAACCCACTGTTGGTGGGAATGCACACTGGTCAAGCCACTATGGAAGTCAGTCTGGAGATTCCTCAGAAACCTGAAGATAACCCTACTGTTCGACCCAGCCATCCCACTCCTTGGGATTTACCCAAAGGAATTTAAATTGGCAAACAAAAAAGCGGTCTGCACCCTAATGTTTATTGCAGCTCAATTCACAATATCTAAGACCTGGAACCAACCTAAATGCCCATCAACGGTAGACTGGATAAAGAAATTATGGGATATGTACTCTTTAGAATACTATACCACAGTAAGAAAAAATGAAATCTAGTCATTTGCAACAAAATGGAGAAATCTGGAACACATCATGCTGAGTGAAATAAGCCAGTCCCAAAGGGACAAATACCATATGATCTCCCTGATTGGTGACAACTGACTGAACACCAAAAAGGAAACCTGTTGAAGTGAAATGGACACTATGAGAAACGGTGACTTGATTAGCATAGCCCTGATTGTTAATGAACAACTTAATACATTATCCCTCTTAGTAGTTTTTTTGTCTGCTCTACTTAATATGACTGGTTTAATTCTGTAATTAATGCACAGTTATTCTTAAGTGTTGAAATTTAACTGAAATGTAATCCCTGTTAAACATAAGAGTGGGAATAAGAGAGGGAAGAGATGTACAATTTTCGACATGCTCAGGCTGACTTGCCCCAAATGGTAGAGTTAGAAACATACCAGGGGACTCCAATTCATTCCCATCAAGGTGGCATGTGCCAATGCCATCTCACTAGTCCAAGTGATCAATTTTCAGTTCACAATTGATCATAATGAAAGGACTAAGAGTCAAAGGGAGAACATAAACAAGTCTAGTACCTCCTAATACTAACCGATAGAATAAATAAAGGGGAGAGTGATCCAACATGGGAAGCGAGATACTCAGCAGACTCATAGAATGGCAGATGTCCTAAACAGCACTCTGGCCTCAGAATCAGCCCTAAAGGCATTCCGATCTGGCTGAAAAGCCCATGAGAGTATTTCAGGCATGGAAAGCCAAGACACTCTGGCAAAAAACAAACAAACAAACAAACAAACACCTAAATGAAAGATCTCTGTGAGTGAGATCCCAGTGGAAAGAACAGGTCTTCAAAGAAGGAGGTACCTTTCTCTGAAGGAAGGAGAGAACTTCCACTTTGACTATGACCTTGTCTAAACAAGATAAGAGTCGGAGAACTCAAGGGGCTTCCATAGCCTTGGAAACTCATGACTGGAGCACGGGGAGATATCTGAGGCCATGAACAAGAGTTTCAATTTGTAAAGTCAACAACAGGAGTCACTGTGCACTTGCTCCTCATGTAGGATCTCTGTCATTAGCGTGCTGTACATTGAGACTTAATGCTATAACGAGTACTCAAACAGTATATTTCACTTTGTGTTTCTATGGGGGTGCAAACTGCTTTGTTTTTTTTTTTTTTTTGACAGGCAGAGTGGACAGTGAGAGAGAGAGACAGAGATAAAGGTCTTCCTTTGCTGTTGGTTCACCCTCCAATGGCCACCGCGGCCGGTGCGCTGCGGCCGGCGCACCGCGCTGATCCGATGGCAGGAGCCAGGTGCTTTTCCTGGTCTCCCATGGGGTGCAGGGCCCAAGCACCTGGGCCATCCTCCACCGGGGTGCAAACTGTTGAAAGCTTTACTTAATGTATACCAAACTGATCTTCTGTTAAAAAAAAAAAAGAAGAAGAAATTATCAATTCCCAACTTGACTCTCACTGGGATTAAACATGACAATAGGTCTGATCTGATTTCATCATCATTTAAAAAATCATCTATTATTTTTCACTTTATGTTTCTGTGTGGGAGCAAACTGTTGAAATATTTACTTAATATATGCTAAACTGATCTTCTGTAGATAAAGAGAATCAAAAATGAATCTTGATGTGAATGGAAGGGAAGAGGGTGTGGGAGAGGGGAGGGTTGTGGGTGGGAGGGACGTTATGGGGGGGAAGACATTGTAATCCATAAGCTGTACTTTGGAAATTTATATTCATTAAATAAAAGTTAAAAAGAAAGAAATTCAGGTATGGTTTTTTTTCATAGTATACATCTTCCATGAACTTTCTGAAGATTCTTCATATGCATGGATTTCAATTTTTTGCATCAAAATAAATTTATCTTTTAGTTTCACTTTATATAAACTTTCTGAAGTACCCATATATATCTGGAATTTCCATGATACTAATTAGCAATTATTGCTAATTAAAATTATAAAAGAAAAACAATACTGAATATCTGATAGTATTATAGAAAGGAATACTAAAACCTTTTTTTTTCATTCTTTCTTCAGAGATGCCTATTTATTATGTGAAATTATTTATGTTATAGTATAGTTGAGTCAGGAGATAATTAAAAAGAATTTATGAAATATGAAAGAGATTATTATATATAAGTTTTAGAGAAACTGTTTACTTTGTAGAGTTAACATAAGAGTTCATAGTTTGTATTTCAATTTCATTTTCCACTCCAAAGAAACAGTTTAAGGTAAATACTCAAAAATATTAATCCTGAAGTTTTACATACTTAGTAAATTTTAAAAATTAGTTTGAATTAGAATTGTTGTTTTAGTCTACATTTTAAATTATACAAGAATAATTATTAACAATCATTAGTATATGTGATTAATCACTATATCTCTCATGACTACCTAGATAATTCCTTTTGATCAAATTAACAAAAATTCCATTGAAGCTAAGCAATCATTATTTTTATATGTATGTGTTACATACTGTCTTTAGTGGATCATTAAATTCTTTGACTCATAACAGACTTTGGCAAACTAGTGACCTGTCTTGTGTGTCTTTGCTTTCAGATTCTAGTCTCCTATAAAATGCCAATAGAGTTCACTCAAAAGGGTACCCAATGACTAACTTTCAGTCTTAAAAATGCCCTGAGGTGGCTAGGGAAAGAGAAAACCATTGGTGTTAGTTCTTCTTTAAATGGCTGGTAGAATTCAGCAGTGAATCCATCTGGTCCTGGGCTTTTCTTTGTTGGGAGGGCCTTTATTACGGTTTCAATTTCTGTTTCAGTTATGGGTCTATTTAGGTTTTCTATGTCTTCCTGGTTCAATTTAGGTAGATTGCATGTGTCCAGGAATCTATCCATTTCTGATAAATTTCCCTGTTTGCTGGCATACAACTCTTTGTAGTAATTTCTGATGATTATTTTTTTTCTTTTTCTTTTTTTTATTTTTGACAGGCAGAGTGGACAGTGAGAGAGAGAGAGAGATAGAGAAAGGTCTTCCTTTTTGGCCGTTGGTTCACCCTCCAATGGCCTCCGCAGCCCACACACTGCAGCCGGCGCATCGCGCTGATCCGAAGCCAGGAGCCAGGTGCTTTTCCTGGTCTCCCATACTGGTGCAGGGCCCAAGGACTGGGACCATCCTCCACTGCACTCCCGGGCCATAGCAGAGAGCTGGCCTGGAAGAGGGGCAACCAGGACAGAATCCAGAGCCCAGACCAGGCCTAGAACCCGGTGTGCCAGTGCCGTAAGGCAGAGGATTAGCTAGTGAGCCACGGAACCTGAATGTTGGTTTTTTTAATAGTATCCTGTAGATTCACAACAATATTTTTTAGATTTCTAATTTCCTCTTCTTTTCTTTGGTTTGACTGTATACTTTCCTGTTCTCTGTCTTCTAAGTCCTATATTCTCTCTTCTGCTTCACTCATTCTGTTTTTAAGGCTCTCTAATGTGTTTGTCATTTGATCTATTGAATTCTTCATTTCATTATGATTTCTCTTTACTATCATCATTTCATTTTGATTCCTCCTTAATATTTCATTTTTGTGAGAGAGATTTTCTATCCTGTCCAGTAAGGATTTGAGAACTTCTTAATGTTCTTATCAATTTTTTGAAATCTGTTTCTTGCATTTCTTCTATCTCATCATCTTCATAATCTTGAATTGGGGTGTCTTGTTCATTTGTGGGTGTCATAGTGTCTTCCTTGTTCTTGTTTCCTCAGTTTCTGTGTTTGTTGCCTGGCATTATGGAGATATTCTTTGGTTTCTTTGCTGTAGTGGTTTTTCTCTTTATACTATGACTCTAGATTAAGTGGACTGTCTACTTTTGATGGATCCTTAGAGGCTGTGATGGGTGGCCAGAGACCTCTGTTTGGTTCTTCAGGGTTAAGGGTGTGCCAAAGGTGACTCAACCAGGTTGTTCTCTCTCTCTCACTCTCTCTCTCTCTCTCTCTCATTTTTTTTTAACTCAGAAGGGAAGTAATTCTGCACAGCTGAACAGAATTGACGGTAGTCAATGTATGAAATCTGGCCCCTGTGGGTATAATATTCATCTGTTCTATCCCAAGGACCACACAAAGGGTCTGTGCAGCCCTCAGTGTGGTCTCAAATTTCTCTGCAGTCTCCTACCGGGTTGCCAAAGTTACCCAGTTTGTGTACTCTGTGAGTTCTCTCGGCCACAGAGATTTTCAGATTTTCACAGTCTTATTTCATTAGCTCCACACCTTCACTAGGTCCTAACCTCCTGTTATTTCTCCCCACCAAAGTCAGTTTTTTCTGCTTGGCTGATAGCAGGCACCGCTTTATGTATGTCCAAAATGGTGCCTGCTCTTTGTCTTGCTCAGCTTTGTAAGGTGAGTGGAGAGAGAGGCTCGTGTCTGTGCCGGTCCCCCTTATTTATTCATTTTTTTCTCTCTCTCAGTCAGCCTGGTGAACTTTCCTCAGCGGGGCTTCAAGTCTCATTCCCTCTAGGCTCTTTCTGCCATTTCCCTGCCAATGTCTCAGGCTACCAAGGCTTTGTCTCACCTCCCCTTCCAGTGCTGGTGTGCAGACTCCACGGCTGGGCTTCCGAGCCCAGATCCTCTGTGTCATATCCACTAGATCCAAAAGAGTTTCCTCTGCAATATTTTTCCCGAGCCTTTCCCTGAAACTACAGTAACTCCTATTTTAATTAAACTATCCTTTCCCAGAATATCAGTGTGTGCCCTCACTATTCCCACTACCTTTCATATATACAAATAAATCTTTAAAAAACTCTGTGCCCTAACACTGGGGGACATGCATTTATAATAGTCATATATTCTTGTGAAATTGATCCCTTAATCTTTACATAATGGCTTTATCTCTCTCTCTTTTTAAAAAACATGTATTTATTTATTTGTTTGTTTGTCTTTAAGATTTTATTTATTTATTTAAGATGTAGAGTTACAGTGAGAGGGAGAGACAGAGAAAAAGGTCTTCCTTCCATTGGTTCACTCCCCAAATGGCCGGAACTGCACCAATCCGAAGCCAGGAGCCAGGAGCCAGGAGCCAGTAGCCTTCTCCTGGTCTCTCATGCAGTTGCAGTGGCCCAAGCACTTGGGCCATCTTCTACTGCTTTCCCAGGCCACAGCAGAGAGTTGGATTGGAAAAGGAGCAGCCAAGACTAGAACTGGTGCCCATATGGGATGTTGATGCTGCAGGTGGAGGATTAACCTACTGTGCCATGGCCCCTATTTATTTATTTGAAAGTGAGAGTTACAGAAAGAGAAGGAGAGAGAGAGATCTTCATTTCACTGGTTCACTTTCCAATGGCTGTAATGGCCAGAGCTAGGCCAGGCCAAAGCCAAGAGCCAGGAGCTTCACCCAGGTCTTACCTATGGGTGACAGGGGCCCAAATACCTGGGCCATCTTCTGCTCTTTCATAGACTCATTAGAAGGGAACTGGATCAGAAGTGGAGCATCCGGGATTTGAACTGGTGCCCATATGGGATGCAAGCGCCACAGGCAGTGGCTTTACCTGCTACACCACAATACTGACTTCTTTGTTTCCTTCAAAAATTTTTGTTTTAAAGTCTATCTTTTCTGGTATGAGTATAGCTATTCCTGCTCATTTTTGATTTTTGTTGCATGGAATATCTTTTTCTGCCATTTTACTTTCAGTCTGTGTATATCTTTATTGGTAAAATCTGTGTTGTGTAGGCAGAATATTGATGGGTATTTTTTTAAAAACCCAGTTAGCCAGTCTATATATCAAAATTTGAGAATTTAGTCTATTTAATGTTGTTATTCATAATTAATGACTTGCCCTGCCATTTTTCTGTAAATATTACAATTGGTTTTGAATCTACTTTGTTCTTTTACTAGGAAGTTTTCTTCCTTCACATTGTTTCATGATGCTGATTGTCTTTCTCTGTTTCTGTGTAGTACATCCTTAAGCATTACTTGTATGGCTGGTGAGGTGATGACAAATTCTTTCCATTTTTGCTTGTCTTGAAATATACTTACTTCACCTTCGTTTATGAATGAGAACTTCAATGGGTAAAGTATTCTGGGTTGGCAATTTTTTTTTCTTTTAGGACTTGGACTATATTTCCCCTGTAGAGTTTCTGTTGAGAAATTTGTTCTCAATCTATTGGGAATTATGATCTTGTGGTCATTTTATCTCATAGATTTAGTCTTTCTAGTATTTTCCTTTTTTTTTTTAGTCTGACTGAGGTATTTTAAAAGATCTGTCTTCTATATCAGATATTCTTTTTTCTGCTTCACCATGTCTGTGGCTAAGACTTTTCACTGTAATTTTTAACTTACGGAATACTTCATTTCTAATATTTATTTATATTTGTTTTTTCAATTGCTCAGGGTTTTTGCAGAATTTCTCATCCGTTTCACATATTGACTTTCTTATTTCATTTAACTGTTTCTCTGTTTTGAGTAACCTTAAATCATTCCTAATTCTTTTCTAGACTTTTTTTCAATTTCCCCTTCTTCACAGTACATTATTAATGTAGTATATTTTTCCTTTTGGGGAGTCATTTGCCTTTCCTGTTTATGTTTCTCATGTTTCTATGTTGATCTTTGTGCTCCTGGAGGATCTCTTGTTATTATGTCCACTATAGGACATGTTTTTTTTTTGATTGAAGGTTTTGTTCTGAGAAATGTGCCCCTGGGACCTGGTGGATTGCCTAAGGCTTACACTTGAGTTCTGTGAGTGTGTGCTTGGTGGGGCCATAGAGCTCTGGTTACCATTTGTGGGTGGTGCAAGAATCCAGAGTGACACCCAAGATGGGTGTGGTTGAGCACCTCTGGCTATAGTCCA
This sequence comes from Oryctolagus cuniculus, assembly GCF_964237555.1. Taxonomy (NCBI): domain Eukaryota; kingdom Metazoa; phylum Chordata; class Mammalia; order Lagomorpha; family Leporidae; genus Oryctolagus; species Oryctolagus cuniculus. The sequence goes on along the minus strand of NC_091432.1, from coordinate 208,295,856 downwards.
TGGGAGAAGGGAGATGTTGCAGTGGCTACTGTGTTCATCGTCCCAACCCTTCTCTGTGTCAGGGCAAACAAGTTGTTTTTCAGCCCAGAGTGAGAGCACGGTGCTAGTACACCTCACTCACTCAGGCATGCACATCATTAAACACTCCACTGTGTGTCTCCTGACCATTCATTCTATGAGATCTATCCCCAGAATGAAGGGAGCTGTTTGTCCCAGCAGTCAGACCAGGCAGGTGCAGACAACCCAACTTCAACCCCTGGCTCTCTCAGCCCAGAACCCCTACAGTCAAAGGATGTGGCAGTCTGCCTTCTACCATGTAAGCTGTCTTAACCCTGGCCCTGGTGCCTCTGAAAGCAGTGGAACAGTGTACTATTCCCCAAGTCAGAAGAGAGTGCAGCTGTGACTCCACCACAGCAAACTGAACTTGGGGATTTTGTTGGTGGAGGGAAGTGAGGAAGCATTACCTCCCTTCATGGACAGAGTAATCACCCAGAACTCTGCCAACTCCACAGGTGAGACTGTGAGCCACTGGGGATTATGGAATTCTCCCTCGGTCAAAGCCACTGGTGGCAATGGCTGCATCAGCCTCCTCTCACTGTAACCTGGCAAGATGGTACTTCCCAGCCAGGAGCCAGCCAAGTAGATGTAGGGGTAACTGGCAGTGCTGTGTTCAGTGGTATATCTCTCCTCCCTCCTCAAACTGCCCCATGCTCTGTTCTGTTATGTCCATCCAATTTATCTCAATCCATCCTCTAGGAACTTTTTATGCTCTTTGTGCAGCTGAGGTCAGTGTGGTTTCTCACTATTCATCCATCTTGAATCCATCTTAACTATATTTTCATAAACTTTTTGAAGTTATCTCATACATATTAGTAAGGTAATTCATGTAGTAAAGTGAATTACCATACTTTTTTTTTTTTTTGAGAGGCAGAGTTAGACAGTGAGAGAGAGAGACAGAGAGAAAGGTCTTCCTTCCATTGGCTCACCCCCTAAATGGCCGCCATAGCCGGTGCACTGTGCCAATCCGAAGCCAGGAGCGAGGTGCTTCCTCCTGGACTCCCATGCGGGTGCAGGGCCCAAGCACTTGGGCCGTCCTCCACTGCCTTCCCGGGCCACAGCAGAGAGCTAGACTGGAAGAGGAGCATCCGAGACAGAACCGGCGCCCCAACTGGGACTAGAACCCAGAGTACTGGTGCCGCAGGCAGAGGATTAGCCTAGTGAGCCGTGGCACCAGCCCATACCTTTTTTTTGTAATTATTGGCTTTTATGGCAAAGTCTGAAATCTATTCATATAGTAGGAATCCTGAATACAGTACAACTGTATTATCTATAATCTCTACATTGTACATAAGATCTCTAAACATGTTCATCCTACGTATCTATTGCTTTTATGTTAATTAGATATCAGTTTATAAATGTGTGAACATGATTTTATTTATATATATATATATATATTTGTAAGACCTAAGGATTAAAGAAAAGGAAGTTCCAACATTCATTACCATGAAGATAATATCTATGTGTATGTCTTTATTAAGTGTAGCACTGTGTCTTCCTGAATATCACAAAAGTACTTTCTCAAATAAATCTAGATTCCAATAAGCAGTTAAGACCACAGCTTATGAATGCCTAGGAAAAGTGATTTTTAAAGGTACTTTATATTTTTATGCATGAGATATGGCTAAAATGGAGTAGAGAGAAAATCTTAAAACCTTAAACATCTTATTGAGAACAGAAAAATGTCACATTCAACTCAAATAATAAAATGAAGTAAATAAATAAGCAAACAAAGCCAACAAAAGTGAAATAATCAGTCAAGTTTTTCTATTTACTACTTGCTTTATTCTTTATTTGGTAGAGGGTTAAGCTTGTGATTATAAAGTAAACCAAAAGTATGTCATTACAAAAATTGAAATAAAGATGGTGAGGAGAAGGGGAAGTGTCATTATGTTCTTAATACTATATCTATGAAATACATGACATTTGTTCCCTTTATATAAATAAAAAAGTAAAAAAATTATTAAATTTGGAAGTCAACTACCAAACAAGCAAAGGTCGATAGAAGAATCAGTCCGTATATTCAGAAACTGGAGTTAAAATAAAACAACAGAAACAGATAAGCCATTGACTATGTAAGCACAGGAAAAATAAAGTACCAATAGACACAGAGATGAAAGAAAAAAATACAAATATAGGGGAAGTTTTACAAGTTTTACTTTTTGAGGAAGCTTCTAAATCAGCAAAAAAACACTTTTATTTATTTATTTTTGACAGGCAGAGTGGACAATGAGAGAGAGAGAGAGAGAGACAGAGAGAAAGGTCTTCCTTTACCATTGGTTCACCCTCCAATGGCCACTGCGGCCGGCGCAACGCGGCCGGCGCTCTGCGCTGATCCGAAGCCAGGAGCCAGGTGCTTTCCCTGGTCTCCCATGGGGTGCAATGCCCAAGGACTTGGGCCATCCTCCACTGCACTCCCTGGCCACAGCAGAGAGCTGGCCTGGAAGAGGGCCAACCGGGACAGAATCCGGTGCCCCAATCGGGACAAGAACCTGGGGTTCCGGCACCACCGGCAAAGGATTAGCCTAGTGAGCCGCGGCGCCGGCCAGTAAAAACCACTTTTAAAATTGGATAGGGCCGGCGCCACGGATCACTAGGCTAATCCTCCGCCTTGTGGCGCCGGCACACCGGGTTCTAGTCCTGGTCGGGGCGCCGGATTCAGTCCTGGTTGCCCCTCTTCCAGGCCAGCTCTCTGCTGTGGCCCGGGAGTGCAGTGGAGGATGGCCCAAGTCCTTGGGCACTGCACCCCATGGGAGACCAGGATAAGTACCTGGCTCCTGCCATCGGATCAGTGCGGTGCGCTAGCCTCAGTGCGCTGACCGCGGCGGCCATTTGAGGGTGAACCAACGGCAAAGGAAGACCTTTCTCTCTCTGTCTCTCTCTCTCTCACTGTCCACTCTGCCTGTCAAAAAAAAAAAAAAAAAATTGGATAGGTATGGGACCGATGCCTTGGCTTAGTGAGTAAAGCTGCCGCCAGAGGTGCCTGCATCCTGTATGAGTGCCTTTTCATGTCCTGGCTGTTCCTTCAATCCAGCTCTTTGCTGTGGACTGGGAAAGCAGCAGGAGATGGTTCAAGTCATTGGGCCCCTGCACCCATATGGGAGACCCCGAGAGGGCTCTTAGCTCCTAGCTTTGGACTGGCTCAGCTTTGGCCATTGTGGCCATCTGGGGAGTGAACCAGAGGATGGAAGATTCTCTCTCTCTCTCTCTGCCTCTGCCTCTCTTTCTCTGTGTAGCTCTGACTTTCATATATATAAATAAATCTTTTTTAAAAAAATGAATAGATATTTGACACTCTCAGAAATATGTTTGAGCCTAAGAGGGAGATGACTACTTGAGGAGTTTTCTAAAGTCAAAGGTGTCAAATAGCTGTTTCAATGCCTCTGTGAAAAACAACATTGCTCTTACAGTAGACAAATTTCTTGATTCTGTCTCCCCAATATGCTTCTTTGGTGTGAAAATTTATCTAAAATTAACATTTTCACTTTTATTTTACTTTATCTTTTGTTGAAGGGTTGGTTCTTCAACTTTTAAAAATAGATGTTTTATGAAGGTTGAATTTTTTTTCCCGTACTCTGGTTTATCCAACCAGTCTGAAAATTTCTGTTTTAGTAGGAAAGTTCAGCTATTTTTTTAACATTATTAATTGTAATTGATAACATATGTTGAACATCTATTATGTGCCAGATACTCAGCTAAGTTCTTCACACACATCATTTAACCCCCAAAACAATGTGTTGCAGTTATAAGCATATTTCATTGATTCTGGGATACACAACTTTCTCACACTTTAATGCCATTAAATTTGTGCTAGGTTTACATTATATGGAATCATACAATTATCAGAGCAGATATTTTCCCTTTTATGATACATAAAAATAGTGCCATTTGTAACCAGTGACAGATTAGATCAAATACATAATTACTATTTCACAGGTGAAGAAACAGAGCTAACAAGGGTTAGCTGCCTGTCCCAGGTCACAGTGAAGGTAGTGACTGAGACAGAATTGCAGGACAAGTCAGCCTTACACCACATCCTGATTATTACCTCCATGACTGAAGCATGTTGTCCTCTGTCATCTCATTGTAGATGTCTGTGTAAGCCTTCTTGCTGTATCATTAATTTCCCATATTTTGTGCTACTAATTGTGATTCTTTGGCTTATATTCTTTCCATCAGCTTTGGAGCTACTCATTTTGTTTATCATGTCCATAGAGATTTGATAGGATTTGATTGTTAGGCATGTATAAAATTAATGCTTAGTTCTTCCTGTTGAAAAATTATGGGGCTGGCACTGTGCTCACTTGGTTAATCCTCTACCTGTGGAGGCGCCGGGTTGTAGTCCCGGTTGCTCCTCTTCCAAGCCAGCTCTCTGCTGTGGCCTGGGAGTGCAGTGGAGGAGGGCCCAAGTCCTTGGGCCCTGCACCTGCATGGGAGACCAGGAGGAGGCACCTGGCTCCTGGCTTCGGATCGGCGTAGCTGCAGCCGTAGCGGCCATTTGGGGGGTGAACCAACGGAAGGAAGACCTTTCTCTCTGTCTCTCTCTCACTGTATAACTCTGTCAAATAAATTAAATAAAATAAAAAATTGTTTAAAAAAAGAAAAATTAGGACACTTCCTGCTCTCAGCTTAGAGCATTTGTTTACTTTAAAAAAACTTGTAATTAAGTTATTTCTCTATCTCTGAGACAGAGAAGCTTTTAAAAGCCAAATAAGCCTCTTGCCAGCTTTATGGTTCAGGAATTTGTTTTCAGGGACCTGGGACTCAGGTCTTTGAAATGTAATTATCAAGGAAGATAGTGCCATAGTCCCACAGTTTCTGTGGGAGGGTAGGGGCTTAACTTTGGTGGATGTCTCACATCAAGTTGCGGAACTACCTCTTGTTGTAAAGATACCAGGGATCTTTAAAAGGTTCATGGGCGGCCGGCGCCATGGCTCAATACGCCTTGTGGTGCTGGCACACCAGGTTCTAGTCCTGGTCGGGGCGTCGGATTCTGTCCCGGTTGCCCCTCTTCCAGGCCAGCTCTCTGCTGTGGCCAGGGAGTGCAGTGGAGGATGGCCCAAGTCCCTGGGCCCTGCACCCCATGGGAGACCAGGAAAAGCACCTGACTCCTGGCTTCGGATCAGCACGGTGCACCGGCTGCAGTGCGCCAGCCGCGGCGGCCATTGGAGGGTGAACCAACGGCAAAAGGAAGACCTTTCTCTCTGTCTCTCTCTCTCTCACTGTCCACTCTGCCTGTCAATAATAATAATAATAATAAAAAGTTCATGGGCAATGCATGTATTATGAAAAAAACCAACAATTATGCATGGCTTTCAAGAAATTTGTCCACCAAAACAAACTCATACTTTAATTTCATTTTTTTCTGAAAGCTTCTAAAAGTCCTCTTGTATTAGAAATTTTATTTTCCCTTTAGACAGAGCAAGTTAGCTAACACAGATGGTCACTTCAATTGCCAAATGCATTTAGAATGAATTATTGTGACTAATGGTGCTGTCAAGTCCTCTTACCTGAGGACTGGTTCTAGTTTATCTTGAGAACATGTATGGAATGTATTGTGTCTGCTAGGCGATAGAAAATGGTTTGATTTCTTTCTGTTGCAATCTTGTAGTGAATTGCCTCTGATGGGTACCACGTTCTGGTTTAGTGTAATAATAAGATAATTTCCTTTATCTTTTAGCTTTATGAAGAAATTTTTTGGGCTGAGAGCATATTTTGGTTTTAGTCACATTTTTATAACATGTGCCAGGACTCAAATTTAACTAGTAAAGAGTTAATTTCTTGGAGTGATTTAATGATGCATGTTTGTTCATTCAATCAGAATGCTCCCATCAGACTGTGTTTGTATATACATGATTTTCTGCTTCCATGAGTATGACTAATATTAATCCCCACCCTTGTATTTGATGATATCAAAACAGTGACTGCTTTATTGACGTAAAGTTGGAGCACACAGTTGGCATCGATGTGTCCTGAATTAATATTTCAAGTGGACCAGTTGCCATGTCATTGTCAAGATTGTAAATTTGAAACTGATAATTTTACACTCAAGCTCATGAGGAGCTTAGTGTTGTGATGGGCGCTTGAATATTGGGCTCCACCTTCGACCAGCTAATAATACTTCTCATGCTTTTTCTTTATATTTCCAGTAGTTGAAAGTTTCTTAACGCTTTTATTCCTACCAGTTTTAGCAAATTCCTTCAATTCCAGCTTTATATGTTTATTTATTTATTTATGTGGTGGAGGGCAACTGGGTAAAGTACTTGCAACAGAAACTTTGCAGAAATGAGTTCTGGGCTGTGTCATCCTTTCTTCAAATGGAATGCAAAAGTTTTGTTGCATGACACAAAGCTTTCTTTGGTTCACACTAGAAAACAATCACTTAGCTCTCAGAATTTGCTAGTATTTGCAAAGTCGCTCTCAGATTTTGCTAGTATTTGCAAAGTCCAATTTAAAGCTTTATTTGAAATTATATTGACCTTCTTTCTCTATCTTTGGTTGCATCACTCTTTTCTTCACTTTTGCCTTTGGTGACTCAGATGGTTAATAAGCTTAATATCCAAGCCAAATGCATGTGTAGTCATGTATCTTTCCTCCCTTCTAACTAAAATAGAGGTAATTTTTGGTTGTAGTCTCTTTTAATGAGTGGGAAAATTTATTATAAAAATTAACATTTTGAGTATGGTATGTACTAATTTGGGAAGCCTAACGCAGGGAATGTTATTTGCCACTTCTTGTATATGAACCACCAGGTCTGACCGGGCCACTGATTGCAGCACATGTAGGAGCTTTGGCAGCACAATTGTTGTAAATGAAACCTATCAACCTGCGGGGTCTGGTTCCTGTAAGGAGCATTGAGTTGTCTAAATTGTTTCTGAGTTGAAATCTGATCCACTTGAGGGAATGATTTGGAGAGAGAAATTATAGTCTTAGTACATAGTTGAAATGAGAGATGTATAAATGGATAGAATCAAGGATAATTCCAAGGTATTTATCTTAAATATCTAGGTCAATGTTGAACATTTTTTTTAATTTTTCACTTATTTGAGACAGATGGAGAGAGAGGGGGAGAGAGACAGAGTCAGAGAGAGAGACAGAAAAATCTCCGAGCTGTAGTTCACTGCCCAAATACCTACAACAGCTAAGGCTAGGTCTGGCCAAACCAGGTCCCTGGAACTCAGTTGGAATCTCCCACATAGATGGTAAGGATCCAAGTACTTCAGCCATCACCAGCTGCCTCCAAGGGTTCAAGTTATCAGGGGGCTAGAATGGAGAATTAGGTGAGGACTTGAATACAGGCACTCCAATATGGGATGTGGATATCCCAACCAGCAGCTAAATCCCTACCCTAAATGCCTGCCTGCTACACTATTAATCAGGATCTATCAACACAGGCAGCAAATGGGCTTACACGAGAGAGATACTGGTATCAAAATAGGACCATTTATTTCATTCCATAAAAATGAAATTGAAGCCTAAAAGGTATTTTGATGAATATACACTTTTAGGTAGTAGGTAAAGTACATACTTGGTCCATGATAAGGCTAATATCATAAGAGTTCAAAGACTACATCTCATTTAATAGACAAATCCCCACTTTTCAGTTGCTCAGACTCAAACTTGGAGTTTTTTATGTCTCCTGCTTTTCTCTTCCAATTCACATCCAATCTAGTATCAAACGTGTCAGCTTTATAAATATCCATCTAGTTATTAAATATTCAGATTCTAATCTTCACTGCAACTTCCCTGACCTAGGCTAGCATCAACCCTTACTTGAATTTTTAACCACATCCTTCCACTAGTAGCCAGGAAAGTTTATTTCTGTAGAAGAGACAGAGGGCCAATTTTGAAATGTAAACTGAAATTTCTCATGCCATTCAAAGTAAAAGTCATCATCCTTTTGTATCAGGACCTGCATCACTTGGTCCTCAGCTTTTAGAGAGAACTTATGTTTTTATTTTCTGCTACTCTCCACATTATTTTCACTCCAGCCATACCAGCCCACATGTCACACGTGGCTCCATAAACAAGGCTCAGATCCTTGGTGCTTGCCATTGACTTCTCCTGGAATGCTCTTCTAAGGATTTTTTTAAAATGGATATTTCTTTTTGTTTCATTCAAGTTTTGCTTAGTTTTCACCTGCAAGGTGACCTTCTCTGATTGCCTGCTCTAAGTGGTACGCTTACTCTCTATCCCCTTACTTAATGTATTAAGTAGCACTTACACCACGATTATTTTGTTGTATTCCTTTTCATCTTGTCTATTTATCATCTATCTGTTTTTGCATATTGTCTGCTTTCCTCTGACAGAAATTAAACTCCATAAGGACAGTAATTTCTGTCATGCCTACCACCATGTTCCCAATGCCTGAAATAGAGCCTAACATATAGATGCTCAATAAAAAACAGTAAAAATTTGCTGAATCAATAAATCAGCTCATTCATTTAATGGGATGAAAAGATGAAGATATAAAAAATAGCACAGATTAATGGAAAGACCAAGGAATATAGATCCAGAAATTCTTAACAGCTTTGGCAAAATTACATAGACTTTATTATCCTTACTTTTTCAGCTACAAAATGAGGATAAAAGTAGCAACATATCACAGATTTAATACAAAAGTTAACACTCCTGTGTATAAATATTTAGTATTTTTTGGCATCCATTAGTTTCTTGAGCAATTGCAAATATTATCATTTAAGATATTGTCAGTGTCCCAAAGGAGTTCATGTTCTGGAGAAGACCAAACACTTGCATGGGATTCCAACAAAGTTTCAAGGGAGACTTGATAGAGAAGAAAATATGGTATAGGTAAAAGTGATATTCAAATATTTGATAGCTGGTAGAGAATGGGCACTGAACAATCATAAAGAATCCTGGCTTTAAAATCCAGCCAGTGACCATTTGGTGCATAGCGTTCAATTATAAATACTAAGAATGCAACATAGAAGATAGATACTTTACTCTTCTGGGAAAAAATCCTGATGCCTTATCAGTTCAGATCATCCTTTCAAAGTCGCTCAATTACTCAGTAACTATTAACCTGATATTGAGCACTGGCCTCAATATTATGCTTGATTCTTCTCTGTTAATAATTTAATTTTGAATGAAATATCCTTGAATAGAACGATAGGTATTTTTCCTATGCCCTGAGTCAACCTTGGTGAGCCCCTCTTGGTCTGATTTCAACATCCAAGTGAGCAAACCTCCAAAGCTACTGTTCCGATTCATGGCATCACATTTCACCATTAATTCTATATCCTGTCTGTTGATCTTTTATGTATAGGCCTTTTCTTTCTCCCCAGAGATTGTATCTCTGGTTCTGAACTAAAATATAGTCTCTGGTGCCTTAAAATCTGGTTGCCTGCCTGTTTTCTCATACTTTAGGACATTACTCACCCATTCAAACTCCCTTCTCTAGCTACCACTGGTCAGAGCACTACATTCATTCTAAACCAGCCCTCAGAGGTGAGAGTGAATCTGTGGTTGAAAAGGAGCAGTCTCAACTTCCATTCTGACTACGACCTTGCCTAAATATGATCAGAGTTGGTGAACTCAAACGGCTTCCATAGCATTGGCAACTCATGACAAGAGCCTAAGGTGATTACTGAAGCCATAAACAAGAGTGTCAATTTGTTAAGTCAACAAGAGGAGTCACTGTGCACTTACTCCTCATGTAGGATCTCTGTCTTTAATGTGCTGTACATTGTGATTTAATGCTATAACTAGTACTCGAACAGTATTTTTCACTTTGTGTTTCTATTTGGGTGCAAACTGTTGAAATTTTTACTTAATATATGCTAAACTGACCTTCTGTATATAAAGAGAGTTGAAAATGAATCTTGATGTGAATGGAAAGGGAGAGGGAGTGGGAAAGGGGAGGGTTGTGGGTGGGAGGGAAGTTATGGGGGGGAAGCCATTGTACTCCATAAGCTGTACTTTGGAAATTTATATTCATTAAATAAAAGTTAAAAAAAAAAAGAAAAGGAGCAGTCTCAGACAATAGCCAAGGCCATACAAGGGATTGAGAAGGGATCAGGGAGGTAGAAACAATACTGGGATTTCAGAAAAGGAAAAAAAAAATATGGGGTAGGTGTTTGATGTAGTGATTATGATACCAATCAGTTCACCTACATCCTATATCAGAATGCCTGGGTTCAAGTACCAACCCCATTCCCGATTCCAGCTTCTGCTGATGTGCACCCTTGGAGGAAAAAATGATGGCTCAAGAAATTGGTCCCCTGTCTCTCATGTAAGTGAACCAAATTGAGTTCCAGGCTCCTGACTTAGGCTTGGTCCAGCTCCAGCTGTTGCAGGCAAATTTGGAGAGTGAACCAACAGATAGAAGATCTGTCTGTCTGACCTGACTTTTTCTTTCTTTCTGCCTTGCAAATAAATAAAAATAGATAAAAGTGTGGGCATTGTTGCCCAATAGGTTGGGCTGCTCTTTGAGATGCCTACAGCCTATAAGTGAGTGCTGGCTTCTGATCCAGCTTCCCGATAGTGTGCCTGGAAAGTTAATGGATGATGATGGCTCATATACTTAGGTTCCTGCCACCACGTTGGAAACAGAGTCCCAGGTTCCTGGCTTCTACCTAGCCCAACTCTGGCTATTACAGGCATTTGGGGGAGTGAGCTAGCAGCTAAATGATCTCTCTGTCTCTCCATCTCTGTCACTCTGCATTTCAAATCAGACCTTTCTGTCTCTCTCTCTCACTCTCTGTCAAAAAAAATATTAAATGAATAAATTATTTTTGAAAAAACAAAACTTTTAAAAAGAGAAGGAAAATTTAAAAAGAACATATTACAGCTCTGCTGTGAATAAGGTATTGTTATATAGATAATTCTGAATAATATACAAGGGACATTCAAAAAGTTTATGGAAAATGTGTATTAATAAAACTATGCATATATTTCAAAAGTTTTGTACATCAAAATAAGCTTACCCTATAATTCAATTTTCCATGAACTTTTTGAAATAGCCTGGTACATGGCTATCAGTGATTGTATTCATAATGATTTTCTATCCAAAACAAACCAAACCTATACCTTTTCATATATTAGTCATCAAAATGCAAGGTAGTTGGCACCCAAAAGTAGAGGGCTCTGGACAGTGCAGTTGTTCATAATAAGAATTTTCCTCCTTTCCTCAGTGTTTGACCTTCTCCCTTGGCTCCTCTGTTCCAAAATTTTTAATTCTTCTCTTATCTACATGTAGGACCCTAGTGCTTACAATTTATAAGTAATTGATGACAGATACACATCAGCTTGACTTTTGAATTTTGTTCATTTTTTACATGACTTTGGGTTCCTCAGAGTATCTTTCCTTAACAGATCTGCCCTAGAAGCTTCTTTGTAATAAGGATTCTGTTTGAGTTGAATTATTCTAAATTGCTATAAGGTTTTTTCTTAAATATTTTAAGCATTATTCCACCATATACTCCAAAGTTTTAAGTAGTAGCTATTGATTGCATCTGGAAATAAAAATGATGGCCAAAAACAAAAGTGAGCATATTCTGGGGCCACATGGAATAAATAAGGCTTTATGGTATACATTTTGAGCTTTAATCTTTACAATTTATTCATCATCAACCAAAAATCTATTTAACCACTATAGGTCTAGGAAAGTCTAAAATGAAATAACAATTCTAAATTAGAAATTGGAAGACACAAGCATCAAAGTCTAAGAGGTGTAATGTTTTTAAAGAATCATGTCCCCATTTTCATACTGCAAAGGTAATAAAAAAGTAAAATCAAAAGGAATAATCCAGCATAATGGATCACTTGCCTAGCCAAATAATGGTAACAGAAAGAGAATTAGGACAGTTCAAGGGGTCTCTAATATGGACAAAGAAGGAACACAAAATATTTCCTTTTTTTTCAAGGCAAAGGCACTATTAACTTGACAAATGGCTAGTTCATGGTTGTGCCGTTGATCACATACATTTATAGTGTCAGAAAGTTGTGGTGTGACAATGAGAAATAGGGTAGTTTGAAACTGGTTAGCAAAACAAAGGCAAGATAATAAATGAAAAATTGTCTTAAAAGTTTCTAGGATAATGGAGAACAAAGAATCCATGACAAATTGCTATTTCCTGAATTGCCATATCATTTGAATATTAAAATCAGAACAGTTAAATGCCCCAGCATCCAGAATTGGTCATTTCTGGGGAAAAGTTCTAAGAGCTTAATTCCATTAAAAAGATTATGTCAAGGACCTTGGATGGATACTTGCCCACACTTAAAATATATTCCCCTAGGCTAGGGTCAAGAGGGATAAGATAAGAGAGAAATTAGATGGGGAATCCTAGTAATGGGGAAATTGACAGGGTGTTAGAATGTAGCAAGATACAAAATAGAAATCTCTGTAGCTGCAGAAGCAGATGGAGCATACATAGTTTTTTAAAAAACTATATTTATTTTTTTATTTTTATACATTTGAAAGGTAAAGAGACAGAGGATACAGAGAAAGGAGAGAGATCTTCCACTGACTGGTTACTCCCCAAATGTCCCCAATGGGCTACTTGTGCCAGTCCAAAGCTGAGATCCAGAATTCAACACAGGTTTCCTACCTGGGAGGCAGAAACCCAATTACTTGAGCCCCTACCTGCTGCCTTCCAGGGTGTGCATTAGCTGGAAGCTGGAATCAGAAGTAGAACTGAGACTCAAACCTATGCACATTGATGTGGGATGAGAGGATCCCTAATGGTGTCCTAACTACTGTGCTAAATACTCGTCCTTGCACTTGAAAAATATTTCATGCATTTAGCATAAAACCGCAGTAACAAAAGGAAAGAAAAGTGCTTCTCTGTGGGGCACTGTTTGGGTACCCAGGAGCTAGATGGAACCTGAGTCATCTACTGCAGAGAACCTGTCCTTCACAACCTGTGTGGGTCTATGATACTGCTGCAAAGTCTGTCAGTTTTTGATATGGCCCTGGATTCATCAGCAACGTGAACCTAGGCCATAAACCTCCAAGCAAGGATTTTATCCTTGATTATAGTTGGAGACTGCACAGTCCCTCTATGACTTAAGCTGTAGAAGCGCTCGGCCATGACACACACAATGTCCAGTGATGCCCACAAACTCAGGAAGTGATGTAAGCCTCTGTCCTAGATAAGTGAGACTTGCTGGATAAATTTGCTTTTGGAGGAAGACTGCATAAACATCCCAGCTACGTTTTAACTGAATCAAACACATTGTGTGTTGATTATCATCATTATCATAATTTAATTCAATGGATCTCATTTATCATTTTAAGAAAACAATTTAAAATTAACTCCTTTGGTGCCACAGTAGAGAAATACATAAAAAATGTGAACTCATAATCCAAAGTCTGATGTTTGATGACCAGTCTTTCTCACAGTGTCATGCCAGAACAAGACTTATTTCTGGCTGGCTATTAGCATATTAGGGATGTGATATGTGAAAATTTACTTTCCTGGGTTTGATTATTCTCTACATTATACTTCTGGCAGATATTCTATACTTCAGTTGAGACAATTTTTTTTAGTTTTATTCCATTTTCACATTTGTGAATTTAATAGTGAACTAACTGACATATCTGTCACCCCACTTCCACCCCAAGACTGGTTCAAATGATTTGTCTGAGCAGTTGCCCACTTTTCTTTATTGGTACAAATATTTCTTCCTAAATTTTTACTACTCACTGAAGAGACAACCTTCTTAATTGATTCAGTTAGTATTTATTGTTTCCCTGGCTTTGTGGAACTTAGAGTACTGAAGGGAAAGAGAAATGGATTGGTTAATGCCAAATGATTATTACATATCTAAATAGCTACATAAACTAATGTAAAACATTGTTGAACATGTGGGACACTGTTTGAAGGAAGATCTTCATACTGTAGGAGTGTATCATGGAGTACCTTCCAAGCACATGGAGCGCTGGGTGGACTTCTTTCAGGCTTTTATAAGGAAGAGGTGTTAGGGTTGAGAGTAAAAGAACAAATATGAATTTAGTAGACCAGGGGAGGGGAAGGATAAGGATACCAATATTGAGGACAAAAGTTTTTACTAAACTGCAGTGTGATTTGCCAGCAGTAAAAAGGGGAATTTTTATATTGCAGATTTTCATTATTTCATTCAGCATCGATTTATTGAGCACTTACATTCCAGACGCTTTGCAATGTGCTGGGAATACAGCACTGAGCAAATGGTTACCTCCTTGGCAGTTTATGTGGGCATTTATTCACTGAGCTGGTAAGCTGGTGGGGGATAGACTACATAAGTGATTACAAAATAAAATGCAAGATTTCAAATGCAACATACTATAATAGATTTGAGATGTATTCATAACACATAATAGGAAGAAAGCTTCCTCAAAAATGATGTGCTTAAATAACTTTGAACAGCGCTTGTCTGAACTGTTGAGCAACAGTTTTCTTAGTTTTTGTATTTTATTTTATTTTATTTTATTTATTTTTTCTTTCTTTTTCTTTTCCTTTCTTGGACTAAATAGGAGAAGAAAGAGTTAGAGGGGTGGGAGAGTAGATGGTAAGGCGGGTACAATGGGAAAAATTACTATGTTCCTAATGTTGTGTTTATGAGATACATATAAATAAATAAATAAATTCTGAAGATGCATCAGTCAAAAAATGGGCTTAAACTAAGAGTTGAAGGATGGGTATTAACTATGAAAGACTGAGAAGGAGTCAATTTCAAGATGAAATAGTAGAAGGGCAGTGACCTTAGCAAAGAGAATATAAAAGAAAGCATTGTATAAGGTGAAGCTGGAGAAGTAGCTGGAGGCTAAGCCAAACAGGACCTTTTAAGCAGATGTGTTAGTCTGGGTCCACCAAAAAGCAGATGCCCAGCGTTTTAGTAGAGTGAATGATAGGAAAGACATAGATAGGAAGGAGTCGGAAAAAGATGCGTGAATTTTCAGGCCGTGATTTAAATAGTGTGAAAACCATTTAGAGTGATACTCAGTCTAATGAAGTTTTGTGAGAATGCCTGGTACCAAAGTCTATCGACAAAGGAATCCCATGTCTACCAGGAAGAGGTCTGCCTCAGCAGTTGCTGTGACATGGCCCATGAGTGGTAAGCAAAAATCATTTCTAAAAGCCAGGAGTTTTGCTGATCACATCCCTAGGGTCACTTAACACATTATCTGAGTTTATAACACCTATAAACTAGTTATGTATTTGCAGACTAGATTAGATTTAAATGATGTTTGGCAGATATAGCTTTTCTCTTAACTTTTTTATTCATGCCTTTTCATACACAGATGTTTCATACTTTTGCTCTATTCAAATCTTTTAACATTTTCTTTTCTATTCCTTTTTTTTGTTTGCAATATTCCATCTGTGTCTTTGTAGCTCATTGTAGTACTTGGCGGCTAGCGCCACGGCTCACTAGGCTAATCAGCCTGCGGCACCGGTACTCCAGGTTCTAGTCCCAGCTGGGGCGCCGGTTCTGTCTCGGTTACTCCTCTTCCAGTCCAGCTCTCTGCTGTGGCCCGGGAAGGCAGTGGAGGATGGTCCAAGTGCTTGGGCCCTGCACCCACATGGGAGACCAGGAGGAAGCACCTGGCTCCTGGCTTCGGATCAGCGCAGCACGCTGGCTTTAGTGGCCATTTGGGGGGTGAACCAACGGAAAAGGAAGACCTTTCTCTCTGTCTCTGTCTCTGTCTCTGTCTCTCTCACTAACCCTGCCTGTCAAAAAAAAAAAAAAAAGAGCACATGGATTTTAGAACGACTGGGTTAAAATCCTGTACCTGTCACTGTGTAATCTTAGATACTTTTCGTAATAAAAGTAATATTTCTGTAGCTCTTGCAACATATCTACTTATTTATTTTTAATATAAATCTTTTATCTAATGAATACAAATTGCATAGGTACAGCTTTAGGAATATAGCAGTTCTTCCCCCTCATACCTGCCCTGCACCCCCCACTCCTACTCCCTCTTCCAACCCATTCTTCATTAAGATTCATTTTTAAGTATCTTTATACACAGAAGACTAACTCTATACTAAGTAAAGTTTTCAACAGTTTGCACCCACACAGAAATACAAAGTATAGAGTACTGTTTGAAGATAAGTTTTACCATTAATTCTCATAGCACAACTCATTAAGGACAGAGGTTCTACATGGGTAGTAAGTGCACAGTGACTCCTGTTGTTGATTTAACAATTGAAACTCTTATTTATGACATTAGTGATCATTTGAGGCTCTCACCATGAGTTGCCAAGGCTATGGAAGCATTTTGTGACCACAGACTCTGTCAGTATTTAGATAGGACCATAAGCCAAGTGGAAGTTCTCTCCCCTCTTTAGAGAAAAGTATACCCTTCTTTAGGATATACTCAATGGCTTTCATACAGAAATTAACAAGTAACAAAGTAACAAATGCTGGTGAGGATGTGGGGAAAAAGGTACCCTAATCTAATGTTGGTGAGAATGCAAACTGGTAAAGCCACTATGGAAAAAACTCATAGAGATCCTTCATTTAGATTTTTTTTTTTTTGCCACAGTGTCTTGGTTTTCCATGCCTAAAATGCTTACAGGCTGATTCTGAGATCAGAGTGCTGTTTAGGGCGTTTTTCATTCTGTGAGTCTGCTATGTGGCCTGCTTTCCATTTTGGATCATTCTCTCCTTTTAATTCTATTGTTACTACCAGAAACTTGGTCTTATTTATATGATCCCTTTGACACTTATTCCTATCTATATGATCAGTAACACACATAATATGATCACTTTAATATGTAAGATTGCATTAGTACCACCCAGTTTAATGGGATTTGGAGTCCCATGGCGTTTTTAGCTTTACCCTTATGGGTAAGTCCATGGAAATATGTGCCAAACTGTACATCTCCTCCCCTCTTATTCCCACTCTTATTTTTTACTGGGATCTATTTTCAATTGGATTTTAAGTAAAGAGTTCAATCAATGGTATTAAGTAGAAAAAGAAAATAATAAAAATATAAGATAATAAACTGTTCCTCGACACTCAAGACAAGAGCTGTTCAATCATTGCTTCTCATAGTGTCAATTGCACTTCTACAGTTTTTCTTTTGGGTGCTCTCTTAATTGTCATAGATCAGGGAGAACATATGATTTTGTCCCTTTGGGATTGGCTTATTTCCCTCAGCATGATGGTTTCCAGGTTCATCCATTTTGTTGCAAATGACTGGATTTCATCTTTTTAACCACTGCATTGTATTTGATAGAGTACATATCCCATAATTTCTTTAACCAGCCTTTTGTTGATAGGCATTTAGGCTTATTCCATGTCTTAGCTATTATGAATTGATCTGCAATAAACATGGGGGTGCAGATAACTCTTTGAGTTGCTTATTTAATTTCCCTTGGGTAAATTCTGAGGAGTGGGATAGCTGGGTCATATGGTAAGACTATATTCATATTTCTGAGGTATCTCCAAACTGTCATCCATGGTGGATTTACCAATTTGCATTCCCACCAACAATGGATTAGGGTGCCTTTTTCCACACATCCTCGCCAGCATTTGTTGCTTGTTGATTTCTGCATGAAGGCCATTGTAACCAGGGTGAGGCGAAACCTCTTTGCAATTTTGATTTGCATTTGCCTGATGGCTAGTGATCCTGTGCATTTTTTTCATGTGTCTGTTGGCCATTAGGATTTCCTCCTTTGAAAATTTTGTTTCTGTTTATCTTTTTTGTGTTTGGTATTCCTTTTTCATTCTTATAACTTTCAATCTTTGTGTACTCTCACATTTTAGATGTACTTCTTGCACCAAGGTCTTGCATTTCTATGCATTATAACAATCTTGCTTTTCCACTTCTAAGTAGAGCATGTATTCCATTTCTACTTAAACTCGTAGATATACTGGAAATATTAAACAATAATATAATGTAAGAAAATTCCATGTAAGCAAAGGACAGTAGATTCTTTGCTACATGAAATGAAGAAACAACAAAATTTTTCAGCAAAGATAATTTCCATTCTGTTTTTTAAAAAGATAACTCTATAATACTCTGACCTCATAATGAGCACTTAAAGCATTTGGATGTGGTTGAAAAGCCCATGAAAGCATTTCAGGTATGGAAGGCCAAGACACTGTAACAAAAAATATCCTACATGAAGGATCTCTGTGAGACCCCAATGGAAAAAAGGGACAGTCAAAGAAGGATGTACTTTTCTCTGAAGAGAGGAGAGAACTTTCACTTTGCTTATGGCCCTGTCTAAATACTGTCAAAGTATTTAGACATAGCCTTGACAGCTCATGGCAAGAGCCTTGGGTGATCACTGACATCATAAATAAGAGTGTCAATTGTTAAATTAACAATAGAGTCACTGTGCACTTACTCCTCATGTAGCACCTCTGTCCTTAATGAGTTCTACTATAAGAATTAACTGCAAAACTTATTCTCAAACAGTACTTTATATGCTGTGTCGGGGGGGGGGGGTGCAAACTATTGAAATCTTCACTTAGTATAGAGTTGGTCTTCTATATATAAAGTTAACTAAAAATGAATCTTAATGAAAAATGGAATGGGAGAGGGGGTGGGAAGGTGGATATAGGCGGAAGAACCACTATATTCCTGAAGTTGTACCTGTACAATTTTCAGTCATTAAATAAAAGCTTTTTAAAAAAGATAACTCTAGTATCAGTACAAAGGATAGACTTTGTACTGATAAATAAATAACGGCGCTATTAAAATGATCCAGATAACAATGACAATTCCCTCCAGGACAACAATCATAGAAGCAGAAAGAAATAAATGGGTATTATATTTAAAAAGTTAAACTCAAAGGATGTACTTTTGAAGTACTACAAATAATTAGATATGTTGACTGTGAAAGGATAGTGCTTTTAAATAAACTTTCTCATGTATTTCTAGACTTTGCAACTTAAACATGTGTAATCATACATTTACAGAAGGAATAGAGATGGATAAGCAGACTTTTGAAAGGGAAAAGTAATAGTTATAGTTTTAGATATATTGAAATTGAGATGTTTGAGGAGCCGGCGCCGTGTTCACTTGGTTAATCCTCCTCCTGCAGGACTGGCATCCCATATGGGTGCCAGGTTCTAGTCCCGGTTGCTCCTCTTCAAGTCCAGCTCTCTGCTGTGGCCTGGGAAGGCAGTGGAGGATGGACCAAGTGCTTGGGCCCCTGCACCCACATGGGAGACCAGGAAGAAGCACCTAGCTCCTGTCTTCGGATTGGCGTAGCTCCAGCCATAGCAGCCATTTGGGGGGTGAAGATCTTTCTGTCTCTCTCTCTCTCTCACTATCTAACTCTATCTGTTAAATAAATTTTTAAAAAAAGAAATTGAGGTGTTTGTAAGTAACCTAAAGAAAAGATGTCCAGAGGAAAATTAAATTTATTTCTGAAGTTCAATAATTAATTTAGAATATAAAATTTCACTTATGAAATCATCAATATATAGGTTATAGACATAATAGTTGAATTTATGTGAATAGATTTTTTAAAAGATTTTTATTTTATTTTGAAAGTCAGAGTTACAAAGAAAGAGAAGGAGAGGCAGAGAGAGAGAGAGAGAGAGAGAGAGAGAGAGGTCTTCCATCCACTGGTTCACTCCCCAGTTAGCCTCAACAGCAGGAACTGCGTGATCAGAAGCCAGGAGCTTCCTCTGGGTCTTCCCACAGGCGTGTAGGGACTCAAGGACTTGGGCCATCTTCTACTGCTTTCCTGGGCCATAGCAGAGAGCTGGATTGGAAGTGGAGCTGCAGGGAATTGAACTGGTGCCCCTGTGGGATGCCAGCATTGGAGGCAGCAGCTTTTCCCACTACACCACAGTATAGGTCATGAATAGATGTTTTGAAAGTAGAGCATATATATAAATGGAAAAGAAGGGAGAGACAATGATAGAACCATAGGGAAAATCAGCATGTTGAAAAATGAATAGCATAGACTGAAAGGACATACATGCACGTGTGCTTGCACACATGTACACTTACACACACGCAGAGAGAGAGAGAGAGAGAGCGAGCTTACGATTAAGCAGTATAACAGAAACTCAGGAAGGAAAGTTTTACAGCAGCAGGAAGTAATGATTATTGTCAGATGTTTCAGAGTGTTCTCTTAAAGTAAAAAATGAAAAGAGATCACCCACTGGATTTGGAAAATCTGGACAAATTTGGAAATCTTATCAAGACAAAAGGAAATTTTCTTAGAACTCTTGCCCCAGGTCACAGGTGCTAGGGCTTATTTTTGCAAATGAGCTAAAGTAATATGTAGCCATTGTATTTTATGTACTTGTTCTGCATGTAGAGCCTGAAAAATTCCAATCAGCCATTGAGAGTGCTGTTGTGTTCTGACAATTAAAACAGCCACCATCACTCAGGGTTGCCTCATTTGTAATGACTCCTATGACTACAGGGTCTGAGACATAGAGGATATCCACTTGTTCAACAGACATTTAGTGAACATAGATGCTAGTCCAAATATTGAGAACACAAAGATGATTAAGATTTTGTTCTTTAGTGTGAACTCCTGTTTGACTATTCAAGGATACAAATTAGGGATCTATTTTTCATCTAATAATAATGTAGTCTACCAAGTAGGAAGCAATGATTTATTATTAGAAAGCCATATATATATACTAATTCAATGAGCTTAAATCTTTTATAACTAGATAACATCTGTTTTGATTTTTCTATATTTAAATACAAATAGTTTGGAATCATGAAAAAATACTATCTACTCAAAGTGATCTATTGAAAGACAGGGTCTTCCACTGCATATCCAATACCTTACTCAGAGCTTCTCTGTAGTTGGTGGATGCTAAATTATTATTAGTTTATATCTATATAGGTCAAGAAATGATTTAGTTATAAAAACTTGATTTTAGTTGGCCTACAGCAAATATATCAAACACATTTCTAGTTGTCTTTTCTGTACCCATTAGACACAGCTAATTGATTTTCTTTTTCTGTCAAGTCATTGGTATAGAAACATAATCCTTTTCAGCACAGGCTTCCAGGCAGCCATGACCAATCAATTGACATTGACATATGAGGTGAAGTATATTTGTCATTCTTGATCTACCTGTTATATAAATCTGTTAAAATATAACATAAATGGCCTAATCAGCCAATTATTTTAAACAAAAACTTAAATGTGTAACTTCCTAGTATGTACAAAACTAAAAATATAGCTAGAATTTATTGATACTTGACTGTAAATTAAGCACTTTCCAGTACTTTATAGTAATCAATTTAAATGTTATAATACTATTAAATGGCTATTATTGTCATATAAGTTTTCTAGAAAGAAAACTGAAAATTAGAAGGATTTAAGTAATCTGTGTACCTGTCACACATCTAATAAGCAGGAGACCTTGAATTCAGTTTGGTTTCTGAGCTAATGCAATTTACCAGAATTACAAAGGTGTGCCTAAAAATCACTTTATCCAGAAAAGTAAGGGAAAATCAGCTCTTAAATTCTATTTTGTGCCTAGGCATGCATTACATGTTTTTTTAGAAAGCATGATTGTGAGTTAAACCAGATGATAAAATATACAGATGCACCTACTAGATTAATACATATGTTTTGCTTTTGGCTTTGCAGTGCTTTAAAGATTGCATGATAAAAGAGAAAGCATTGGTGTTAGGTTTTGTATCAATGTTTACCTCTTAATATCTCAGAAAATGGAGTATTGGTGTACTTTAGAAAATTATATTCATGTATCTTTGTAGGTATTATTGTCAATTAAAATAACATTTAGATACTGGTTTGCCAATCAGTATCTATATTTTGTTTCATTTATTAATTCTGTAACTTTTTATTATAGGAATTTATTTTTTTCTGCCTCTTACTATTACCTTTTAGATTATTTGTATTTATTGACAATAAATATACATATTTATGGGGTACAATATGATATTTGGATACATGCATACATTTTAATGATCATATTAGGGTAACTGGCATCCATTGCTTCATATAGTCAAAGTTACTTTGTAGTGTGAACATTCAGAAGTCTTTCTTCTAGCTATTTAGGAAAGTACAGTATGTTATTGTTGACTATTATTACCCTACTGTACAATAGAACACCAACAAGATTGTTTTTATAATAAAGAAAGTACTTTTTAATTCAATAAAAGTAAACTTTTCTGAGGTGTATATATAGTTAGAAAATTTTTGATGAAGAACCCAAGAATGATGTATCTTTTGAGAGCACTTAGACATTACTATAGTTTATGAGACATAGATAATATCCTCCACTTAATACGTTAAATGAGGTAAATCTTTGCAAACCAGTTTTACTATTAGCTCTCATAATCCAACTCTTTGTTTGATGCCAGTGATCACCCGAGGCTCTTGACATGAGCTGCTTAGGCTGTGGAAGCCTTTTGAATCTGGTAACTTCTGTATTTAGACAAGGCCATGAGTAAAGTGGAAGTTCTATCCTCCCTTCAAAGAAAAGTACATCCTTATTTGATGACTACTTCTTTCCACTGGGATCTCATCCACAGAGGTCCTTCATGTAGGATATTTTTTGCCACAATGTTTTGGTTTTCCATGCCTAAACTGCTCTCAAGGATTTTTCAGCCAGATCAGAATGCCTTAAGGGCTTATTCTGAAGTCAGAGTCTGATTTTAAAGTGATTGTCATTTTATGAGTCTGCTGTATGGACTGCTTCCCATTTGGAGTATTCACTCCTTTTTAATTCTATCTATTATTATTACCAAACAATTAATACTATTTCTGTGATTACTTTTTCACTTAATCCTATCCCCATGCTCACTTTTTTTTTAATTACTTATTTATTTGAGAGATAGATTTACAGACAGGGAGAGGGAGAGACAGAGAGAAAAATCCTCCTTCTGCTGGTTCACTCCCCACATGGCTGCAATGGCCAGAGCTGCGCAATCCAAAGCCAGGAGCCAGGAGCTTCTCCCAGGTCTCCCATGTGGGTGCAGGGGCCCAACACTTGAGCCATCTTTCATTGCTTTCCCAGGCCATAGCAGAGAGCTGGATTAGAAGAGGAGCATCTGTGACTAGATAGAACTGGTGCCCATATGGGATGCCAGTGCCACAGGCAGAGGATTAGCATACTGTGCCACAGCACTTCCTACCCTCCCTCCATGCTCACTTTTAACACTCAAAATGCTATATTTACCCACCCAGCATAGGGGGTTTGGAGTCCCATGGTAGGTTTTTAAACAGTGCCCTTACAAGTAAGTCCATAAGAATGTATGAAAAACTGGATAGTTTTGCAGTTGCAAACTTAATATATATCACAATTACAACTTTAGGAACATAGTGATTCTTCTCATCATGACCACCCTCCCATCCACGCTCCCACCCCCCCCTTCCTCCTCCCTGTCTTATTCCCGCTCCTGTTTTTTACCAAGATCTGCTTTCAGTTAACTCTATATACATATAATTATCTCTATTTCAGTAAAGAGTTTAAAAGATAGTATGAGAAAGAAGAAAAAAAAGAAAAGAAAAAGGAAAACTCTTCCTAAACAATCAAAACAAGAGCTGTTCAAAGTCATGTTGTATTCTGATTATTAATCCTTTATTAGTTATATAGTTTGCAAATATTTTCTCCTGTTCTGTCAGTTGCCTCTTCACTTTGCTGAGTTTTATTTTATAGTACATAAGCTTATCAACTTGGTATAATCCCATTTGTCAATCTTGGCTTTGATTGCCTGTGCCTCTGGGGTCTTTTCTAAGAACGCTCTGCCTATACCAATGTCTTGCAGAGTTTACCCAATGTTCTTTCATAATTTGATGGTATTGGGTCATATATTTAGGTCTCTGATTTACTGTGGGTAGATTTTTTGTGTAAGGTGTAAGGTAGGAGTCCTGCTTCATTCTGCATGTGGAGATCCAGTTTTCCCAGCAGCATTTGTTGAAGAGACTACCCTTGCTCCAGGGATTGATTTTAACTCCTTTGTCATAGATAAGTTGAATGTAGATGCTGGTATTGATTTCTGACATTTCTATTCTGTGCCGTTTATCTATTCATCTGTTTTTGTGTCAGGACTAGGCTATATTAATTATGACTGCTCTGTAGTATGTTTGAAAATCAGGTATTTTGATGCCTATGGCTTTGTTTTTGTTGTATAGGAATGCTTTAGCTATTTGGCATCTCCTGTGTTTCCATATGAATTTCAGCATCATTTTTTCTATATCTGAGAAGAATGTTCTTGCTATTTTGATTTATATCACATTGAATCTGTACATTGCCTTCAGCAGTATGGAGATTTTCATGATATTAACTTTCCAATCCATGAATGTGGAAGATTTTTCCGTATTTTTGTATCTTCCTTTATTTCCTTATTTAATGCTTTGTAATTATCATAGAGATTTTTTACATTCTTGGTTAAATTTATCCCAAGGCATTTTATTTTTTTGGTAGCTATTGTGAGTGGGATTGATTTTTTTTTAAGATTTTATTTATTTAGTTGAGAGATAGAGTTACAGTGAGAGAGAGAATAAAAGAAAAAGAAAGCTCTTCCCTTCATTGGTTCACCCCCAAATGGCCTCTATGGCCAGAGCCGCATGGATACAAAGCCAGGAGCCAGGTGCTTCCTCCCGGTCTCCCATGCAGGTGCAGGGGCCCAAGCACTTGGGCCATCCTCCTATGGTTTCCCAGGCCATAGTAGAGAGCTGGATTGGAAGAGGAGCAGCCGGGACCACACTGGGACCTATATGGGATGCTGACACCACAGGCAGAGGATTAACCCACTGCACCATGGCGCCAACCCCCAGGTTATCTTTTAGATAGTGATTCTAATTCCCTTGGATGTATATCCAGTAGTGGGAAAGCTTTGTCTTTTGCTAGTTCCATTTTTAATTTTGTTTGAGATACCACCATAGTGTTTTCCATTTTACATTCCCACAAACAATTTTATATTTTTCCTTTCCTCCACATCTGGTTCAATACTTGTTATCATTTTTTTTCTGGGATCTATTTTTTTAAAACTTTTATTTAATGAATATAAATTTCCAAAGTACAGCTTATGGATTACAATGGCTTCCCCCCCATAACGTCCCTCCCACCCGCAACCCTCCCCTTTCCCACTCCCTCTCCCCTTCCATTCACATCAAGATTCATTTTCGATTCTCTTTATATACAGAAGATCAGTTTAGCATACATTAAGTAAAGATTTCAACAGTTTGCTCCCACACAGAAATATAAAGTGAAAAATACTGTTTGAATACTAGTTATAGCATTAAATCTCAATGTACAGCACACTAAGGACAAAGATCCTACATGAGGAGTAAGTGTACAGTGACTCCTGTTGTTGACTTAACAAATTGACACTCTTGTTTATGGCATCAGTAATCACCCTAGGTTCTTGTCATGAGCTGCCAAGGCTTACATGCTCAAGCTGACTTACCTCAAATGGTAGAGTTAGAAACATACCAGGGGATTCCAATTCAATCTCATCAAGGTGGCATGTACCAATGCCATCTCACTAGTCCCGGTGATCAATTTCGGTTCACAATTGATCATAATGATAGGACTAAGAACCAAAGGGATCACATAAACAAGAATAGTGTCTGCAAATACTAGCTGATAGAATCAAAAAGGGAGAGAACAATCCAACATGGGAAGTGAGATACACAGCAGACCCATAGAATGGCAGATGTCCTAAACAGCACTCTGGCCTCAGAATCAGCCCTTAAGGCATGCAGATCCTGCTGAAAAGCATATGAGAGTATTTCAGGCATGGAAAGCCAAGACACTCTGGAAAAAAAAAAAAAAACCTAAATGAAAGATCTCAACGAGTGAGATCCCAGTGGAAAGAACAGGTCATCAAAGAAGGAGGTACCTTTCTCTGAAGGGAGGAGAGAACTTCCACTTTGACCATGGCCTTGTCTAAAAATTATCAGAGTCAGTGGGATTGATGTTAGGAATTCTTTCTCAGCTCTGGCATTGTTTCAGTATACAAAGGCTATTGATTTTTGTGTATTAATTTTATATCCTGCTACTTTACCAGATTCTTCTATGAGTTCCAATAGTCTCTTGGTAGAATCTTTTGGATCCCCTATATATGGAATCATGTCACCTGCAAATAGAAATAGTTTGACTTCCTCTTTCCCTGTTTGTATCCCTTTGATTTATTTTTCTTGCCTAATGTCTCTAGCTAAAATTTCCAGGTCTATGTTGAATACCAATTGTGAGAGTGGGTATTCTGGTCTCGTTTAGTATCTCAATGGGAATGCTTTCAACTTTACACATTCAACAGGTCACTGGCTATTGGTTTGTCATAAATTGCCTTGATTGTGTTGAGGAATGTTCCTTCTATACCCAATTTCCTTAGATTTTTTTTATCAGGAAAGGGTACTGTATTTTATCAAATGCTTTCTCTGAATCTATTGAGATAATCAAATGATTTTTGTTTTTCACTTTGTTAATGTGTTGTATAACATTGATTAATTTGAGAATACTGTATGTCTGGGTGAATTCGGCAGTGAAGCCATCTGGTCCTGGGCTTTTTTGGCGGGGGCTGGGGGGTTCTTTATTACTGATTCAATTTTTCTGTCTTGGTTATGGATCTGTTTAGGCTTTCTATGTATTCATGGTTCAAGTTAGGTAATTTCCATGTGTCCAGAAATCTACCCATTTCTTTGAGGTTTCCTAGTTTGTTGGCATATAGCTCTTAGTAGTAATTTCTCATGATTCATTCTATTTATGTGGTGTTTGTTGGTACATTACCTTTTTCATCTCTAATTTTATTGATTTGGCTATTCTCCCCTTTTAATTGGGTCAATGGTGTGTCAATTTTGCTTATTTTTTCAAAGATCAACTCTTCATTTTGCTGATCTTTTATTGGTGTCGATTTATTTCTTCTCTAATTTTATTTATTTTCTCCTACTGGATTTGGGTTTGGTTTGCTATTGTTTCTGTAGGTCCTTGAGACGCATTGATAGCTCATTTATTTGGTGCCTTTCTAAATTTTTGATGTAGGCACTAATTGCTATAAACTTTTCTCTTAACACCACTTTTGCTGTATCCCATATGCTTTTTAAGATGCTTTTAAATTTATTTATTTGACAGGTAGAGTTACAGACTGACTGTGAGAGGTAGAGACAGAGAGAGATGTCTTCCTTCCATTGGTTCACTCCCCAAATGGCCACAGTGGCTGGAACTGCACCGATCTGAAGCCAGGAGCCAGGAGCTTCTTCCTGGTCTCCCATGTGGGTGCAGGGGCCCAAGCACTTGGTCCATCCTCCACTGCATTCCCAGGCCACGTTAGAAAGCTGGACTATAAGAGGAGCAACCGGGACTAGAACCGGCACCCATATGGGATGCCGGCACCACAGGTGGAGGATTAACCTAGTGCGCCATGGCGCCAGCATCCTCCCATATGTTTTGATATGTTGTGTTGTCACCTTCATTTGTTTCAAGTATTTTTTTCTCTTTTGATTTCTTCTATGACTCACTATTAATTCAGGAGCATGTTGTTCAATCTCCATGTGTTTTAATATGTTCTTGAGACTCCTGAGTTGGTGATTCCCAACTTCATTCTATTGTGGTCAGAGAAGATGCATGGTATGATATCGATTTTTTGGAATTTTCTGAGACTTGCTTTATGGCCTACCATGTGGTTCATCCTAGAGAGTCCCATGCACTGGTGAGAAGAATGTGTGTTCTGTGACTGTAGGATGGAATGTTCTATAGCTATCTGTTAAGTCCATTTAGTCTATAGTGTTGATTAACACTTTTTCCTTGCTGGTTTTCTGTCTGGTTGCTGAAAGTGGGGTATTGAAGTCCCCCATTACTATTGTATTTAGATCCCTTAGCATTTCTTTTAAATAGCCAGGTGCCCTGTAATTAGGTGTATTTACATTTTAACAGTCATTTCTTCCAGCCGAATTGATCCCTTGATCATTACATAGTGCCTTTCTTTGTCTCTTTTAACTGTTTTTATGTCAAAGTCTATTTTGTCTGATATTAGAATGGCTGCAACAGCTCTTTTCTTTTTCCATCCTTTAACTTTCTGTCTGCAAGTGTATTTATTGGTAAGATGTGTTTCTTGTAGGCAGTGAGTAGATGGGTTTTGTTTTTTAATCCATTCAGCTAGTCTGTGTCTTTTAACTGGAGAGTTGAGGCCATTTATATTCAAGGTGACTATTAATAATTAGTTTTCCTAGCCATTTTTCCATAAATACTCCTATTTTTTATTTTGGATATTTTTTGTACTTTTACTGAGAGATTATTTTGCTTTCACCTTCTTACACATCATTAATCATCTTTTGTAAGGCTCGACAGATGGTGACAAATTCTTTCAAATTCTGTTTGTTATGAAAAGTTTATTTCACCCTCATTCATAAATGAGAGCTTTGCAGTATACAGTATTCTAGATTGGCAGCTTTTTCTCTTAAGGCTTGGGCTGTATCTCACCATTCTCTCCTAGCTTGCAGGGTTTCCAATGAGAAGCTCTCTGAGTCTGACTGGGGATCTTCTGAAGGTCATCTGGGATTTCTTTCATGCACATTTTAGAATCTTTTCTTTATGCTTTGTTGTGGAGAGTTTGACTACAATGTGTTGTGGTAAAGATCTTTTCTGGTTCTGTCTATTGGGAGTTCTATGTGCTTCCTATATTTTGATGTCCTTTTCTTTCTCTAAATTAGGGAACTTTTCTGGTATTATTCTACTAAAAAGGTCTTCTGATCTGTTCTTTCAATTCACACCTTCAGGAACTCCTAACACATGTGTGTTGGGTCATTTGATGATATCCTGTAGATCTCCAACAGTGATTTTTAGTTTTCTAAGTTTTTCTTCTGTTTTTGGTTGACAGCCAAATTTCCAGAGATTTTTCTTGTAGCTCAGATATTCTTTCTTCTGCCTCACTTACTCTGCTGTTAAGACTTTCCACTGCATTTTTTATTTGATCTATTGAATTCTTCATTTCTAGTATTTCATTTTGATTTCTCTTTAAAATCTCAATTTCATGTAAAAAATTTTAATTCATGTCACATATAGTTTTCCTTAGTTTATGAATTTGCTTCTGATTGCTTCTGAGTCATCTGATGATTAGTTTTAGAATTCTGTTTCTGGTATTTTCTCAATCTCTTCATCTTCTTGACATTCATATATTGAAATGTTGCACTGTTCCTTTGTGGGGCTTGTAGTGTCCTTTTTATTATTGAGTTTTGGATTTTTTTGCCTCTATTTTTTGGCATTTGTAGAATTCTTTTCCCTCTGGTTATATCTGTGGCTTGCAGATACACAAAGTACCTATCCACTGTATCCCCACTTCTCAGTTGTGCTGGGTATGTTGCAGGGTCCCTCAGGTTGCTCTTTCCTTTCCCTCCCATTTCTGGGCAACTGGCAGGATGTAACTGGCAAAGGAGCTGGGGCAGCGGCTCCCTGTCTGTGTCTAACAATGGTGTCAGCTCTGCTCCAGCTTGCTGCAGATCTCCACTGTAGCAGTGATTGGGGAAAGGAGAAACACACCACCTTTTCTTTTCTGTGTTTTTCCCCCACCAGTGAGGAATCCCAGTGGAACTTCAATAGTAGTTCACTAAGTTTTCCCTCCTGTTGTATCAGCAGCCCCATAGGCCCATAGAGTATGCTCTCACCTGGCTTTCTGAGTTGGTGTACTCCTCCCCAGATCCAAATCAGTGGATCTTCTGTTTTAGTTTTGTTCTCTCAGCATGTGTCCAGACCACCCACACTACTCGGGGAGGAGGGTTACCACCATGGCTCTTCCACAATTTTATTCTGAGAGTGTGCTCTCTCTCCATTTTTTTTTTTTTTTTTGACAGGCAGAGTTAGACAGTGATATAGACAGAGAGAAAGGTCGGTCTTCCTTCCATTGGTTCACCCCCAAATTGGCTGCTACAGCCAGTGCTGTGCCAATCTGAAGCCAGGAGCCAAGTGCTTCATTCTGGTCTCCCATGTGGGTGCAGGGGCCGAAGCACTGGGGCCATACTCCATTGCCCTCCCGTGCCACAGCAGAGAGCTGGACTGGAAGAGAAGCAGCAGGACTAGAACCCGATGCCCATATGGGATGCTGGCACCACAGGTGGAGGATTAACCAAGTGAGCCAAGGCGCCTGCCCCTCTCTCCTTTTTAAATATTAATTTTGCCCCATATAAGCCAGGCTGTCCTGTCTCTATTCTGCCATCTTGGAACCTCCAGTATCTAGACTTTAAAATGTTAATATTTTATGATCTAACAACCTCACTCTAAGAACTATTTCCAGGGAAATACATTTATAAAAGATAGAACACCAGGTACAGATAGTTACATAGCAACATTACTGTGGTAACCTAAAGTTATAAATAACATGTCTGAAATGATGTTGGAATAACAATTGCAAATTTATTATCATCATCAGTATCATAGTTTTGGATATTAATATTAGTATAGAATAATAATTATTATAATTTAAAGTGCTATGAGTAAAGAATAAATTCAATAATAAGCTTAATGGCTCTAAAATGTCAATTATGGATGAAATGAAATTTATAACAATGAACCAACAACTCTTCCATGTGTGCAAATGGCTACACAGATGGCAGATTGCCAGAGACTAGAGCTGGTTTGGATTTCATTAGAATTGCTTAACAAAGGAAATTCTTCCAGAGAGAATTACAAATGGTTGTCCTGGTGCTAGAAATTCTAATAATGTCAAGTTACCAACCAGTGGCCAATGGATATGCCTAAATTAAGATGCCAGGACTTTCCCTCATGACCTATTATACTAGCTAATTGGGCACATTTGAAAGGACAATGAACCCTACAGAATGACAAAGAAGGAAAATCTAGTCGTTTCAAATGGGAGCAGAATATATGTGTCACAGCCCCATTGTTATGCATAAAAATACCCCCAAAAAATTACTTAAAATATTTCATCAAAACTAGGAACTAAAGTCTCTTAACTTTTTTCAAATCCTGAATTAAGACAATCTATTACTTTAACATAACTATTGAACGTCCATTATGTGCTAAAGTCTCCATCAGGATCTTCCTAAGTGATATTTCATTTAATCCTCATAATAGTTTTACACATTTATTCAAGTAATAACAATATGGTAACTATTATTTTCACATTGTTGGTATGAAAGATGATACTCAAAACATTAGATATAACACTTAATGTAAGAGTAATTATATACTAAACGTATTGAACTCAGATTTGCCTGATGCCAAAGCTCTGACTGCTAGTTCATATTGTTCCTCAGATGAATGGATACCCCCTTCTCATTCCATTTAGTAATTTGGCAAATATGGGGGACTGCTCAGATCTCCCTTGGAGAAATCTTTTATTTCCTACTTTGATGAATACAAACCTGTATATTTGGCACCTACAAAATCTCTTGTATCATTCTAGTCAAGGGCACTCCTTGGTGGAAATTTCCTAGTCAATGATTGAGCACAGTGTGGATAGAAGGGCTCAGAATTACTGCCCAACCTTTGATTCCTCTAATAGGCAGATCTGCCCATGAGGCTGGTCAAGACTTTTCCAGCTCTACAATACTTTCCCTGATCAACCATATTTCTGTCCTCTTCATCTGTGACAGACATCTGAGAAGTAAAGGATGAGAGTGGATAATGAATACAAAGAAAATAGAATTATCTGGCTGTTATTAAGTTGCCCTGCTTCTCTACAAAAAGAAAATTTCCAAAAACTGAGGATGTTTAACAATAGAAAGACAATTTCAAAGGAAAACTTCCTAATGGGTACAGCTTCAAATGCCACAGCTATTCATGCATCTGTATTGAAGGAAAAGTGGTCTGAAACTATATAAATAAATTAGAGGGACCAATGATCCAGATGTCTGGTCATGGAAGTAAAAGAGACTGAAAAACCAAAGAAAAGAAGTCTGAAATCAAGGAATGTTGCAGTAGGATGAAATAATGCTTAGCCAAAAAGTATGAAAGTTCTTTTCATCACATACTAGCATCCACCAGAAAGTATATACCACAAAATACACAAAAATCAATGAACAACCATATAGACAAAAGGACTTAGCCCCTCGACATTATGAAGTCAAATTGATTCTCTGATATGGCACTATTTCTTTTGGAGGTACCAACTGGCTGCTTGGTGGTAAGATGTCTACAAATAAGCATCTCTTATCATAGTAGGGTTAGTGTTTCGTTATCATAGATCCAGGCACTTATTCTTGTAAATTTTCCTTTCTTGTCCAAAGAACCACTAACTTAAGGTTCACAGAGTGTCTGAACCATAGTTATAGAATATCAACAACATAATATCCAACCATGAGACTCACTTCACAGGAAAGGAGATAAATAGTGGATCCATGACCATGAAATCCACTGGTCACATTACATACTGTAACAATAAAAGCAACTGATCTGATGAAAAAATTTAATGGTATTATGAAGGAACTCCGTAAGTACTATTTCATAGGTAGTGTTCTATTAGAATGTGCAGCCAACTTTCAGGATCCACTATATGCACTGAAAAAGCAACTTCCATATAGCCCTATATCCCCAGTAGGAAGACTACAGCTGTCTAGAAACTAAGTGGTAAAATCAAGGACAGGCTCTCTTACTATCATTCCCAATGATCCACTGATGGAATTGAGCTTCTTGACCCCACAATTTTGGATTCTATAAGGTTGAAAGTCCTGAATCCAAAGTGGAAGAGGACAACCTTTGAGAAGGAGAAGTTTCAAAGGTCCCACTAGAATATAAGCTATAATTTTTGCCCGAACACTGTAGATTCCTCACCTCCAGGGACCAGCAAGCAAGAGGAGTCACATTTTTGGCAATATTTGACTCTGTTCAGCATGTACATATAGAGTTGTTGTTAAATAATAGAATCAGAGGAAAATAAATGTGTAAGTCAGGTGATTCATTTAGGCATCTGATGTAGTCCTTTGTCTAATTGTGTTTGTGAATGTGTAAAGGATGCTACAACAGTCTAAGAAGGATATGTTTTCTAGGGGCTCACATATATATTCCCAATAAGAGTTTACATTATCCCATGTGTTAAGTTACCTAGATCAGGAGAGGTAATACTGAAAGCTAGTAGAGCTTAGAATGCATAGGAAAGAAAGACAATGAGACCAGCTGTGGTCCAGGTACTAGCTACAATGACAAGAGCAGTACTGATCCCTGTAGCCTTCCTCTTGTAAGTTTTCCCTCAGGAAGAGATAAAAACTGGAACCCAGCAGGACTACAAGATATACTTCCCTGTCGCTCCCCCTCTTCGTGGAGGAACGACACAGGACCCTGCGCTGTTCTTTCGTCTGCTCGGCCTTCCCCGGGTTTGCTGCTGGTTCTTCCCGGGTTGGCTACTATCCCTTCCACCTCCGTGGAAGGGCAGTTCCCCCTGGCCGCATTCCCCACTTCTGCAGGGGAGCGGCACACCGCCGGCCGGCTCTCTTCGGGGGCTGCACGGGTTCCCTTAGATGTTCCCCATAGATGTTCCCGGTGCATGCCGTCTCTCTCCTCCTTTATAGTCCTCCTCCGCCAATCCCAACTCGGCTGCCCACACGCCGAGTACGCTGCTCTCCTCCAATCAGGAGCAAGTCCTACAGTTTATTAGTTGAACTGGAGGCAGCTGTGCGGAAGCTGTTTACTTCTCTCCCAACGCCATATTGGGGGAGAGCAGATGCATAGAATAAGTCTTAATTCGAGTAACTTAGTCTAGTCCGGATTGCTCCCCACAGATCCCCCTTTCTTTTTATTTTTGGCGTTGATACGCGCCTGTCTTCGGTGTCCCGCGGCACACACTCTGCTCTACTTGCTAGAGTTGCCACAGGCTCTTACAAGTCCTAACAATCAGGAAAACCGAATACGGGTCCTCTCTTCGCCATTGTGAGGAGGTTTTTAGGCGCTGATGCGTGCCTGTGTTCGGTGCCCTGCAGCGCATGCTCTGCTCTGCCTGCAGGGGACTTACAAGACCTATCAGGCAAACCGAATCCAAGCCTTCTCATTGCCTTATTGTGGGGGAGACTTATTAGTGTTGGTTCGTGCCTATCTTCGGTGACCTGCAGCTCATACTCTGGTCGAGCTTTGCTGGTGCTTACCGCCTTAAATCAGGCAGACCGAATCCAAGCCTCCTAATTGTTGCATTGTGGGGAAGCTTTACTGATGTTAATTCGTGCCTGTCTTCGGTGACCTGCGGCTATCCGCCCAGGTGCTCATCGCCTCACTAATCGGGCAGACCGAATCCAAGCCTTCTAATTGGCATGTTGAGGGGAGGCCTTATTTTTCTCTATTTCTCTATCTCCGGGCATTCCTATTTCTCCCACTTTACTTCTATCTGCCAACATTCCCATTTCTCTCACTCCACTTCCAAACTTCTGTTTCTTATCCCCGCAGCTTTCCGGCACCTCGCCGCTTCAGCCCGCGCGCCTCTCTCATCTGCGCAGCTTCCCGGCTTTGCGCGGCTCGGCTTCGCGCGCTCCGCGGTCTCCACACTTAACCCTTTCGCGTCTGAACCACGGCCTACGCCAGCGTTCCCTATCTATTCACGCCCCGTGCTCTCTCTGCACGCGGCGGCTTCCGCGAGTAACACAGCGTAGCTTGCGTCTCCACCACTAGCATTCAATCCAAGTTCCCCGGGCTAGCCTGGCGAATTCAACCCAGCGTACGTCTCCGCCCCACGATTTGGCTTCCCGTCCTTTGCTCCCCGGGCTAATCAGACGGATCCCAATCTGGCTTACGTCTCAGCTTCTGGTTTCAACTTTTCGCCCCCTATTCCCGAGCTAACTTGAGAACCCCAAAGTGGCTTTCGTGTCCGCCTTGGCCTGCCCCCCGCGGCTTCAATTTCCCTAACACTTTTCTCTACCCGGTATGTTTCCCTAAGTTTTCCTCCAACGATATTCCTCCCTCATTTCTCCTGGCCTCTCCCCACAGTCCGCATCCGAGTCTGTTTGTTCTAGCCTTCACTTTCGCTTTCGACCTTAGAGATTTCTCCCAGCTTCCCCCCGTAGTCCGTATCCGAGTCTATGCCTAGGCTTTCAATAGCTTCTTCCGGCACCCTTTTCGTCCGGCTTTTCCCTAGGCTGTTTGCTAGTCTCTCTCTCCGGTAATTTCCCAGTTCTTCCCGTTTCTTCCCTCCTAAGTTTCCTATCCGTCCTGGGTTTCCTATCCGAGCTAGGTTTCCTATCCGAGTCACGGCACCATTATGTCGCTCCCCCTCTTCGTGGGGGAACGACACTGAACCCTGCCTAGGCTTCATATCCGAGTCACGGCACCATTATGTCGCTCCCCCTCTTCGTGGAGGAACGACACAGGACCCTGCGCTGTTCTTTCGTCTGCTCGGCCTTCCCCGGGTTTGCTGCTGGTTCTTCCCGGGTTGGCTACTATCCCTTCCACCTCCGTGGAAGGGCAGTTCCCCCTGGCCGCATTCCCCACTTCCGCAGGGGAGCGGCACACCGCCGGCCGGCTCTCTTCGGGGGCTGCACGGGTTCCCTTAGATGTTCCCCATAGATGTTCCCGGTGCATGCCGTCTCTCTCCTCCTTTATAGTCCTCCTCCGCCAATCCCAACTTGGCTGCCCACACGCCGAGTACGCTGCTCTCCTCCAATCAGGAGCAAGTCCTACAGTTTATTAGTTGAACTGGAGGCAGCTGTGCGGAAGCTGTTTACTTCTCTCCCAACGCCATATTGGGGGAGAGCAGATGCATAGAATAAGTCTTAATTCGAGTAACTTAGTCTAGTCCGGATTGCTCCCCACACTTCCCTGTACACCAGAGAGATAGTGGGTGTTGGTCATTTTTGTCCAATATGGGGGTCCCTGCTCACCATGTAATTTCATGAAACATTCCATTGGTTAACTGAATAATTTTCAGATCTGAATCTCAATCTGAAGCATCACCTGTCAGCATCCCCCTGCCATTATTTTAGAGATAAATCTCTATGGCAATAGAAGACTTTCCACGTTTCTCCAAATTAAGTCTATTTGGTCTTAATACACAAAGGGCATGAAAGTTTATTTAGCACAAGTTTGTGCCAGTGTTTCATTATTAACAATATCATTCCACATAGATCTATTACTAGGTATTTCATTTACCATCTCAATGCAGTAAACATCGAATTGCACCAAACAAAAATAAGCCCAACAATTCAGCTGTAATTTAGATTAATAAAACTTTAACTTAAATATTGTAACATTATTTGATTACTTGTGTTGTTGTAACTATATATAAGTAGATAACAAATAATCAAACTGGAAAAATCTAATGGGACTTCAGGAAGATAGTAATTAATTGTCTTAGCTGACATCTGGCTATGTTTGGGCATGAGGACATGGAGAGGTCAGTGACTTTTTTAAAGCAAAATTTTATTAACGGATGTTACTTTGATTTTCAGTATTCTTATCAGTTAGCTGGATTACTAGCTGGACTCTCAGAACAGCTATACTTATTATAACCTTCATTTTCCTGGTGAGTTTTGAGGCACAATTTAGTAAATGATAGAACTTATCAGGATTAAAAATCCTGACAGAATACATAGTTGTATCTGTTAACCATTATGTTATGCTAAACATTAGGGGGTAAGTCTTTAAATGAAAGAGGTAGGACTTGGGTAGCGTTCAACCATTTTGGTATCTCACTATTAAAAATGGGTAATTGAAGGTGGCAGCCATATTTACAACATTATCAGAACTTTGGGATAAGAGTTGCACTGATAGTTCATTGAATTTGCAGAAGCAGACAGGAGCATACATATTATAGGTAAAAATCTGTATTGTGAAGATTAAATCTATACTGAATTCAGAAATAAATATGCAGATTTTATATTTAAAAAAATAGAATGGGCCAGCGCCGCAGGTCACTAGGCTAATCCTCTGCCTGTGGCGCCGGCACTCCAGGTTCTAGTCCTGGTTGGGGCGCCAGAATCTGTCCCGGCTGCTCCTCTTCCAGTCCAGTTCTCTGCTGTGGCCCGGGAGGGCAGTGGAGGATGGCCCAAGTGCTTGGGCCCTGCACCCGCATGGGAGACCAGGAGAAGCACCTGGCTCCTGGCTTTGGATCGGCACAGCATGCCAGCCATAGCAGCCATTTAGGGGGGTGAACCAACAGAAGGAAGACCTTTCTCTCTCTCTCTCTCTCTCTCTCTCTCACTAACTCTGCCTGTCAAAAAAAAAATAGAATGAAGAAATGAATGGTCCTCTCCAAAATAACAATTTTTTTTAAGTTGAGCAGAATTATGTCAAAATTACCAAGAGGCAATGTAGAGGGACAATGGGCAAGCAGAAACTTGAGAAATTGAATTATTTCTGGATCACATTATCACATGAGAACTGTAAGTTTTTCATTTTTTTTGGGTGGTGGTGGGGTGCTGGTGTCACTCCACAGCTCTTAATTTAACAGTGGGAAACCACAGCCTGAAGGTAGCAGATAATGGTGCCCAAGGCAAAAAAGCAGCTGAATATTTAAGGGGATAATCCTGGACGCAAGGGAATCTCAATGGGGACAACATCTAAAATATGCATATAAGCTCTGCTAAAATAACTTGCAAGATATTAAATTATGCATGACTATGGAAGAACCCAGGGATCCTGGCATTGAAGAAAAAAACTAGAGGAAATTTTGCCCTTGAAAAGTGGAATAGTTCCCAGTCAGATGTTAAAGTATGCTATGTGACTAACTAATCTTGATTTCCAACCCCTACCCATCATAGCAGCTGGAAGTGAAAGCCTTAGCATTTTGTTCTATCAGGGATTTGCGGAATGCCTGGAAATTCAGGGAAGCATTGAAATAAAATAATAAAGAAAGTGAGGTGATGGGTATACAATTAAGTTGGTTGTGGTTATCATATGTGTGTGTTAACCTGATGTTCCACATTGAATACATCCAATTTTTATTAATTATATACCTCAATAAAACTGACAAAGAAAATTAAAGAGGAAGTATATAAGCTTCCTGTGACTGCATTAACCCAGCCATGACAAACTTGATGGCTTGAAATTACACTTATTCTCTCACAGTTCCAAAAGTCAGAAGTTCAACATCAGCTTCACCAAGCAGAGATCAAGGTGTTGGCAGGGCCACGCTCCCCCAAATGCTTGTGGAAGACGTCTGCTCCTCACCTCTTCTAGCTCCTGGGGCTACATTTCTTGGCCCAGGTTCCTTCCTTTATCTTCAAAGCCAACA
Organism: Oryctolagus cuniculus; assembly: GCF_964237555.1. Lineage (NCBI taxonomy): Eukaryota > Metazoa > Chordata > Mammalia > Lagomorpha > Leporidae > Oryctolagus > Oryctolagus cuniculus. Next base: position 208,257,781 of record NC_091432.1, on the reverse strand, counting down.
GTTTAGCATCTTGCTATCTGTGTCTCTGCTTCCTTTATCACATCATCTTCTCCTCTATGTGTGGCTTGTCAGATCTCCTCTGATTATCTTTTACCAGAATACATGTGACAAATTTAGGACCTAATAATATAGCCCAGGGTAGTTCCTTCTCTTAAGATCATTAACTTAATGACACATTTTTCCATTTAAGTTCATATGTACAGGTTATATGGAGTAAGATGTGACTGTATCATTAGGGGTGAATTTTAAAGTCTACAACAAAAGTTAATACACAAAGTCTGAGTATTAAAAATTCTAGGAAGGAATGTGGCTCACAGTCAAGAAAAATGCAGTCAATAGATGCTGAGAATGAGAGGGCTCAGATCCCAGCATTAACAGATAAGCAGAATATTGACAGAGAAGTGGAAACTATACAAAATGAATCAAATAGAAATTAAGTAAATAACTAAAATGAAAACAATTACTAAATAGGCTCAATAGCAGATGTGAGAAAACAGAAAAATGATTGAATTTAGTATACTTCTTGGTTAGTAAAGATTGTCTCATTCAGAAGAAAAGAAAGTTATACAAAATGAATAGATTCAAAAATCCATTTGACAATATAAATCTTACACATGGAAAGATTTAGAAAAAAAAAAGATGCCCAAAAGAAGGAACTGAAAAGTAGTTGAAGAAATAATAGCCCTTAAACCTCCCAAATACTGTGGAAAACATTAACTTATAGAGCCAAAGGTTCAATAAACTTCAAATAAAATAAACACAAAGAGAACTACACACAGATATATTATATACAAGCTGCTGAATGGCAACACTGAGAAAGTCCTGACAGCAAAAAGAAACAAATTATTCATTACAATCACAGAATCATAATACAATCAATGATTTTCTGCTCATCAGAAACAAAGGAAGCAAGCAGTCACTGGGATGGTATATTTAAAGTACTGAAAGAAGAAAGTCAACTAAATATCCCGTATCAATAGAAGCATTTTTTAAAGATTTGGGCAAGATAAAATTTTCAGTTTCAAGCTCAAACACAACTGAAACAACTCAAACCACCAGATATGCACTATGAAAAATGATAGAGCATGTTCTTCAGGCTGAAGAGACGTGAAACCAGGCAATAACTAGAACCTTAAGACAAAATGAAGAAAATTGAGGAATTATAAGGAAAGAAAGAAAATTGTAAATAGGCTGGTAAATGAAAATGATTCCACTTACATTAGCATAGTAACCAGTACTTAGGAATAAAAAAAATAAAATGCATGTATGACATTGCATTGAAAATGAAAAAAAAATATTGCTCAGAGGAATTAAAGAGACCTAAATTAGTAGATACAGAGGTATTCCATGTTTGTGGATTTTTAAAACTGCATGTTAAGCTGCTAATTCTCCCTTAATTCCACAATAGATTTAGTGTAATCCCAATACAAATAACAAAAAAATTACCAAAAGATTTATTTTTGTAGAAATTGTTGATGAGCAACTTGATATGTTATCCCTCTTAGTATTTTTTTGTTGGTTCTACTTAATACTTTTGGTTGAATACTATAATCAATACACAATTCTTCTTAAGAGCTAAAACTTAACTGAAAAGTAATCACTGTTAAATATAAGAGTGGGAATAAGAGAGGGAAGAGATGTGCAATTCGGGACATGCTCAAGCTGACTTACCTCAAATGGTAGAGTTAGAAACATACCAGGGAATTCCAATTCAATCCCATCAAGGTGGCATGTACCAATGCCATCTCACTAGTCCCAGTGATCAATTTCTGTTCACAATTGATCATAATGATAGGACTAAGAGTCAAAGGAATTGCTTAAACAAGACTAGTGTCTGCAAATACTAGCTGATAGAATAAAAAAGGGAGAGAATGATCCAACATGGGAAGTGAGATACACAGCAGACCCATAGAATGGCAAATGTCCTAAATAGAACTCTGGCCTCAGAATCAGCCCTTAAGGCATGTGGATCTGGCTGAAAAGCCCATGAGAGTATTTCAGGCATGGAAAGCCAAGACACTCTGGAAAAAAAAAAAAAAAAAAAAAAAAACCTAAATGAAAGATCTCCGCAAGTGAGATCCCAGTGGAAAGAACGGGTCATCAAAGAAGGAGGTACCTTTCTCTGAAGGGAGGAAAGAACTTCCACTTTGACCATGGCCTTGTCTAAAAATTATCAGAGTCAGTGAACTCAGGGGGCTTCCATATCCTTGGCAGCTCATGACAAGAGCCTAGGGTGATTACTGATTCCATAAACAAGAGTGTCAATTTGTTAAGTCAACAACAGGAGTCACTGTGCACTTACTCCTCATGTAGGATTTCTGTCCTTAGTGTGCTATACATTGAGATTTAATGCTATACCTAGTACTCAAACAGTATTTTTCACTTTATGTTTCTGTGTGGGAGCAAACTGTTGAAATCTTTACTTAATGTATGCTAAACTGATCTTCTGTATAGAAAGAGAAACGAAAATGAATCTTGATGTGAATGGAAGGGGAGAGGGAGGGGGAAAGGGGAGGGCTGCGGGTGGGAGTGACATTATGGGGGGAGGAAGCCATTGTAATCCATAAGCTGTACTTTGGAAATTTATATTCATTAAATAAAAGTTAAAAAAAAAAGCACTTTATACTTTGTGTATCTGTGTGGGTGCAAACTGTTGAAATCTTTACTTAGTATATACCAAGCTGATGTTTTTATATAAAGATAATTGAAAATGAATCTTGATATGAATGGGATGGGAGAGGGAGTGGGAGATGGGATGGTTGTGGGTGGGAGGAAGGTTATGGGGGGAAAAGCCGCTATAATCCAAAAGTTATACTTTTGAAATTTATATTTATTAAATACAAGTTTAAAAAATATATGTTTTAAATGTAACATTAAAGCAAATGAATGAATTTAAAAAAAAAGAAAGAAATTGAAGTTTGATCACTTCTCAGCCTTTTGGCTAAGATCAAGTGTAGAAATTGAAGTTTAATTATAAATTTTCTATGAAAATGACCCCAATCATAGAAAGATTAAAAAGAAAAACAGAATTGAAGGAATTTTAACTTGTTATGGTTACAATAATTAAGACAATGTGCCTTGAGTATAAAGATAGTATATATATACTTGTTAATAGAATTGATTTGTCAGGAGCTTATAAGAACTCATTATTTACATGGTATAGATGATTAATATAGTTTTCACAATAAATGTATATCTTTCTTGAAAAAATACCTCCACATTTACTTCACAACATATACAAATATCAGCATCCAGTAGATCATATACCTAAATGTAAAATTTAAATGTGTAAGACATGCAGAATAAAAAATGAAAGAAAATCTTTGTCACTTTGGATTAGGCAAAGACTTAAGTAGAAAACCAATAAATAAAAAAGTGAGCTTATCAAAATTAAAAAGTATTGGTATTCAAAGGACACTTAAGTAAATAAAGTAAATTTTAGTTTAAGTTTGAAGGGACATCTCTGTAATATGTCATTTGACAAAGAAATTGTATTCAGAATATACAAAGGTCTCTTTGTCAGACACTTCTCAAAATATGTGAGAATGGAAGACAAGTATATGAAAAGATGTTCTATATCACCAATAGTCAGATATTCACAAATGTGATACTACTACACACTAATCAAAATGACTAAAATTAAGAAGGGGGCGGGACTAAAGCTGTGGTGTAGCAAGTAAAGCCCCCACCTGCAGTGCCGGCATCCATATGGGTGCCAATCTGTGTCCCAGCTGCTCCTCTTCATATCCAGCCCAAATCCTGGGAAAGCAGTAGAAAATGGCCCAATTACTTGGGCCCCTACACCCACATGGGAAACTCGGAAGAAGCTCCTGGCTCCTAGCTTCAGATAGGCTTGGCTCCAGCCATTGCAGCCATCTGGGGAGTGAACCAGCAGATGGAAGACTTCTCTCTCTCTGCCTCTGCCTTGGTAACGCTGCCTTTCAAATAAATAAATAAATCTTTAAAAAGAATGCTGGCAGCACCACTTGAATAAACAGTTTGGCAGATTTTTTTTTCTGTAATGTTGAACATATTCTTCTTACATAAGAATTAACATTGGTATTGAATGCTTTTATTCAAGATGATGAAAGTATATATCCACACAAAGACCTCTACTTAAGCATTCTTCGTAGTATTTTTCAAATATCTCCATAGAGGAGCTACCAAAATGTTCATCAAATCTACAATGGATAAACAAATTGTAGTATATGTATACAACAGGACACTACTTAAAATGAGCAAGATAGCTGATATATGTAATAAAATAGCTATAAAAATTTACATATCTATTATATGATTTAACGTATATGAAAATCTAGAAAAAGTATAACTCCAAATCAACAATTTTCTGAGGCTAGCAGTTGAGACACATTTTATGCTGATAGAAATTTTTATGTCTTTATTGTGATAACAATAACATAATTATGGTCCAAAGATCATTCAACTGTGTACTTAAAGAGCGTGAATAGTATCTGTGTCATATCTCACTAACAGTCTTAACCACAAATATTGATATTGGATAACCATTTACTATTTTTCCATTTCTGAGGTTTTGGGTTATATATTTTTGCTTTGTTTTACAAGAAACTCTAAAATACACATGAAATAAAGTAAAGCTAATGAAACTTAAGCAACTTCTTTGGATCATATTACTAGAAGTTGGTGAAATCAAGATTTGCAAGCCTGGGGCCTTCTCATGTACTATCAGCATCTGGTAAACTTATTGAGCTCAAATACAAGAATACATTACTTAAGTATAAAAAAATGTCCTGTATCCTGTTCTAGACAAAAGAAATGGTCTCTTCTAAGCTGATAGCAAGATTTACAATCAGGAAAGGAGAGTATTCAGAAATAAAACATCCCCAGAGGGGAGAAAATTAACCTTAGGAATTAGAAAATGACACCGACTTAAAGGATTATTATGTTCTTATGTTTTAAGAATTTTACACTTAAATTTATATATAATTATATATTTGCCATTTATTTATATTTATATATATTTAATCTAATTATGTTACATTCAATAGTATTGACACTTTCTTCACCATTACTCTTTTGTTACTTTTATTTATAGTTTTGAATATTTAAAACCTTTGCATTTACTTATGGATGGTAAAAAGAACACCCAGCACAAAAAGACACAAAAGCAAATAAAGACCTTCATTTGTAAAAATCCCTCATTTCTCATTTTTATTCCTGGAAACAACAACCTTTAACTATTTTAGATAATACTTAGGGATTCTTTGTTTTTTTTAAAATAAGTTAGCTACCTGCAGTATTGCTGATCTCCCTTCTCAATTATCCTTTCATAATAAATTGTGTGTTTAATGTGTGTACACAGGTGTGTATGGTTGGCCTAAATGAATATAACTTGAAATCATACAAGGTACTTCAAAAAGTTCATGGCAAAGTGAAATTAAAACATAAGTTTATTTTGGCACAATAACATTGAAATCAGAGACTTTCAGAAAGCCCGTGGGTGGTGGAAGGTAAACATGAGTAAGCCGCTGCTTGGGATACCCATATCCCACATTGAAGAGTCTGGTTTGAGTGCTTGATATTCTATTTCCCACCTGACTTCCTGCTAATTTGTGTCTTGGGAAGCAGCAGATGATGTGTTCCTGCTTCCCACCTCACAGAGCAGAAGGAGTTTCCGGCTCCTGGTTTCAGCTTGGCCCAGCCTTGGCTATTGCAAACATTTGAAGAGTGAAGCAGTGGATGAAAAATCTCCCTCTCTTGTGTGTGCATGTATATGTGTGTTCTCTCTCTCAAATAAAATGAAAATCAATAAATAAAATGTTTAAGATGTTCAAGGGAAATGTATATTACAGATTTCATTTTGTTGCACATTCAGTTTTCAATGAGCTTTTCGAAGTATCCTCAAATACTTAAGTTTCAGTTGATTGATTTTATAAGATGAGAAAATTATAAGAAGTACATTTCAATGTTCACTTTTTACTTCTAATGACCTTTTCCTTCATCAATTTTCTGTCATATGAACTGATATGCTGTTATGATTTACAACATTTTCATTAACTTCTGTAGCACATACTCCCTTTATTTTTAGCCTAAGAGTTTATTTCAAAATTTTTAAAAATAATGCTTATTATGACCATGGAAAATATTAATTGGTATAAACACACCCATAGCAAAGGAAATATAATTGTAAATTCTAAAGATTGTGTGGCAGCATCAAAGTTAATAAATTATATTGTACCATACTTATCAATTATTCATAATTGAAGCACATTGTTTTCATTTTTGTCCAGCTTTTTCTCTTTCCCATGATTCTTATTTGTCTTTCTTTTTACCAGCGTTGGTGGATGAATTATGATGATCTGTATCTTATTATGAAGATTTTTCACATTCTTGCTTATATGTTATTATACATCTTATGTATCCATTTTATTATTAATGCTTCTGACTTCTTGTTCTAATGTAAACACATTTAAATACTGCCACAGGCTGGCTATTTATTGTAGTTCTTGGCAGTCTCATTATTTCTTAGATTCAATGTCATTTTCTTTTTAGTGCTCCCATTCTAATTCTGCTGGAGTACATCTTAAATGAGTCTTAGGTGCACAGAAGATAAACATAGAAACCTTTATGTATCTGTAATGTTATTGTTTGTCATCTTGATTCAGTAGAAAATTAAAAATCAAATTCACTGAATTTTCAATTTTTGAAGACACTGCCCCCTAGAGCTCCATCTTCCTCTTGTATTCAGAAGTCAGGTGTCCTCTACCATGGACATCCCTTTCTTTTATCAGTTTTCTGCTAGATCAACTTTTGCATTCTTGAAATGGACATACTTGGCTATTTCCTTACAATCGACTGTACACTGTAAGTCTCTCCAGTGTTCACCAGGAGTAACTTGCCTGTCTCCATTACAACCTTCTGCTAAACTGTGTTCAAAAAGTTTCTCCATGTATATTTGTATGCTGCTGTTCCTTGCCTTTATTCTTGAAATTCATAAAATACCATTTATTCATGGAAATTTATTTTGTTTTAAACAATACCATAAATTACATATGTATTTAAACCTAGTTTTATAGCCATTTTGACAGATCATTGGAGAAGTAAAAAGTAAAATATGTGTTTCATGTGCTATCTTTATTGTCACTGCTTATAGATTCTCAATCACGAAATTTGCATTTCTTCTTGAAACAAGTGGAGATAATTAGTAGGGCTAGCTAGTAAGTTAGGTAGACTAAATAAGGATGACAAAATTAGCATGGGTGGCCCTTTCTTAATATATAGCAATAGAAAATTAAACCATGTCAGAAAATCTGCTTCTGTGTAAAGTATCATGTTTTTATTATGCTCATAGGAAAACAAAGTGCATTTTATAGTCATCCTCTTTTCTTCAAATTTTGTATCCTCATGTCATATGTGAGAGCTTAAAAGAAACTCAATATGAACACCAATTGGTCATTGCAACAGACTTGGAAGTGTGGGAGGGATAGAGAGAGTTCGGAATTAAAGAATAGGGGAATCTATGTCAGCTTCATTAATTGTGACATATTGCTTAATAATATAAGATGTTAATAATATAGGAAGCTGGTTGTGGAATATTTAGGAACAATAGTTCTTCACAATTTTTGTTTTGTAAATTCAAAACTATTCTGAAATAAAAAGTTTATTTTTGAAAACATTTCTTTAGATTATGAGGAGTGAAATTCAATTCTGATGTGCTTACTACAGAAGTAGAATTTTCAAATAGATTTGGAGGGTAGATTAGTAAATCTAATTTAAGCTACAATAGTCAACATGGAATGGCAAAAATCAGGGAATCTCCAGGAGCCCCAAGCAAAAATTTTTTTAGATCTTCCTTTAGGACAGGAAATATGCATGTTCATTGTCACCTATTTACTACATTCATTCCAAATTCTTCAAGAAGCCTATCATTGGCTTAATATTTGTTAGGAGTCTATCCATCTGTCAGTGTCCATTAGGGTTATATAATATAAACACAACCAAGGATCATCCTTAAACAATATCTGCAGATATAAAGCATTGATAAAATGCCTAGGGTGGTTTGGTGACTGTGTCTGTCACTTTACTCAAAGAATCACCATTTCCAAGTGCAATGTCATAGTGAAGTTCATTAGACACGAGACATGAAAGCAAATCAACCTCAGTGTCATCAGATGAATGGATAAAGAAAATATGGTGTTTATACACAGTGGAATACTAGTTAGCCATAAAAAGAATGAAATCCTGTCATTTGCAGCAAAAAAGTTGAAACTAGAGGACATCATGTTAAATGAAATAAGACTAGAGACTGATACTACATGTTCTCTCTCATATGTGGGAGCTAAAAAATATAAGCTCAGTCTGAACACAGACTGTTGGCTAGGAGGAGTGACTGATATGCAGCAAATTTGCATTACAAATATTAACAGAGTGTGGTTCATTAAATTTGACAAATATACTAATATGGGATGTTAATGGGGAAGGTTGGTGTCATTTATTAATTACAACATATAGATTATACTTAGATAAGGTTTTAATAGGGAAAGCTGGAATAGGGTATATGGGAACTCATTATACTACATCACAATTTTTTGTTGTGTAAGTTTAAAACTATTATGAAATTAAAAGTTTTTAACTATTACTATAATAAACTTTCCTAGCTGCCATTGCCAAGTATGAAATTTAATAGTTCACATTGGCAACAACAAAATCTTTCCTTCTTAATATATATTTTTTATAGTTTCAGATGCAAGGCATACTTGGGCCTCAAAAAACAGATTGTAGTTTTATCTTGTACTGTTCTCATATACTAATATCCCTTCTAAACAAACGAGCAAATAAAACCCAATCGATTTGAAAGTAAATATATATGTGGGCGTGTGAATGAAAGACAGCAGACTATGTGGTTAATCCTTAAGAGATTTTTAAGTCAATTGGTTCGCCAAATCAGCTTTTGATTAGCAAATTTCTTAAAATACAGTCCTAAATTAGAAATCACTATATTCACATGTGAAGTAACAGAAGCATGTAACTAAAAAGAATAACATCAGTAAATTGCTTCATTTTTAGACAAGAAGACTGTCTCAGAAAAGAGAAATGATTTTCTAATACTTAACAATTTAGAAAGAGGAAGACTCTAATCCAGATTTCCTGACACAAAATTCTAAGAGGCTTTTGTTCTGTTTGCTGTTGGAATATTTTGTTTTTGTTTGTTTGTTTTTTTGGTTTTTGTTTTTTTTTTTTTTGTTATTTATTTATTTGAAAGTCAGAGTTACACACAAACACACACACACACACACACACACACAGAGTGAGAGAGAGAGTGGTCTTCCATCCACTCACTGGTTCACTCCACAATTGGCTGCAACGGCCAGAGCTGAGCCAATCCGAAGCCAGGAGCCAGGAGCATCTTCCAAATCTTCCATGTGGGTGCAGGGGCCCAAGGACTTGGGCCATCCTCCACTGCTTTCCCAGGCCACTTCTGATCCAGGATCAGAAGTGAAACAGCCTGGACTCTAACTAGAGTCGGTATGGGAAGCTGCCACTGCAGGTGGCGGCTTTACCTCCTATGCCACAGTGTCTGCCCATGTTGGAATAATAATAATTGATGTTATTCTTTAGGCAACAAATACTAATTTTTAAAGATTTATTTATTTATTTGAAAGGCAGAGTTACAAAGAGGCAGAGAGAGAGAGAGAAAGAGAGTGAGAGAGAGAGAGAGAGAGAGAGAGATCTTCCATCTGCTGGTTTACTCCCCAAATGGCCACAATGGCTAGAGCTGAGCCAATCTGAAACCAGGAGCTAGGAGCCAGGAGCTTCTTCCAGGTCTCCCATATGGATGCAGGGGTCCAAGGACTTGGGTTATTTTCCGCTGCTTTTCCAGATGCATTAACAGGGAGCTGGATGGGAAGTGGAGCAGCTGGTACTCAAACCAGTGCCCATATGGGATGCCAGCACTGCAGGCAGCGGCTTTACCCAATTCACCACAGCGCCGGCCCCGGGAATACATACGACTGTGTCCTACAAAATAATGATTTTCATCAAACTCCCTCCCTGCTTGCTTTTTAGGATTAGTATTTGTGAAAAGAAAATTGTCAGTGATATAATTTTGGTTATTTCCAGGCTTGTATTTGAAGACATTATATAAAACTGAGCATTTTGACTAAGCATAATGCTCTGAGATTTTAATTAATAATTGAGCAGCTTTTCTGATGTCTTCTGAATATCTACTTGGACTTGATGAAAGTACCTTTAATAATTTTGCCATAAAATTTTAAACTAAAGTCTTATTTAAATAGCAAGTAGGCGGCTGGCGCCGCGGCTCACTAAGCTAATCCTCCGCCTTGCGGCGCAGGCACACCAGGTTCTAGTCCCGGTCGTGGTGCCAGATTCTGTCCCGGTTGCCCCTCTTCCAGGCCAGCTCTCTGCTGTGGCCAGGGAGTGCAGTGGAGGATGGCCCAAGTGCTTGGGCCCTGCACCCCATGGGAGACCAGGAGAAGCACCTGGCTCCTGCCATCGGATCAGCGCAGAGCGCTGGCCGCAGCGCGCTGGCCGTGGCGGCCATTGGAGGGTGAACCAATGGCAAAGGAAGACCTTTCTCTCTGTCTCTCTCTCTCACTGTCCACTCTGCCTGTCAAAAAAAAAAAAAAGTAAATAGCAAGTAGGCACTGACTCCTTTTGAATCTAGAGATATAAACTAAATGATGTATTTTTTATTTTTGTGAAATATTTTGGTTAAAAATAATTAGAAGTTGAGATTAATTAAATATAATGTAATAAGTAGTATAGAGAAGAATCAGAGTGGTATGTATAGCATTTGTTACAAGAGTGTGTATACATAAAAGATTATAGTTTATTTCTAATTCAAGGATTTTACAATTTAGGAACTACAATATTGTTCTCTATCCAATGGAAAAAATGCTTATTGTGATTACAATTCACATGATGATTTTAATGGAAATGGTTAATTAAATGGAACTTTGTTAGATTATTCTGAGTAAAAAATATATCAGAAATGAATTTTTCCTCTACTTTTAATATGGAAATGAGATGTCAACAACTCAGGACAGAAAGTTGCAAATTTTGTGAAAGTGGTGCAGACACTGATAGGAAAATTTAGATGTGGGTGAAATCTTTCCTAAATAGAAAAAGTAGACTACACATGAAGCCTGGCAGTAAAGCTTTATGAGTATCATAAAGATATGAGAAAGTTATCAAGATGTAAGTATTAAGAAAATTAGTAAAACATGAATAACATCACGTTTACCATTTACTTTGCACTTAGGGAGAGATGAGCTATTTCTGTGCAGTCAGAGCATATCAAGAATAATGTACAAATAAGGTTTAAAGGAAATTGGAGTCAAACTGATAGGTTGTTAAAAGCCAAGTTATGGATTTAGCAATTTATGGCATAAACAATTTGGAGTCATCAAAAGTATCTGAACTATAAAGTTATAGGAACTATGTTGTATTTCAGGAAAAGTAATACTGTAGTTTCAAGCAGTCTACTTTGGAAGTAAGAACCATTGGATGGGATAAAGATAAATTAACAGCCTATCTAAACAATCTAGGTATTACAATATAAAGACTTAGATCAATGCAGTATTAGTAGAAATTGCTGAGAAGGGATTTAAAAACTATCCAATTGTTTTCACATGAAATGTATGTATGCCATATATTGTTTACACAATACTAAGTATCTCTCTAACTGTCTGACTCTCTGTTTCTCTCTCTCTCTCTCTCTCTCTCTCTCTCTCAAACACACACACATACACACACACAGGAGGATACTTTAAAAAGTTGGTGGGAAATTGAATTAAAGGAGGAATTTAGTGTGAAAATATTTTGAAATTCATGGATAGTTCTTTCATAATATGCATTTTCCATGAGCTTTTGGAGATAATATATGTGTATACACCCATCATCATAAGTATTTTGAAGAAAGAAAATGTATTTTCTTGGAAAGAAAGTTCCTCAAAATGCCACATACTTTAGAAAAACAGAGAGCAGATCTGAATGGATCAGCACAATTAATTTAATTTTGCCATGTAAGTAAGGCTGTGATGAGAATAAGGCATGCAAAGGCAACTTAAAAGTAATAAACTGATCAGCACAGGAGGTTTGACCTGCTCCACTTCCGATCTGGGCTGTTTCACCCCTCCTTAGGCAACCTGGTGATACCCTGCTCTCCGGAGATCACCATATTGATGGGACCTGATCAGCATAGCACATGACAACCCAGAACTCCTGGACTCAGGCGATCCTCCAACCTCAGCCTCTGAGTAGCTGGGACTATAAGCCAGCCCCAAATGGACAAAGACAAATACCATATGTTCTGCCTGACATGCAGTAACTAAAAGAACATCTAAAAGGCAGTCTGTAGAAGTGAAGCTGACACTTTGAGAAGTAATCACTTTGAACAGCTTTTGTCTTGACTATTGAGAACCAGTTTTTCTTTTTTTCTTTCTCTTTTTTCTTTATTCTCATACTATCTGTTGAACTTTTACCCAAAATAGAGAAAATCACATGTGTATAAAGTTAACTGAAAATAGATCTAAGTAAAAAACAATAGTGGAAATAAAAGAGGGAAAAAGGAAGAGGAGTGGAAATGTGGGTGGGAGGGTGGACACAGTGAGAAGAATCACCATGTTCCTAAAGATGTAACTGTGAAACATATGAAGTTCGCAACTGCAAAATTGTATAGTTCATAAATTCATTTGGACCTCCTTCAAAGGGTATAGTTTAAAACTTACTATAGGACTCCTAAACCCTCTTAAACTGGAAGGGAAAAAATAGCACTCTAATGTTAGAGTCAGCATGGCAATATGATTAAGTGATAGTGATTATATAGATAGGATTAAGTGTTAAGATGATCATATAAATAGGAATAAATGTTTGATAATAATAATATAATCAAAAAAGAATGAATGCTCCAACATGGGAAGCAGTCCATATAGCAGACTCATGGAATGACACTTCAAATAAAACTCTGACCTCAGAATCGCTCTTAAGACATTCTGAAAAAATCCATGAGAGCACATTAGGAAAGGAAAATCTCTGTGGGTGAGACCCCAACAGAAAGATGTGGTCATCAAAGAAAGATCTACTTTTTTTCTGAGGGAAGGAGAGAACTTCCACTTTCCTTATGGCCTTGTCTAAATACTGAAGAAGTTTGTGAATTCAAAAGCTTCCATAGCCTGGGCAGCTCATGTCAAGAGCCTCAGGTGTCACTAATATCATACCTAAGAGTGTTAATTGTTAAATTAACAACAGGAGTCACTGTGCAATAACTTTTCACCCAGGACCTTTCTCCTCAAAGAGTTGGATTATGAGAGTTAATAGCAAAACTTGATCACAAAGATTTACCTCATTTTAATGTATTAAGTGGAGGACATTATTTCTATGTCTCATAAGCTATAGTAATCTTTAAGTGCTTGTAGAAGATGCACATTCTTGGATTCTTCTCCAAAGTTAACTCCCTAAAAGTATATAGATAAGTCAAACCTCAGAAAGGTTTACTTTTACTGAATTAAAAAGTACTTACTTTCCTTATTGTAAAAATAATCCTGTTGGTGTTATATTGCATAGCAGGGTAATAATAGTTAACAACAACATACTGTACTTTTCTAAATAGCTAAAAGAAAGACTTCTGAATGTTCACACTACAAAGAAACCTTGAATATATGAAGTGATCGATGCCAATTATCCTAATATGATTATTAAAATGTATGCATGTATTGAAATATTACATTGTACCCCATAAACATTTACAATTACTGTTTGTCAATAAATAAAAAATAATAAACTGATTTAAGGTGTGAGGAGAAGGTATCCAAGGAAGAACGCTGTTTTAGAAAGGGATAGTCCAGATTAAGGAGAAATGTTAAGGAACTGAGCCATATGGCATTGTTGGAATTCTAGGGAAGAACACATCCTTCCTCTTTCTAGCTAGGTAACCCCATAGTCAGGCTTTCCGAGTCTCAATTCCCCCATTTTATTTTTATTTATTTATTTATTTTGACAGCAGAGTTAGACAGTGAGAGAGAGAGAGACAGAGAGAAAGGTCTTCCTTTTTCCGTTGGTTCACCCCCCAAATGGCCACGAAGGCCAGTGCTCTGCACCGATCCGAAGCCAGGAACCAGGTGCTTCCTCCTGGTCTCCTATACAGGTGTAGGGCCCAAGCATTTGGGCCATCCTCCACTGCACTCCCAAGCCACAGCAGAGATCTGGACTGGAAGAGGAGCAACTGGGACAGAATCTGGTACCCCAACCGGGACTACTACCTGGGGTACCGGCGCTGCAGGCAGAGGATTAGCCTAGTAAGCCACGGCGCCGGCCAATTCCCCCATTTTTTTTTTTTTTTGACAGGCAGAGTGGACAGTGAGAGAGAGAGACAGAGAGAGAAAGGTCTTCCTTTGCCTTTGGTTCACCCTCCAATGGCCGCCGCTGCAGCCGGTGCACCGCGCTGATCCGATGGCAGGAGCCAGGATCCAGGTGCTTTTCCTGGTCTCCCATGGGGTGCAGGGCCCAAGCACCTGGGCCATCCTCCACTGCACTCCCTGGCCATAGCAGAGAGCTGGCCTGGAAGAGGGGCAACCGGGACAGAATCCAGCGCCCCGACCGGGACTAGAACCCGGTGTGCCGGCGCCGCAAGGTGGAGGATTAGCCTATTGAGCCACGGCGCCAATTCCCCCATTTTAAAAATTGGAATAATATTATGTACTGCTTGTTGGTAATAATCAAGAAAATGAATGTCTTAGAACATAACAACGTAGCATGCACTTAATGAATATTACTTGAATGCTAAAGGGCTGGGAAGAAAAGATAGAGGGAGTGCCTTCTAAATGGTAGAAAATACAGGGTTGCAGTAGATGGTATAAATTAAAATAAGTGAAATGAATGTGTACCAATAGGACATAGCCAGATTCTGGGTACATAGAAGCTTATGATACTTTTCCACATAGAATTCAAAATAGGGGATCCATAGCTGGTTATACTTATATTCTTTGGAGATACAATTTTGGGACCTAACTGACCTTAGTTAAATTCAGCAAAAGAAACACTAGCACCATGAGGCTTCAAATTGGCAACTGAATTGATCTGTATTTATATCTATATCAGGGAGCAATAATTCAGTCCATAGGATGCCCCAGTTAATGAGACCTCTTTTTTTTTTTTCAAAGATTTATTTTATTTATTTGAAAGGCAGTTACAGAGAGAAAGAAATCTTCCATCCTTCCATCCTCTGGTTCACTCTCCAAATGGCCACAACAGAGAGCAATGGGTCAGGATGAAGCCAGGAGCCAGAAGCTGCTTCTGGGTCTCCAAAGTGAATGCAGGGGTCCAAGGACTTGGGCCATCCTCTGCTGCTTTCCCAGGTGCAGTAGTCGGGAGCTGGATTGGATGTGCAGCAGCCAGGACTGGAACCAGTGTGCATGTGGGATGCATGTGCCACAGACAGCGGCTTTACCTACTATACCATATTGCTGGCCCATAATGAGATGTTTTGTCTTAGTGAGTTTCCCCATAAAGCATGTTTTTAAATTTAAATTAAATGAGAGAGCCAATTTCCCATGGCTGCCTGGGATTTTGCCCAGAGGCAAATTTCTATAAAACCCCAAATTCCTTTGCTACATTGCACTAATGAAGCTCTTTTATTAAAATGTGCATGAAAATTAAAATTAAGACAATGAATACTCAAAGGTAAAAAAAAGTAAAAATGTTTAAGTCCAGTATACAGGATAATTGCCTATTTCTCCTCCTCCTACCATAGATTGCTGAGTAATTTGAAGAAAATTTGTGATCAGCAGTGCACCCTGCAGAGACAGCATCACTCTACTATTTCTGCAAGAATAAACTCTGCTTGGATTTCCCACACAATTATAAGATAATTAAACTTAACTCTTTCAGGATGAGTTCAGGACTGGAACTGACCTTTTCTCGGCTAAGTGGTGCTCTGAGGGCAAAACACTTAATTATACATGATCTCCTTCAAAACACACACACGCACGCACTCACTAATCTAATCTAGTCTAAGTCTTTTGTAATTGCAACTGTAAAATATGCTGCCATTTTTATTATGGTTTTAAATGTTTTTTACTGACCAAAATGTTTTCTAATTACAGATGAGCAGAAATGGAAATACATGTCTAGAGAGAACAGGGCACACATGGCAGCTCTCACTAAGCATGGAGTAAAACCGGAACATAACAGCCAGCAGAAAAATTTCAAAATCTATTCTTACTGAAGAACATACCAAAAATCAGTGGTTTGTGAAAAGAAGAAAATTTCTAGAGATCTTCAAATCATTTCATTCTACAGTTTTTTATGTTTCTTCCATTCTCTGTCTCAGTGAGCAGGAAGTAGATGGAAGCTCTTGTGCCCATACACCCTGTCTGAAAGAATCAAAAACAAGATGCCCCAGATAAATGCATGCACATAATTTCTGAAAGCATGGTTGTCTTTATTTGTCTTACTTTTAATGTATTTATTTATTTGAAAGGCAGAACATCAGAGAGAGAATGGGAGAGAGAGAGGATCTTCCATCTGCTGGTTTACTCTCTAAATGTCTGCAACAGCTAGGGCTAGGCCAGGGCAAAGCCAGGCTATCTTTAATTCCTTTTTCCTTGCTACCCTTGAGAGTTGTCTGGATGTTATAGGAAAATAAAACCTGAAGTTTTATCTTCTGTGCCGTTTTCATATGTGTGAAATGATGCCATGGTGGCTTATCTCATAGGAATGTTCTAAGAATTAAGCAAGGCCTGTACATAAAAGTGTTTGTTGAAATCCTGAGGATGAAGTAAGTACTCAGAATGAGCTGAACAAATTTGATTTGTCTATCACTTAATTTTTTCTGATTTCTTTAAAAATGTTTCATTTTGGGGCTGGCATTGTGGTATAGTGGGTTAAGCTACCACCTGTGATGCTGGCATC
Organism: Oryctolagus cuniculus; assembly: GCF_964237555.1. Lineage (NCBI taxonomy): Eukaryota > Metazoa > Chordata > Mammalia > Lagomorpha > Leporidae > Oryctolagus > Oryctolagus cuniculus. Next base: position 208,240,873 of record NC_091432.1, on the reverse strand, counting down.
CCATTTGGGCATTGAATTGGATTCTGGCTGCTCCACTTCTGAACCAGCTCCCTGCTAATGCGCCTGGGAAAATAGCAGAGGACAGCCCAAGACTTGGTCACCTGTACCCACATGCAAGACTTGGAAGAAGCTCTTGGCTCATTCATTCTCTCTCTCTCTCTCTCTCTCTCTCTCCCCCTCTCCCCCCCTTTGTAACTATGTAACTAGTTTAAATAAATAAAATTTAAAAAAATAGCTCAGATTATACAGTAAGGTGAAAACTGTAGATCTTCTGTTTTAAAAAAAATTCTTTTTACTATATTTAAAAGGCAGAGACACAGAGAGATAGATGGAGAGAGGACTTCCATCCACTGGTTCACTTCCCAAATGCCTGCAACAGACAGGGATGGACTGGATTGAAACCAAGAAGTTGGGATTCAGTCCAGTGGCCCATTATCTGCTGTTTCCCAGGGTGTGTATCAGCAGGAAGCTAGACTGGAAGCAAAGACAGGACTTTAATCCGGGGACTCCAATATGGAATGGAGCCACTATGTCAAATGCTTATTCTATTAAACATTTTAATATTTGTGGAAATTAGGGTCAAGAAATACTTTAACTTATGATGTTCAGGCAAAAAAGAATAAAATATTATATAGAATACCTTTGTTGCCCAGAAACATGTAGCTTGATTTTCAGAAACTATAATTTTCTTTTGAACTGCAATAATTCAAAAATGTTTATTAACTTTGTCGTATTATTGGATTTTACTACAAGGGTTATCCCTTCTGAAACCATTTTGCAATAAGCAGGCTACTTTCACTGGGGCCTTGCCAGAACAATGGTTCTTAGGACCCTGTTAAGGTAGCAGCGAGGTGCAGGTATTGTGGCACATTGGGTTAAGATGCTGTTTGGGATATCTGCATCCCATTTCAGAGTGCCAGGATGTGAGTCCTGCCTACTTCAGATCCAGAGTCCTGTCAGTGTGCGTCCTGAGAAGCAGCAGCCAATGGCTCGAGTGCTTGGGTCTCTGCCACCAATGTGGGAGACCCAGAGGGAGTTCCTAGCTACTGGCTCTGGCCTGGCCCAACACCTGCTATTTGCAAGCATTTGGGGGGAGTGAAACAGAGAATTACTCTCTCTCTCTCTCTCTCTCTCTCTAATAAATAAAAATAAATAAACTTTAAAAAAGATGCTGATGAAACTGTAGCCTTAATGCATTTGGCTAACTTGCAGGTAGAGACAGAACAGTTTCTAACTTGTTCTGCACAACAACATATTCAGTTATGGCAAAAGAAGGATGAAGCATCTTGCAAGGGCCAAATTAAACTTATTTTCTTCATCAGCAATGATTTTTCATAGAATAGAAATGGGTATAGGGTGAATTGATCTAATAGGGTAATAGTTCAGAAAACATTTGTGTGTGCAACATACTGAGTGACTATCACAGAGACACTGCAACCACATAGAGCAAGAAACTTGAAGTTTCATTGCTCTTGTTTGGAACCCCAACATCTGACTATTCTGCAGGTCTTTGATGTAAAAGGGCATCATCGCCGGCGCCACGGCTCACTAGACTAATCCTCCGCCTAGCGGCGCCAGCACACCGGGTTCTAGTCCCGGTCGGGGCGCCGGATTCTGTCCTGGTTGCCCCTCTTTCAGGCCAGCTCTCTGCTGTGGCCAGGGAGTGCAGTGGAGGATGGCCCAAGTCCCTGGGCCCTGCACCCCATGGGAGACCAGGAGAAGCACCTGGCTCCTGCCTTCGGATCAGCGCGGTGCGCCGGCCATTGGAGGGTGAACCAACGGCAAAAGGAAGACCTTTCCCTCTGTCTCTCTCTCTCACTGTCCACTCTGCCTGTCAAAAAAATTTAAAAAAAAAAGGGCATCATCAATGATCTCATTAAAGTTCTAGGATTTTTCTTTGAATGGCAGGTCTCTGACTTAGAGAAAAGCATGAAGAAGAAGAATAAACCCAGGGACAGTGAAGCACATTTCTGAGTGTCATAAGATCTCTTTTGAGATACGGGGAAGATATTAACACTTGCAGAGAAGGGGGCTGGTGCTGCGGCATAGTAGGCTAAGCCTCTGCCTTTGCCACCAGCATCCCATATGGGTGCCAGTTCATGCCCCAGCTGCTCTTCTTCTGATCTAACTCCCTGCTTATAGTCTAGGAAAGCAGTGAAAGATGGCCCAAAATCTTGGGTCCCTGCACCCATGTGAGACAATGGAAGAAGCTCCTGGCTTCTGGTTTCCTTTCAGCCCAGCTCTGGCCATTGCTGTCATTTGGGAAGTGAACCAGCAGATGGAAGACCTTTCTCTGTCTATAACTATGTATTTCAAATAAATAAATAAAATATTTTAAAAAAGAAAAACTTTCAGAGATTAGGGAGAGATTGGGACCTCAGAGCTAGATTAGAAAGTGACCTTTGGTTCTCACAGCACTGACCAGTCAGATTTCACTAGGGAGTCAAGCACTAGTGCTTTCCAATAATTTATTTGCCCCATTTGGCTCACAATTTATCAGTTAAAATTCTGAAGAAATCAGAAGCTCATTTTGGGCATCAAATCAACCTTCAGGCTAACAGTGTGCCCAAACCTCCAACATCATTAAGTTAAACTGCATTAATATAAAAACTTACAATAATTTGAATGTAGGAAAGACAATTTTGGATTTCTTGGCCTTCTTTTTACATTGTCTGTTAAATATCAAACACTGGGTTAGATGCTAAAAAGATTATAATGGTGCCATTTTCTCCCAAAATGCAGGAAACCTGATGAATAAGAAATAAGAGTAGGCGAAAATGTTGGTGCAATGTTCAACTTGCTACTGGGAAAAAAAGAGGGACATACTGAATATGTGCCTGAGGATAAGAAAGTCCTTGAAGGGCAAGTGAGCCCTGTGCATGCCTTGAATGAATGGGCAGGAATGTTGGTGAGGGATGACAGTGACAGGTAGTAGTGTCTTCATGAAGCTGAAATAAAGTGAAGGATGTTGTAGAACTCTCAAATTCAATGTAACTGGACTGTAAAGATGGTGTGAGGTAAGATAAAAGGCTCAAAAGGGAAATGGAGATTACTTACTCAGACCTTATGTGTTGCAGGTTAGGAAATATGGGAAAGTGTTTAACAATACCTGGGGGAAGTAATGACCTGCTTTATTTTAGGAAAATCAGTATTTCTGAAATGAAGCCCAAATGGCTGTGATGTATTGACTTATGAATTATGTTATGGCTGAATTCATATTGCTAATATTCTATTTAATGTTTGTACAAATATGTGTGTGAAGAAAATGTGTTATAAGCTTTCCTACTTGTGGTAACCTTACCAGATTTTATTATTTGGTTGTTATTGGCCTCAAAACAAATTAAGGAAAATCCCTTTTCTTAAAGTGTTTCTCAAAGATTGGAGTTATTTCTTTCATATATGTTTGAAATAATTTACTGCTGAAGCCAACTGGGCCTGAGAATTTATCTGAGGGAGTACTTTGAATTATAGGGTTAGTTTTTTAATAGACATATATGGTCTTGTATACTGTGGTGCTGGCTCTGGATTTTGATTTCAAGATTAATTTGAAGCTATTGAAGAGTTTGAAGTGGAAAGGAAATGTAACATGATCTGACTTAAATTTTTATAGGATCACCTTGACAAATCTGTGGCAAACTCATTGGAGGTGATGATAAGTTGCCATGGAGCCAGTTATGAGGATTTTTCATGGTCAGATGAGAAATGAAAATGACTTAACAGCAATAGATGTTGGGGAAATAAGTTGAAATAGAAATAGGAGGACTTGGATAAGGACTAAGAGTTTTTAAATGTTGCTGAGGGAAAATGAACAGTTTAGGAGGAAACCTGGGTTTTCTATAAGCAATTGGAAAGACATAGTAGAAATGACATTGTAAAAAAAGGAAAAAAAGTAGAGAAATGTGCTGGAACATTTCATTAAACTTTTGGAAACACAATTTAAATCACTTTCTTACATCATTCAGTTAAAAAAAAGTTGCAGATAGATTGCAGAATTGAATAAACAAAACTGAGAATCAATTGTAATGTAACACAAATAAATATCATATTTTTATTTAAGAAATGTCTTCCTATTCTCAAAAAAAGTAAAGGAACAAATCACATGGGAAGAATAGAATAAGTTGACTCTAAATATTTGAGAACTTCTCATTACCAAAAATAAAATTAACTTAAAAATACATGTGACAAGAGGAAACAATTTGCAATACAGTGTTTGTAAAGGGATTCTTTTAAAAAAATATTTATTTTGAAAGTCAGAGTTACAAAGAGAGGGGGGGAGAGACACAAAGACATCTTCCATCCATTGGTTCACTCCCCAGATGCAATGGCCAATGCTGTGCCAGGGTTAAGCAAGGAGCCAGGAGCTTCTTCTGGGTCTCCCATGTGTGTGACAGGGCCCAAACACTTGAGCCATTATCTGCTGCATTTTCCAAGGCAATTAGTAGGGGTCTGGATTGGAAGTGGAGCAGTCAAAACACAAACTGGTGCCCATATGGAATGCTGCTGCTGCAGGCCGTGGCTTAACCCACTGCACCACAGCACCGGCCCCAGAAAAGGGATTCTTATTTCACATTTATCAAAGGTAAATTTGAAGAGTAAATTAGAGAAGTTTAATAAAGCCACAAAATTGGTATGTAAAAAGAAGAGTCCAACACAATGCCTTCTATATAGCAAAGCCCAAGGAAATATTGGGAGGTTGAGGCTGCAATAGCCTGACATATTAAAATGTGTGTATTGTATCTAAAAGGTAGTAGAATGATGATTAAAAATGATCATGTACCAGTAGAAATGATGCTAGCTAGAAAGGAGAGTGAATTGGTATAGCTAAAACTAGAGATTATCATATGGTTTAGAATTATGCAAAAACCAGGGGCAGACATTGTGGCACAGCAGATTCAACCGCCTCTTAGGACACCAGCATCCCATGTCCAGGTGCTGATTCAAGTCCCAGCACCTATGCTTCTGATTCAACTTCTGCTAAGGCATCCTGGAAGGTAGCAGATGGTAGCCTAGTACTTGGGCTCCTGTAACTGAGAGACATGGATGGAGTTCCAGACTCCTGATTCAAGACTGACCCAACACTGCCTGTTGTGGACATTTGGGAGGCGAACCAGTGGATGGAAGATCGATCCCTGTCCCTATCTCTGTCTTTAAAATAGATGAAAATAAATAAGTATTTTTTTAAATTATACAGAGCCCAGATCTCTTGGCAGAGTAAATGGTGCTATTATGAATGATTTCTAGCAAGTTGTGCCATCCTGAGTTTTCATTTATACTTCATCTAAATCTAGAAAGCAATTATATAGTTTCTATCCAAAGACAGTAAAAATCTCTCTTTTGGGATATAGTTTTCAAACTATATATGTCACATGTTCTTCCCCTACCCCCAGATTCGTGTCTGTGCACAAATATCTTTCAAGCTAAAGCACTTTAGTTTTTAGGCTTTATTTTATGAATGTAAAGTGGAAACTTCTGACCTTTATGGATATTCTGCCTGTATTTGATTCTGGTTGTTAAAAAATTTGGACCAAAACTTTGACATAGTAAGCCTATTTTCTGCAACTCAATAATACTTCAATAATCCAAAAGCAGATAAAGAAGAATATCTGGGACAAAAGGATTGTAAATGATTAATTAAGGAACAGAGTATGCTCCATATCACAATGAAATAATATGTAGCTTTTAAAATGAATATTGAAAAGACCATAGCGGCATTTTTTATGAATCATTTAAGCACAGAATAAATATGTGTACTATAGTTAAAACTCTATAAATGTTATATTTGGGGGATAAGTCTAAAAAGGAGCAGTAGAAATTAAAACACTTTGATTGATAGAGATGATCAAACAGTGTTTCTCAAACTACATTGTTTGAGTGAGTCATATGAAATACTTAAAAATTCACATTCACAGGCGTGCCCACAGGGATTTGTGCCTAGTTATTCTGCAGAAAGCTACAGAAATTACACATTAAGAAAACATTCCAAAGTAAGTCTGAGGCAAGTGACAACTATTGGAGGCCCAGTGACAGGCTCAGGGGTGATTTAAGTAATTAGAATAATGGTCTTCTGACATGATTATATACTCTGCCCCATAAGTAAGATGCATGGGAGAAATCAGGAATATAATAGGCTTGATTGTCTATCTAGCATTATTCAAATATGGGAGATGAATTGTACACAGTTATTGTAAAGTGTTATGATAGCTGGTGACCCATATTCATCATTTTTTATTGCATGTATTTAACAGTCTCTAATTTCCCCATCTATTGCATGGGAGAAACTGACTCCATTTGCTAGCTTATAGCTATGTAGTTCTCCATATAGACGAGGGCAAAGAAAATAAATTTATTCTAACAGTTTATTAATTAATGAAGATTTTATAATGACAGTTCTCTAACTGGGGAGGATTAGAATTAAGCCCACTGTCATGGATTCTGGTGAACTTACATTTGCTGTGTCTAGGCTCTATTCCCCTCAAACTTGGTTTTCCTTTCCTCCAAGGAAGCTGGACCCCATGTTGGATCCAACATACAGAAGACCCTGCTGTATTCCTGATGGCATTATCCATAGGGTACTCTATTCCCACTCTTGTGTGAGCTCACTTATGAGTTTCTTGCTTTGAAAGGACTTATCTGCAAGAGGCACATAGTTGTGGCTTGATGTGACTAATGACTGCTCACTAAACAACTACTGAACTTGGAACAGCAAATAGACAATAAAGGTTAGCAATTATTGATCCATCTGCTGAATTGGATGCCTTTAGATACCAACACTGACACCTTCTGCATCTGCTTTGGATGCTTTTACTGGACTTCAGATAAGTTAACCTTTATGAGTGTACCACACTGCCAGCTTCTTTTTGGTCCCTGTTTTGTCTGTCTTCTCATCTACTCACGGAAATGAAGTTCCAGCAAGTCTTGTGTCTACACTCCATCATATTTACAATGAAGTTAGAAATTATATACAACTTATATGTAGTTACAGGTAGGACAGGGCCATTAATGGTTAACTTCTCAAGTGATACTACATAGGCTAAGTGCTGAGAGTAAGGAAGAGGAGGCAGTATTATGTTAGGGAATTGGCACATGTGACTAAGTGTATCCTTACAGCGATTATGTGTTACAGGAGGAAACTGCAGTTTGGAGAAAACAGTTTTAAAATGAGTGACACTGGCAAGTTTCCATCCATATCTGCCTTACTAACTCTAATGCATTTTTGGCTACTATGCTACAATGCCCGTCAAACCTGTGTGCTTTGTTAAAGTTAGTTTAATGGTAACACCAAACCAATTAGAAGGGAAAGTTTATTAAGTAGCATAATGTCAGGGAAGTCAACCAGTGAAATAAAGTTGTTTTTTTTTTTTTTTTTAGAATTTATACATTTTCTTTTGTTTTTCTAGCACTCCCTATCTCAACTATTTGGCCATTGTATAGCTTTAGATTTTGACCAAGGCTAAAAATACTTAAAGAGAGATGTGATTTTAAGTGGAGATACTACAGACAAATTCTTGACATAAAATTAATGTGCAGGGCAAATGGGTGGCTGAGCAAAAATGATTAATTGCTCATTAAAATTTACCTTGGTATTAAAGTGTGTCAAGGGCGTATAGTTCTAGAAGGCTATCGAGTAAGACTGAGAGTGTGAGAAAAATAAAAAATGGCTCTGAGGTAATTTTTCTTGTTCTGTTCTGTGAACTTAATAGCATGGGAGCCATTGCATAATGACTGACATGATGATACGTATCAGAAATGAACAATACAGCAATGCAAATTAAGAGGCTTATGTTGGTCTGACCTGGGAAAGAAAAATGAATAAGCAAGGTCATGACATGCAGGAATTTTTCTTTTATTTAAGAGCTTTAAGAAGAGTTTTAGGGACCTGCGCAGTGGCGTAGCAGGTAAAGCCACCGCCTATAGTGCTGGCATCCCATATGGGCACCGATTTGAGCACCAGCTGCTCCACTTCCAATCCAGCTCTCTGCTATGGCCTGGGGAAGCAGTAGAGTGTGGCCCAAGTTTTTGGGCCCCTGCACCCACGTGGGAGACCCAGAAGAAACTCTTGGCTCTTGGCTTCGGATCAGTAGCCATCTGGGAAGTGAGCTAGTGGATTGAAGACTCTCTCTCTCTCTCTCTCTCTCTGCCTCTGCCTCTCTGTAACTCAGCCTTTCAAATAGAATAATTTTTTTTTTGACAGGCAGAGTGGACAGTGAGAGAGAGAGAAACAGAGAGAAAGGTCTTCCTTTTCCGTTGGTTCATCCCCCAATCGCCACTGCGGCTGACGCACTGCGGCCAGCACACCGCGCTGATCCCAAGCCAGGAGCCAGGTGCTTCTCCTGGTCTTCCATGCGGGTGCAGGGCCCAAGCACTTGGGCCATCCTCCACTGCACTCCTGGGCCATAGCAGAGAGCTGGACTGGAAGAGGAGCAACCGGGACAATAAATATTTTTTAAAAAGAAGAGTTTTAAACAGAAATTAAATTGCCATCTGTATTTTAAAGTTATCAGTACCTTTTCTAATAAAGCATTCATGAAGATAGTTACAGCACCTAAAAATTCTAAGGATATATGTCAACCATTGCAAAGGGGCCCAGAAGAATTTTCATGAAGTACCAGAAACAGTTAAAGCTGGACTATTATGACTTACATACTGACTCTTTGTGTGAGGAAAAGGAAGATTAAGGGATATATGAGATTGGCCTAAAATATGTTGTTATCCTTCTCAGCTTAGCTTGGGGACTTTAGAGAAAAACAATGAACAGTTAAAGACTTCCTTTGGGGACATGCTTTCATTACAGAGCAAGGCCCACCTTTACCCTACTCCATCTCCTTCTCCATGCAATCAAAGGAAAACATTCAAAAGCAACAAGCAATATGGCAGGAGGCAAAAGGAGAAGACTAATCTTGCACTGTGTTTCTTGATATTGAGTTATATGTAGAGATGACCACGTAAAGAAAGATGAGAAATATTGAGATAAATAAAGCTAAAGGTTGTGGGGGCTTTATGTACTCTGTTTCACAAGGGAAAAAAGGAGCCACAGAAACATTTTTACATCAAACCTATGTGTTGATTAACTGAAGATATTCCTGATTTACATAAAAATCAACTCTTTTTTTTAAATTTAGTGTTCTTTTAATTCTTATATTTAGTTCTTCATACTATCTATTTGCTAAATATTGAATCATGGTCCCACTCCCCAACCAATTTACGTGTTAAAACCCTCACCCCCAGCACAACTTTGTATGGAAATAGCAGTATAAGGAAATAATGAAGGTCAGTTGGGCCCTAATGTGATAGGGCTGGCAACCTTAAATTTAAAAGAAACATAGGAACTTATTTGCTATCCCTCCCCCATCTAAGGACACAGTGTAAATACAGCCAGCTGTAAGCCAGTGGGCTCTAATCTGGAGCTAAAGCAGCCAGTGCATTGATCGTTGACTTCCTGGGCTCTAGACTGTGAGTAAATAAGCTACTGTGGTTCAAGTCACCCTGTCTTTGGTATTACATGATGGCTGCCTCAACTTAGTAACCCACTGGTCTTTATAATCTTAATAGTTATTTCCATTATTTTATTTGCATTATTTTTATTTTAAATTTATTTATCCTTTTCAAATTCATGTCTCTTCCATTTCTCTGACATTTGATTCTTCTGCAGGAAGCCCTTGTTTTATGATTATATACTTATAATGTAAAATATTACTCTCAAAAATGTTGACTTATATATTCAAGCCTGCTTTTCCTATTAGATTCATTTTATGTATTTTCAAGTCTGTCTATATGCAATTTTGAATATTTTGAGATTGTGATGACACCAAAAATTATTTAAGGAAGAACTGAGGCCTTTATGAAATTCATTCTTCACTTTCTTTACTCCCTGAAATTCTTCATAGCTTTAAAAATATTTATTTGAAAGATAGAGATCTACTGTTTTCTGGTTCACTCCCAAAAGCCAGTGAGAGATGTACTGGGCCAGGCCAAAGCTGGGAGGCAGGAATTCAATCCCGGTCTCTCATACAGGTGGTGGGGACCAATTATGTGAGCTCTCACCTGACTCTTCCCAAGATGCACATTGATCTGAAGCTGGAATCAGAAGTGGATCTGGGATTTGAACCAAGTCATTCTGATACGGGATGCAGGATTCCCAAGTGGCATCTCTTTATTTTCCCGTTTTAAAACTTTTTATTGTCAGCTTCTTCATGACAAAGGAGACACTCAACAAAGTGAAGAGGCAACTGACAGAAGGGGAGAAATTATTTGCAAACTATGCAACTGACAAAGGATTCCTACCCAGGTCCTATAAAGAACTCAAGAAACTAAATAATAATAAAACAAACAATCCAGTTAAAAAATGTGCAAAAATATGAACAAATATTCTTCAAAGGATAAAATACAAATGACCAACAGACATGAAAAGATGTTCAGGATCACTAGCCATCCACAAATACGAATAAAAATCACACTGATGTTTCACCTCACTGGAGTTGGAATGGCTATCATCCAGAAATCAAAAAACAATAAATGCTGGTGAAGATATTGGGGGAAAGTCACCCTAATTCTCTACTGGTAGGAATGTAAACTAGTAGAACCATTATAAAAGACAGTATGGAGTTTTCTCAGAAATTTATAAATAGATCTACCACGTGACACAGCCATTCCACTCCTTGGAATGTATCCAAACAAAATGAAATCATTATATGTTTATTGCAGCTCATTTAACAATAGCTAAGATATGGAATAAACTCAGGTGTCCAGTAACTGGTGACTGGATAAAGAAAATGTATTATATATACACTATGGAATACTACTTAGCCATAAAAAGAATGAAACCTTATCTTTTGCAAGAAAATGGATGCAACTTGAAACTATTATGCTTAGTTTAGTAAGCCAGTCGCAAAAGGCAAATGTCATGTTTTCTCTCATATCTAGTCGTTAATATAGAATACAAAAAAAAATGTATAGGAACGAAAGAGACATCATGTGATTGGATTGCTGTTTTGAGCCCTTGTTTATACTCCTGTGAAACTGTAGTCTTCCTATTTTGTACTTATTGAATATTATGCTTAGTAATGAATACTATGGTTAGTGATTATGGAATAGACTGAAAATATGTTCTTGAAAACATTAAAAAAAGGAACGGGGGGCCAGCGCCGTGGCTCACTAGGTTAATCCTCCGCCTGTGGTGCCGACATCCCATATGGGCGCCAGGTTCTAGTCCCGGTTGCTCCTCTTCCAGTCCAGCTCTCTGCTGTGGCCCGGGAGGGCAGTGGAGGATGGACCAAGTGCTTGGGCTCCTGCACCCACATGGGAGACCAGGAAGAAGCACCTAGCTCCTGGCTTCAGATTGGCACAGCACCAGCCGCAGTGGCCATTTGGGGGAGTGAACCAACGGAAGGAAGACCTTTCTCTCTGCCTCTCTCTCTCTCACTGTTTGTAACTCTACCTGTCAAAAAAAAAAAAAAAGAAAGAAAGAAATGATGGAGCTGGGATTTAATTCCAGGCAATATAATTAAAAAAAAAAAGAAAGAAAGAAAGAAAGGAAGAAAGGGAAGTATGGTTATCTATTTAGAATTGTACCTATAAATATATGAAATCTGTTTATATTAATGAAAAGTTAAAACCTTTTATTTTCATATTTTAAAAATTATGCATTTGTGTCAAATGCTCACTCTGTATTTTGTGAATTTGACAAGACTTAGAGGTCCCAAAGATTTCTTGTTTATTTTCTTTAATTATGAATAAAATGTTTTATTTTTAAGCTAGCTATTGTTACCATGGAGCAAATGTATTAACATTTAGGTTAAAAGACTATGATGAGAATTCAGAATAGGATAAAGTATTAATAGACTATATAATTCAATCAGCTGATACCCCTGCCTGAGTAAGGGTTAAACCTTAGTGACTTGATAAATAGTTAATGATATGATTTAAATCTAGAGAAAGGGACTATGTGAGTACTTTCTTCTCTAAATTACACAATTCCTATTACCAATTTTAATTTGGATTGAATTTCTCCCATTATTCTCACAGATAAGTTATATCCTAGCCAATATTCCTATCCATTAGGAAGCCTTAGAAAAATCTATAAAGACAATATCAAAAATTACCTGCAAAGTTTATTTCAAAGTTTGAATAACACAAGAATTTCCTAAGTAAGTAAACATTGAGACATCTAGGGAATATAGAAGTAGGAATATAAGAGCTTGAGAGGATAAAAATTATATACTTTTTATTTAATAAATAAACATTTTTTTAGGTAATTGAAGACACAAAATAAATGAAATAGCCTCACATCACACAGTCATACCCTAAGCATTACACAAAGATAAAACTGAATGTCAACGTAACTATGAAGAAACGGGCAATAAATCAATAGATTCTGACACCATGGTCTCACTGGCATCTGCCTCATCCCTGCCTACCATAGAGTTTTAAGGCAAGTATGGGTGGACCAAGAAAAATATCAAATACTGAGAATGAGTTGGAGCTTAAACTACCTTAATCTGAAAATACTAAAAATGATAAAAAGACAAATAGGGACAATTGTGAACATGCTTGTAATAAATTAAAAAAAGATTTCAAAAAGAAATGGAAAATATCAGCAAAAAAAAAGGAGTAGATTTTAAATGTTCTCATTCTCACCACAAAAATGTAGGTGAGTAATGGATATGCTAAATAACTGATTTCATCTTTCTACAATGTACAAGGTAACTTCAAAAAGTTCAAGGAAAGTATAACTAAAATATAAGTTTATTTTTGTGCAAAAAATGTTTGCAATCCATACATACTAGGGTGTCTTCAAAAAGTTTATAGAAAATGTGTATTGCAAAAAAACTATGCATGGATTTCAAAAATAAAATGACAGAGTACAGCATATCCATAATTGCATAAAATGCACATGATCTAAGTATACTGGTTAAAAGAGAAAAAGATTGACAGAGTTAAATAATGCTTCAATTATATACTGTTTGTAAGAAACTCACTTCAAAAATAATAACATAGGCAATTTTAACTAAAAGGATGGAAAATATATCATGCAGACATTAATCAAAGGAGAGCAGTATGGTTATAATAACAGACTTCAGAGAAAGGAAAATGATCACATACAGGGATATTACATAATGACAGAAGGATTGATCCAGCAAGAACACTTAGCAATCCTAAGTGCATCAAACAACAGAAGTGCAAAATATGTCAAAAACTTTAAAAATGAAGAAATAGACCTCTTCACGTTTATAGTTGGAGATTTCAATAATTTCAATATCCTTTTTTTTTTTTTTTCAGGCAGAGTGAACAGTGAGAAAGATAGAGAGAGAGAAAGGTCTTCCTTTTCCGTTGTTTCACCCCCCAATGGCTGCTGCGGCCAGCGCACCACGCTGATCTGAAGCCAGGAGCCAGGTGCTTTTCCTGGTCTCCCATATGGGTGCAGGGCCCAAGGACCTGGGCCATCCTCACTGCACTCCTGGGCCACAGCAGAGAGCTGGACTGGAAGAGGAGCAACCAGGACAGAATCTGGTGCCCTGACTGGGACTAGAACCTGGTGTGCCAGCCCCGAAGGCAGAGGATAAGCCTATTGAGCTGCAGCACCGGCCTCAATATCCTTTTATCAACAATTGATTGGACTTACAAACAGAAGTTCAGAAGTTACAAAGAAAAACTTGACACTGTCATCAACTAACAGTATGTAACTGACATTTGTAGAACATTGTATTCAGTAAAATCTAAATAGAAATTTTAAGTGTCTATGGAACTTCTACCAATGTCAGTCATAACTTAGCTGCAAGAAACATTCTCCAAATTTAAAAGAATTAATATTTTACAGGTGTTTTCACTGACCATATGGATGCAAACTTGAAACCCATAAGAGAAACATGAGGAAAATCTCCAAAAAATTGGAAACTAGAAAGTGTATTTCTAAATAATCCACAAATCAAAGAGTAAAACTGATAGTAAATAAATTATATAAAATAGAATGAAAATATAGAATGTACTAAATCCTGTGTACAAACTCAACAACAAAAAATATAAGTAGAATAATGATTTGAGTAGACATTTCTCCAGAAAAATATACAAATGCTAAACAAGCACTTAAAAATATACTGAACATCACTAATCATTCAGGAAATGAATATCAACACCGTAGCCATTAGAATCATTATTATCAAACAAACAGAACTGAGGATGAGAAGAAATGAGAGCCTTGTGCAATCGGGTGGAAATACAAAATGGTGTAGCTACTGTGGAAAACCATATGGTTTCTCCCTAAAAAATTAAACACAGAATTACTATTTGGTCTAGCAATTCCACTTCGGGGTATATACCCAAAAGAATGAAAAGCAGGGATTTGAGAAGATATTTGTACACTCATTTTCATAGCTACATTATTTGTAAGAGACAAAATGTGGACGCAAACCAATGGTACATTGATAAATGAATAGATAAACAAAATATGGCACATACAATGAAATATTATTCAGGTTTAAAATAAATAAGGGAATTGTGACACAGGCTACGAGGTGGAGGAATCATGATGCCAGTTTGTTTAACTGAATAAGCCAGTCACAGAAACACAAATACCATGTGATTTTACTTATATGAGATATCAAGAGCAATTGTGCCTTAAGACACATAAGTGACATATGCCAGCCACCAAAGCACATATATTGCTTTATTCCATTTATGTGAAGCAAATGAACTAAAATGGTTCATATGGATAGTGGCAATGTTTTCAGAATAATGTGAATTCATTTAATAGCACAGATAATGGTTAGAATGATTTCCTACCTTTTATTTGTTGAACACTGAGCCTGTGATAGTGGAGAGGATTGAGGGTACATTATTGCACAAATTAGGGGAGAAAAAATGAACGAAAGGAAGAGTGAGGAGTAAGGGAAAGAGGGAAGAAGTGAGGGAGAGAGGGAAGTATGGATATTTTCTGTGAGGTATATGAAGTCTATTCTCATTATATTCATAAAATTTTTAAATGCTGGAAATGGCAAGTTTTATGTGCATTTTATCACAAGAAAAGAATTGTGGGACATAGTTACAACAGTGCTGACAGGAAATTTTGTAGTGATAATTGTGAACATTAAAAAAGGGGAAACATCTCAGATCAGTAATTGAAGATCCCGGATGAAGACTGTCAAAACAAAAGAGAAAAATAAGCACAGAGCAAGCTGCTGGAGGAAACACTAAAGATAATATCATAAATAAATGGCACTGGAAAAACAATAGAGAAATTGAGTGAAGTAAAGAATTTGTCTTTCTAAAAGATTAATTAATATAAGTGACAAACTTCTACCAAGACTGACACAGAAGAAAAGACGGATGATTCAAATTACCCAATCAGGCATGAAACACAGTATATTGTTGCAGATGTTCTCAAATGTGTATCAAATGTTCTTTTTGAGCAGATTTGATATATATCGCAAAAATTCCATTCCATCAAGTAGGGACTGGGTTGCAGGTGCCCCGGTGCCCAGACACTCTTGTTGAAACCTGCCTCAGCAATCAAAAATGTTTATAGGTCATTTCCCGTGTAACAGTGCATCCTTCATCTGAGAATTACACATGATTAAACTGTTACAGGGAGTGCACTGCACAGCAAATCTTTGTTTCATTTCACTGAAATAATTTACTTAAATCATAACAAGAAATAGAATGAGAGCATGTAAGTTTCCTTAAAGATTTGTCATTATGTCATGAACATTTTACGTGATTGTTGCTTTATAATAGCTCCATTAGAGAAAGTACCCGACTTCTACATCCGAAATGATGTCATTGTTGACACTAGGTATAAATGAAGGAAGGTCATTTGATGGAAGAAAGCAATGGTAAGGTTATGGCTATGTAATTTAACTGTTGATGCACCTTGCTTATTGTCCTCACAACATAATGGGGGTGGGGGTGGGGACCTGAGTGACTGACAAGATAACATGTTTTCCAGTTCTGCTCAGACTTTTGAAATTTTATTTTAATGTTTAACTAGCTTTTTTTAACTAAAAACCTTTTATTTAAGGTATACAAGCTTCATGAATTTCATACATACAAATTTATGAACAAAGTGATTGTTCCCACCCTACCCTCACCATGAGACTGCTGAGAAATGAGGAGAAATACCTGATTGCTGTTTAATGGTGAAGGTGGGTACTTTGACTGTTGTCTGTCTCCATGTTCTTTTTTTTTTTTTTTTTTTTTTTGGTATATGCCACCTTGATGGGATTGAATTGGAATCCCCTGGCACTTTTTTTTTTTTGACAGGCAGAGTTAGACAGTGAGAGAGAGACAGAGAGAAAGGTCTTCCTTTTGCCGTTGGTTCACCCTCCAATGGCCGCTGCGGGCTGGCACGCTGCGGCTGGCGAACCATCCTGATCTGAAGCCAGGAGCCAGGTGCTTCTCCTGGTCTCCTATGTGGGTGCAGGGCCCAAGTACTTGGGCTATCCTCCACTGCCCTCCCGGGCCACAGCAGAGCTGGACAGGAAGAGGGGCAACCGGGACAGAATCCGGCACCCCAACCAGGATTAGAACCCAGGGTGCCGGCCCTGCAGGCGGAAAATTATTCTAGTGAGCCGTGGCGCCTGCCTGTCTCCATGTTCTGAACATTTCAATCTTAGCTTTTATAAAAATTTATTATACAACTGTTCCTAGAGAGTGGTCCCTTCTGATTTGGCCAGTTTTTACTAAATACCAAGGAAAGATATGCATGCTATTTGAAGACATTCATAGTTATGTGGAAGATATACTTCAGTTATGTGGAAGTGTTTCTCAAATTTTGGCAATTTTAGGTCAACAAATTAAAGTATATTTTCAAAAAGATTCATCAAAATTTTAAACAATTCAAATAAAGCCCATTATTATACTGTAATTATGGTGATTATTTTAGGGAAAGAGAAATTCATTTCAATTCTATCATATAATTTTAAATCCAGTTTAATAGTGGAGTTCTATAGTTGACAATCAGCATTATATTAATTTGATACATTTTTATGTGCTCAGTTGTCTATTTTCAGCTGCAAGGTTTAATTTTCAAATGAAAATTAAATGTATTTATGGGACATAATGCAATATTTTGACATATGTATGCATCATTCAATGTTTAAATAAAGCTAATTTAGCATATCTATAACCTCTTTTTTAAGGCTGTAAGATATCCCATTGTGTGTGTGTATGTTTGTGGGGGTGTGGTGGGAGAGATATTGGTTAAGGGATACAAAATTTCAGAGAGAATAAGCTCAAAAAATGTAAAACTACATATTGTAGTCTTGCAAAATACTAGGAGAATGGCTATTGTTTCACTACAAAAATAATTATGTGAGGTAATGTACACAGTAATTAACTAGATTTAGTTTTTCAAAATGTATATGCACTTTAAAACATCATGCACATGATAAATGCATGCAATTATTTATTTTTATTATTTTATCTATTTACAGATAAAATAGTTTATGAAGAAAAAAATCAGTCTGTAGTTAATTGCCCTTTCTAACTTTCTCTCAAGAAATATTTCTCCTCATCTGTGGATGAAATCTCAGGCATGTTATGTATCTTTTGGGTAAATGTCGGACAACAAGAATATCTAGGATAAAAGCTTGAATAATAGGTATTAAATCTCATGCAAGTCTCATGCTGCTATGTTCTCTCATCTGTGCCTCTGGGGCAGCCAGGCAGGCCCTAGTGGCTGATACACTTTCTGCTATGTAACTCCTTGGCAGATGGCCACTACTGTGTAAACCCTGAATATAAGGAGGCCAGCCAGCTCTTGTGTTGCTGGCGGCTGCTGTTTTCACTGATGCTGATGCATTTCCCACCTACCTAAGGCTCCATGGGTATTCTTCCAGTTCCAGCCCCACACCCCTCCATGTCCCAGCAGGCTGACCACGAGCCCATAGTAACACATAGTTTCATTTCCCAGTATTAAAAAAAACAACTTTAGGTTTTCACATCAGTGTTTCATCTACTTTAAACCCTTTTCTGCTCCCCCAGTTGAGCTGGGCCTTCTTCAGGATGGAAAGTCTGCAGTGGGAAAATCCAAGTGATGTTGGTTCTCTGCACCATTTTTTCTTTCTGCTCCTCCTCTTCTTTGCTTGTTGTGCAATGAATTCTCTAGGAAACAGAAGGAGGTAAGGGACAGGTGGAACCATAATCTGGCCTGGGTCTCCTCTGAGGGTGGCAATGTTCAGATGCTCATTCTTCGGATAAAGTATTTCTGTGACTTTCCATGAGACTTGCTGGGAGCCTCTTACCTACAGTTCCTTGATAAGAAGGAGGCAGCCCCCAGCAAAAATACTTATTACTGCATGTGTGGTTCCTGGGTTCTGAAAGGCATCCCAGGACTCCCTGGACAGTGTACTCACTACATGAGATCAATGTCTTGCTTAGAAAGCAGCACTCAACATTCAGTTAAAATACCCAGTTTCAGGGATCTACAGTGTCCACATACCACACATCTTGCTCCAAAATCTTGGAAGTCCAGGCCCCTGTAGTACAGCTCTCTTTGCTGGGATTGGAAATGAACTTCCCTGAAGGCAGCATCAGCTGTCCTTGTACCCTCATTTGATTTGATCAGCCCTCCCAGCTGCCCCAGTCCAGTGCTTCCTGAAATAGGTAGGCAAATGTTTCCATTCTGAATTAGTTGTTTTAGGGTGTTTGACTCTTCTACAAAGTGCATTTTTCCTACATAAGCTTCATCAGTAATATAAGCAGTATTTTGATCTTCATTTCATTATTTTATCTTTCATTTTGTGAAGAATCTAGGTAGGGAAATTGGGTTTTCCTAATAGGTAACGACTCTTGGTGGTCTGAGACATATCACACTAAAAACCTTCGTCTATTAGGGGAGCTCTAGAATGAAATGGAGACTGCTTAGGACATGGTATCTGCCTTCACATTTTTGGTATAATTAGGGAGTTCTGCAAGGAAATCATTTTGTGCAGGTCAGTGTGCTCACTACAATGATGGCTGCATTTATTATTAACTGTGTGTGGGGTTTTACATGTACTCTCTGTCTTTTTTTTTTTTTTTTTTTTGGATAGGAAGTTAGTGAGAGAGAAAGAGAGACAGAGAGAAAGGTCTTCCTTCCACTGGTTCACCCCCCAAATGGCCGCTATGGCCAGCGCACTGCACCTATCCAAAGCTAGGAGCCACAAGCTTCCTCCTGGTCTCCCATGCTGGTGCAGGGCCCAAGCATTTGGGCCATCCTCCACTGCACTCCCGGGCCACAGCAGAGAGCTGGACTGGGAGAGGAGCAATCAGGACAGAATCCGGCGCCCCAACTGGGACTAGACCCTGGTGTGCCAGTGCCGCAAGGCGGAGGATTAGCCAAGTGAGCCGCGGCACCAGCCTACATGTACTTTCTTATTCAATCCTCACAGCAACCCTGATTTAGGGACAAGTACAAATTCCATTTGACAGATTTAGGCTCAGAGAGTTGCACATAATGTGCCCAAAGTTAGGTATAGTCGGAGCTCAAATTCAAGCCCGGGTCTGTCTGTTCCCACTTTTAAGGCCTGATTTGATTTTTAGAAGCTTAAAACCTAACAAGGAGCCAGACATGAAAATCATCAATTTGAGGATTGCATAATGAGAAAGAACTTAATTCTATCCAATACTTTGATATGACAAATACTATGATAAAATTAAAGTCTTTGTTCATATGCTGATGTCGCTCTTGGCAATGACAGAGTGTCCTAGGTTTCACTGCATGAATCCTAGAGCCCCTCCCTCGCACAGCCTGTTCAGACACTCTCGCCTCGTGTCCACTGACCACGTGTGTCTACTGTAAGGCCCTTCGCTGAATTTTGAAATGCAGGCAAACTTTACTCAGAAACTACCTGAGCTTTTAAAAGGCGTATATTTACTGTACTTTATCACACTTCAAGTTTACAATTTACAGAAGTATCAATTCACATTAGTATTCTCAGTGTCTTTATTTTAAAGGTTATTTTATGTCCACCTATTGATTTGATGTATGCAATGATGTCATGACATATTATGATTATTATCAACTTTATAATTATTATTATAGAGAACGTGAGGCTCAGAGTATAGTGACTGCCAAGTCACACAGATAGCAGCTGGGTAGACTACTGATTATAAATTCTGTGCTCTTTCTCTTCTGCCTCTGTGCCTTAGAAACTGCCAGCAATTGCTCAAGCTTTTCCTTGGCAAGTTCCTCCCGAATGATGGATATCTTGAAAAGGCTGCCAATGTGACTGCAAGAACTGATTATTGGCTGGCTAGAAACAAAACATATATCAGACGCTGTGGTAAAGCACAAGTGCGTTTATAGAAGCATTGTTTTTAATCATGAAAAGCTGGTATGACAGGTAATTTTTTGATATATTAAATTGTGTTTTGCTTTCACAGCTATAAAAAAGCACAGTATTTATGTTTTGTACTTTGTATTTTCCTCCCCTCATTCTAAAAAGGCACTAGGACTTTGCATTCTCTCCCCTTGGGTGTAATTGCTAAGCCAAAGCAAGATTACTTGAGAAAATCACGTTTTATGGCCTTTGTGGAAGCTTAAATTCATGAATATCATGAGAGGGAGGGAAGGGAAGGGAAGGGAACCAATTCCCAATTGAGGAGAAATAGATAAAAGCAGTGAAAGGGTTGGGGTGGACCCTCAGCTTTAAAAAGAATGACAGTTCTCTAGCTCATGGGATGTCTGGGATGTGAACTTGGCTCCCTTTCAGTACCTTGACAAGCAAAAGGGCTCCCTGAAGGGAATGGCTGCTTGGGAAAGCTCGGGGGCTTCCCGAGACACTGCACCTGGAACAGGCAGGGATTCTGGAGCCTAAACGAGTGACAGGTGCTCCAGGGCCACAGGGCTTAGATGCTCACTGGGCTGGTTGATGGGTCACCAGCCTTTCCGGAATGTCTTAAAGGCAGGAGAGGCCTTGTGAACAAATGGTTTCACAGAAGCCCCCCAACCCCTTCATCTTTGAGTGAAGACAAAGATAAAAAGAATTCTCAAAAAGATTAGCTTTCTGGGATGCTACTTGCTGGAAACTTTGTCAGTTTAAATTTCATTTACAAGCAATAAAAATAGATATGTATGTGTATGGGTTAGAATTGGATAGATTAAATGAACTTGCTAAAATGTGGATGATTCTTGATAAAGTGATGAGCATGTGGCCTCTCACATTCTTTTTGGGGGCATATTCGAAAATATTTGTAATGAAATATTTATAAAAGGTAATAGGGGCTGGCATTGTGGCAAAGCAGGTTAAGCTGCTGCTATGATGTTGGCATCACATATCAGAGCACTGGTTAAAGACCTGACTACTTTGCTTTCAATCCAGCTTCCTGCTAATGTGCTTTGGAAAGC
The DNA here is from genome assembly GCF_964237555.1 of Oryctolagus cuniculus. NCBI lineage: Eukaryota > Metazoa > Chordata > Mammalia > Lagomorpha > Leporidae > Oryctolagus > Oryctolagus cuniculus. The sequence continues at coordinate 208,219,554 of NC_091432.1, read as the reverse complement.
AGCAGAAGATAGCCCAAGCGCTTGTGCCTCTGTCACCTATTTGGGAGACGAAGGTAGAGTTCCTAGCTCCTGACTTCAGCTTGGCCCAGACCCAGCTGTCTCTCTCTCTCTGCATTTCAAATAATAATAATAATAATAATAATAATAAAAGATACTATAGTTAAGTAACAAGTCCTGAACTCCTGTTCTGTAGACTAAGGGAAATGCTTGGCATGCTGGAAAGAGCCTAAAAACTACACCCTAAGTGACTAGATAAGTAGCCTCACTTACCCTGGGCTTAGAAGGGAAAAGTGGCAACAGCTGTGACGTGTATTTCCCATCCTCAGTCAAGATTCTCCAACTATTTTTGATAAAAACAAAGTTATCAGAAATCAAAATATTCAATTTAGTCATTTCCATCTAGAAACACAACAACTTTGTCCTGCCTTTGTGGGGGTATATTGAATGTGAAACAATAGCCACAACTTCTATTACAAATTATTGTTCAATATTCAGTTCATAGCCTTTTTTTTTTTACCAAATCCCAACTGAATTCTGCTTGCTTTAGTTCCAAGAAAGACTCTAGTAGGAACAGAGATGGAATTTAATGAGAATCCCTGATCCACTAAAGCTTTGAGGTGCAGTTAATCCTGCTAGCTTTTGTCCTCCAGGATAGAAAAAGATGAAATAAAACCTGGCGTGGATCCTCTCCTACAGTTTGAGGGCTGGATTTCATCTCCAAACTCAGGGAGTAAAAAGCTTTGCTATCCAGTTGCCACCTCCATCAGCAGTTCTGTTGCCAGAGACCTGCTTTCCACACCCTGCCAGCACTCCTGGGCAGCACTATCAGACGTCCAGGGTCCTGGGACTCCAGCTTCTTGCTCTTCCTAGAGTCAAAGGTTCTGTGAGATTTTCTGGTGCTCCTGAGTTGCCAGCCACTTTCTAACCTGCCACTAGCACCTGCAGGTGAGCAGGTCCAGGATCCACCTGTGCCAACAGGACTCCTTTTTCCAGGCTGTGTGTCTAACAATAAGATGCCCTGCATGAAGGAGAGTCCGGCAGCAGGAAACCAAAGCACTACCCAGGGGGATCTCAGAGGACACCTGCTCTGTAAGTGGAGGCTGCTCTGGGGAAGAAGCTGTACTCCTGTGAATCAGTCGTGAACATAAACTTTGCATGGCTTGTGAAGATCTGAAATTAGCTCCCGGAGGGCACAAATAACCTGGCAACTATCCACAGACACATCTACATCTTTGGTAAATGCCCAGGTATACTTGCAACTGGCTTAAATACCATCTCCAGACAACATCTTATACTTGGAAACACCCAGCAAGAGCTCCTTGCTTCTCAGTCTGAGGATAGAGCATCAAAACTGGAAGAGATTTCAAAAGCTCCCCAAAGGTCTCTGAAGTGAAATATAAGAAGAAAATGCTCAACATCACTAGCCATCAGGGAAATGCAAATCAAACCTACACTGAGACATCATCGCACCCCTGTCAGAATGGCTATTATACTAAAGACAGATGGTAACAAATTCTGGCAAGAATATGGAGAAAGGGGAACTTTTAGACTCTGTTGGAGGGAATGTAAATTAGCACAACCACTGTGGAAAACAGTGTGGAGATTTCATTAAAAACTAGAAACAGGCTTTCCATATGTCCAGAAATCTTACTACTACTATATACCCAAAAGACATGAACACATTTTGTCGAAGAGATACCTGCACCACCAGGTTTATAGCATCAAGGTTCACAACAAAATATAGAATCAATCAAGATGTCCATCATCAGATGAATGAAAAGGAAAACGTGGTATATATCCACAATGAAATATTATTCACCTATAAAAACAATGAAATTCTACCATTTGCAGCAAAATGGATGCAACTGGAGGGCATCACAAGTACTACATGTTCTCCCTTATATATGGGAGCTAAAACTTTTTGAAAAACAAAAACAAAAAAGGAAAGAAATGTCTGTGTGTATCACTATTGCTACAAATATAGTTGTAACAATTTTATTTTATATTTTATTATCAAGCAAATTGTTAAGAATGGTATACTACTATAGTTTTAGTGATTTATGATTATTTTCAAATTGATATTGACATCTTTTCATTTGATTTTATTGCCCTTGCCTATATTGCTGCTGAACTGTGATCTTTTTACTTGTTGAACTCTTTATTTAATGGAGCATTAAGCCTTTTAATATAAATTAAAATATGTTATCTCAAAAATTAGGCTGGCGCCACGGCTCAATAGGCTAATCCTCAACCTGCAGCGCCAGCACCCCAGATTCTAGTCCCGGTCTGGGTGCCGGATTCTGTCCAGTTGCTCCTCTTCCAGGCCAGCTCTCTGCTGTGGCCCGGGAAGGCAGTGGAGGATGGCCCAAGTCGTTGGGCCCTGCACCCGCATAGGAGACCAGGAGAAGCACCTGGCTCCTGGCTTCAGATCAGCGTGGTGCACCGACTGCGGCCATTGTGGGGTGAACCAACAGAAAAAGGAAGACCTTTCTCCCTGTCTCTCTCTCTCTTTCACTGTCCACTCTGCCTGTCAAAAAAAAAAGATTTAAAAAAGATTTTCAAAAGGAAAATATTAAAAGTACTACTTGGGACAGGTGCTTGGCACAATGGTTAAAATGCCCACATCCCATATTGGAGTACCTGTGTTGAGTCCCAGCTCCTCCACTTCCAATCCAGTTTCCTGTTAATGCATACCCTCAGGTGCAGGAAGTGATGGCTCAATTAATTGGGTCTCTGGGAGACTTGGATTGAGTTCTGTTTGGAGAATAAACCAACATGATGGAAGATCACTCTGTCCCTCTCTGCACCTTTCTGGAAAAAAAAAAAAAACCACCTCAAAACACTGCTGCTTTTATCTATCTTTAACTAGAAGGATAAAAGTATGCTTTTATAATATATATGACTGACAGTGGCTTCCTCAGTTGGTCCAAGTGCCAGAGTGTAACTTGTATCCTGAGGAAAGAATATAAATCCCACAGCTCAAAGCGTTGACAGCTGCACATACACATCTGTTCAAGCTCACTGCATCACCGTGCAATGCACATATGCTTGGTTTTGTGGATTTATGAAAGAGTAGAATCTTTATAACACAGCACTTCAATTTGTAATAATACAAGGTGTGCCCATATAAATCTGTTTTATGCATTGGTTTTACTTGCATGGGACACAGTTCCTTTGTTGTTATATGACAAAGAAATAAAAGAGTAACATTTTTCTTACACTAAATGACAAAAGTTCCAAATTTGCTGACCTTTTCTGAATGACAAGCAGCTGTCCATGGAATGCCACCTAACAGAGATCATCAAAGGTGAAGGTGACATTCTAACAATAAGTGAGAAAGTAACTTTTGTTCTCAATGCTGCCATGGAAAAAATACATTCAAAATGGATGTTGGGAAATGTTTACATCATTGTTGTCAAAAATCATCTGTCTCATTTTCTACATTTAAAAAAATTATAACAGAATTCCTAACTTATTTTTAAATATTTCAGATGAAGAATTTCAGCAGATTTTGAAATGACTTGATGAAATCCCTGTTGATTCATAAGAAGCCTGATTCCACAATCTAAACATGTATCAAAATATCACATTGTACTTCATATATATATATATATATTATATATATATATATATAAAAAAAACTTCTCAACTGAAGGAAAAATAAAATTTTAAAAATACATTTAAAAACTGATTTTGGGTGGCCAGCACTGTGGCACAGTGTCTTAAGCCATGGCCTGCGATACCAGAATCCCAAATGGTCTCTGCTTCTGATCCAGCTCCCTGCTAATTCTCAAGGGAAAATAATGGAAAATGGCCCCAGGGTTTGGGACCCTGCTACCCACGTGGGAGACCCAGATGAAGCTCCTGGTTCGTGGCTTCAACCTGGCCTGGTCCTGGCCGTCATCACCATTTGCAAAATGAACCAGGGATAGAAGACATGTCTCCCCCTCCCCCTCCCCCTCCCCCTCCCCACCCCTTTCCCCCTCCCTCTCCCTCTCCCTCTCCCCCTCCCCCTCTGTGTAACTCTGCTTTCATGCTTTCAAAGAAATGAATCCTAAAAACAAAAAACAAACAAACAAACAAAAAAAACCTTACTTTGAAGCTGGGGTGGGGGCAGAATTTATTGTTTAGCAGTGCAAATGAACAAAACATATTGTCAGTAGAACTAGGAAATTAATAGCATAATATAGAAGTTTGGTTAATAATGTATCTCTTTGATTGAATCCACAGAATTTTTTTTCTTTTTAAGATTTGTTTATTTATTTGAAAATCAGAGTTACAGAGAGAGAGAAAGAGAGAGAGAGAGAGTGAGAGTTCTTCCTACCACTAGTTACACCTCCAGATGGCTACAGATGGCCAGGGTTGTGCCAAGCCAAAGCCTGGGAACAGGAGCTTCATCCAGGTCTCCCTTGTGGGTGGCAGGGGCCCAAACATTTGACGTATTTCCACTCCTTTCTCAAGCAATTAGCAGAGACGTGCATTTAAAGTGGAGCAATCAGGACAGAATTGGCACCCATTTGGGATGCCTACAGGCTATGGCTTTACCTGCTATACCACAATGCAAGCCCCCCACAAATAAGAAATATTTGGCAGCTATGACAGTCATCAAAACCAAGTATCAAAGTAAAATGAACAGAACCGTATCTTCAATTTCTGTAACATAAAACATTAAACCAAAATTTCGTTTAAATAATGGTGCATATTCCATCACATCACAATGTTAAAACTATTAATCATAAGGGTGGATATTGTGGCACCATGGGTTAAGCTGCCATGTGTGATATCTACATCCCATGTTGGAGTATCTGGTTCAAGTTCCCATTACTGTGTGCTTCTCATCCAGCTGAAGGAAAAATAAAATTTTATAAATGAATGATGGCCCAGGTACTTGAATTCCTACTTCCCATTTGGAAACCAGGAGGGAGTTCCTGGCTCCTGGCTTCAGCCTGGCTGTCATGGGCCTTTTGGGAGTAAGTGAGCAGCAGATGGGAGATTGCTCTCTCACTGTCTCTCCTTCTGTCACCCGTCCTTTCAAATAAACATATATATAAATAAATCTTCTAAAAATATTAAGTAATTTGGCTGGCGCCACGGCTCAATAGGCTAATCCTCCGCCTGTGGCACCGGCACCCCAGGTTCTAGTCCCAGTCGGGGCGTCGGATTCTGTCCTGGTCGCTCCTCTTCCAGTTCAGCTCTCTGCTGTGGCCTGGGAGTGCAGTGGAGGATGGCTCAGGTCGTTGGGCCCTGCACTTGCATGGGAGACCAGGAAGAAGCACCTGGCTCCTGGCTTCGGATCAGCCTGGTGCGCTGACCGCAGCACACCGACCGCAGTGGCCATTGGAGGGTGAACCAACGGTAAAAGAAGACCTTTCTCTCTGTCTCTCTCTCTCTCACTGTCCACTCTGCCTGTCAAAAAAAATTAAGTAATTTTAGTGGTCCCTGAATATTTTAGATTAATAAATATAATATTTTAATATATTCTTATTTATTTTTATCATATCTTTGTAAAATGTCTATATTGGTCAATGGTTTGTGGTGTTCATAATACCTAGTACTGTGTTTTATATGTGTGTGTGTATTTATATGTGTATTTCTCTACCTATATATGCTTTTCTGTCTATTATCTATTGAATCAGAAAATATGCAGGGATGCCATTGGTTCACTAGCAAAATGAATCCCAGAGTAATCATCATGGCATTGGAATCACAATTTGAAACAGGAGCTCTGAGGATGGCTCATCTCTATATCCCTAGTGTTAATAAGCACAACACCTAGCCATATTCAAAAACTATTTGATAAATTACTAATAGTTTCAGTATAGCTCGAGTTTTTAATTCTTCTCATTCAAAAGTAAGAATTAATTAATTCTTTAAAAAATGCTTTAAAACAACTCTATATGCACAGAGCAGTGAAATAAGATTGCAAAACATTTATGCCTTTGTTAAAACAAAACAAAACAAACAAACAAAAAAATAACACAACTGTTCCTATTAGGGCAATGAAAAGGTGCCCAACATCTCTGTTGTTAACCACTAGATGGCAATAGCTCTACATTACTCTCCTGTCTTCCTCGGGATGCTTTCCTTGTGGTCTTGGAGATGGCATTTAGAATGATTGTTAACTCTGCAGATATTTGCCAAGAAAAGGCATGTCTGCTTTAGGAACTCTGAGATTGATACTACTAATGAAAATGCATTTCCGTGCTTGTTTCTTCTTGCATATGTCTGTGACTATTGCAACAGTTTTCCACCAATTTATTCATCTTGAAGCTGTAAATCATTATAGAAAAATCAATAAAAATTATTTTCAGCTATAGGAGTCCATAACAGTCTACATATGGAACATTTAAGATAATTGAAGGATTTTAATATAGCTTTCTGCTACTCTTCTCTCTCCCCCTTTTCTGATAACCTCACAGCTTTGGAACCCGAGAAAACAGCTCCAATTATAAAGAAAGCAGAAGTGAGACTTTTGCTCCTGTTCTCTCCCTGGTTGTTGCTGAGCATTCACACACATGTCACTTAACTGTGACTGAGAGAATCCTGTTCTTCCTGGGAACAAATCTACAAAATGCAAAATGCATGAGGTTTTGGAGTGAAAATGGCAGAACTGAAGATAGGATAACAACTGGACAGCATGGGACGGTCTTCATCTTTATACCTTGGGGAAAATGATAACTTGTAATTTTCTTCTGAAATAGGCACAAACTATGAATCACTGCTTTCATGAGCTGTTGTATTTGAATTTATTCATGGGGGCACAGCAGAGTAAAGAAAAGAAGCCATATGCAAAATCCAGGAGTTGGTGTGAGCATAACTAACTGGGTCAAAAAGCCTCACAGATGAGACTTGGACTTCCTTGTTTCCTATGATTTTTTTCAAGTATGAGTTCTAGGTGATTCAAAAGTTAGGGAAACAAGTTAAATGAAATTCTGAGAAAACCTTTTGACCTTTGATTTTGTATCTTTTTGTATGTCAAATACTTTTAGCAAATATAGCTCTGATGGGTTCAGAAATGGGATCTTATTTTAGCACCTTCCTGTGCCTTGAAACTGCCTTCTGTCCCCATCCCCAACTATGAGATCATTCTAAGGGCAATGGTGAAGGGGCAGGAGAGAGAAAAAGAGTGCAAAAATGTAAGACAGCTTCAGCATTTCTTTTTAAAATTAAAAGCACATTACAGATGAAGAAAAAAATGGCTGACAGATTTTTGTGATTTATTTAAGGTTATATTTGACTGCCTTATGATAAAAAATAAGCCAAGTAACTAATCTCCCTCATGCATTCTGTATTTACCTAAATTACATCTCAATCTAGTTCTAATTGGTTTCTTCCAAAGAAAATGCGAAAAGATTATTTTGAGATTTGACTACCTACAACCAATTGTTGCAAATCACTTTTAAAACTGACCAAGTCAATTAGAATCAATATGGTGTCTCCCAAAGAGCAACCATTTACTCAACAAGTTCACATAAGTTGTCTAGCCATTGTGTCTCAAGAAAGCGTCCTGAGCTGGAATGAGGAAAAGGAAGAAGTATGTTCTTCCCGTTCCTTTTCCTTATTGTCCAGAGAGAATAATCTTTTCAAGTGTTTCATAGCTCCTTTTATTTCTCTCTTTTTGAGCAGAACAGGCCTTATGTCTCCTATAGGCTAACCTATGGGAAAATCATAGATGGTTTCCTTGATTTTTTGAGCCATTCTCTAGGTCTTAGAATAATGTCACCTAAACACACCTGTTGTTCTACTGGCCAGAAAGAAACCAAGAAGTTGTGGTTAGAAGGAGAGAAGTTGGATAATCAAAGGATTATGTCTGCCACAAATGTCATTATATATGCAAGGAGTGTAAGCAACTTCATATGGAATTCAATATTGTATTGAAACAGTAAAAAGGCCGGGTCTACTGAGGAGGACCTCCTTGAGACAGAATGTTCTTAATAGGCAATGGAAAACCTGTGAGAGGCCAATAGGTAATTACTATGGTGGTTTAGTGAAGTCAAATATCTGTAACTTGGAGGAGAAACCAAGGCGTGGCCAAGAAGAGATGTCTTGGTGTATTTCAGTAGATAGTTTGGAGCAGTAGATCATCTGCAAGAGGTATTCAGAGAGTTCATGGAAAATGCATATTATCAAAAAAATTAAGGATTTCAAAACTTTTTGCATGGAAATAGCTTATCTTTTAATTCTGTTTTCCCACAAACCCTTTGAAGCCCCCTTGTGTAATGAATGAAGAAGGCAAAGTCTGTTTGACACACTGATTGGAATGGGGATGTGTCTGTAGCCCTGGAATGAAAATGATTTGTTTTTTGAGTTCTGTGTAATTTCTACCTAGTTGGGGTGGAGGGAAATCACCACTGGATGGACAAGGTAAGAAAATTTGAAGATGTGGTTGGAGGGTGGAGAAACTTGTCTATACCATAGAATATGAGAGGAATCAAGTTTCAGTAGTGCTTGATGTGGCTATTAAATCCTAGTGTTGGGAGATTATACTCAAACAGTACAGGACAAAACTTTATAGGAGAGAAGCAATGGGTTAAAAGAATTAGCAGGTCAAGAGATAGTGTTTCTATAGCCCTGAATGTGGGAGGACTGGAATGGCAATCCTCAAATATGTTAGATATGGAGGAAAGCACAATGGGTCAAAGAACTAGATTGTATACAAGACTACAGCACAGGATGACCAAGGCTGGAGCAAGTTCATCCCCATGGAGAGCTTCTCTATGTCTCTGCATCATTGCAGTGATGAGATTGTTGTCCGCTGCACTCTACTTAGAAGAAAGTTCTTCCCAGAAGCACTAGCTGGGCAGGGTAGTCTACCTCAAGCACTAGATGGGAGTTTGGTAATTGTAGATTTCTTTAGAATTATTCAGGTTATAATTGGGCAGATATTGGACCATTCATTGTCAAAAGGTATGCCATTGTCTGATGTGTTTATAAAATTATCATGGGACTATCATTTGTGGCTCTACCACTACATGCTGAGGTAGATCAGGAATCCACTACAGCACATAGAGTGAGGCTACAATGTTTGCAGTACTACAGAGGAGGGTCCCATGCTGTAGAGGAGGATTGTCTGTCTATGAGTTTTGGGAGATCCCTAGATATGTGTTACTGCTTAGAGAGGGTGTCAGAACTAGGTCTTGAAAGGTCCTGGTGTCTCCAGCACTAGAGCCAACCATGGGAAATTTGACAAATGATGGGGACATGGATTTTACATGGTTATATCAACAGAAGAGCTGATAATTAAAAAGCCCAAGAGGGAAAGACCCCTCTGTGTCTGCAAGACAACAGGTTAAGGGCATTTGTGTAAGGAGAAAATTCTACAAATCAGAGGAGAAATAATATTATATTCACTGTGTTTGGCTTGATCAAATATGCATCACCATCACCTCCTTCAAATATTTCTTTTTCTAATGACAGGAGAGGATGTACACCAAATTCATTTTCTAGAATGTCCTTTTCCATATGACTCAAATGTGACAATGAAACCACTCAGATGCATTTTGGAAACTGAATTTGAAGAGGCCACTGTTCCCTGAAGAACATTTCAGGCAGATACCTCTGTAGAGGTGAGGAAGTTGCTTAGGAAGTAGTAGAAGTCTTCCAATTCAGCAATTTAAACTGAGACTATTGGTGGTAGTTTCTCTGATACTAACTCCCCTAACTCTTCCATAAGTGTTGTAAGAGCCTAATTCCTATTTTAGAATCCTACAAATGTGGACAACACAAGATGAATTCTGTTTGCTTAATTGAATATGCATTAAGACAGTTACTTTAATATGCCCTATGCTATCTCTGTAAAAGTGTATGCATTGCATCTGGCACAATAAGAAACAGGAAATGCAAGTGAGCCTGGCTGAAGTCATTTACATAAACACATAGCCAGATTACATTAATTAAAATATGAAGTTGAATTACTGAATTCTTTTGTAGCATTAGGACTTTCAAAATCTTTTTTTGGTTATGTTGGTTTTATCTCCGTCAGTAATCACCCATTGAGACTCTCATGATAATTTATGATTATGATGAAAACAAGAAAAGAGTATTTTCGCTATATGTTCAAGTGTTGTCATCCTTTATGAAATAAGCTGATTGTGACAATATACAATGGAGTGATAAAGTGATAAACCAGACAGTGGTATAGAAATGAGAGAGAGAGAGAGAGAGAGAGAGAGAGAGAGAGAGATGAGGCCTGGAGTCATTAGAAATGACCCAGGGATAGAGAATTTGGGTTTTTGCTTATTTTTTTAAGTGGTGATAAAACATGTGATATATAAAATTTACCTTTGTAACCATTCACAAGTATAATATTCAGTAGTGCTAGGTAGATTCACATTGTTTCATGACCAATCTGCAGAACATTTTTAATTTTGCAGAACTGAAACTCTATACCCACTATACAATCTATTCTTCTCCTTACAGTCTCCACTCCATAGTCCCTGGTGACAGCAATTCCAATTTCTTTCTCATGTCTCATCATAGCGCAATGTGTTTTGTGTTTACCTTCTTAGTCACTAATGTAATGTCCTCAAGGTTCATGAGCTGGGAGAGTTTTGAAGAATGGCTAAAAGAACTTAAACTTTTGGAGACATGAAAAAGGGGAACACAAGTAAAGCAGTATAGATATTTATTTAAGATTCCTAAAGCTGCAGGCTTTATATGAGAAATCTACCTAGGAGGAAGAATACATTTATTTTTCAATTGACTACTTCATGTAGCTTTAAAGGAGTTAAGAAGTTACAATAACAAAAGAAAAAATAATGCATAAAATAAAAACATTAGAAATTTGAAGAATATTACAGAATTACTATTAGTTTCTGCAATCTGTCTCAGTCATCATATATCAAAAAGGTAGAAGTGAAATAAGGATTTAAATTACTTATTTATATTTTTAAAGTTTTATTTATTTATTTGAAAGGCAGAGTGAGAGAGAGAGAGAAAAAGATCAATCTTTCATCCGCTGGAGGTTCACTCCTTCACTCCCCAAATAGCTGTAATAGACAGGGCTGGCCCAGGCCGAAGTCAGGAGCCAGGAGCTTCATCTGGGTCTCTCACATGAATGCAGGAGCCCAAGGACTTGAGCCATTCTCCACTGCTTTCCCAGACACGTTAGCAGGGAGCTGGATGAGAAGTAGAGCAGCCAGGACTCAAACTAGTGCCCATATGGGAAGTTGGCACTTCAGATTGTGGCTTAAGCCACTGCACCACAGCACTGGCTCTGAATAATATATTTTACTTTTAAATAGGTATCTACAGCTGTGATCCCTATAACTAGTTGAAATGTAGGTTATTTTTTTTTTCTTGCATACAATTGGTAGCCAAAAAAAAAGTAATTTGTAAAAAATGAAAAGTCCTGCTTAATTCCAACTTTGGGACAAGATCAGTTACTTCCAGCTTCAGATTATCAAAAGAGATGGGTAGAACCGTGGAAAGAAAACAAGAAGTCAGAAGTCCCGTTGTTGCCTGGCTCTAGGTGTTTCTTCAAGGCACTTTCTTTAGTTTCATTTGCTTATACATGAAAAGGAAAGAATAATATCTAAATTCTCATTCAAGTTCAACATTCTCTGACATTATGCATAAAATTTTCATTCAGGCAAGGAAATTTTAACATTCATTTCACAAGTGTTTATTCATGATGTGTTCCGTATAGGTCCTGTACTATTTGGTGAGAATGGATATTTGAGGAAGTTGCAAATTAGGGACCACCCATCTATGTTTGGAATGTTCAAGGGAAGCTTTATAGAAAAAAAAAAATTTGAACGGAGTCTTGAGAAAATGCATAATCTATTCAGAGAATAGAAAAACATATCCATCATTTTCTTTCCAATGAGTAATTTATGATCCTCAAAATACATTGCACAATTCTCTTTCATGCTACTAGTTCCTCTGATGATTTTAGAACTAGAGAAAGAAAACAAGTTATTTCATCTGAGAAACCACCCCACTGGGCCACAACATATAAAATAAAGTTTGTGATGTTATAAAGAAAGATGGGAGTGCAAGAAAACAGGGAATCAAGCAGAAACTCAAAAGTTTGAAAAATCAATTGGAGTTAAAAGAGATCAGTCAAGAAAAGAAACACAGTAGCCCAAGCTCTGAAGGTGAGCTCTTGAGAGCTCAGTCTGCCCTGTTCCTAATGGGTCCTTACAGACAGACCAAGAAAATGTGGTAAAGGTTGGTGGTAAAGCAAACTTAAATTCTAATAAAGAACAGTTTCATCTTGTCACAGAGGAGCACGGTTGCTGTTACAATGAGAACTAGAAAAGACATCATTCAATAAATAAGTATCTAGGATATTTTCTTGTGCTAACTAAAGAATTAAAAGATATTTCAGGTGAATATTAAAAAAATGCCTGGCTTTATGTAGCATGAGCTTTAATCCAGCCAAATAAGAGTTTAATCCCAAGCTCTGCAGTTTAATAGCTGAGGGAACTTGGCAAGTCACTTATTTTTCTAAGCATCAAGGTCCTAACCTGTAAAATCACACCAGCAATAATATTCTGCAACTCAGTCAGCCGAGATGATTAAATTGTGCACAGAGGATGAGACATATAAGACAGGCCCTCATGTAGAGTAGGTACTCAGTATTACCTCCTTCCTCTCTAGAGTAATGCCTAGGTTACACCAACCTGGCTGTGTCAGTTAAGGTCTAATCAGGAGATGGAAACCACCCAGTGATTTGAATACAGGCATTTTAATAAAAAGATTGTTAATGGCAGCAGGGAATTGGAGTAACAGAGCAGTTGCTAGTAAGAAGTAAATGGAACTAAAAAATACAGGAACTGCAAATTTAAGGAGTATCCCTAAGGGTATGATAGAGCAACCAAGAACCTCCTATACCTCTTTCCTATGGATGACATCCAGACCTTGTTGGAGAGGGATGGTAGAGAAGCCATTATGCCCTGTACCATCAGAAGCTGCTGGTAGCCCATCCTTTGTGGTGCTGGGAAATCTATTTAGAGGGAGGTATCTTCCCTAAAGCATTCCACTGCAAAACCTCTAGAGGGGGTACTGAAGGGAGCTGCAGGTTGTACGTGCTGTTGGCCACTGTGCACTGCAGAAGCTAGCTGGGTTGCAGAATCCCAGAGCAAGAGGAACTGCAGATCTGCAGGAATTGGGTGCTGGAAAAGCTACACATGTTGCAGGAACCATATGCTGGGGAAGCTTGCTCATGCTGCAGGGACAAGGATTTGAGATGCTATTTGCACTGCAAGAATAGGGCAGTAGAGAAGCTAGCCACATACATTGCAGGAGCCTGTGGAGTGGAACACAATGGAACCACAAAGAAGAAAGATCTCTTTCCTGCTCCATTAATTTTCTGTCCACAACTCTCTATTGGTAAAACTTAACAGTGTCCCATATGGCAAAGAAGAAATAAAGAGCCCAGCTCCATTTCACCCAGTAGGCCATGAAGAGGGGATATGGAGCTGAGAGGCAATAAAAGGATAATCGGCACTCTGGCTAACCTAGTTTCCTCTTTGGAGTACATCACGGTGGAATCATACCCTGTGACTTTACCCAGATTCCCAGTGGGTGTGAGTGACCCATCAGAGATCGGCTGTCTAGCTCCTAGGAAGGGCTGTATCTAGGGCTGCTGACTGCTAAATGCATAGTATGAGATTTTAATTTGTTGTTTTCCATGTGCAACCCAGGACCCTCACCTTTCTAAGAAGAAATTGCTGATCATATAAAATTATGGGCCATTGATTTGTCCACATTTGATGGTATGCAAGAACACTGTGCTATAAGTAACAGAAATCAATTCTATGCTTTTTAATGCTATACTTTTTTCTTCTTCACATATTTTCTTCTGTTGTACTCTTGTAAATACCTCCACCACTTCTCAGCTTTTCCACAGAACCACCTGAACGCTCCATCCTAGCTAGTGTATCATGTACCTGCACCATGTGTCTTGTCAGTAGATGATTAAAATTCCAAGATTTGAAATTGTGTCAGAGGCAAGCAAAGGACTGCAGACCTCAGACTCAGCTTCATGCATATTTTGCAATAGGAATGCTCGTTGGGTATTCACCCTAGTAATAAAGTAAAGTTTGGTTCCCACTGGCTTTGTTACCTATGTCTATCTCCCTGCAGAATCTGCAGGGATAAGTTTTGATTTGCAGAACAGGATTCAGATGTCTACATTTTGTCCACAACACCAAACAAATACTTCAAAACATCACCTTGACAATTGCCATCTTGTTTTTAGAGCTAAACCTTTAAAGTGGCTGTTTTTTTTTTCTTTTTAATTATACTAACATTCACAAACCAGAAATATTTAAGAATTGGGACATTTGATATCACAGTTAAGACACTGCTTGGGATACTCCTATCCTATTATCTGAGTTCTTGGGTTCAAGTTCAAGCTCCACTCCGGATTCAGTTTCCTGCTAATGTGCGCCCCTATGAGGCAGCTCGTGATGGTTCAGTACTTGGGTCTCTGCCATCCACGTTGGAGACTCATATTGAGTTCCCAACTCCTGGCTTTGGCCTACCCCAACCCTAGCTGTTGTGGGCATTTGGGTAATAAAGCAGCAGGTAAAAGATCTCTCTCTCTCTCTCCCTGCCTTCCAAATAAATAAGTAAATTGAAAAATATTTAAGCATCAATTTATACTTTCCTTTAGAAATGTTTATAAACCAACTTTACACGTTTAATGCAATTATCTAAATTATTTTTACAATTTGTAGATGGAATTCTTGCTTTTATTCTCACTTTATGTCTAAGAAAACTGAAGTTGAAATGTTTCATTGATTTCCCAGAATCACATCATATTAATAAAGCAGAGTAGAGATCTAGGAGCAGGTGTTCTGATTCTAGATACCATGTTCTTTCAATAACCTAAATATATTGTTAAAGTTTCTGGTAAGTAGTAGGTAGCCCATAGTTGTTGATCTTCTAAGTCCCAGCACTTTATTCACGCCAGCCTTTTTCTTTGTGCAGGAGGTGATCTGTTAATGCAGCTTATTTTCATCTCCCAGTGCTATGGTGATGCTAATTATTTAACATCTCCTTGTAAAGGCCACAATCCCAGCTGAGATCACCCACAGGGCTTCTGCTATAATGAGCAAGGCTTCTTGTGGTGGAAGAGATACATTTTATCCCTTTCTGCGGTATTACAAAGTTGTTTTGCCATTTGTAATTTTTGTTTGTTGAGAAACAAGATAAATTCACCCCAGTGTGTTCATGCTGCTTAAACTTCTACATTTTTTTAAAGATCTTTTCTGGAAATGTAACTCTAAAAACAGCATTTAGAACAGCAGGGTCAATTGTTATAGATGGAGTCAGAGAGGGAAACAGAGAACATCTGATGCTTTTAAAGGAAGTTTTCCCAAATATATTTACTGCTAGGGACTAACAGCTTTTGAAAAATCAATGCTCACCTACTGTTGTTGCCATACCACATTTAAACATTCTCCTATTCATTTACTAGCTACAGCTCACACAAATGTAGTACGCTGTTGGCAATGCAGGACAGTTGTGTTTGTTAAGAAAAAGACAAAATGCTCTTCTTCCTCTCTGTTTCTTGGTTATCTGTATGAGTCGTGCCTGAGTTCGCTGTACAGCGGCCACCGGAGTAAATGCCCTCAGACACCAGGAACTTCACTTCACAGCCTGTGGCCTCTTCCCCTAGGTGAGGTGTCTGCTTCCAGAAAGCGTTGCTTTGCAAGTCCCAGTCCCTCTTCCATTTTGTTCCCCCAGGTTCCTTCCTCATTTTACTCTTCTCACTTTGTGACACTAGCGTGGCCAATTCCTTTTGTTGAAAGTCTTAAAAGGATTTCTGCTTTCCTGATAGAATCTCATTGATGGAGAAAACAAATCCCTATGTTGATTTTAAAATGTGTCAAGTGCTTTGAAGAGATACAGTAAAATGGGGGCATTTGGGGTGTTATTTAAACCTTCTTAAAAGAGGAGCTGTTTTGTGAGCTACAGTCTGATCAGGAGATGTACAGCACAGGTATTTCAGTGGAGGGTGTTTCTTTGGATGGTAGCTAGTGCTAGCTTAGTTTAGCGAGCTAGCAATGGAGATGGACGGGTGCAAGATCTGTTTTTCAAGTAGAACCAAGAATTGCTTATGAGCGGAAAACAATACAGATTGATGTGGCAGGCTGAGTGACGGCCACCAAAGATATCATGATCCTGATTCTTGGAGTTTGTGGATGTTACCTTATACTGCCATTGTTGACCTACCAGGAGGGAGCCAGGAGGGCTGCCCCAGGGCGTATGGCACAATCCCTATAATAAGGACAGTGCAGACTCCGCATCTCCTCCCAGGAATGCATATTACCTGGTTAGAAAATCTGTCGGATCATAGGAATCTCCCTCTATTTAAGAGGGGACTGGGGCTACAAGTACACATCTCAGATTATAGTCCATGTCGCAGGAGTCAGCTTCTTGGTTGTCTTGCCCATTACTCCCCTGCAAGCGTGTTCAATAGATCTAGCTCTGCTTATGCTAAAAAACAAAAATCTATGACTAACCCAAACTGAAGTGATTAGTTGGCCTCTAAATATGCCTTATGTGGAGTTTGCTGAATTTCTTAGGCCTATTGATTGTTTTTATCACACTTGGGAAATGATAAATGACTCTCTTCACTATTCTCCACTATCTCCCCTATTTGCTTTTACTTATATTATCTGTAACACTTCTTGAGGTTATTCCACAAGCCATTAATCCTCTGTTAATGTTTTCATTTTTAAATTTCTGTGTATGAATTTGGAAACTTCTGTTTGTCTTCAATTCCTTCCAAAATTCATTCCAATTTTAATTTCAGACATCGTACTTTCCAGTTCTAAAATACCCATTTGGTTTGCTTTGCATATATATTTTCTGATTTTTCCTTTATTATATCCTTTCCTTTGTTATATCCACCTTTTTCTACTCTGTAAAATGTTTATTATAAATATATTAAACTTCTTGATTGCCAATTCCAATATCTTTGTTTTTATGGACTTATTTTACTTATATGGATCATTTTTGCTGCTTACTTACATGCTCATTTTGATTGTACATTGGATGATGGTTTGCAGGCACTTTGAATTATGCAACCTTTGAAAATTGTTGATTGTTCGGGTTTGTTTTGGATGGCTGAGTACAGTTTTTCTCTCAGTCCCAAAGTTTAGACTGCACACCCAGGAATGTTCCTTAGTACTTTAAGTTGTGGCCTTTCCAGGGTATTTGTGAAATGTCTAGGTTTAAGTACTCTAATCAGTCATGACTTACACTCCACCTATGTTTCCCCAGTATGGTTTCCCCGGGATCAAGCACTCACTGAAAGTTCTGAGCTTTTCAGCCTTCCAAGATGTCTTTTGATGAGCCAGATGGAGGGAGGGAGGGAGGGGGTTCACATGCAGATTTGAGGGTTACCCTCCTTTCATGCACTTACTTGGTCCTACCATTTCCTCACAGCCCTGTACTTGGACCTCAGACTTCTGCTTTCTCCCAGTCCTATTATCTCCTGAGAACAGAGCAAACTGGGAGTGGGATCATAGGACAAGCTGGTTAAATGTTGAGTAACTTCCAGAGTGCTTTCATCCTTTGAGAGCAACCCTAGTTTCTGCTGCTTTAAGTTGATATGAATATAAGTGCTCAGAGTTTATAATTGTTCTTGGCAGGGGACACCTCAGAATAAAATATTGTGGCCTACTCACTAGAATCTCAGCACCTGAAAGAATGAAACATGACCTTGTGACAGAGTTCTGGGGCATAATATAAATATTGGTATTTATTAATAGAAACAATCTATTAAAATACTTCTCATTATTGGCTTCACATTCAAATCACCTGATAGAGATGCTAATAAACTATGTATCTGGGATTATCCCAATTCAACCAAACAGGCATCATCATTCTTAAAAAGTCCCCAGATGATTTAAAGATATAAAGTGGAGGATCACTGATTCTGAAAGAGAATGAATTAAAAAAGAGCTAGAATTGAGCCTAGAAATTTAATTTGATTACAATAACCTTTGCTTCAAGGATTCAGAGAATGTTGTAAAACTTACATATGTGTCTTGATTTAAAGGAAACACATGGGGATCTGGAACTCGGAGTAATTCACTTGTCTTAGCATTCACTGTTACCAATGTCTGCTTCCTGTTGATGAGAATTTACTTGGAGGTGCAGTTTTTCTATGACTGAGGTGTGCATTATAGAAGTCAAATAAAAATACACAAACAGATCTCTAAGGAATTTCAGGAATAAATAATAAGATTGCAACCCAGGACTGGCATGGCCTCTGATGTCTGGAGAACAAAGGAGAGGAGGGGTGTTTTATTAGGAGAGAGAAATCCATGCAAGTTATTGTGAAAAATTCTTTTGCATTTTTGGTGCGACAGGCAGCTGGCAAGCTCTGATTGGTAGGCAGCTGAGTTATTACATAATGGTAGTCCGAAGGTCACGGCTGGCAGGTCTGTCATTGGTTGGCTGCTAAGTAAAATAGTTTTCAAGAGCTGGGGGCTGTTTCATTGGATTGGTTCTGTGAAATAGTTCCTGAATGTTTCTGATTCTTTCTGGATTCTTCGTGAATGTTTCCTCTTCTTTCCTGTGGCCCTTCAAGCCCTTTTTAGTGGGGTGAGACAGGAATGACTCTACTTTGTGTAATAAATTTTCACAGGGAGCTATGGCAAATAGGAACTAAATTGCATTTACTAGGTGACCCAAAGGCTTTGCCCGAGGAACATATCTGTGAGTCTGGGGATTAGGTGAATTGCTGTAACATAGGATAAAGAATCCAGGACTGCAGAGAAACAGCTTCAAATAATTGTAATGAATTGAGATTACCTAGAACCTTCAGACCAAAAGTATAGTCCCCAGATCGGCAATATCAAGATTGCCTGGGCATATGTTAAAAATACGCACTCTCAGATCCCACCACAGCCCGAGACAGAATCCTCATTTTAACATGGTGCTATAAAGTTCAACAACTGATCAAGGATATAGCTGAAAAACAATGCAAAGTTGTTTGTAAGCCCAGGGTTATAACTCAATCCTTCATTACTACAAAGGTAACATGGACAGCATGTGCTATCAAGGAATGGTAAATGAAGCAGGGAAAGGAAATTTTGCTTATTTCAAATGAAATAATTTTGAGCTCAGTGTGTCATACATTGATGGGAGGACAGAGGCAGTAGATGCTAAACCTTTACTAGCCTATGCAAGTCAAATAGGAATGAATTTACATGAACACCAATTCCAATTACAGAATGTTTGGCCTGAACTGCTTCTGTTTTGTAAGAGTCAATGCGTCTCCTTTGGTTAAGTTGGAAGGAAATGAAAAGCATTTCTGAGTTGCAAAGGCTCAGAAATAGCAGTGATAACTCAAAATAAACATTAAATGCAATTCAAATATTTGTAGGTAACAGGGATTGAAATTGAAGGCACACTTAGTTAATTAGATGGGCCTCAAATCCTGAGTTTTATCACATCTAATAAATGAGATTTAAGTGAATTAAAAGTCTGATATGACAGCTCCTAATATCTTACCTTCAAAACAATAGTCAATGTTAAATTCAAGGAAGTTAAATTGAAGCTTAGAGTTGCTACTTTCCACACAGCTTTGCATAACCTGACAATTTCTTCCACTGAAATGGCCTTGGTAAAAATGTTTTTTGCTGATGGTAAGGTTTCTTAATTTCCATTTGTTCTTTCATCAAACATTAATCAAACACCTGCTATGTACTAGATAATGAGCTCATTACTGGGCATATAGAACAGCATAAGACCAGTTCCTGACCTTTGTGATGTTAGAGGCGGAGAAGTGACCACAATAATAGGGAGAAAATCCTTGGGAGTAGTTTAAAGACATGAAATAGAGGAGGGACTGGTGGATGATAAGGCTAAAGGGTCTGACAGAGGACAGAAAACATACTAAGGAAATTTTTAATGTGTATAATTTACAAAATATCAATTTACAAAATATTTAACACTGAACTTCTCATCTGATCATTTCAGGAGCCACATAAAGTAGATATTCATCCTGTTTTGCAAAGGAAAACTTAAAACATAAGGAAGATCAGACTTACCAGGATTTTATGAGCATATTATGGGACTTGAATAAGAATTTGGGTCTTTTGACCTTAAAACCCCATATAACTAGTCCATAATTACTAAAAACAATAACACATCTGAGAGAAACACTTAAGAACATTTAAAATCCTCATCCATGTAACAGCGAGTGTGGCTTTGTTGAAAGTTATATAGCCTAATTAATGGGAGGATTTCATGTGTTTAGTTGATGCAGTCATTTAGACATCTCCCCCTTCTCCCCTTGACATCCTGAATATCCCTCTGAAAGCTGGTTACTTGTAAATAAATGAACACTTCCAATCTGCAGGAAAGTTTGCTTATTGTTTGGTCTCCACTGCTAGAATTAACAAATACACCTGCCATTCTATTCAAACGTATGCACCTACTATATGCAAAGTATTATGCTAGGACTATGTGGAAAAACAAAATTCTTAGTAATCTATTTGTCCAGGACTACCTCAAAACAACTAAATCAGAATCTCTGGAGGTTAGCTTCGAGCATCAGTAGTTAAATCTCCCCAAATGGTTTTGGTGTACATCTAAGTGGTGTACTCCAATGCAGTGTGAGATAGCTACAGAAGTAACAATAGGGGCCAGCTTTGTGGCCTGCAATGCCAGCAACTCCTATAACTGGTTTGAGGCCCAGCTGCTTCACTTCTGATATAACTCCTTGCTAATGCACATGGGACAGCAGCAGAAGGTGACCCAAGTGTTCAGACCACTGCCACCCATGCGGAAGATCCAAATAGAGTTCATCTCCTGGTTTTGGCTTTGCCCCATTTGAGCTGTTGTGGCCATCTGGGGACTAAAACAGCAGATGGAAGATACCTCTCTCTTTTTATCTTTCCCTCTCTCTACATAATTCTGCCTTTCAAATAAATCACTTTAACGAATTGTGGCACAGTTAGTAAAGCTGCTGCCTGTGACACCAGCATCCCATATGGGTGCCAGTTCATATCTTGGCTGCTCTGCTTCCAATCCAGCTCCCTGTTAATGGCCTGGGAAAGCAGTGGATGATGACCCAACTCTCTGAGCTTCTGCTCCCCATGTGAGAGACCTGAAGAAGCTCCTGGTTCCTGGTTTCAGCTTGTTCCTCCTCATTTCTATAACTGAATTTCAAAAATTTCTTTTAAAAAGTAACAATTGGTAATTTTTGCTAAACAATTATCACAGGCCAAGACAATGTGCTAATCTCTTTCTTTGGATAATTTTCCTTTATCTTCACAGAAACTTAATAGTATTATTGTTATCTATCATCCCCAAACTTTTAACATAAAAGAAATAAATCTCTCAGAGGTTAATTTGTGTGTCCAAAGTTAAGTGTAAGTCTGAAACTTGTAATTCTGGATTTTAAGTCCTGGCCACTAGATTGTATTTCATCCATACAATGAAATTAAAGGCATAGGAGATTGTGGGGAGCAACTCGGACTAGACTAAGTTACTGGAATTAAGACTTATTCTATGCATCTGCTCTCCCACAATATGGCGCTGGGAGAGGAGTAAACAGCTTCTACGCAGCTGCCTCCAGTTCGACCAATAAACTGCAGGAGCTGCTTCTGATTGGAGGAGAGCAGCATGCTCGGCGTGTGGGTAGCAGAGTTGGGATTGGTGGAAGAGGACTATAAAGGAGGAGAGAGACAACATGCACCAGGAACATCCGGATAACATCTGAGCAGCCCCCGAGAGAGCCGGCCGGCGTTGTGCCGCTCCCCCTGGAAGTGGGGAAAGTGGCAGGGGGAGCCGCCCTTCCACGGAGGTGGAGGGATCGGCAGCCAACCTGGGAAGAACCAGCAGCAAACCCGGGGAGGGCCGAGCAGACAAAAGAACAGCGCAGGGTCCTGTGTCGTTCCTTCACGAAGAGGGGGAGCGACAGAGATCACCTCAGTGTCATTTTTATTATATCAAGCAACTAGCAACAATAGAATTCCAAGAAGGCAGAGAGATGTACTACTTGACAGTTTGGTAAAAAAAGAAATTCAGGGAGAATCATATGATTATATAATTAGGCATAATGAAACTAGACCTAAGAAGTAAAAGTGCACATGCCTTAGTGATTAGAAGCACAGGTGCTGGGATTACATTGCCTGTCAATTATTAGCTTTGTGACCTGAGCAAATTGCTTAATGTCTCTGAGTTTCAGTCTGTCACCTTCAAATTGAGGGTAGTAAAACATTAAATAATTTAATGTGTTAATATTTATAATGTTCTTAGAGTGTTTAAACACAGTATGATATAGTATATTAAATTAAATGAGACAGAGTTACAAGCTTGCCAGCATGTCTCAAAGAAAGATCATTAATTCTTTTATTAAATAACTTCTTATCTTAACCACCTTTAAAATTTTTGTTAATTTGAGGGACAGGAAAAGAAAATCATGAGTACCTGAGCACTTCCACCATCCCCTGGTTCACTCCTGAAATGCCCCCTGGGAATTCAGTCCAGATCTCCTATGTAGGTTGCAGGAACCCAGCTTCTACAGTTATCAGCACTGCCTTCCAAGGTCTGTCTCAGCAGAAACCCGGAATCAGGACTTGGGAGCTGAGCCTAGGCACTCTGATGGGGACTTGGGTGTCCTAACTGGTATCTTAACTACTTAACCAAACACTTACCCTGAGTTCATTAATTCTGAATGAACAACTTAGAGAACTTTTCTGTTAGAAGAAACATTTTAGGTGGCTTTTATACTACAAGGTTTTTGCTCCATAACCCAAAGCTGAGTGAGTCTAGATGGATCTTCTTCTAGTATTATTATTTGACTATACAGCTTCTAAGCTTAAATAGCCTCATATTAGTGGAAAGGCAAAGAACCTAGTTCCTATGATAAATAAAGACAGTCTGGGTATTAACACATGAAGAGGATAATTACAGGCCAATAAGAAATGATTTACTTCAATGACTAGAGTGACTGTCCACTTTCCCTGTCATTCAATGCTATGTCCTCAGTCCAACCTCTCCCATGATACAGAAGCTTGAAGTTCTTATTCCTACATTGTGAAGCAGGAAAGGAGATACTGCAAGGATACAAACCTCATGCTTGTAGCACTATGTATATTCTGGATCCTAACTCATTCTTGGGGGACAGCCACAACAGGCTACAATAACGAGGCTGAGAAGCCTTTAGAAGTCACCTTTACCCTACTTTGTTTCTTCCCTTTAATAGTCTGAGGGGTTTAAGAGGAGGACCACTGGTGGGCTAGAGACTTTGCTGAACAACCAAGGAGAGGAAAAAGATCAGTGGATTATCAGAGAATGCCTCCTTACCTACTCACATAGCTCCACTGCTTTTTAAAAACTTACTTGTTTATTTATTGGAAAGGTAGAGTTAGAGGAAGGGGGAGGAATCTTCGATTGACTAGCTCACTCTCCAAATGACCATAGCAGCCAGGACTGGTCTAGGCTGAAGCCAGGAGCCTGGAACTTCATTCAGGTTTCCCATGTTGGTGGCAGGGGCCCAAGCACCTTGTATCTTCTGCTGTTTTTCCAGGCTCTTTAACAGGTATATGGGTTAAAAGTAGAGCAGCCAGACCTGAACCTTGGAAAGTATGGGGTACTGGCATTGCAAGCAGTGGCTTACTCCACTCTACCACACTAGCCCCACTCACTACTACTTTTATTTCATTGTTTTGTTTATTTGAAAGGGAGAAGGACAGAGTTACCAACTCCTAGTTCATTCCCCCAAATGCCTGCAACAGCTGAAGCTGGGCCAGTCTGAAGCCAGGAGCTGGGAACTCAGTCCAGTTGTCCCATGTGTGTGGCAGGGACCCAACTTCTTGAGCTATCACAGCAGCCTCCCAGGGTGAGCTTTGCAGGAAGCTAGAATCGGGAGCAGAGCCAGGAATGAAAATTTGGCACTCTGATATAGGATGATAACGTCACAAAGAGCACTGTGACCTCTAGTCCAAAGGCCTACTCTCTTGTTATTTTTCTTTAATTTATATATGGTCACATGGTTTGAAAGTCTTGGCACCTAATTTCTGCTAGGTAGTAGGAATGGAGTGATGAAGGAAAATAGAGTTGAATTCAGCTCTCAGGGAAGAAGTAAATAAAATAGGCTACATATCGTACCGAGGTCAAATCAGTCAGAAGACATTATAGGAGACCCAGATTGTCTCAGTCTACAAAGGGATTTAACCACAGAGTAAATAATAGGAAATTAATTAAAATGCAGTTAGCAAGATTATTTATGAAATGAGAGGAAATTCATGCTTTAATTCGAGTATATAATTTAAGCAAACAGATATAACTTCCTATCACAGAAATGCTTCATAATATTAAATATTAAAAATCTATTATTTAGAACACATAACCAGACATTCTAGCTGCTCAGAAAGTCTTATTTTGTTGCACTAATTATTGACAAATATAGAGAAGGTCTCTTAATCAAGAATGACAGGAAGCAAGGCATGCACAATTTCATCTCTCAAAAAACCATTTTCCGTCTGGCTAGCATCTTCAATTATATCACTCCTGTGGTTACAAGAAGTATACATTCTCATTCCTTCAGTTTCTTTTCTTACTCAGAAAGAAATTTTCAACAGAGCATTTGTATTCTTCAGGAACATATGTCCATAAATATGATTTAACCCACATTTTTATAACTAAAGTATGTCAATATAATTAAAATTTCCTAATTTTGAATTCCACAGAGTTTACTGTCTAACAGGGACAATTTAGAATGGCAGATTATCCCCTTAGGCTTTCATAAAAATTCCTTTTAATATTGTCCCCAAAGCCTCCAAAATGGGTCAGTACAGAAATTAATGAGGTATCCCCAGGGCATCCTGTTTATTAGGATAAACTATCCATGTTTCTATTTCCCCTTCTCCCACCCATTCACCAGACAGATTTCTACAAGCTGTGGCAGCTAACACCAGAGTCCAATGAACACAAGGTCAACAGTTTAATATGCCCCCAATTTGTCCCCTAACTGTACAACTTAATATTAACCATTCTTGCTATACAATCTTTTTTACCACTCGGAAATTTAACAACGAATTGTACACTTCCCTCATCTTTTATGGATGAAGTTCCGGATCATTTCTACAAGTATGTCCTCTCTTGGGCTTTCGCATTTTACTGAGCCTCAGTCTAAGAAGTCCGTAAGGTTTCTTGGGAAATAGGGATTTCTTCAGCAATGTCCTGGGCTCTCTCTAGAAATGGTGGCGCTTTTGTCCCCTTGTACACATACTCCTTCCAGCAAGAATGCTATGCCCATTCTTCTATTTATTTTAAACTTTTATTTAATAAATATAAATTTCCAAAGTACAGCTGTTGGATTATAGCGGCTTTCTCCCCCATAACCTCCCTCCTACCCGCAACCATCCCATCTCCCACTCCCTCTCCCATCCCATTCTTCATCAAGATTCATTTTCAATTATTTTTATATACAGAAGATCAACTTGGTATATACTAAGAATTCAACAGTTAGCACCCACACAGATACACAAAGTATAAAGTACTGTTTGAGTAGTAGTTTTACCATTTAATTTGCATAGTACAACACATTAAGGACAGAGATCCTACATGGGGAGCAAATATACAGTGACTCCTGTTGTTAATAATTGACACTCTTTATTTATGATGTTAGTAATCACCTAAGGCTATTGTCATGAGCTGCCAAGGCTATGGAAGCCTCTTGAGTTCACAAATTCCGACCTCATTTAGACAAGGCCATAGTCAAAGTGGAAGTTCTCTCCTCCCTTCAGAGAAAGGTACCTCCTTTGATGGCCCACTCTTTCCACTGGGATCTCACTCACAGAGATCTTTCATTTAGGTCATTTTTTTTTTTTTTTTTGCCACAGTGTCTTGGCTTTCCATGCCTGAGAAACTCTCATGGGCTTTTTTAGCCAGATCCGAATGCTTTAAGGGTTGATTCTGAGGCCAGAGTGCTGGTTAGGACATCTGCCATCCTATGACTGTGCTGTGTATCCTGCTTCCCATGTTGGATCATTCTCTCCTTTTTAATTCTATCAGTTAGTATTAGCAGATGCTAGTCTTGTTTATGTGATCCCTTTGATTCTTAATCCTATCATTATGATAAATTATGAACTGAAACTGATCACTTTGACTAGTAGGATGGCATTGGTACATGCCACCTTGATTGCTCATTCTTTTAAAAGCACAGAAAGACCACAAGACACACACAAGCCTCCCAGCATCAGCTCCATACTTCACCCACAAAATACTGAGGTCCACAGAACATGGACATTTTCTAAAATCTAGGCATATTCAACAGAAGCATTTTTCCAAGCAAAAATTATATCCCTAAAACAGAGATGCTCAAAACAGATCCACATTCTGTTACAAATATTAGATACTATCAAGAATCTTGTAATAACTCAGGAAGAAATAAGAAGGAAAACAAAAGGAGTTGAAGAAATAGAATTTCTTTGGTTTATTTGCGCTTTTCCAGGATGTCTATCCATTCTTTAAGTCCAGCAGCTATGAACTTAATCCTTAGATGTTAATTATTACCCCCTGCTTCTTATATTCTGAAGAAACAATAAAACAAATAAAATAAATGAAAGGAAATAATAACCAAAAGCCACTACCTTCACACAGAAATTAGGAGAGGCTAAAAGGGATAAAGTACTAAATTGTATATCAACAGTCAGGACAAGGGCTGATCAAGTCTCTGTTTCTCATAGTGTCCATTTCACTTCAACAGGTTTCCTTTTTGGTGCTCGGTTAGTTGTCACCGATCAGGGAGAACATATGATATTTGTCCCTTTGGGACTGGCTTAATTCACTCAGCATGATTTTTCAAGATTCCTCCATTTTGTTGCAAATGACAGGATTTCATTATGTTTTACTGCTGTGTAGTATTATATAGAGTACATCTCCCATAATTTCTTTATCCAGTCTACTGTTGATGGGCATTTGGGTTGATTCCAGGTTTTAGCTATTGTGAATTGAGCTGCAGTAAACATTAAGGTGCAGACAGCCTTTTTTTTTTTTTGTTTTGTTTTTGTTTTTTTTTGTTGTTGTTGTTCTACTTAATACTATTGGTTGAACTCTGTAATTAACACACAATTATTGGCCAGCGCCGCAGCTCACTAGGCTAATCCTCCACCTTGCGGCGCCGGCACACCGGGTTCTAGTCCCGGTCGGGGCGCCGGATTCTGTCCCAGTTGCCCCTCTTCCAGGCCAGTTCTCTGCTGTGGCCAGGGAGTGCAGTGGAGGATGGCCCAAGTGCTTGGGCCCTGCATCCCATGGGAGACCAGGATAAGTACCTGGCTCCTGCCATCAGATCAGCGTGGTGCGCCGGCCGCAGCGCACCGGCTGCGGTGGCCATTGGAGGGTGAACCAACAGCAAAGGAAGACCCTTCTCTCTGTCTCTCTCTCACTGTCCACTCTGCCTGTCAAAAAAAAAAAACAAACAAACAAACAAACAAAAAAAAAAAAACAATTATTCTTAGGTGTTTAAATTTAACTGAAAAGTGATCCCTGTTAAATATAAGAGTGGGAATAAGAGAGGGAGGAGAGGTACAATTTGGGACATGCTCAAGCTGACTTGCCCCAAATGGTAGAGTTAGAAATGTGCCAGGGGATTCCAATACAATCCCATCAAGGTGGCATGTGCCAATGCCATCTCACTAGTCCAAGTGATCAATTTCAGTTCACAGTTGATCATACTGATAGGACTAAGAGTCACAAGGATCACATAAACAAGACTAGCGTCTGCTAATACTAACTAATAGAATTAAGAAGGAAAGAACGATCCAACATGGGAAGTAGGATACACAGCAGAATCATAGAATGGCAGATGTCCTAACCAGCACTCTGGCCTCAAAATCAGCCCTTAAGGCATTCAGATCAGGCTAAAGAGCCCATGAGAGTGTTTTAGGCATGGAAAGCCAAGGCACTCTGACAAAAAAAAAAAAAAAAAAACACTTATTAAAGCCTCTCCATTAAAAAAAAGAACCACTATATTCCTGAAGTTGTAGCTATGAAAAGTGCATTCATTAAATAAAAGCTTAAAAAAAAAAAAAAACAGAATGAGTTAGCATTCAAACATTTCTCTTTATTGTTGAGACCTTTTTACCTTTATGTATTATATAGTTTATTGGTCTTAATTCACATTTCCCATTGAGACCAGAGTTCTTGGAATTCCAGTATTTTTTTTTTTTTTTGACAGGCAGAGTGGATAGTGAGAGAGAGGGACAGAGAGAAAGGTCTTCCTTTTTGCCATTGGTTCACCCTCCAATGGCTGCTGCGGCTGGCGCGCTGCGACCGGCACATCTCCCTGATCCAAAGCCGGGAGCCAGGTGCTTCCCCTGGTCTCCCATGCGGGTGCAGGGCCCAAAGACTTGGGCCATCCTCCACTGCACTCCCGGGCCATAGCAGAGAGCTGGCCTGGAAGAGGGGCAACCAGGAAAGAATCCGGCGCCCCGACCGGGACTAGAACCCGGTGTGCCGGCGCCGCAAGACGGAGGATTAGCCTATTGAGCTGCAGCACTGGCCACAATTCCAGTATTTGACTCACTATAGTCCCTGGGTAAGACTACCATTTCTACTCTCACAAGCTCAGAATTTTACTTAGAAGGAAGGCACTGTAATTCATGGCTTTCTCCTCTCTGATTCTTTCTTCTTTCTGATGTTATCTGTCCCCAGATGAACCACCATATACCTAGCATTTATGTTCTATGTTTCTGTGTAACAATAGCTGCAGCATCAGCCTCACAACTCCTGGATTCCCTAGACTCCTTCCTATGACAGAGTTCTTCCTGAATCCACATTTTGTCCCCACTGGAGAACACACTTAAGAATTGGGTAAGTTGGCACCAGCACTGTGGGGTAGCAGGTAAAGCTGTCGCCTCCAGTGCCAACATCCATATGGGTGCCAGTTGGGTCCTGGCTGCTCCACTTCCCATCCAGCTCTCTTTTGTGGCCTGGGAAATCAGTGGAGGATGGCCCAGGTCCTTGGGCCCTGCACCTGCATGGGAGACTTGGAGGAATCTCCTGGCTCCTGGCTTTGGATCAGCGCAGCTCTGGCCTATGCGGCCAGTTGGGAGTGAACCAACGGATGGAAGGCCTCTCTTTTTCCCTCTGCCTCTTCTTCTCTTGTGTAACTCTGACTTTCAAATAAATAGATAAAACTTTCAAAAAAATGGGTAGGTTATGCCTTTTGCTTTCCAAACCTGTACCCTCAGGTCCAGTGTGAGTATCTGCATATGCTTCTCCCTCAAACTTTGTTTTTCTTTGAATTCTGTGCCCTTCAAAAACCTTTTGTACTTCAGTTGCGTGAGAAATCCTCCTTGCATCTTTATTATCTATAGCAGTGAAATCTGATTACATCAACTCTAGAAATCCATTTCTTTTTTACTTTGTTGTTTCTCAATACACTTTCTAAAAGGCCAGGTGAGATTTTAACACTCCAATATGCTTCTCAATATGGTTCTTAATTTGATCCATGTCTCCTTGACTGTGTGTTGAATGAATATGTGCTGAGTTTGAATGTCATCCCTTCCTTTTGTGTACTATTTCCCACATTTCATATTTTAATGGCTAAATCGAAACCTTTTATAAGAGGATTTCCTTACTCTCTAAGTTTCTGGTACTTTTTTTATAAAATGCAAACAATGATTTTCCATTTCCAGTCTTCTCACTTGCTGATTATAGTAACTTCCCTGCCTATCAGCAATTCTGATCACTGGACCATCTTTTTCCCTCAATTGAATGTTTTTAAAATGTACTAAATTTTTTCTTTATCTCACAGCAAGGGGATTATACAACTTCTACATACTAGTGATTCACATTTCTCTTTATCCTTATGGCTAAACTCCAGAAAAGAATGGTGCTGGGGCTCATATTCTAGAATCTGAGTCCTCTAAATCTATTCTATTACCAAGATTTAGTAATAAAACTGACCACTCAGAACTTGGCTGAAGGAGCCAATGTCTCAATGTAGCAGATTAAGCCACAGTTTGTGATGCTGGCGTCCTATATGGGAGTGAATCCCAATTCCACCTTGCTAATGTACCCGGGATGATAGCCTCCGCTCCCCATGTGGGAGACTACGATGGAGCTCCTAACTCCTGGCTTTAGCCTAGTCCAGAACTAGCTGTTGCAGCCATTTGGGAAGTGAATGAGCAGGTGGATGCCTTTTTTGTCTTTCTGCCTTTCAAATAAATAATGAATCTTAAAAAAAAAAAGACTTTGCTGGAGATGGGAGGGAGGAAGACAAAAATATCCTAGTGTAAAATATATTAAGGGCTGGCGCCATGGCTCACTTGGTTAATCCTCCGCCTGCGGCACTGACATCCCGTATGGGCACCAGGTTCTAGTCCCGATTGCTCCTCTTCCAGTCCAGCTCTCTGCTGTGGCCCAGGAAGGCAGTGGAGGATGGACCAAGTGCTTGGGCCCCTGCACCCACGTGGGAGACCAGGAAGAAGCACCTAGCTCTTGGCTTCAGATTAATGCAGCGCAGACTGTGGTGGCCATTTGGGGATTGAACCAATGGAAGGAAGACCTTTCTCTGTCTCTCTCTCACTGTCTGTAACTTTGTCAAATAAAAAAATATATATTAAAGCAAAAACCTCTGTTTTAGTGAGTCTTGAAAGAACATGAAAATGCATACGAACACCTGATTGACCATGAGTGGAAGAGTGGGAGAGAGTATGTGATCATGAAACCCCCTTCCTTACATTTTTTTTTCCTTTTTTCTTTCCTGTGCTCATAGTTAGATTTCTTAGGTTCTCAGCTTCTGGAGTAGATTATTGCGATACAAGTGAAAGTAGTGTACCACATCTACACTGGGTTCATAAAAATATTCAGTGTGGGGGCCTAGCAGTTAAGACACCAGTTATGAAATTCACTACCCATACTGTAGCACCCGAGTTTGATTGTAGTACCAGCCTGGCTCCTGATTTCATCTTTCTTCTGATATAGACCCTGAGAGGCAGAGCTGATGGCTCTAGTAATTTGATTCCTGCCACCTGCATGGGAGACATGGATTGTGTTTCTGGCTTCCAGCTTTGGCCCTAGGCATTTCAGACATTTGAGGAGTGAATCCGCAAGTGGGAGCTCTCTTTATCTCTGTTTCTCTGCCTCTCAAATAAATACATAAAAAAATTAAAAGAAAACCAACCCTCAGTGTGGTCCTCTATGTGTGTAGATCTTCTTTTCCTTATTTGCTAGTCAAAAACTGGGCTGAGTTGAGTATTCCACAGCCCCAAGGAATAATGGGACTACATAATAGTGGGCTCTGAGAGACGATGGAGCAAAACAATTACCCTTTCTCTTCATCCTATTGGACTTCTTTAAAGCAAAAATAATATTTTGCTAAGCCACTAAGATTTTGAAATTATTTGTTTCAACTAATACCCTACCCAGAATAACACAATAAAATAAAGATTGATGTTGAAGATGGATTTATTCAGCATTGGGGGAGACTCAGAGCTGAAGTAGCAGCAAAGCCACTCCAAGAATAGTGGCAGCATCCTTTTTTTTTTTTTTTTTTTTTTTTTTTTTTTTTTGACAGAGTGGATAGTGAGAGAGAGACAGAGAGAAAGGTCTTCCTTTTGCCGTTGGTTCACCCTCCAATGGCCGCCGTGGCTGGCGCACTGTGCTGATCCGATGGCAGGAGCCAGGTGCTTCTCCTGGTCTCCTATGCGGGTGCAGGGCCCTAGTAATAAAATCTAGTAATAAAAAATCCTCCACTGCCTTCCCGGGCCACAGCAGAGAGCTGGCCCGGAAGAGGAGCAACCGGGAAAGAATCCGGCGCCCTGACCGGTATTAGAACCCGGTGTGCCGGCGCTGCTAGGTGAAGGATTAGCCTAGTGAGCTGCGGCGCTGGCCGGCAGCATCCTTTTATTAACTTTTATTTCTGTATCTATTAGAAGATAGCCCAAATTATTATATTCTGTAGCAGTCACCCATAAAGATATAAAAATTGGATATCAGAAAACATTGAGAGCTCACAAGAAAAAAATACAAAGAAATTTCTAATGAGTCAATGGTTGAAATTAAATTCACATTTGTTTTTGTCTTGTTTTCTGGTAATGTTAACAGTGAGCCCTGACATTGTTGGTTGTGTTTTGATGATGCCAAAAGGCACCGAATTGAAAAAGGATTATGAAATACTATATTGAAATAGGAACAGATTTTTTTTCTTTTCTATACAAGACTCGTTCAAGAGATCTACTTCAGATCCAGAACCAAGATAACTACAGGCCAGCTCCCACTCTTTAGAGTCAGGTAAAAACACAATACAACTTTGTTTTGATTTAATTCATCGTCTCACCTTTCCACCAAAGTACATCAAAGGCCATAGAGAAATAATAATCATCCATATTTTTATTACCAAAATTTGAAGAGAGCAATATATAAGTGAATTAATGACACTGTGTGAAGGAATATTTTGTTATTTCTGAACCTTTGTCCTTAAGCTACAATGTGGAATCTAACTGTAGTAAGACAACAAGAATATTCAGAACTCGGAAAATCACTTGGGTTTACTATTTCCTCTCCCAGTCGGTTTTACTGCCTTCCCAGCATGTGTCTCAATGGAGATGAGGAGGCTACAAGAGCTACCTAGTACCTCCATGCTGTGATGTAAGACAACTGCTCATGCATGAAGAACTGCAATAGGATTTGCCATTATTCAGCTCTGAGGATACATGCTTTTCCTCTTCAACTAAAGCTCCGCCCTCTGACACTAATATGAGGGTGCTTCAGGCATTAAAAAGTTTATGTTGGTACAAAATATTTTGAAATCCATGCATAGTTTTTTTCATAAAGTGCATTTTCTGTGATTTTTTTTGAATACCTCTTTTATAGCTAAAGATAACTTAATGCCTGAACAGAACTACTTCTTTCTAGGAATGGAATAGGAAAGAAAGCAATGGTTTTCAAGTTAATTTATTTTTTGAGTCACATATTAAAAATGTAGCCATATTATATAAAAGTTGGAAACTTCATGAAGGAGAATAGCCAAGGTTTTGTAAAGACAGGCAGTTATTATGAAAGACAAAAATGAGGTGTGGGTGTTGAGGAACCACAGGTTAAGCTGCCATTTGGAACATCCACATTCCATACTGGAGTGCCTGCTTAAGGTCCCAGCATTGCTTCCAACCAGCTTCCTGCTAATTAATATCCTGGGAGGCAGCAGGTGATGACTTTTGTGCCTGGGTCTCTGCTACCCATATGGAAAATATGGATGGACTTCCAGGTTCCTGGCTTTGGTCTATTCCAGCCCCAACTATTGTGGGCATTTTGGAGTGAACCAGCAAAAAGAAGATCTCTCCTTCTCACTCTCTTTCTCTCTGTGTGTTGCTCTGCCTTTCTAATAAGAATAAATAGATAACAACAATGACCAAAAAAAAAAAAAAGACAAAATGACTTCAGTGTTAGGAGGTAAATATTTTGGCTGAATTTCTCCAAACGAAAAATCATTGTAAGCAATCTTTTCACGCCACTTGACAAAACTGGTACAAAAATTTGAAGAGGAACATAGATACAATACAAGATCTGGGTTGCTGACTTGACTTTTGTTATTTTTGAGTGTTCTTAAGCTACTCATTATTATCTTTGATTTCCTAAGTGATCTTATATAGGATTATAGCTACATATTTGTGGATTTTATGTCAAAATAACAGAATCTTATTGGATGGACACATTACTATTTTCTACAATCTGAATAACATACCACATTACTCTAGTGATAATTGCTGGTTATAGCACATACAAAATCATTAACAAAGACAAGGAAAAATGTTTTAATAAATTAGCAAAACATAAAGGCTTAGATGTCACTGGAATCCATGGATTCCATCTCTACAGTTGTTCAGATTTCTATGGCTATATTGGCACATTTTTAATTTCTAAGATCAAACTAGGTATTCATGTGGTAATTAAATTGAAAATAGCCAATTTTATTGAACCATTTTAAGTCACATTAATAAAAAATTATGAGGCATAAGATAAAATTAAATAAAAGCTACAGGCTTCTTGGATTATAATCCATAGAAATTAAATCTGCCTGTTTTAATAAATATATTGGGAAGATAATGAGCTATCTTAAAGAATGAAAGGAGAATAATAAAATGAAGACTCAGGAAAGAAAAACCAGAGACCCTTTGCAGACACAAAAGCATCAGATTAAGAACTATTGTAGGGGCCGGCGCCGCAGCTCACTAGGATAATCCTCCACTTTGCGGCACCGGCACACCGGGTTCTGGTCCCGGTCGGGGCGTTGGATTCTGTCCCGGTTGCCCCTCTTCCTGGCCAGCTCTCTGCTGTGGCCAGGGAGTGCAGTGGAGGATGGCCCAAGTACTTGGGCCCTGCACCCCGTGGGAGACCAGAAGAAGCACCTGGCTCCTGCCATCAGATCAGCACTGTGCACCGGCCGCAGCGCACCAGCCATGGCGGCCATTGGAGGGTGAACCAACGGCAAAGGAAGACCTTTCTCTCTGTCTCTCTCTCTCACTGTCCACTCTGCCTGTCAAAAAAAAAAAATTAAAAAGAACTACTGTAGGATGCTGCCACCACTGAGACTCATCTCTGAAAGATGCAAGTACAACAGTTACCTGTTGCCATATAACAAAAGCCCCCAAACTTAAAGGTTTAAAACAAGAACACCTCTTTTACACAAGCTCTGCTGGTGAAAAATCCAGGCATGGCTTAGCTTAGTCCCCAGGAATTTGGAGGTCATAGATAACTTAGTTGTATATGACTCCCAAGTGAGAAATCTAAAGATCAAGATAGCTTTCTTAATAGTTAATAATTCTGGAGTCTCATAGAATGGCGGATGTCCTAAATAGCACTCTGGCCTCAGAATCAGCCCTAAAGGCACTCGGATCTGGCTGAAAAGCCCATGAGAGTATTTCAGGCATGGAAAGCCAAGACACTCTGGCAAAAAGATCTCTGTGAGTGAGATCCCAGTGGAAAGAACAGGTCTTCAAAGAGGGAGGTGCCTTTCTCTGAAGGGAGGAGAGAACCTCCACTTTGACTATGACCTTGTCTAAACAAGATAAGAGTCGGAGAACTCAAGGGGCTTCCATAGCCTTGGAAACTCATGACTGGTGAATAGGGAGATTACTGATGCCATAAACAGGAGTGTCAATTTGTAAAGTCAACAACAGGAGTCACTGTGCACTTACTCCTCATGTAGGATCTCTGTCCTTAATGTGCTGTACACTGAGGCTTAATGCTATAACGAGTACTCAAACAGTATATTTCACTTTGTGTTTCTATGGGGGTGCAAACGATTGAAATCTTTACTTAATGTACACTAAACTGATCTTCTGTTAAAAAAAAAAAAAAAAAAAAGAAACTATCAATTCCCAACTTGACTCTCACTGGGATTAAACATGACAATAGGTCTGATCTGATTTCATCATCATTTAAAAAAAAATCATCTATTATTTTTCACTTTATGTTTCTGTGTGGGAACAAACTGTTGAAATCCTTACTTAAGGTATACTAAGCTGATCTTCTGTATACTAAGATAATCGAAAATGAATCTTGATGTGAATGGAAGGGGAGAGGGAGTGGGAAAGGGGAGGGTGGTGGGTGGGAGGGACGGTATGGGGGGGGAAAGCCATTGTAACCCATGAGACGTACTTTGGAAATTTATATTCATTAAATAAAAGATAAAAAAAAAAAAAAAAAAAAAAAAAAAAACAAATAGAGGCAACAGATGGCACTGAGTAAAAGTAAGAGATTTGGTGTCAGATTGACTACCATTCAGCTCACAACTCTGCAATTGATTAGCTCTGTTGACCTTGGGAATGCCCATTTTGAACCTATGTTCCTTCTGCCATGAAATGGGATCCTACACTCACCTAGTGATTAATG
Source organism: Oryctolagus cuniculus (assembly GCF_964237555.1). Classification (NCBI taxonomy): domain Eukaryota; kingdom Metazoa; phylum Chordata; class Mammalia; order Lagomorpha; family Leporidae; genus Oryctolagus; species Oryctolagus cuniculus. The sequence goes on along the minus strand of NC_091432.1, from coordinate 208,183,731 downwards.
AGGAGCAACTTCATGCCAAGCACTGTCCTGGGGGATACCTTAGAGAGCAGAGAGAAAAGAAATCCTTGCCAGTGCATCATATATTCAACTGACAGGGAGAGAAATAGCCGGTGAGATGTATGAGTTAAAATATATCACAGATATGGTTAAATGCCTAGAAGAAAAATAAAACAGGAACAGAAGACATAGGTTTTGCAGTGGAGAGGTGGGGTAGTTGAATTTTAGGATGTCCAAGCAGCTGTCACTGAAGGGGTCATTTCCAGGAAAGAGGTGAAGAAAGTGGGCTGTGCCTATAGCTGAGCATGGCAAGCTGGTGGCTAGATACGTGGCATGTTGTTTAGGGGAAAAAGCCAGGCTAGAGATATAGCTTAGAACTCATCACTTAATAGAAGATATTATGATGAAAGCCGTTAGATTAAGTGAGGTCACCAGGGCATGATTGTCTACAGAGAAAAAACATTGGTCCAAATACTGGGCACTGTTACCTTGCATCAAGGTGTCCATCATCAGATGAACGAATACAGAAAATGAACATGCATACAATTGAATATTATGTAGTTAAAAAATGAAATTCTATCATTTGCATCAAAATGGTTACAACAAGAAGATATCATGTTAAGTGGAATAAGCCATACACAGAAAGAGAAAACTGTATGTTCTCCCTAATATGTGGGAGCTAAAATTTTTCTAAAAAGAAACAAATCCCTGTGTATCAATTTTGCTAATATACTGTTTTTCCAACTTGTTTTAAATCTTTGTCAAACAAACTGTTTAGGATTGTATACTACTAATTGTGATTGCTATAAAATTTACTTTATATGAAAAAAAAAATAATTCTGGAGTCTAACATTTTTGAAAGTCAAGTTATTTAATTATTTTCTGTGTAACGTAGATAGGTGTCCATCTACCTTCAGCAGAGTCAGTGTTATATATAGGTTACAATGAAATATGAGTATAGTTTTTAAATAATGGCATTAAGTATTCATTTTTACTAGAAGAATTTGATCTTTAGACCAAGCAAATAAATTAATATCAGCAATAAATATTTTCTTACTGTAGGATTTTTCAGATTTTTGGACTAATTTTACAATACTAATAGATTTTAAGACACAGAATATTTTTAGAGATAATGTCTTCAATATGGTAGAGATGCTATGGACTGAATAATCAAATATGATTGTTGCTATATTCCAGTATCACTTAGCTCAAACAACACAGAAGCAAACAGTTGAACACCTAACTACTGGACACCTAAATTAAAGACCAGACAGTTCATCTTCCATTAATGACTTTTTCCTGATTAGATCTTGCCTTTTATCTTTGCATTTTATTACTGCACATAAAGTCTTTTAATTAGTGGAGATGGTTGTATGTTGATTTGTTCATTTTAATTATTCTGAATATAGAATCACTAGGGGTAAAAGCGGTTCACAGTAAATTTAAAATCAAGGATTTTGTATGTTTCCTTTTTTTTATTTTTTATCTTTTTCCTCCCATAACTTCCCTCCCACCTGCACCCCTCCCATCTCCCGCTCCCTCTCCCATTCCATTCATATCAAGATTCATTTTCAATTATCTTTATATACAGAAGATCGATCTAGTATATATTAAGTAAAGATTTCATCAGTTTGCACCCACACAGAACATACAGTGTAAAATACTGTTTCAGTACTAGTTATAGCATTACTTCACATTGGACAACACATTAAGGACAGAGATCCCACATGAGGAGTAAGTACACAGTGACTCCTGTTGTTGACTTAACAATTTGACACTCTTGTTTATGGTGTCAGTAATAGTTTTTATTTTAGAAGCAGAGAAACAAAAATATACAGAAAGAGATGTGACAGAACAGAAAGTAGGGACCTTTGCAGGTCCCTTCCCTAAATGCCCAATAATCTTCCGGGGGCTGAAGTTGGAGATGGACACTAAATTCAGGTCTCATGCACTGGTGGCAGGGACCCAGGTATTTGAGTTGTCAGTACTACCTCTGAGGTCCTGTATTATCAGGAATGTGGAGTTAAAAGCCTGAGCTAGAAACTGAACATAGAAATTCTAATAAAGGACATGGATATCCTAATCAGTATCTTAACTGCTAGTCCAAATCCCTGCCCCCGTTGTAATTTTTCTAAATGGTTTCTTGCTACAATTTTTCATATTACAAGTTCGCAAAAAAATTAATGGATAAAGAAAGCAATCTGATATTCACCCAAATTGAAAACATCATGTGGAACAAAAAAAAAAAAAAAAGGGCAACTTCTCACTTGGCCATGATTTGGGATAGTTATCTTCAGTAGGAAAGTAGCTATATGTTCACTTTTTTCTCTATGTCCTTACCCTTTTATTCTTTGTTTGTCTATTGCTAACGAGTTTTTACATGTCTTATAGCCACCTGAAGGGGATGGAGGATGAATGAGGGAGATGTAAGAGAACAGTGTGTGTCGCTCCCCCTCTTCGTGGAGGAACGACACTAAACCCTGCGTTGTTCTTTTGTCTGCTCGGCCCTCCCCGGGTTTGCTGCTGGTTCTTCCCGGGTTGGCTACCGTCCCTCCACCTCTGTGGAGGGGCGGCTCCCCCTGCCACTTTCCCCACTTCCGTGGGGGAGCGGCACACCTCCGGCCGGCTCTCTCAGGGGCTGCTCAGGTGTTCCTTCAGATAGATGTTCCTGGTGCATGTTGTCTCTCTCCTCCTTTATAGTCCTCTTCCACCAATCCCAACTCTGCTACCCACACGCCGAGTACGCTGCTCTCCTCCAATCAGGAGCAGGATCAGCTCCTGCAGGTCATTGGTCGAACTGGAGGGAGCTGTGTAGAAGCTGTTTACTCCTCTCCCAGCGCCATATTGTGGGAGAGCAGATGCATAGAATAAGTCTTAATTCCAGTAACTTAGTCTAGTCTGAGTTGCTCCCCACAAGTGTGTGTCCTTCTTGACTGGTTATATTCTACATTGTTATCAAAATTTTTATATGGTAGGGAATAAGGGATGTTTTCATTTTTTGAAATGTTGTATGGGTTCCTTAGCAAGTCCACAAATGTCTAAGGATCTCTTTTATCTACCCAGTGAGGTCTCATTTCTCCACAAGGGAATGTTTAGAGCTGATTTTAAGATGCATTTATAGCAATACTCTCACTAATTATCTACACATAGTCATGGAAACCTGTTCCTTAAACCCTAGTATCAACAGGAGTAAAACTACTTTCTAAATCTCCCCACCCTGGTGTCATGGGCTTATGTTGACAACATTTTGTTCTTTAGATTTCTCACTTAGGTGTCATATACAACATCTCCTGTACGACCTCCAAATTCTTGGGGTTATATACAAATTTCAGTGTTACCTGAAGTTGCTATCTGCAGGCTTCGGTAGACATGTGAACACTTGCCATCCCTTCTCCAAAGGATGGACGTACAGTACGCAGTAGAAAATTGTCTTCCCTGGAATCAATTCTGTAAATGAAGTCTACCTGTACTCTCAAATTTTCTTTCCTTTTCAATACGTGGGGTTAGGTGGACAATGTATATAACTTTTTTTTTATTTATCTGAAAGAGTTAGAGAGAGGGAGAGACAGAGGGAGAAGGAGAGAGATCTTTGACCCACTGGTTCACTCCTAAATGATCACAGTGTCCAAGGCTGGGCTGTACCAAAACCAGAAGCCAGGAGCTTCTTTGAGATCTCGCATGTGGGAGCAGGGACCCAAGCACTTGCACCATGCTCTGCTGCTTTCCCAGGTGCATTAGTATGGAGCTGGATCAGAAGTGGAGCAGTCAAGACTTGAACCAGTGCCTATAAGGAATGCTTGAGCTGCAGGTATTGGCTTTACCCACTACACCAGCATGCTGGTCCCCAATATTTAGCCAAATTTTGAGTGGGGTGCAATGCCTCCTGATTGGAGTGGGAACCAAAACTATGAGTGTTAGAAAAATATGGCCAACCTCCATTGAAATTTCTAAAGTTTCAACAAAACTCTACAACACTATAGTGCTATGTCAGGTACTTTCTAAATCTAAGTACAACTCCAGCAGAAGAAAGAAACAAAAATCTTAAGTACAAGATGAAATCACAATCACAAATTAGAAACCACAAGGTAAATATCTAAGACAAATGGCAGGAAAAATAACAAGCAAAATAAATTGTAATAAAAGGGGCTGGCACTCTGGCATAGTAGGTTGATACCCTGACCTGATTGTTGGCATCCCATATGGGTGCCGGTTCGAGACCCAGCTGCTCCTCTTCTGATCCAGCTTTCTGCTATGGCTTGGGAAAGCAGTAGAAGATGGCCCAAGTCCTTGGACCCCTGCACCTACGTGGGAGACCTGTAAGAAGCTCCTGGCTCTTGGCTTTGGATCAGCACAGCTCCAGTCATTGTGGCCAACTAGGGAGTGAATCATCTGATGGACGACCTCTCTCTCTCTCTGTCTCTCTCTGCCTCTCCTCTCTCTGTGTAACTCTTTCAAATAAATAAATAAATAAATCTTTTAAAAAATGTAATAGAAGATCCTAAAAATACAGATAAAATTTTATTTATTTATTCATTCATTTATTTATTTAGATTTATTTGAAAGTCAGAGTTACACAGTGAGAGAAGGAGAGGCAGAGAGAAAGAGGTCTTCCATCCACTGGTTCACTCCCCAATTAGCTGCAACAGCCAGAGCTACGCCAATCCGAAGCCAAGAGCCAGGAACTTTTTCCGGATCTCCCACATGGTACAGGGGTCCAAGGACTTGGGACATCCTCTACTGCTTTCCCAGGCCATAGCAGAGAGCTGGATCGGAAGTGGAGCAGCCAGGATGCGAACCGGTGCCCATATGGGATGCCAGAGCTGCAGACAACAGCTTTACCTGCTACGTCACAGTGCCAGCCCCTAAAATTTTAAATTAAAAATAATAAAAGTGAACATTTAAATAGAAGTCATAGGAAACCAGTAAAATATTGAAAATGCAGACAGATTTGAAAGAATCAAATAGACAATCTAGGAGATAAAGTGAAAATGTCATGAAATAAAATGAAATCAAAGAGATAGTCAATGTAACTCTCAAAAATTAACTGTATGTGATATTCAGTAGAATAGACACTAATAAAATTTTGTGATGAAACACAGATCTAAGTAAGTTACCCAGAATTTACATAGAGAATAGAAATCAGTTAATATGTAACAAAATATAGACAGTTCACAACACCGGGAAAAAGCAGCTGCCACGCATACTCAAGCACACACATAGATGCACATGTGCACACACACACACACACACATATCTTAAAACCACTAAGAAGTGTAGAATAAAACCTCTGTGAGGCAGCATTGTGGTGTAACAGGTTAAGCCTCCTCCTGAAATGCTGGCATCCCATATAGGTTCTCATTTGAGCCCTAGCTATTCTACTTCCAATCCAGCTCCCTGCTAATGCACCTGGGAAAACAGCAGAGGATGGCCCAAGTGCTTGGGCCCTGCACCCATGTGGGAGACCACTGTGAATCTCCCAAATGAAGCTCCTGGCCCAACCCTAAATGTTATAGCCATCTGTGGAGGAAACCAGTGGATGGAAAACTCTCTCTCTCTCTCTCTCTCTCACCCACTCTCTTTCTCTCTCTTTCTGACTCTGCCTTTCAAATAAATAAAATGAATATTTAAAAATAATGCCAAAAATAATAAGGGCGTAGAGGGAAAGAAGTTGTTATACTTTGTTGGTGATAAAACTAATTGAAATCACCCTTTTTGGGAAATAATTGAAAACATGAGTATTGTGGGCTCATCAATTTCCATTTAGGTAGATGGCCTAATCTTTTTGCAGCTTTATTATGGCTAAAATTAGGACTCAGATTAATTATTTACTCATTAATGGGATTAATTAATGATTATGAACACAGAATAGAATCCTACATGACAATTAAAATGGATGAGAGGAATATAATGAACAGATATAATTTACCAAAAATGGAAACAATTTAGTGAAGTAAAAAAGAAACTAGTTTTTTTTTTTTCTTTAATGTGTGTCATTTGTCCTGGTGAATTCCTGCCTTTTCATTCATATTTTCTTTCTCTCTCTGTCCTTGTCTTAGGATTTAGATGTGTTTCAAAAGAATTTATTTTCTAGATTCAATGACACATTTATGGTTTTGTGAGTGCAGATATTCTGGGGGTATTTGAATTTATAAATTTGCTATCTTTTTCTTAAAAAGGATGATTTTTCACTGAAGGTATGTGTCCTGTGAGCTTTTAGGTCATCACAGCTTTTTGTTCTAGAAACTTGCCCCTGCCAGGTGGTCTCTGCTCTTTCTTTGGCAATGACACTGTTTCCTCTGCCCCAGTCTCAGAGGTGTTCTCTGTTCTTCCTTTCCTTCGTCCTACTGGACACACTTCCTTAGTTCTCAATGTGCTCCTTAATGAGCATCATTATTTCTTGAGTTCTTCTCTATACTGTTCTTACAGAAGCAGGGTTCAGTCATTTTTCCCCAAACACATCCATGTCCAGTGTTTTCTGTAAGCTGGTAAACAAGTCTGTATTCAGACTAAAAGAAATGAGAGCTATTGAATGTTTTACCATCATTCAGAGGACTGGCTTAGAAAAAATGCAGAACTATTTCTAAAGACCTTAAGCATACCTTATAGCCATTGGATAAAAGTTTATTCTGAACATTACATTTCAAAATGTATGTACTGAAGAGTAGAAATGCCTTGATTTCTAAGAGCCTACTTAGGAATTTAAGAAACTTCCTTTTAGACGCCTCTGATTTGAGCCGAAAACTTCCCGAAACCTTTAAGAGCAGTTAAACAAAGTGAAGAGAGGCTCTGCAGACTCTTGTGAACTTAACAAAACCAGAAAGTCGATCTGACTTTAAAAGACGTATCCACTCTTGAGTTAGAATAAATTTTCTTTTGATTTTTGAATAGTCTTTTCACAAATAAAATATCTTCATGTTCAGAAAAACTGAAAACTATGAGATATTCAAATATTTGGTCTACAAAACTGCTAAATATTTAGAATTTGGGGAGCCTCTAGACAACCATTCTTTAACTGATTGGTGTTGTCTGCTATTACTCTCAAATCAACATCTGTTCATGTAATAATTCTTCTGTATGTCTCCTTTGTTTGCCTGAGTTTTCAGTCACTGCCTTTAATACATGACTGGCAGTATTATGTTAAATTATAAGAATAATTTACAGCTCTGCTAGAAATTATTTTTATTCCCGGAGCCAGAATAAGAATAAAACACAATCTGAATATGTAGCAAAGAGAAACAAATATATGATGTTACTTCAAGAAGTTGGTGTAAAAAGGAATTAAAAGAGAAGTTTTGTGGGAGGTGTCTCTTGGGATGCTCACATCTCATATCGGTGTGCTTGAGTTTTAGTCCCCAGCTCCACTTCTGATTCCAGATTCCTGCTAATGCACCCTAGGGGGCATCAGTTGATGGCTTGAGGGACAGTCTCTGCAATGATGTGGGATACCCAGGTTGAATTCCCAGTTCCTGGCTTCAACCTGGCCCAGCTGAAGTGTGCATCTGGTGCTTCACCATTGGATGGCTGATCTCTCTCTGCTCTTCAAATAAATAAAAATTAATTAATCAAAAAAATTTAGGAGCCAACATTGTGGTACAGTGGGTAAAGCTGCCACCTGCAATACTGGTATCATGCTTGGGTGCTGGTTTGAGTCCCGGTTTCTCCCCTATCCTTCTAGCTTCCTGCTAATACACCTGGAAAAGCAGTGGAAGATGTCCCAAGTGCTTGGGCACCTGCAACCTCATGGGAGACCTGAAGAAACTACTGGCTCCTGGCTTTGGCCTGGCCCAGCATGGGCCGTTGCAGCCATTTGGGGAGTGAGTCAGCAGATGGAAGATCTCTCTTGGTTTCTCTCCCTCTCTTTGGTCTCTCTCTCTCTCTCTGTGTAGCTCTGTCTTTCAAATAAATAAAATAAATTAAAAAAAAATTTAAACAGGTTGCATAGTTTGCAAATATTTTTTCCCATTCTGTCGGTTGTCTCTTCACTTTCCTGACTGTTTCTTTTGAAGTACAGAAACTTCTCAATTTGATGCAATCCCAATAGTTGATTTTGGCTTTGACTGCCTGTGCTTCTGGGGTATTTTCCAAGAATTATTTGCCGGTACCTCTATCTTGCAGGGTTTTTCCAATGCTCTCTAATAATTTCATGGTGTCGGGTCATAGATTTCAGTCTTTAATTCATGCTGAGTGGATTTTTGTGTAAGGTGAAAGGTAGAGGTCTTGCTTCATGGTTCTGCACGTGGAAATCCAATTTTCCAAGCACCATTTATTGAATAGACTGTCCTTACTCCAGGGATTGGTTTTGGATCCTTGATCAAATATAAGTTGGCTGTAGATGTTTGGGTTGATTTCTGGTGTTTCTATTCTGTTCCATTGGTCTATCCATCTGTTTCTGTACCAGTACCATGCTGTTTTGATAACAACTGCTCTGTAGTATGTCCTGAAATCTGGTATTGTGATACCTCCGGCTTTGTTTTTGTTGTACAAGATTGCTTTAGCTATTCGAGGTCTCCTGTGTCTCCATATGAACTTCAGCATCATTTTTTCCAGATCTGAGAAGAAGGTCTTTGGTATCTTGATTGGTATTGCATTGAATCTATAAATTGCTTTTGGGGGAATGGACATTTTGATGATATTGATTCTTCCAATTCATGAGCATGGAAGATTTTTTCACTTTTTGGTATCCTCTTCTATTTCTTTCTTTAAGGTTTTGTAATTTTCATCGTAGAGATCTTTGACATCCTTGGTTAAGTTTATTCCAAGGTATTTGATTGTTTTTGTAGCTATTGTGAATGGGATTGATCTTAGAAGTTCTTTCTCAGCCATGGCATTGCCTGTGTATACAAAGGCTGTTGATTTTTGTGCATTGATTTGATATCCTGCTACTTTGCCAGACTCTTCTATGAGTTCCAATAGTCTCTTAGTAGAGTTCTTTGGGTCCCCTAAGTAAAGAATCATATCCTCTGCAAAGAGGGATAGTTTGACTTCTTCCTTCTCAATTTGTATTCCTTTAATTTCTTTTTCTTGCCTAATAGCTCTGGCTAGAACCTCCAGAACTATATTGAATAGCAGTGATGAGAGTGGGCATCCCTGTTTATTTTGGTGAAAAAAATTGAAAGTCATGCATAGTTTTTTTTTTTTAAAATGCATTTTCATAAACTTTTTGAAGACCCCTTATACCGTGGACAATATGTTGGTTCTTAAAACTTTGGTGAAAGTAAAAATTAGAACTTTTGTCCCAATTTTACTCACCAAAAAAGGGACAGAGATAAAGACAAGAACAATGGGATATAAAATGCAGTCCTCCTGTGGGGAGGGATAGTGAAAGAAGAAACAATAATCCAATCCATCACGATTGACGACATGATTTCTATCAGTATCTCAGCTAAAAGATTCATTATTCTTCACTTTGTACTGTTTCTGAATGTGTCATTTTTTTTTGACAGGCCGAGTTAAACAGTGAGAGAGAGATAGAGAGAGAGAGAGAGAGACCGAGAGAACGGTCTTCCTTCAATTGGTTCACCCTCCAAATGGCTGCTAAGGCCAGCACACTGCACTGATCTGAAGCCAGGAGCCAGGTGTTTTCTCCTGGTCTCCCATGTGGGTGCAGGGCCCAAGCACTTGGGCCATCCTCCACTGCACTCCCGGGCCACAGCAGAGAGCTGGACTGGAAGAGGAGCAACCAGGACAGAATCCAGTGCCCCAACTGGGACTAGAACCCAGGGTGCTGGCACCACAGGCAGAGGATTAGCCTAGTGAGCCACGGTGCCGGCCAAATGTGTCATGTTTGCACAAGGATCCAAAATTTTAATTTGCCACAAATCTTTAACTGATTTCTCTCCTGACGGTCTCCCACTCATTACGTAGGAACTGTAAGAACTAAAAATGCAAGAATCTATGGGGCATATTCATAGTTATTTTGTTAGGAAATTACTGATAAGTATATAATGCTCTTTCATTACCTTGATTGTAGCTACAGCTGCTACATCAGTGAATACCTTATGTGCTTGTAGCTGGCTCAGAAGATTGACAGAGGCATATCTGACTTGGCTTTCATGTAAGAGCATATATATAATCTCTTGTATTCTCCTAATGTGGCTTTGAGCTATCAAACCCAATACCGTACCTCTCTGGCAGATTTCCCTGCAGGTCATGTGAGCTGAGTATCAGAAGATCACAGTTTTTATGGTTCAGTGGTCTTATTCTTCCTTGGGAGTATTGGATGAGCTCTATATGTCCTTGATCCCATGACAAAGAGACCACGGTCATTGCAATAAAGTTGTGTTATTGTATAAGAATATAAGATCAGGGGAAAAGGGCATTAGATAGAAATGTTAGCACTGTAAGTTTGGCACACTCTTGTTCTCCCCTCTCTCTGGAAAGTCTTCACGTTCTGGGGGATTTAGTTGGCCCTAGGGTTTCCCAAGCTGAGCTTCCCTGAAAATGGTTATGGGACTCTCCTACTCTCCTACATTTTAAGAAGAGATGAGAGTAGCAGAAGTGTTCATTGCTAGTATAAACCAATAAGTCTATAAATAACACATGAAAAAATTGTTAAAATCTTCAACTTGGGAGCTGAAGCCAGTCTGGAAGATCTTAAACATAACTGCACATAAATGCACACCAGAATCACCCTGACAAAAATGTAATCTTAAAATTACAAATGCTGGATTCAAAACTGCAGAGAAGCTGATTTTCTTGGATCTGAAATGGATCCCATAAGACTTACTCATTGAATCCACGCCTTTCTCTATACTTACTGTACAGTCTACCACTCTCCTGAACAGTTCCCAGTTCAAGAAACTACAGAGAGCAGATTTGTCAAAATATGATTAAATGGCATCTAATATAAATTAAAAATATATTTCAGGATCAGAGTAACCAAAAGATTTTCCACACAAAAAAATCCCCAATGGGAATTTGTATTTCATCTACTTTGCTGAAAAACAATACCCATGTACATCTTGGTATATTTCTCAGTTCCACATCCCAATGAAAAAAATTAAATTTTCTAATTCAATATAATACATAATTTTGAGGATTACTATGTCAAAATGTTTCTAAGGTCATAAATTTTTATGACTTTTAACTTTTATTTAACAAATATAAATTTCCAAAGTACAGCTTATGGATTACAGTGGCTTTTTTCCACCATAACTTCCCTCCCAATAGCAACCCTCCCATCTCCCACTCCCTCTCCCATTCCATTCACATCAAGATTCATTTTCAGTTATCTTTATATACAGAAGATCAATTTAGTATATATTAAGTAAAGATTGCAACAGTTTGCACCCACACAAACACACAAAGTGTAAAGTACTGTTTGAGTACTAGTTATAGCATTAACTTACATTGTACAACACATTAAGGACAGAGATCCTACATGAGGAGTAAGTATACAGTGACTCCTGTTGTTGACTTAGCAAATTGACACTCTTGTTTATGGTGTCAGTAATCACCCTCGGTTCTTGTCATGAGTTGCCAAGGTTATGGAAGCCTTTTGAGTTGGCCAACTCGGATCTTATTTAGACAAGGTCATAATCAAAGTGGAAGTTCTCTCCTCCCTTCAGAGAAAGGTACCTCCTTCTTTGATGGCCTGTTCTTTCCACTGGGATCTCACTCGCAGAGATCTTTCATTTAGTTTTTTTGTTTTTGTTTTTGTTTTGTTTTGCCGGAGTGTCTTGGCTTTCCATGCCTAAAATACTCTCATACTCTCATGGGCTCTTCAGCCAGATCCGAATGCCTTAAGGGCTGATTCTGAGGCCAGAGTGCTGGTTAGGACATCTACCATTCTATGAGTCTGCTGTATATCCTGCTTCCCATGTTGGATAGTTCTCTCCTTCTTAATTCTATCAGTTAGTATTAGCAGACGCTAGTCTTGTTTATGTGATCCCTTTGACTCTTAATCCTATCATTATGATAAATTATGAACTGAAACTGTTCACTTGGACTAGTGAGATGGCATTGGTACATGCCACCTTGATGGGATTGAATTGGAATCCCCTGGCATGTTTCTAACACTACCATTTGGGGCAAGTCCGATTGAGCATGTCCCAAATTGTACATCTCCTCCCTCTCTTATTCCCACTTTTATATTTAACAGGGATCACTTTTCAGTTTAATTAACACACAATTATTCTTAGGTGTTTAAATTTAAGAGTTCAACCAATAGTATTAAGTAGAACAAAAAAATTCTTAAAGGGTTAAAGTATTAAATTGTTCATCAACAGTCAGGACAAGGGCTGATCAAGTCACTGTTTCTCATAGTGTTTATGACTCTTTTTTTAAAAAAAATCCTAAAAATATTTCTTAAAAGATTTATCCATTTATCTGAAATCAGACCATACACAGAGAGGAGAGGCAGAGAAAGAGGGGTCTTCCAACCACTGGCTCACTTCTCAAATGGCTGCAATGGCTGGAGCTGCACTGATCCAAAGTCAGGAGCCAGGAGCTTCCTCCGGGTCTCCCACGTGGGTGCAGAGGCCCAAGGAGGTGGGCCATCCTCCACTGTTTTCCCAGGCCATGGCAGAGAGCTGGATGGGAAGTGGAGCAGCTGGGACTTGAACCGGTGCCTATATGGTATGCAGGCACTGCATGTGGTGGCTCCACCTGCTATGCCACAGCGCCATCCTCTAGGAATTTAAAAGAGTCATTTATTTATTGGAAAGGCAGCATTACAGAGAGAGGAGAGACAGATATAAAGGTTTTCCATTAGCTGGTTCATCCCACAAAATGGCCACAACAGCTGGAGCTGGGCTAATCTGAAACCAGGAGCCAGAAGATTCTTCTGGGTCTCCTATATGTCTATAGGGGCCCACACACTTGGGCCACCTTCCATTGCTTTCCCAGGCCATAACTAGCAGAGAGCTGGATGGTAAGTGGATTAGAAGGACTCAAATATGGCACTTATATGGGATGCTGGTGCTGCAGGTAGAAGCTTAACCTACTATGACACACTGCTGGCCCTGGATTTTTTATTTTTAATTATTTTTTAACAGATTCAATATAGTTCATAGATACAGATCTAATAAGATAATGATACTCCTTTCCTTCCTCTCTCCCTTCCCCTCTACTCCCACCCTCCCTCCCTCTCTAAGGTGATGAATTTTGTGACCTTAATTATACTGATGAAAACATCCAACATCATGGACGAAGTCTGAGCTAATTATCATCCTATCATATTCCATGCCCCTCACATTCTGCTTAGTTTTGCACTCCTTACACATTCAGGAATATAATTTTAATGCCTGAGTGAACTTTACTTCTAGTGCCTTTATCTCTTCCAAGGTTGCACTAAGCAGATATCTCTTTCGACTCTGCCCTTTGGTTTATCCTCTTTTCTTTTCTCAGAGTCTGGTGTATTTCCTCCAATCTTAGTTCTGCTTATAAAGTCTAAAATGCTTTATCATGTTTCTGAATTTTTGTCTTCTGAAAGTAGTTATATTTAATCATCATATAGTTCCTTATAAGAAGAGAATATCATCACCTGTCTTTTTTTCAAAGCATCTGAATTAAATTTCAGGTCTCTAGTCATGTTCAGATGTCAGTGACTATGCAAATATGATCTAGTTAATTCTTAGATGTCATACTGGCTTGTTCATGACACGCTTGTTTTTGTTCCATACTCTTGTCATTAATGTCTTGCCACCCCTGTTGTCATGACATTAGTGTTACTACTTGATCTTGTGTGGATTTAGTCAATGCTGTTCACATTGTCATCATATCAACTGTACTATTTGTGTAATTGGCACCACTCATGTTGAATATATAATGTCTCCAAAAGGATTGTTGCAATTTACTACTGAAATAAAAGACAATGTTCTGGGCACTGAATAGCATATTATGATAAAGCATACTTTGAATGTAAACTGAAGAAACCTAAAAATACTCTTCTAGTGATGATCAAATAAATACACTGAGTGGGAGAAAAATCATGCATGGTTTCATTAACAATAGGTTGATTATTTTTCTTTCTTAGTGGTACATAAATTATTGTGTTTCACACTCAGTTTTGTGGGAAGAGGCATTTTGCCCCACCTTTTTTTTATTTGACAGAGTTAGAGAGAGAGAGACAGAGAGAGAGACAGAGAGAAAGGTCTTCTTTCCATTGGTTCACTCCCCAAATGGCCACTACGGCTGGCACGCTGCGCTGATCCGAAGCCAGGAGCCAGGTGCTTCCTCCTGGTCTCCCATGCGGGTGCAGGGCCCAAGCACTTGGGTCATCTTCCACTGCCCTCCTGGGCCATCGCAGAGAGCTGGACTGGAAGAGGAGCAACTGAGACTAGAACCCAGCGCCCATAAGGGATGCCAGCACCACAGGCGGAGGATTAACTAAGTGAGCCACAGCGCCAGTCCCCCCACTTTTCTTACTAATTGAGATATTGATGTACCTTGGTTCTACCCACTGAGTTAAAACACTTTGTGATATACAGGAAGGGGAGGAAACGGAAAGAAGGATAGGAAAGAAAAGATCCCTTTGTAATAGGCTGATGTAACTGGCAGACGATGTCTTCATTTTTCCTAACTGGGATGAGAATTTAAGATTATGTGGCATTGAATGCATGTTACCAATGACAGAGGAGAAGATGGGAGCAGCTTGAGAGTTTATGGTTTGTGGAGCCAAGACTGCAGGATTTCCTACCTACAAACATGAGAAAAATGAAACCCCTTTGGGGCCAGTGCCGTGGCGCAGTAGGTTAATCCACCTACAACACTGGCACCCCATATGGACACTGATTCTAGTCCTGGCTGCTCCTCTTCCAATCCAGCTCTCTGCTATGGACGGCCATTTGGGGAGTGAATCAATGGAAGGAAGACCTTTCTCTCTGTCTCTTCCTCTCACTGTCTGTAACTCTACCTCTCAAATATATAAAAAAAAAACCTTAAAAAATAAAATAAAACCCCTAGTTTTTACTATTCTGCAGGTATCATAACTAATCATGAATTTTAACTCTACGTATAGATTATATGACATTTATTTAACCTTGGATGATTCTCTAATGAAATTGTTTCCAAATAACTCAGAATGACTTTCCAGGATATTTTACCTTTTTTTTTTAAATTTGTATAAATAGTACATGGTTACTGTATTAGAATATATAGATAAATAAAATGAAAATGCATTATCATCTAAATTTTCACCATTTGTAGATTATTAGTTGACATTTTTCATTTTAAGTACTAAATATAAGCATAAATATTATATCTAAACATTTACATAAGAACAAAATATACATATTGGAATTAAAGGATATTCATTCTATGATTTCCCATTTTCTGTAGGTCTGATAGTTTTCAAATTAGCATAAATGCAAATATATGAGCATAAGTGTGTATACAAATATGTAATGCGTCATACATTTTCCAGAACATTTGATTGACCAATACTATATTTAGAGAAACCTTAACACTTCCTTCAGTGCTTTGTTGGGCAAGTTCTGGGCCCTAGCACTAAAAACCAAGTGTCTGAGCTTCAACTACACTGAGCCTAGTCTCATAACTATCTTCACACAGAAACAAAGAAATTCTTTTATTTCGTCCTCCTGCCCGTGTCTCAAAAGTGCTGTCTTTCAAACATGCACTCACTGCTCAATTTAAAAAAAAATGAAGAGTGTTATTCTGTTAAGCCAAATGTCTGAAGCACTATGGGACAAATTAGAATCCTTGGCCCTTCAATGAAAAGAGGGAAACTGCTGTATTGGAATAGAATTATCAAAATAAATTTCTGCTCTCAGGTATATTCAAATTTGATAAGTGGAAGAGCTTTCTGCATGATGTTTAGGAATCCTGCAGTAAAGCATAATGAGCTGGTCCCCATAACTGATTACAAGTCATTCCTAGCAAGGGATGCAATTAAAGTCTCAGATGTTTTGATTTTCACAAATAGAGATTTGTCCTCCCTTGGTGCCTTTTATCCATACTCAGAGTTCTTTGCAATTATTAGCTCATTAGTCCTAGTAGACTTTTTAATTTAATTGTAAATTAGTAGACCCTACAGAGTTAAATATAAAACAAACAGAATTTTAATGGCCCATTTCATGAATATATATACCAATGGCTCAACCTTTATTATCTCAACATATACATTAATAATACCAGTGATGACTTCAACTCTCATCTAAAGTGCAATTTGGTGCTTCTCACATTTTAGTACTGTACAAAATATGGCTTGACCTGAAAACATTTTTATTCACTCATCCCAAATTTTAGCTTTTGTAGAATTTCTACCTTTGCTAAATCTACCACTTTGGTATATTTTTGCTATATCAGAGTCTTCAACAAAGATCCTAGAAAATGCGTATTACGAAAAAGTACACATGGACATCAAAATTTTTTGCACCAAAACAACCATGTATTTTAATTCCATTTTTTCACTAACTTTAAAAAGTACCCTCAAATTAATATAGCAACAACTCTCTTATATGCTATGAACAGTAAATAAAACATTTTGATACAATATGGTACAATTACTAAAATATCATTGTAATTATTTACCAGGGAGATTACATTATTGTTATTTCCTATTACATTGTGATGCTTATAATTTTTTGTTGTTTCACTATACATTTTTTTAAAGAATTTATTTACTTGAGAGTTAGAGTTACAGAGAGAGGCAGAGGCAGAGAGAGAGGTCTTCCATCTGTTGGTTCACTCCCAAGAGGGCCCCAATGGCCAGAGCTGTGCTGATCTGAAGTCAGGAGCCAAGATATTTTTCTGGGTCTCCCACATGGGTGCAGGGGTCCAAACACTTGGGCCAACCTCCACTGCTTTCTTAGGCCATAACAGAGAGCTGGATGGGAAGAGGAGCAGCCAGGACTAGAGTTGGTGCCCTTATGGGGTACCAGCACTGCAAGCGAAGCATTAGCCTACTACACCACAATACTGGCCTCTTTACTATACATTTTTTTTGACAAGCAGAGTGGACAGTGAGAGAGAGAGAAAGGTCTTCCTTTACCGTTGGTTCACCCCCCAATGGCCGCTGCGGCCGGCGCACCGCACTAATCCGAAGCCAGGAGTCAGGTGCTTCTGGTCTCCCATGCGGGTGCAGGGCCCAAGGACCTGGGCCATCCTCCACTGCACTCCCGGGCCACAGCAGAGAGCTGGCCTGGAAGAGGGGCAAGCAGGACAGAATCCGGGGCCCCAACCAGGACTAGAACCCGGTGTGCCAGCGCCGCAGGTGGAAGATTAGCCTAGTGAGCCACAGCGCCGGCCTACTATACATTTTTAATATCAGTTGTCTGTTTCTTGTATCAGAAGCAGGGCTCAGTCACTCTGACACTGTTTCCAGTTCTGTGCCCTCCCCACCTCAGTTCTTCAATGTGAATGATCCAGATATCAGCTTTGTACAACTAACCCCTGATGACTGCTTCCCTGTGGGACAGCTGGATGCAGCCTGTTGACTGTCCCACTCACCCTCACGCCTATCATGCACTGTATAGGTCATTGTGTGATCTAGAGCTTATGCCTCCTTGCTTTAAACCCAATTAAAACTCTCCACGTGGGGTGGGTGTTGGGTTTAGCAATTAAGATGTTGGTTAGATTTCATATTGGAGTGCCAGAATTTGATTCTTTGCTTCTGGCTAATGCAGACACTTGGAAGGAACAAGTAATGACTCAAGTTGTTGAGTTCCCATCTCCAATTTGGAAGACTTGGATCATGTTCCCAGGTCCTGGTTTCTAGCCCAGCCCCAGCCAGTCTGGGCATTTGGGGAGTGAACCAGCAGACAGGAGTGTTTCTCTCTATTTCTCTATTTCTCTCTCTCTCTCTCATCCTTGAAAATAAATAATCAATTTAGAAAAGAAAAAGACTCCCCATGGGACATCTGTTAGAATAATGTTCTGGACTCAATAAACGCGTTGGTCTTCAGGCCACTTTTGTTCTCTTCCTGCTTGTGTTCCTTGACCTCTTCCTAGGGCCTCCAGGCATGAAGCATTCCTCATACCCACCCCCTCGCCAGGTCAGTAAGGACTAAAATTCTTAAGCTTTCACAATATGATTGTTTTGTTGAAGCCCTGACACAATCTCATTCATGATGGCAAGATTATTGCCTGCCCAAAGGACAATGTAGGTAGATATCCTTGCTGATTTTCTCTATCTCAATTTTGTTTTTAAATATTTATATATTTGATAGGCAAAATAACCAAAAGGAGAGAGAGCAAGAGCGAGAGCGAGAACGAGAGCGAGAGAGAGAGAGAGAGAAAGAGAGCAAGCACTTCCGTGTGCTGGTTCACACCCCACATGGTTGCAACAGTCATTGTGGACCAGGCCAAATCCAAGAGCCAGGAATTCCATCCTGGTTTCTCACTTGGGCGGCAGGAGCCCAAGTACTTGTACCATCATCTGATAACTTCCCAGGCATATTAGCAGGAATTTTGATTGGAAGTAATGTAACTGAGACTTGAACTGGCACTCTGATAATGGCACGCTGGCATTAGCAGCAGCAGCTTAATCCGCTGTGCCACAATGCCAACTCATTCCTGATTCTCTTTGATAAGGGCCCCTGGTTGCTGCTGGGAGCAGTAGTTGCCACCTACGTTATTGGAGAGACTCAGAGTTAATTATAAACTCTTTCAAGGTGGAAAGGATCATGACATTTCCACTGTTTTTAGGGGCCTGAGAAACATTTGACCTTGTCTAAAACAGAAAATATCAAGTGTAATTGAAAGGCCAAATGAAGACAAATATTTATCACATGGATAAAAGTCATTATTAATATGATAAGATAGTGGGATTAAGACTGAGATATGAACTGCCACATATCAGAGAAGACATATGTCTTTTTGACACTTGCTTATTTCACTAAGCCTAATAATTTCAAACAGCATACATCTTGTTGCAAAAGACAGTATTTCATTCCTCCTTGTGGTTAAATAGTATTCCATAGTGTATATATACCCACATTTTCTTTTTTTTTTTTTAGATAACTTTTTAAAAAAGATTTATTTACTTGAAAGAGAGGCAGAGAGGGAGGGGGGGAGGGAGAGAGGGAAAGAGATCTTCCATCTGCTGGTTCACTCCCCAAAAGGCCTCAATAGTCAGGACTGGGCTAGGCTGAAGCCAGGAGCCAGGAGCCTCATCTGGGTCGCCCATGTGGGTGCAGGGGCCCAAGCACTTCCGCCATGCTCTGCTGCTTTCCCAGGTGCATGAGAAGGGAGCTGGATTAGAAGTGGAGCAGCCAAGACTAACTGGCACCCACATGTGATGCTGATACTATAGACAGCAGCTTTATCCACTACACCACAGCGCCACCCCTTACCCCATTTTCTTTATCCAGTCATTAGTTGATGAACATCTGGGTTGGTCCCATATCTTAGCTATTGTGAATTGAGTTGCAATATAGAATACCAAAAAATATATTGGAATAAAATTATCATTTTGGGATATGATTGTCATTTGCACCATTGTTTATACTCCTGTGGAACTGTGACCTTCCTACTTTTTACTTGTTGAATATTATGATTAGTGGTGAATTGAGCCTGTGAGTATGAACGGATTAAAATTATGTCTGCAAAAACTGATGAAGAGAGGGGAGGAAGGAAGGGGGACTGGGGGGAGCAGGGGAGTGAGGGAAGTGTGGTTGTCTTCTTGGAACTGTACTTATGATTAAATAAAGTTTGTTCTCTTTATATTAATAAAAATTTAAAAACTAAAAAAAAAATTAAATAATGAGATACTTATGTGAACTGCAAAGAAATGTAGAGGAGGAGTTATGGAATGAATAATTAGCATACATACTTGCATTATTTTAGATAACACTCCATGTGATGAGTTCCTGTGTAGTAATATAGTACATTAATTACTTAAAAGCATATGTGAATCTAATATTGAATCTTTTTACATTATATAAGTATCTTACTCAAGGGCACAATTTCTTGTATAATAAATCTTTCCATCAGACCCAGCTACATGTTTCTAGATTCATGCATTATTGGGATAAAGGAATAACCAAGCTAAGGGAAGAGGATTTAGCAGGATCACAGGTCAAATGCTAAAGAATCATGACCATAGACAAGTGACTGTCAGAGATGATGCCTAAATGGCTGAATTGTCACAGTCACTGATTCTCAGCTGATTGACATGGCCTTGCCCTAGGGCATTTTTTCCCAAAGAAACCTTTTATTTAAGTAATACAAATCTCTTAAGTACAATTTATAAACTCAGTCATATGGTAGGACTATATTCAGATTTCTGAGTTATCTCCAAACTTTCTTCCATAGTGGCTTTACCAGTTTGCATTCCCAATAATAGTGGTTTGGGTACCTTTATCCCCACATCCTTGCCAGCATTTGTTGCTTGTTGATTTCTGTATGAAAGCAATTGTAACCAGGGTGAGATGAAACCTCATTGTAGTTTTGATGGCTAATGATCCTGAACATTTTTTTATGTGTCTGTTGGCCATTTGGATTTCCTCTTTCCTCTTTTGAAAAATGTCCTTTGCCCATATCTTAAATGGTTATTTTGTTGTTGTGGAGTTTCTTTTTTTTTTTTTTATTGAAAAGACCATTTTTTCCCCCAATGTCTGTTGCTGGCACATTTGTCAAAAATCAGTTTTTTGTAGTTGTGTGGATCTCTACTCTGTCCCATTGGTCTGTGTCTCTGGTTTTATTCCAATTCTATGCTGTTTTTCAGGGCATATTATCAGGGCACTGGATCAGAAGTGGAGCACTGAGGAATTAAACCAGCTCCCATATGGGATGCTGGCATCGCAGGTGGTGGCTTAACCTATGCACCACAATGTAGACCTTCATTGCCAAAAATCTTGAGTGAGTTCAGGTGTTTAGTTAGCAAAAGGGTATGGGCTACTCATTTCAAAACTGAAAACAATTTATTTTTCTGTTTTTGGTTTAAGAATGTCCTAAACAAGATAAATATAAACTGACCTCTTCACGTAGTTTTGTTGGATGTGATCTTTAGCTCAGTGATTTTTCTTGTGTGATGAACTTAATTTAGGTGAGAAGAGGTTTTACAAAGAAGAGGTTTTAATTTGTAGAATTTCAAAATATTTTTACTGTAACATATAATTGAACAAATTTATGGACTAACATAATGCTTGGATACATGTTTATAGTGAATAATGGCAGAATCATAGTGACTAACATATCAATCACCTCAAACATTTATAATTAGTGATGAAACATCCAGAATTTTCTAGTTTTTTGAAATATACAATACAGTATTATCTACTACAGTCACCTATTGTGCAGTGATTGGAACACTAGAACTTATTTCTGCTATCTGACTGTACTCCTTGGTCAGTCTCTCCTTATCTCGCCTTGCCCCTCCCCTCCTGAGCCTCTGGTAAGTACAATTGTGTTCTCTTGTTCTATGGGATGGAGATCATGCGGCATTTGTCTTTGTCTGGATTTTTAAACCTAACATAATGTTCATGGGATTCATCTATGTTGTCACAAGTGACAGAATTTTATCTTGGTTATGGCTGATTAGTATGCTATTGTGTTTGTATCCATTTATCTTTAGATGGACAGTTACTCCAAATCTTAGTTGTTGTGAATAGTCCTGCAATAAACTTCAGAGTACAGTTCTCCAACATACTGGTTTAGTTTCTTAGAGTGTACACCCCAAAGTGAGATTTCTGGGTCATATGATAGTTACAGTTTTAATTTTGTGAGGAGCCTCCATATTGTTTTCCATCATGGCTGTTCTAATTTCCCTTCCCACCGACTGTGTATAATTGTTCTCTTTTTCCACATCCCTTCATGTATTTATTTTATCTTTTTAATATCAGTCTAACTAGAGTAAGATGGTTATCACACTGCAGTTTCAGCTTACATTTCTCTGATGGTTAGTGACTTTGAGCATTTTCTCTTATGCCTGTTGGACATTTGTATGTCATCTTTCAAGAAATGTATAGTAAGGTCATTTGCTCATTTTTAGTCACATTGTTTATGATATTGTGTTGTTTTGAATTGTGGATTCTAGATATTAATCTTGTTTTAAATGTGTAGTTTAAATGCATTTTCTCTGTTCTGTAGGTTGTCTTTTATCTGTTGATTGTTCCTTTGTTGTAAAGAAACTTTTTGCTTTGAAGCAATTCCATTTGTCTATTGGGGTCTTATCCAAAAATCCTCACCCAGTCCAATGTCATGTGTTTCTTCTTCGGCTTCTTCTAGAATTTTCATAGCTTAAAGTCTTACATTTAAGCATTTGATCCATTTTGAGTGATTTTTTTTGTATGTGGTAAGAGATAGGGGTCTAGTTTCATTCTTCCTTACGTAGATATTCAATTTTCCCTGCATCATTTATTGAAAAGACCATCTTTTCCCCAACATCTGTTGCTGGCACATTTGTCAAAAATCAGTTTTTTGTAGTTGTGTGGATCTCTACTCTGTCCCACTGGTCTGTGTTTCTGGTTTTATTCCAATTCTATGCTGTTTTGGTTACTTTACCCTTGTAGCATTTTTTGGTCATGAAGTGCAATGTCCTTGCCTTGTTCTTTCTGCTCAATATTTATATTTGTAATCTTTTGTGGTTCCATACACACTTTGGAATTCTTTTCTGTAGTTCTGACAAGAATGTCATTGGTATTTTGAAAGAGTTTACACTGAATGTGTAGATTGCTTTGGGTAGTAATGACATTCTGACAATATTAATTCTTCCAAGCCATGAACACAGGGTATCTTTCCATATTTTTGTGTCTCCTCTTAATTTTCATCAGTGTTTTATAGTTTTGTTGGCAGAGATCTTTCTTCTTTTTACTTAAATTTTTTTTTACATACTTTGTTGTAATGGCTATTGTAATTTGAATTGTTTTCTTTGATTGCTTTTTCACATAATCTGTTATTAATGTACAGAAACACCACTGATTTTTTTATATTGATGTTTTCATCCTGCAGCCTCACTGAGTTCATTTGTTACTTGCAAGAGTATTTTCTTAGACTCTTTGAGAGTTTTCTATGTATAACCTCTTGCCATCCAGAAACAGTGACAATTTGACTTCCTTATTTCTTACTTGGATCCCCTGTATTTTTTTTCTTGTGGTAGATTTTTAAATCATGAATTGTGACTATAAGTTATTTTGTTTCTCTGTGGCAGAAATGTACAGTTACCATGAAAGATAAAAAAGGGAAAATGCTATTGTGGTAGATTCAGTCAAACTATAATATAAAGAAGATGTAAAGACTTCTAGCCAGATTTCTATTCATTTATTTAGGAAATCAGTCAACAAGCATTTAGTACCCATTCTCTCAAGAACTGTCCAAAATACTAGGAGTAGATTAGTAAACAAAACAGACCAATATTACTGTGTAACTAGGAACTTATATTTTATGTTTTAGATTTGATTTTTTTAACTTTTAATTTTAATTTTAATTAGTTTTTAACAGATTCAATACGATTTATAGATATAATTCTAAGAATATAATGACCTAACCTTATGCTTGTTAAGTAAATTGAAAATAGATCTTTGTAAAAATTAAGAGTGGGAGGAGGAAGAAGGGCAGCAATGTGGGCAGGAGGGAGGGTGGAGTGGGAAGTATCACTGTGTTCCTGAATCTGCGTATAAGAAGTACATGAATTGTATAAAACTTAAATAAAATTTTTGAAATAGAACATAATGATTAAATTTCTTATAGAGGGGCCGGCGCTGTGACTCACTTGGTTAATCCTCCACCTGCGGCACTGGCATCCCATATGGGCACTGGGTTCTAGTCCCGGTTGCTCCTCTTCCAGTCCCACTCTCTGCTGTGACCCAGGAGGGTAGTGGAGGATGGCCCAAGTGCTTGGGCCCCTGCACCCACATGGGAGACCAGGAAGAAGCACCTGGTTCCTGGCTTCGGATCAGCATAGCTCCAGCCATAGTTGCCCTTTGCAGGGTGAACCAACGGAAGGAAGACCTTTCTCTTTGTCTCTCTCTCTCTCACTAACTCATCTGTCAAAAAAAATTTTCTCATAGAAAAATTCCTGTAGTGGTGCCAAGCAAGGATAACAGAATTACTTGTTGCTGTTTGGCTGAATACAATGTCAAAGCAGAACTGTACCTGAAATATGATAGAAACTGCAAATTACAGTGTCTGTGCTTAAACTTTCCCTCTTTTGGTTGTGATTCATGGGAAAACTAACAACAAGTACATGGACTTAAAGAAATCATCCTATATGATGAGACTGCATAGTATGTGGCATGCCATGAATATAACTTACGGAACCATCTAAACAGAACTACCTGAAAGAAATTTTTTTATCTCACTGTCTATGTTAAAGGATATGAGTGCATAACTAGTATTAAATTGAGATAAATTATATCTAAGCGTCTTTGCAACGTTAGAGTCAAGTATAAGCAGTTTAATGAGTAATTTAACATCTTAAAAGGAACTTATTAATGAGCTTTATCTTAATTCTTGAGTCTCTCCAAAAGCAATATTTCAAGTTATTTCTTTTCTTAATCTTGTCTATGGCTGTTTCATTTGCATCTGATAATCCCTTACTTGTGTCCCTAGGGTCTTAAAAGTAGAACATTTTATTATGACTCATTAATTGAGTTTAGATCCCTCACAGTTTGGGGACAATCTTGGATTTTGAGGAGCAAAACCAAAGCGTGGCCCAGAATACTCCTGTACTACTAATAAGGCATATTTCAGACTACTCTAATACTAGCATAAAAAAGAAGAAAAGGAGAAATAAAATCCACAGTAAAAGTGCCTCTGAAACGAAGGATGAATAATGCCCATGCATTCTGCACTGTGGAAAGAATAGAATTTTTCACAAGCCAGTTTTACATTCTCTTTATTTTCTCCTCTTCTTTCTTTTCTCATTTACCCATTTGTCTCCCTCTCCTCCTTCCCCTTACCTGCCATTTGAATTAAAAGAGAAGGCCAATATTCTCTGAATTATACGTGGGGTCACTTTGGAATTCCCCTAGGTGGGAAATTGGCTTTCCTTTTTCTTTCAGCTGC
The DNA here is from genome assembly GCF_964237555.1 of Oryctolagus cuniculus. NCBI lineage: Eukaryota > Metazoa > Chordata > Mammalia > Lagomorpha > Leporidae > Oryctolagus > Oryctolagus cuniculus. The sequence continues at coordinate 208,158,828 of NC_091432.1, read as the reverse complement.
TATGCTGTTGTGTCTAGACGCTAGATCCTACTGCCAGTGGGAGACATACAAGGTCAAGGCCCACAAGTGGACAATTGTCAGACTATGCCTGTTCTTCAGCCATCCACAGAGCTCTACAAACAATGGTGGTCTGGTCAGCTAAGCCAGCTGGGAGCTAGGGATGAGAGTTCTATTTGTAGTGTTTGCTGATTTCAGTAGTTTAAAGTGCTCTTGCTGTGGCTGATTTCAAGACACTAACATGATGTAACTGAACTCAGAGTAAAAAGAGATTCATTTTGCAGGCTTGTTTTGTGAATTTGCTTTATCTTTTCCAAAAGCACCAAATGAAATCTTTGGCTGATTTAAAGATTGTGTGTCACTATAGGAAAAAAAAAAAAAAAGGAGAGAGAAATTCTAACATAAATAAAAACTGTGTAGGGAGTTTTAACACAAGGGTTCTAATTGGAACTGGAGTAGCTATGATAAATTCCTTACTGGAATACAGGGAAACTGAACTCTACTTTCCAGGGCTTGTTATTTCTACTCTTCATGATTAGACACTATTTAGAGGCTCTGCCGTCAAGTGTGGAATTATGTTACCAATAGTTAACTACTAGATTATTTATCTCAGAATATTTTGCTTTGTCTTTCTCTTAAGATTTATCTAGATTGGGATGCCATCTGATTTACTAAGGAAGTAAAATAGGGAAGCTTCAGGTGATATTTCTATACCTGGCTATTCAAAAGTCCAAATCAATCTGCATATTTTGATGCCCAGGTCAATAAAGTTTTCTAAGTTTTTCTGTATGGATGTCTATTTTCTCTACATTGCACAGGACCCTAAGTGATAATATTTTCTAAATTGGAACAAGGGTGTGGTAAATACTAGAATTGGTACTTGCATAAAAATTTGATCAAACTCATCTGTTCTCACAAGTCTTCTATTTAAGAAATTGGTATTATGGGGCTGGCACTGTTGTCTAACAGGTAAAGCTACAGCTTGCAAAACGAGCATCCCATGTCGTAGTGCTGATTTGAGTCCTGTTTGCTGTAGTTCCAGTCTAGCTGCCTGCTGATGCCTGGAAAATCAGCAGAAGATGGCCCAAGTACTTGGCTTCCTACCATGCAAATAGGAGACCTGGATGGAGTTCCTGACCCCTGCCTTCAGTCTGGTCCAGTCCTCACTGTTGTATCCATTAGGGGAGCGAACCAGTGGGTAGAAGATCAAACTCTCTCTCTTTTCCCCTTCTCTCCCTCTCCCTCTCTCTGTAACTCTGCCTTTCAAATAAATGAATAAATAAATAAGCCTCTTAAAAAGGAAGCAGTATTATTGATTACTTAGTAATGAATTCTTTCAAGTACATTACTATCTGTGAGATGGATATCTTCTTGAGGACTGAAAGTAGGTTTTTGACTTAAGGCTATCCAGGTCCTTATCTTTGCTTTCCCTGGGTGTATATTATATGATGGAACAATGAGACTGGCGAAGGGAAAATTGCAGAAATAGCAAGCAGAGCTTTATTGAACACTTAAATTTATTATAAGATCAAAAATTCAGCTATTTCAAGCAGTTCATAATCTGAACAAAACAGAATAGTGTAATGATCTTAATGTCAGAAATCTTTTGGTTCAATGATGTTTCTAAAATTTAGTAACATGGGAAATACGTATGATAGTGTTTTTTAAATTACAAAGATTCTGGAGTGGCCATTTGGTACAATGGCTTACGTTGCCTCTTGGGATGCCCACATCCCATATCAGAGTGCATGGTTCAAGTCTCGGCTATTCCCTTTCCAATCCAGTTTCCTACTAATGTGTATCCTGGGAAGCAGCAGACGAGGGCTTAAGTACTTGAGTTCCTACCACTCACATTGTTGACTCAGATGGAGTTCCAGTCTTGTGGCTTCAGCCTGGTCCAGGACTGGCTGTTGTAGCCATTCAGAGAGTGAATCAACGGATAGAAGTGTTGTTTTGTTTTGTTTTTTTTTTTTTTTGTCTTTCTGCCTTTCAAATAAAATGATACATTTTTTTAAATTGCAAGGATTCCAAATTATGTGTTATCTTTTACCATAGTTTAATATATAGACTATAAAAATAAGCATAATAATGGACTATGGATGATTAATATTCCTTTTTATTTTCTAAATTATATATAATAGAAGTATATTACCCATGATTGAAAAAATAAAAATAATCACTTGTATCATAATTGAAGCAGTCACCAGAAGGAAAAAAAAAATTCTTAAAATCAGTTTCCACTCTGTTTGGGAAGAGTATCTGAATTTCTTTTAACTCTCATCAACTTTTAAATCCTGGACCAGGCCGGCGCCATAGCTCAATAGGCTAATCCTCCACCTAGCGGCGCCGGCACACCGGGTTCTAGTCCCGGTCAGGGCGCCGGATTCTGTCCCAGTTGCCCCTCTTCCAGGCCAGCTCTCTGCTGTGGCCAGGGAAGGCAGTGGAGGATGGCCCAAGTGCTTGGGCCCTGCACCCCATGGGAGACCAGGAGAAGCACCTGGCTCCTGCCTTCGGTGCGCCGGCCGCAGCACGCCAGCCGTGGCGGCCATTGGAGGGTGAACCAATGGCAAAAGGAAGACCTTTCTCTCTGTCTCTCTCTCTCACTGTCCACTCTGCCTGTCAAAAAAAAAAAAAAATATATCCTGGACCAAGAATTTAAAGCATGACTTTAAAACTTCTCACAAAGAAGATGTGCAGAGTTTTAGGTGTGAAGAGATAGTACCCATTATTTCCCTTCATCCCCCAAATTGAAATCTTCTGAGTTTGTGGTCCTTAGAGTTTCTAATAACTTCTTGTTTACAGGAAAGTTAAGGAAAAGGTTGGTGATCAGAGATATTTTCAGGTATCAAATGGAGTCAGAGATTTTAGTGTGTATCCATGCCAACTGGGAGGCAAGAACCAAGAAAGATTGATAAATATGTTTGAAAATACTATATCAGAGGCTTTGAATATTCTCTGCAGGCATTTCTATTTTAATATTATTCCACATTGAATGGAGTTCCTGTTATTTTTAATTATAAAATGTTTATTTTAGAGGATATAAATTCAAAAGAAAGATGAATAAAATTAACAATAATCTCATCCCATGAAGACATAAATGGCTAATATTTTATTGTATTCCATCAACATTTTTCCATAAATATTCTTTGCTCACAAATGAAATCAAAGTACTACAGACTATTACAGCATGCACAATTTAAATTCCTACTGTGATGCTTAACAACCTAAGAATTTTTCCATGTTATTTCTGAAAACACTTAAAATTTAAATATAAAAAAGTTGAATCAGAGATGGGAGATTAGAATCATTCAGTTGGGAATTGGGGCCCCTGGGTTTCAACCCCAACACTGTCTTTTTCTGGGGGGTGTAATGGAGCAGAATGAGTCACTACAGAAAGAATGCCCTGGAAAAGATGTGAAAATAAAGATCGACTCTACCCCCAGATGCTCTGGTTCAGCCATGATGAAGTAAGACCCAAAGTTCTACATTTTTGTTAATGATTTACTTTATTTATTTGATAGGGTTACACAGAGAGAGAGAGGGAGAGACAGAAAGAAAGAGATCTTCCATCTGCTGGTTCACTGTCCAACTGGGCACAGCAGTCAGTGCAGGGCCAGGTCAAAGCTAGAAGCCTGGGACTCCATCAGGGTCTCCCACGTGGGTGGCAGGGCTGCAAGCGCTTGGACCATCTTCTACTGCCTTTCCAGGCTTATTAGCAGGGCGCTTGATCAGAAGAGCAGTCAGAACTCTAACCTGTGCTCCAGTGTGGGACCCGGCATCTCATGTGGCAGCTTAACCAGCTGTACCACACCAACAGTCCAGTGCTTTGCAATTTTAATAAAGACCTTGGGTGATTATGTTGCTGGAGATTCTGGGACTATCTATTGAAAATCAGTGGATTAGAATACCCTGTGGCTTCAGAAATTGTTGAGGAGGAGTTGGAGAATCCACATTCAGTGGAGGATGTGCAGGTGGGATATTAAAATTGTCAGCAGAGCCCTTCCTCAGTCCCAGAAACCCAGGATAAGCAGCTCCCAGGCTTCACTAGACAGAACAACAACTGTGCTTCTTTGGGGAACTTGTCTTTCTCACCCACCCTGTGTCAAGTGTTCTCTCTCATAGTTTGTGTTCTTTCTGTCTCTTCCCATTGTACACACTGCACTGCCCATCATCTAACAAGTCACAAGTTTAGCTAGTGGCAGAGTTCACACTAGAAACAGGGACCCCTGAACCCTTTACAAAAATCTTTCCACTGCACCATGCTTAAAATCTTGATTTTCAGCCAGCGCTGTGGCTCACTTGGCTAATCCTCCACCTGCAGCGCCGGCACCCCGGGTTCTAGTCCCGGTTGGGGCGCCGGATTCTGTCCTGGTTGCTCCTCTTCCAGGCCAGCTCTCTGCTGTGGCCTGGGAGTGCAGTGGAGGATGGCCCAAGTGCTTGGGCCCTGCACCTGCATAGCGAGACCAGGAGGAAGCACCTGGCTCCTGGCTTCGGATTGGTGCAGCGCACCGGCAGTAGAGGCCATTTGAGGGGTGAACCAATGGAAGACCTCTCTCTCTCTCTCTCTCTCTCTCTCTCTAACTCTGCCTGTCAAAAAAAAAAATCTTGATTTTCATGGTATCCCAAGCAAAATTTCTTTCAAGATATCTTTCCGAGTTTTTTTTTTTTTTTTTTTAGTTTTTCCTATGTTCCTATATTACACTCCTCTCTAGAGTGGTGTGCTTATTTCTTTCATCATCTTTAGAATGCACTTAGTTCACTTTTCATTTTATTCTGCTCCCCCAGACTGAGTTTTCCTCGTGCATGGCACTCTCTCTGACACAGAAGGGGTACACAGTGTTTTACAAGTTAGCAAATAAATGTGCAGTCCTCTTAAGGTATCTACAGTTTAAAAGCCTTAGTACATCTATGTAGAACGGACTTTTCCCATCATTTGTTAAGCTCTGTTTTTTAGCTGCTAATATTTTGAAGTTTCTTCTCCTATTTAGGCAGTATCCACAGTAATTCATCTTTTCTGAAATAGCAGGAGTATATCATTTCACTCTATTACACATACATCTTGAAGTAGAATTTCATTTTAAATTTATTTCAAGTGGTTGGCCTGATTTCCATCAGAGACTTCAATTTAAGTTGTTATTTTATCCTCTGATCAGAGTAACTACTGTGTAAAGGAATAAAATGTTCAAAAAAGATAGTTATGTCTATTGACACTACATTAAAATGCAAATGTAATGCAAACTGGAAAAAGTCAAGCTGCCAAATAATTTGGATTATTTCTGAATCCAGCAGAAAATTTCAGGTTTCTCACATCAATAGCAAAGCATTGTAAGTCTCCCTATCCACTTAGTGAACTCTATATGCAGTTTACTAACTGCAAAAGTTAACCTGAGAATATTTATTCTTCATGCCTGGTTACCCAGTGAAGATACATGCTTAAATTTTCTAACATATTTTCAAAAGTAAACTTCCATTTAAAAAATATATGTGCTATACAAATTATCACTGAACCATTTTGGATTTCAAGGAAACCCAGCCCTACCTTCCTAGCCCTAGCTGCTTCTACATAGCTTTCTCATCTGACAATAGACTTTGGATATTAACCCTTTGTTCACCTGCTGGTGAACCTGCTGGCCCTTCAGAATTCCCTCTGCCTGAACTAGCTGAGAAACTGTACAGTCTCTAAGGCTCATTGCTCTCTTGTAGAATGTGAATATAAGGTTTCATAATTGAACAATTTCCATGCTGACCACTCTCCTGTGTTGTCCTGGTTCCCTCTCTGATTTTCTCTTACATCTTTTCTTTTCCTCACTCCATTCAGCTTCCTTGGTCTCCTTGCAGCTCCTGCCCCACCAAGCACACGCCTCAGGGCCATTGGCGTCATCTCTGCCTGCAATGCTCCTCCTCTTCCCTGAACTCAGCAAATCCTCCTCCCTCACTACTTTTAGTCCCTCATTCCTAAATCAGCGAGTCCAAGTGGCTGTGTTCTCTATTTCTAAACTCTACTTTATTGTTTTTATGAAGAACCTGTCACTCTGACATGTTGTATGTGTAATGGCTTTATGTCGGTCACTGTCCGAATGTATGCTACATGACGGCAATGACTTTCTTTTTCCTTTATCCTACCTTGGCATCTAAAATAGTGCTTGATACATAATGGGTGTTCAAAAGTTATTTGTTTAATAAATGAGTTATTATTGTGGGGAAATAGCCAGGCCAGTTTTGAAAAATATAAGTGACGAAGGTTCCAAGGTTGTTGAACACCATTTATAATACAGATTATAAATTTGTATATAATATAAATATATAAGTTTTTATTTCTGAGAAAAATCCCACCATTATTCTCTACTCTTTCACATACTTGATTTTAAAATGGAACTCCGATGTGAACTTCTAATGCCAAAAAACTATGCATAAAAATACATTGTTTCATAACCTCCTGTTACATAAGACTAATACATGAGTAACCTCTGTCAGAAAATACTTTATAGTATAGCTTTGAAAGATGAAATAACTTCTTTCATAAGTGTTCAATAATCAGACACTTAAATTATATCCAATTTGGACATCTTTTAAAATATACTGAGACATCCATTTGAGCAGAGAAATCTATTAATTCATCTATAGATACTTCTATTAGATAATGACCTAGATGTAGATTTATCTCAAAATGCATGGCTATTTTTTAAAGCTGTAGCAATTTACCAGCAGTGCAAGTGAATATGCTGTCCATGAGAATAATAGTTATTATTATTCATTAAGATCTTTGTTTGATAGCTGAAAATTTGTTCATTTGCAATTCTTTGCCTAATACATATAATGATTTTTTTGTTTCTTGTTTGTATCTTCTTTGTGATATATTCATTCTTCATCTCTTTCTTATGTACACTACTTCTTTCAAGTCATATCAATCCATCCATTTACCTAGAAATATTGTCTCCCTTTTTGATGTTCCTTGTGATATACTGTTCCTCTTTTGCATTTTGGGAAATATATATATATATGTCTACAAAGAATATAACATTCTATATATAATAAGTTTTATATAGAAAGACTTATTTGTGGATATCTCAAAAAGTTTAAGGAAAGATACCATGAAAAGATGTCTTTATTTTGGTGCAATTTTTTTTGAAAACCATGCATAGTTTTTTCATAATATGAATTTTCCATGAACATTTTGAGGAGCCCTCCTATACAGGTTTTTCTAAAACAACTGGTTATAATTACATAGTTGCCTTATTTGATGTGTCCTACTGGAAAGGACCTAGTTACAGGACTAAGTTAGCTAGTGGCTTCAGAGTGGTTAGGGTTAAATTTCATTTTCTTAGGCATTTATAAGAAATAGCTCAAGCTAACTTATATTTATGTTTGCAAATCAAGCAATATTGAGATCACTTATGAAATATAACTGGCTTTGTCTGCTTAGGGATTCTTCAGGCCTGATCTTCAGTTTAATTTACTTTAATACTTCCAACATGTGGGGAATAAGAAATTGTTCCAGTAACTACATCTGAAAAACAGGGAACTTATAGGAATAATTGCTACTTCATCAGGGCAAGTAAAACAGGAACTACAAACAGGACCTCAAGCAGCAAATACTTACGGTTTTAACTTCCATCAGGTTTCTTCTGTTTTCTGTGTTTTTTTGTGACCATGGCACAGTGCACACTTCTGCTGGACATCCAAATGCGAATAATAGTCTACTTTGGCAATAGACAGGTTTCTTTGAAACATTTCAGTTCCAAGAGCAGGTTTATTTTCTCCACATTTTAGCTTCCCTGAGGCTCTCTTTGCATTTATTCTTTTAGAACAGAGCCAAATGCTGTCATTGTGATTTGCGGAGTTGGCAGCTGTTCTGAATTCCTAGTCATCCCCAAGGGGGATGGCAGGGAGGGGTCAGGGAGGAGAGCAGCATTCAGGATGTCTATATGCAATCTCCAGAAATGGGCAGCAACAAGCTGTGACTCTCCGCAAGTGTGTGCAAACACCTATGGCTAACTGCCACCTTGGAGTGTTGCATATGCCAATACACTCCTCTGGGAATGGAATTGACACACTGTGGACCTTGTGAGTGACAGGCTCAAGGGACTGCCCTAGGTGACCTTTGGTCTTGAAGCCTTACATGGCTGTTTGCTTTCCTAAGGTTTCCCATTTCCAGTATTGAAAGAATAATTGCAAAGGCACATGTAGATATCTCAAGCAGCTTGGAAGATCTTGAGACTGTTGCCTTGTTATCTTTTAATTCATACATGAAATTTAGCTTTAGTCATTTTGTGGCTTCCTTTACCCTTAAAGTAGGAGGAACTTTATACAAACTAAGGGATTGGATTGATAAAAGGATGAACACATTTACATTTATTTTTGGTGATAAATTCCATTTTTTAAAAATTAAGTCTACCATGGAGAAATGAGCACATGTGTAAACTTTGGTTGCTATAAACCAGATTTAGAGAGAATAATAATCCCAGTGACTTGCCTTAGAAAAGAAGCCAGGAGCTCATTCTCTGGTCTAAACATGAAGAGAAAGATACAAGTATGTTAGAAAACACAATGTGGACATTTTACCTGCGGAAATTCAGCATAATGATCTTTCCCATGTCTGTCATATTGTTTGTTTGTGTTTGCGTATGTGGTGATGTTTCTCTGTTTCTGTGTGGAGCTGTTACAGAACTGATGGAAGCCCCAGGTCCACTTGATGTACAGAATCACTTCTGGAATCTCTGGTGGAAGTACTCACCCTTCCCAGGGCATATGGCAGAGTTTCCTAAACGAGAGTAGTCAGCTTTAACTGTGGATCAATGTTAGTTTTCTCTTTTATGAACAGAGAACAAAATAAAGTATAGAATTTAAAAACTGAACATAAGATTGACTCTAAGTAAAGACTTCAACAGATAGTATGAAAAATAACTGCTCAGTTAATTGAAATAGGTCTTAGTTAAAAATCAGAATGGGACTAGTAGAGGGAGGAGGAAGAGGTTGGGAGGGAGGGTAGTGTGGGAAGAATCACTATGCTGCTCAATTCATATTTATGAAATGCATGAAATTTGTACACCTTAAATAAATAAAAGGTTTCTGGGTTAAAGTAAAAAATGACCATAAGGCAGACATTTGGTCGAGTAGTTAGGATGACTGTGTCTTGCATTAGAGAACTTGTACTGAATTCCTGTCTCCAGCTCCTGATTCCCGCTTCCTGCAGTACAGATCCTGTGAAGCAGTGGTAGTTCCAATCAAACATGCCAGAGATCTGTTTGAGTTCCCAGCTCCTGGTTTCATTTCAGCCCTCAGCTTTGGACCTTGGGGCCATTTGGAGAGTGAAGCAGCAGATGGGAACCCTTTGTCTCACTCTCTCTCTCTTTCTCTCTCTCTGTCTCTCTCTCTCTCTAGCATCTTTTTGCCCCTCAAATGAATAAATATATATATATACATACATATACATATATACACATAATTTATATATATACACAGCAATTATATAAGTGTGTGTGTATACATGGCAATAAATATCACTTATAAATATTACTGACTTTTAAAAATTATTATTTTAAACTGTGAGAGTAAACAAAGAGATTGTTAAGTATTTCCCCACTTTAGGGGCATTCTCAACCATCCCAAAGTACCTATAATAGAAAATTCCCATGACTCCTTTAATTTAAAAGAGAAAGAAGGTGAAGAAGAATGGAAAACCAGTAATAGGACTTGGAAAAACAACTCACAGGATGTAGTTGTTCAATAGATTTTCTAAAAACATCTCACTTCACATTTAAGACAGGTAGTCATTATATTCAATGTTTTGCCTTTTAATCTATGCACTCCTAGTGTAACTATAAATTAGTAAAATGACTAAAAACAATTTGGCAAAAGTGTCCACATTTTTAAGAGAGTAGCTTACATTTTGACCCAATAATTTCAACTCTAGGATTCTTTTCATAGGAAGTCATAAGAGATTTGGAGATGTACAGAATTATTTATGTACAAGAATCAATGTTGCAGAGTCTTAAAATATAGAAAATTTGAGGCAACCTAAATGCTCAACTGTAAGTTAATAGTTACATAATTTATAGACTAGCCTTTTGGCATAATCTTATAAAGCTAATAAAATATTGTTTTCAAAGAACATTGAATGCTACAGGAAAATGCTCCTGGCATAACTTAAATGAATATAAATAAGTGATAAATATATAATATATATGCATGTGAATGGAAAGGAGTGTGTGAAATATTTATGATAGTTATTTCTAGGTACAATATTTATAAATTTTATTTTCTCCTTAACACTTTGTCAGTGTTTTTCTATGAGCATGCAATCTACTTTTAACTAAAAAAAGCACTAAATTTTATTTTAATATCTAGTGAACTCAAGAGAAAAATCTATGAAACACTATTAGCACATTTTACTTCCAAAATATATTATAAGATTTGTGCTTTAAATTTGCCACAGTGAATTAAAATTCTCAGTTTTAGGAAATGAGATTTTAGCTTTTGTTATTCAATTTGGAAATTTTACCAGACTAACCCTCAGCTCAAGCTGGAAGAGATTGATGGGCACATATGTTGAGTAATGCACACTGATTTTTCACAGGAACAGAAACATTTGTAGAGATTGATAGAGCAATTCTTTTCAGACAGCATACACTTTGCCTTTCTAGACATTCACACTAAGAACAAAATAAAACACAACAGTTGTCTTAGTTTGATCTTTTCACTTCTCTGTATGTTTTGGGCTATAAGGCAAGTATGTCTTCTGAACTTGCATGTCTATAAAATAGTGCATCTGGATGAAGTAAACAAAGAAAATAGAAATAACCAGTAAGCCTGGATAACTCAAAATTTCCTTTAAGGGGCAAGTGCTGTGGTGCACTGGGTTAAAGCCCTATCTTGCAGCACTGGCATCCCATATGGGCACAGGTTCGAGCCCCAGCTGCCCCACTTCCAATCCAGCTCTCTGCTATGGCCTTGAAAAGCAGTAGAAGATGGCCCAAGTCCTTGGGCCCCTGCACCCACGTGGTAAACCCGGAAGAAGCTCCTGGCTCCTGGCTTGGTTTAGTCTCAGCTCCAGCAGTTGTGGCCATTTGTTGAGTGAACCAGAGGATGGAAAGCCTCTCTCTCTCTCTGTCTCTACCTCTCTCTGTAACTCTGTCTTTTAAATAAATAAATTTTTTAAATCTTTTAAAAAAAAGTCCTTGAAGATATGCGCAATTCCTAGGAAAGCATTTAATAGCATTACAGTTTGACTTTTGCATGTGAATATTATGATAAGGTTCTTGTTATCACAATTATTTGTGTCTTTAAATGTTATCTCCAAGAGGTTTCACTTCCTCATTACATCCAGGAGACCTAGCAACAGTCCTGTCCTCCTCCATCCACAGTAGTGATATTGGAAATGACCCCCTAAAATATATACGAAAATGTGGCCCCTTAAAGCTCTCAGAAGTGCCATCTGGGGTGCCACATATGTTATTGAAATTTGGGTGCCATATGATATCACCATATGCTTATTAATAAATCCCCAGTATTAATAAGCCTGAGAGGGTTCTTGACTAATATTTAGAGAAGAATTCTAAATACCAGCATCAATAAACAAGGCAGCATGGTACATTTTAGGCTTTTATTTAGTGCAAAAGATGCGTAGGAAAGTGAGAGCTTTATCTAAGAGAAAGAGGGGTAAATCTGGGTTCATACTGAGCACCAGGAACCAGCCATATGGAGGAGCATCTAGCCCAGGAAGCCTAGGGCAGGTGGCCCAAAGGCCACATGCCCTTGGGGCACAGGCCTACAGCCAGCCCCCTCCTGGCTAGGGGCCAGGGCAAAGAAGAGAGAGCGGACACACTGTGTCCCAGGCTTTAACTCACTCTCAAAGGGGAGTGTTAATTAATTAACTTGATTGGCTGGCGGGCACCCAGGTGTAGCCAGGTAGGGGCATGAGGTCACACAGGGGCATGGTGAAGGTATTAGGTAGGGCAGGAGGTCACACAGGGGCGTGGCAAAGGCGAGGTCTTCCAGCTCACAAACCTAATTGATTTTAACCTGTATGCCTGCCTACTTCAGTAGCACCCCAGATTTTTCCTAAACCAATCGGATTCGGTGTCTGTTCTTAGAAATACTCAGTCTCCCCGTGCCTTCAGGACGCTGTGAAGGCTTCCGCATTGCTCTGTAGGATTTACAGCTTTCTTCTCCTGCCCCTCCTCCCATGCTCTATGCCTAATATTTCTGAAGCTGAGTCCCAGTTACCAAAATGTTCTAAACAAGTTGGGCTCTTTCCAGACTCAGTGTCCGTGTTGGCTATTCCTTCATTGATACTACGTGGGAAGAATGACTTCACCCCGTAAGATTCACCACAGATAGAATTGTCTTGTTGAACCCATGCTTATCTGGCTCAAGGTGATTTGGTCCTTCCTTCCTTTTCACTCCTGTAGCACCCTCAAGTTGGCTTCCATTTTACTATTTGTTATACTTTTATGTAAGTGCACAGTTATTTGTTTATAACTGTCAGTCTCTGAGGATGGTGTGAGTTTCCCATTACTGGAAGTGTTCAGGTCCAGCGCTGGAACAAAGGACAAGGCAGGCTTCTGTAGGAAACCAGCCTTACCTGGGTTTGCCCAGATGACCATGGATATCTCTTTTAATTCTAGCTCACCTTTCTCGCAGGGAAGAGGAAAGGACGAAGCTGGGGCTGGAGGCGGGACAGGGTATGAAGTCCTTGGTGGCAGTATATCCTTTCCAACTTTCATCATAAGCTTTCACAAATACCTTCCTGTCGTCTCTGTTTACTGGTATCCCAGGGCTCTGGTCAATGAAAAGCAGTTCTCATCACTAAAAAGCATCTTAGAAACTCCTGGGTGAATAATAACTAGTGTTGTAAAGCCTTTGCCATGTGCCAGGCATTCTCCTAAGTGCTTAACACATACTAATGCTTTTAATTTTTACAATAACCCCCATGAGACAGGGATAATTACTGTCCCTGTGAATTAAATGAGAAAATGCTGATATCATTCATGTAACTCTCCTAAACATATATTAGGAGTAAGTGACAGATGTGGGATTCAAACCCAGGCAATATGATGCAGAGCCTGGTAATTTGCCAGCCACGATCAAGGGCATGGAACCATTGCCTTCCTCTCAAATTATTAACCTGTGAGTGTTTAGTTATGGGATTCAAGGTCAGCATGAACTGAACATAGTTGTTTTATGAACTTTTTCCCTTTCAAAGCCCAGGAAACAACATCAAGTTCACATGACTTTGTTACCTTTTCTGGTTTGTCAGTCATGTTGCTCTTGTTAATATGCTCATCTTTTCTTCAATCCTATTTATACAATGCAGCCAATTGATCTTAAATACATAAATCTTATTATATTAACCCCAGCCAAATAGGCCTTCAATATTATGCCCACTGATTTTGGGATAATGGCCAAACACGTGAACATAAAGCAAAAAGCCATACAAGAGGTGGGCCCATTGTTCTAATGTCAGGTACAGGCTTAGTGGAAGTCAAAAGCAAAGTAGGCAGGAGGGTGTTTGGCCCAACTGATGAGCTGCCATGTGGAATGCTATTGTCACCTATTGGGGTGCCAGATTTTGATTTCTGGCTTTGATTCTTAATGTCAGCTTCATATATTGTGGAGTTGAGTTTTAAGTGATTAATTCATACCGTAGGTTAGTTTAGATTAAGTACATTTAGAGTTAAGACTTAATAGTGTGTTATAGATGATGTAGTATGTTAAGATGAACTGCAATTCCTCCATGACAGGCTTCATTTTGAGCCAGAAAAAGACAGGTCCAAGGGTATGGGTGTGAAACTATTCCCGGAATTTAGATTCTTCCACTTTCCTGTGTGACGCCTAGCCCCTGAGTTGTTCAAATGTACCAATGAAATGCATAGATTTAGGTAGTTGCCATATAGAGAATAAGGAACTCGCCTGCGTGTGTAGTGACGTATGTACTTGTTTACTCGAGTGTATAAAAATGATGGGAAGGGGAGAGACGGGGCTTCTCGCCTTAGAACTGTGCTGCGTTGTATGTGCCGGTACATACGAGAGCCCCAGCTAGCTGGAAATACATCCTCTTGCTGTTGCATCCAACCCGCCTTTTGTGAGTTGCTTTGGGGAGGGTCTCTGATCTGGACTCAACAATATGTAGACATCATGAGGCAGCAGGTGGATCCCCAACACCCACATGGGAGACCTGCATTAGGTTACTAGCTCCTGGCTCCGGCCTGGCCCAGCCCCCAGCCCTTGTAGGCATTTGGGGTGGTGAACAGTGTATGGAAGTGAGCTCATTTTCTCTCTCTCTCTCTCTCTCTCTCTCTCTGCCTCTTGGACAAGTAAATAAAAGTTTTAAAAAACTATAAAATCAAGTAGGATTTTGGCTACAAAGAGACCCTGAGTGTGGCTTCATAAAGTTAGGCTCCCCATAATCTCTATAGCCCGAATGTCCAGTCTTCTCCAAATATACTGGGTTCTTCCATGCATTTACAGGTATTGTTTGTTGCCTATTCTTTTCCCCTCTTATTAGTCATAATTCTCCTGTGAAACAGAATCAATAGGATACATAATGACATATAGAAAGATATTTGTTATGAGATATTGGCTTGCACAATTATGAAAGCTGAGAAGTCCCAAGATCTGCCATCTGTGACTTGGAAAACCTGGAAAGCCAATGAGGTAGTTCCAGTCCAAGAAGACAGGCCTGAGAATCAGGGGTGCTTATGTCTGAAGGTGGGGAGCAAAAGAATGTCCCAACTTAAGCAGAGACAGTAAATTTACCCTCTCTTCACCTTTGGTTGCATTCAGACCTTCAATGGATTGGATGATGCCTACTGGCTTTGGTGAAGATATTGTTTTCTCAGTTGACTGATTCGCCATTAGTTTCTTGTAGGAACACCCTCACAGACACACCAAGAATAATGTTTTACCAGCTGTCTTGACATCCCTTAGCCAAGTCTGCTTGATGTATAACAATCACACTTGCTGACAAATTCTTGCAGACACATTCTTATTTTTCCTAAAATACAGATCCAGGCCACAAAATACTGGTCTAGGCTGGAGGACCTAAGAAAACAACTACTAAGATGTGGCTCAATGTATTTCCCAGGATTGGCAGAGGGAGAGGGGGAATCGCAATGCACTTGTAATAAAGCCTTAAATTATGAGACATTGAGTGACCTCAAACAACCCCCTCCATTTTTTTTCTCCATATCTGGTGGGCAGGCGCCTGAAATCAATATTACTGAGCAAAAATCAAAGCCTCAGCAGGGCCCAGTCTTTCTAGAGGCTCTCATGGAAAATCCATTCCTTAGCTTCTCGGATGGTTGTTGGACTTTTTTGGTTTGTGGCTGCATCACTTCAGTCTCTGTCTTTACATCATCTTCTCGTGAGTGATTAATTAGGGACCACCTGATAATTCAGGCTAATCTCCCCGTCTCAAAACCCAAATTTAACCACATCTGTAAAAATTTGGTTTCTATATAAAATAGCATTTATGTTATAGGGATTAGGACCTAGAATCATGGGTGAGTATATTTTCAGTTTCTCACAAGTAGGAAGCTCTGGAACTCAGATGGTTCATCCTGGAACTTCCTCCATTTGAGGGAAGGCATTTAAGATTTTGTATCTCTAAGTTGATAAATCAGGTGAATTGGTTTACCCCCTGAGGATGGAGGCATATCCTTGGCTAAGGGGCTTCCTTTGGCTGAAGTAATTTTCAGGGAAAAGACAGCTTTGAGGCTTTCGCCCTACTTGCAGGCAGGATGCTTTGGTCCTAAAAGAGTGATCTGAGTGGCATATCACCACATGCACTTGACCTGATACTTTTCATGGACTATAACTATAACACAACTACTGATTTCTGAGTGTTATATCTTATTGGATCATGAAATCTTTCTTGTGTGGGCATTATCCCATTGCTTACCCCAAGGATATAACTAAACTATCATTTTTATTGGAGTGAGTATTGAGCCTGTGGTTAAAATACTTGTGTCCCACATCAGAGTGCCTGGATTCAATTCCAGGCTCTGACTCATGACTCCAGCTTTCTGCCAATGCAGACCATAAGAGAGAGCAGTAATGGATCAAGTAATTGGATTCCTGCCACCCACATGGGAGACCTGGATTGGGTTTCTGGCTCCTGTCTCTAGGCTCAACCATTGTGATCATTTGCAGAGTGAATCCAGCAGTAAGGACCTGTCTCTATCCTTTGATTCTTTGCTTATCCAAATAAATCAGTTTCATTTTCATGTATATGTAACTTTCGAAAACTTTCATGTTTTGTTTTGTTTTATTCATATTATATATTTACTTTATTTCTAATTTATTTATTGGAAAGGCAGAGTTACAGAGAGGCAGAAGCAGAGAGAGGAGATCTTCCATTCACTGGTTCATTCCCCAGTTGGCCACCATGACCATAGCTAAGCTGATCCGAAGCCAGTAGCCAGGAGCTTGTTCCCTCTCTCTGAAGTAGGTGCAGGGACCCAAGCAGTTAGACCATTCTCTGCTGCTTTCCCAGGCATATTAGCAGGAAGCTGAATCAGGAGTGGAGCAGCTGGGACTTGAACCAGTGCCTATGTGGGATGCTGGCTCTGCAGGCAGTGGCTTTACTCTCTACTCCACAGTGCCAGTCCTATATATTTCACTTCATTTAAAAAAAAAAAATTTTACTTAAGGAACACAATTTTCATGTATTTCACGTATACAGATTTAGGAACATACTGATACTTCATGCCCCACCCTTCCTCCAACCCATGCTGTTACCTTTCCTTTCCTTTCTCTTGTATTCTTTCTCTTAATTTTTATAATGATCTAGTTTGTTTAATTTATACCATAAGATTAACCCTACACTAAGTAAAGAGTTCAACAAATAGAAGAAAAAAAAAAAAAAAAACACTGTTCCCCAACAGTAGAGACAAGGGCTGTAAACAGTCATTGAATCTCAAAATATCAATTTCATTTCTATGCAGTACATTTTTGGTACTTTATTAGTTACCACAGATAAGAGAAAATGTATGGTATCTGGCTTTGGGGGACTGGCTTATTTTACTAAGCATAATGCTTTCCAGTTGCATCCATGTTGTTGCAAAAGGCAGGTTTTCATTCTTTTTATGGCTAAGTAGTATTTCATAGTGTGTATTTAACATAAGTTCTTTATTAAGTCATCAATTGATGGACATCTGGGTTGATTTCATATCTTAGCTATTGTGAATTGAGCTGCAATAAAAATGGAGTACAGATAAATATCATATGCTGATTTCATTTCCTTTAGGTAAATCCCAGGAATGTGATGGCTGGGTCAAAATGTATACCCATTTTCAACTTTCTGAAGTATCTACATACTGTCTTTCACAATGGCTATAGTAGTTTAAATTCCCTCTTACAGTGCACTAGGGTACCTTTTCCCCAACATCCTCATCAGCATTTATTGTTTGTTGATTTCTTAATGAGAGCCATTTACACTGATGTAAAACCTCATTGTTTTACATTGTGGTTTTGGTTTGCATTTCCCTGATGGCTAGTGATCCTGAGCATTTTTTCATGTGTCTGTTGGTCATTTGAATGTCATCCTTTTGGAAATGCCTGTTCAAGTCATTTGTCCATTTCTTAATTGGATTGTTTGTTGTAGTTGAGTGTCTTAAGCTCTTTATAGATTCTTTATTAGTTGTAGAGTTTACAAATATTTCCTCCCATTCTGTTGGTTGTCTTTTTACTTTGCTGGGTGTTTCTTCTGTAGTGCAGAAACTTCTCAGCTTGATATAATCCTATTTGTCTGCTTTTGCTTTGATTGCCTGTTCTTCTGGGGTCTTTTGTAGAAGTCTTTGCCTAGGACAATATTTTGCAGAGTTTCCCCAGTGTTCTCTAGTAATTTGATGGTATCAAGTCATAGATTTAGGTCTTTGATCCATTTTGAGAGGATTTTTGTATAAGGTATAAGGTAGGGGTCTTGTTTCATGCTTTTGCAATCAGAGATCCAGTTTCCCCAGCACCATCTGTTAGAGACTATCCTTTCTTCAGGGATTGATTTTAGCTCCTTTGAAAAGATTAGTTGATTGTAGAGGGGTAGGTTGATTTCTGGAATTTCTATTCTGTTCCATTGGTCTACTTGACTATTTTTGTGCCAGTACCAGGCTATTTTTATTATAACTTCCCTGTAGCATGTTTTGAAACCTAGTATTGTAATGCCTCCAGGTTTGTTTTTGTTATAAAAGATTGTTTTATCTATTGAGTGTCTTTTGTGCTTCCATATGAATTTTAGCATCATTTTTTTCTGGATCAGAGAAGCATGTCATTGGTATTTTTATTAGGATCACACTGAACCCCTAAATTATTTTCAGTAGCATGCTCATTTTGATTATAGTAATTTTTCCAATCCATGAACATGGAAGATTTTTACTTTTTTGTGTTTTCTTCTGTTTATTCCTTAACATTTTATAATTTTCATCATAGGGAATTTTCACCTCCTTGGTTATATATATTCCAAGTATTTAATTTTTTCTGTAGCAATTGTGAATTAAATTGATCTTAGTTCTTTCTCAGCCATGGCATTGTCTATGTACACAATGTTAATTGACTTTTGCTAATTAATTTAATATCCTGCCACTTTACCAAACTCTTTTATGTGTTCCAGTAGTCTTTGACTTTCCATATAAATAGAATCAAATCATCTGCAAATAGAGATGATTTGACATCCTCCTTTCCAGCTTGTGACCTTTTGATTTCTTTTTCTTGCCTAATGGTTCCAGCTAGAACTTACGGGACTATATTGAATAATAACGGTGAAAGTGGGCATCCTTGTCTGGTTCTGGATCTTAATTGAAATGCTTCCAACTTTTCCCCTTCAATGGGCTGCTAGCTGTGGGTTTGTCAAAAATTGCCTTGATTGTGAGAGTTATGTTCATTCTGTACCCAAGTTGCTTAAGGTTTTCATCATCAAAGTATGCTGTATTTTATCAAATGCTTTCTCTGCATCTACTGAGATAATCATATGGCTTTTATTCCTCAGTTTGTTAATGTAGTATATTATATTTATTGATTTATGAACATTGAAGCATCCCTGCATACCAGGGATAAACCCACTCAACTTGGGTGAATGATCTTTCTGAGGTATTTTTGGATTTGATTAGCTAGTATTTTGGGACAGCCAAGTTGGGGATGGTAGATCTCTGTTGTCAACAGGGAAGAGCATATGATCACCTCTGTTGGTATAATCACACATTCACCTCTTCTTTTCCATGTTGATCAATGCCCTGGGTTAGCCCACAGTATGTGCAACACTCAACCATGCTGCCGCATGAACTGTACAAAGGATCTGTGCTATCCTCATTTGAACACGGATCCCACTACAATAAACCACTTCAGACAATCGGAGTTCTGAGTCTTTTGCTCTGCACACAGTGATTTCCTAGAGACCTAGATACACCCTGTGCCCTATCATGCTGTCACAGAATTCCCACAGTCTCAACTCAAAAGGCTCCCACAGGCATGGGGTGCAGAGGATCCACTCCACCCTGCAACCCTACCCTATCTATGAAGAGGCAGTGATGTTCCCAGCGCCAGCTGCCTGTGGGTGCTCCACCTTGGTGGTATAAGCCCCAGAGCCTGTGATATGTTGAGAGGCTGGGGATACCTCATAGTTCTATGTGGGTGCCCAGTCTCAGGTTAGTCCTCCCTGCCTGACTCAAAGTTCATGGGCAACATGGATTTTTCCTTCTGCTAGAATCTCTGGGTCTCTGGGTGCATACACATGAGCCACCCTAGCTGCTACTCATTTCGAAATGGTAGATTCTCCAAGCTGGTTGCCAGGCATTCACAAGAGCCACCCCAGCTGCTACTCATCCAATGGTGCCCTTTCCCAGCCATTTGCCGTGCACCATTACGCAGGCCTGGGGAGAGAGAAACATGCCCTTTTTTCACTGGATAAGGCAGGTACCCTGTCCCCTGTAAGGCTCCATGCTGGACTCAAAGACAGTGTACTTTGCCAGGCTCTCCCTTTGGCTATATTGCCAGTGGCACAGACTGCTGCAGTCTGCTCTCACCTCGCTCTCCAAAGCTGGCGCTTCCTCTGGCTTTCAGCTGTGAGAGTCCTGTATTGTGTCCATGATCACTGCATGTCCACACCCTCCACATTGATCCACAGCATCCCTCTTCCTTCTGTAGAATTTCCACCGCAGATTTCTCTCCAACTCTTTCCTGGGAATACACTTCCTCCACTTTTTTGCTACTATTTTCCTGTATCCTAAAGCAGTACGTCCTTTCCTTATTCCATCATGCTGTATCTTGCCTTTCTTCACTTTTTTTGCCACACAAAATTGTTCTTTTTTCTTTGTCCCCGAGTTTTTTTTTTTCATTCACATCTCTTTTAATATTTATTATCATTGTATAGTAATTAGTCTTGATATTCTGTCTCCCCTTAGTAGACTATTAGTTTCTTAAGGGTGGGGTACCTGATTTGTTCCCATTTGTAACAGTTTCAGTATCCAGTAGAAAGTCAGCGTTCATAAATTTTTAATGAATGAACTAATAAATGTAGCTTAAAGCAACCACTCTGCCTCTTTGTCAATTGGTGGAGCAGACGGAACAGTCAACTGTATGAACAAAAGCCATCAAGCATGTCCAACAAAAGTGACTGAGTGTATATCAGGAGGCAGTAAAGTAAACAATATCTCAAGGGTCACAGCTGTTTCACTCTGCCTTTCAGCCAAGAAATGCCATGATTTACTTTCTGCTCTTGCCAAGGATGAAGAAATAAAGTCATAAACAAAAAGTGAAAGAGTAAAGAATAACTTAGCTGGGATGGACAGGTCAATCTGCTTGCCCACCTGTGGCCAAGCAAGCATGAGCAAAGAATAATATACTTTTCTATCCTCATCTCTCAGTCTTTATTCTTTAACAAGAATGAAGGACCTTCAGTGGAAGATGTACTTCCTCTTCTGACATCACCGATGAAATGAGTTTTTTACACAGATAATGTAGGGGGTCCCTACCCCTATAGGGTCTTTATAAAATATCTATCCCAAATATGTCCATTCTCCCTCCAGGTTGCTAAATTTTAAGAGTGCTCCTGTATAATATAATAACAGTACTTCAGAATTTGCCTGGAAAAATAGAGTTAAATGGTAAGTTTATTTTGGCACATAAAGAGATTGAATTCCATGCATAGTTTTTTTCACAGCATGGAATTTTCATGAATTTTTCAAGACTCTTCACATGTATGGGTTTCAAATTTGTTTTACATCAAAAAATGTATCTTAATTCAATTCAATTTTCTGCTGACTTTTTGAAGTACGCTCACAACTATATTAGAGACATCAGGAGGATTTAATTGAAATAGAAATTAAAGGCAGACATTCAAGATCATACACATGACACACATATAATATCTGTTTTTGTGGTATTTATTTTCTGCAACAGATTTAATTCTATCCCAAATTATTTTTCACATGGAATGTTTGGGTTTTTTTTGTTTGTTTTTTTTTTGTTTTTGTTTTTTGTTTGTTTTTTTTTTGTTTTTGTTTGTTTGTTTGTTTGTTTGTTTTGACAGGCAGAGTGGACAGTGAGAGAGAGAGACAGAGAGAAAGGTCTTCCTTTGCCGTTGGTTCACCCTCCAATGGCCGCCGCGGCTGGCGCGCTGCGCCCGGCGCACCACGCTGATCCGATGGCAGGAGCCAGGAGCCAGGTGCTTCTCCTGGTCTCCCATGGGGTGCAGGGCCCGAGCACTTGGGCCATCCTCCACTGCACTCCCGGGCCACAGCAGAGAGCTGGCCTGGAAGAGGGGCAACCGGGACAGAATCCGGCGCCCCGACTGGGACTAGAACCCGGTGTGCCGGCGCCTCAAGGCGGAGGATTAGCCTAGTGAGCCTCGGCGCCAGCCACATGGAATGTTTGTAAGAACAAAGGTTTTATTTGAAATTTTACATTGTTAAAGTAACATATGCACATGGTTAAAGTTCAAATAAATATTATTTTCTCCTGTCCTCCTCTCCCCAAGCTCTGTTAGCACAATGATTCTAAACAACTTGCTGAAAACTCTTTTACAAGTTGATTAATTTTCGATAATAACTATAACCTTTGTCTATGAAAGCTGAGAAATTCAGTTGATTTATACTACTTCCCTTCGAATTTTGTTATTTATATTATTACTTAATTATTCCTTTGGGTGCACTTATGTTTCCCAGTAATGTATGTAAATCTCTATTTCTATTTTTGTCATCATGTAAATTAGTCCCTGATGTGCACCATTTAAATACTGAAATTATAAATTTTAAATCCTCCTATCCAGTAGTTTGATGGTAAACAGATTCAGTCATAGGAGAGGGGTTGATTATTAGCATTTGTGTATTTCTATGACTAATTCCTTTTTTTTTAATTATTCACATTTTATTAACATGTAAACCTTAAGCAGACTCCAATAAAGAACAGTCAGTAAAAGTGCATCTTTTTAATGTTTTTTACACCTTAAAATAATTCTCTTGCTAACTGCAGACTTGAAGGCTATTTGGAAGTATTCAGAAAGACAGTTTTCCCACTTAGTTTGTAGTCTTCAATAATGATTAGGAGTTACTGTTATCAAACAAGTAAGACTGCATTTATGCATCCATCATTTTCAGGATTGTTGGTAACCTGGGCATATTTCCCCCAAATAACCTTGCCTCCTTGCGACACAAGGCCCAGCTCGCTCACATTCACCTCAATGACAGTACCTTTAGTAATTACACCCAGAGTTGTGTATAATGGGGATGATGGATTCTTTTTTACACCAAGTATTGGCAGACAGAATGTGGCTTTCAGTTCTGGATGTGTTACATGGGCCTTCTTAAAACGTAAGCCCATTGGTCTAATGAATCTTTCATATTTAGGTGGTTTTCTTGTAAAGCCATCTCCAACAAAGCAGACTTTGGTAACCATCCTCTTCCATGCCTTCTTTTTTCTTTTCCCTGTCCGAATAACTTTTAATACTTCTGTTTCTCCCTGGGCACGAACTTTAGGCAGAGGGACTTCCCATTTTCCCACCTTCTCTTTTCGTTTTTGTTTAATCATGTTGGAAAGTACTTTAGCTTGGGACTGTCCTTCTCTGTCTAGCAGATAGGCAGGCACTGCTCCCTTGGGAGTCTTATCATTCTTTTGTTTCGTGTTTCTCTTCTCATGCATCTTGATAGTCTTTTTCATCTGTATTTTCTCAGCATGGCGCTGCTTATGGTAGAGCTTGGCCTTCAGACCAATCATCTTTTTTGCTTTCTTTGAACGTTCATGAGCCTCCCGACTTTCCTTTTCTCTTTTTCTCATGGTAATCCAAACGGCACCCATAGCGTTTACGGTGTAATTCAATATATTCATTTTGTGGCATGGTGACGGCCTTAGAACCGCCAGGTGCAGCCTCCTGGGTGCGAAGAAGTTCCCGACTTTCAGGGCTCAGAAACCCATGAGACAACTCCCGGAAGTTCGTGACAGGAAATGCTCAATAATTCTATGACTAATTTCAAGTCACCAACCTGACTCTACATTTCTTCTTTGATTAAAATTTTTAAAACTTTTATTTAATAATATAAATTTTGAAAGTACAACTTTTGGATTATAGCGGTTTTTCCCCTCATAACCATCCTCCCACCCGCAAACTATCTCATCTCCTACTCCCTCTCCCATCTGATTCTTCATTAAGATTTATTTTTAATTATCTTTATATACAGAAGATCAATTTAGTATATACTAAGTAAAGATTTCAACAGATTGCACCCACACAGACACACAAAGTAGAGTACTGTTTGAAGACTAGTTTTACCGTTAATTCGCATAGTACAACACATTAAGGATAGAAATCCTACATGGGGAGTAAGTGCACAGTGACTCCTGTTGTTGATTTGACAATTGACACTCTTGTTTATGACGTCAGTAATCACTCAAGGCTCTTGTCATGAGCGGCCAAGGCTATGGAAGCCTCTTGAGTTCACAAACTCGGACCTTATTTAGACAAGGCCATAATCAAAGTGGGAGTTCTCTCCTCCCTTCAGAGAAAGGAACCTCCTTCTTTAATGGCCTGTTCCTTCCGCTGGGATCTAACTCATAGAGGTCTTTCATTTAGGTCATTTTTTTTCCACAGCGTGTTGGCTTTCCATGCCTGAGAAACTCATGGGCTTTTTAGCCAGATATGAATGCCTTAAGCAGTCTGATTATAATGCTATACTTAGTTTTTCCATGGCTTAATTTTAGAAATGATTTAATAAAATACAATTTCAGAATTGTGAGTATACAAATGATACTCAATATAGAACCAAATATTGTGATTTCCCATAGATAAATAAAAACTTGATGGGAAATAAGGTAAATAATAACATAAACTAGAAATTTTAAGTTCCAGTTATATTTTAGAAATAATTAAATCAATCCAAAGGGGAAGATGCCACTTTCAAAATTCAAAAGAGAAAATATAAGGTAGCAAATAACTCAAAATAAGCGCTAATTTTTAAATAGTTTTGATTACAGAAGCATGCTGTTTTGCTAAAAATTTGGAAGGATCTGCAGCCTTAGTATTATTAAGCAGTACCACCAAAAAAAGAATGGAGACCAAAACTATTTCCTTTAATTATCTCATAAAGTATCCGAAATATGGACCTAGATTCTAAGCAAAGATTTGAGTGGTATGGAACAAACAGGAAATAGTTTGTGGTTTTGTATAAACAAATCAACTCTTCCTGCCTGAGATATTTTTACAAGAGCAGACCTGTTGCTTGTCCAAATATAAATACTAGGATGCACAATTATACCTTTCTGACTCATTTTTCATTAGCTTATCTCCATCATTTCTTGAAACAATAGGAGTTTCTGTGATGTTAAGAATGGCATATTTCTAGCCGGTGCCGCAGCTCAATAGGCTAATCCTCTGCCTTGCGGCGCCGGCACACCGGGTTCTAGTCCCGGTTGGGGCACCAGATTCTGTCCCGGTTGCCCCTCTTCCAGGCCAGCTCTCTGCTATGGCCCAGGAGTGCAGTGGAGGATGGCCCAAGTGCTTGGGCCCTGCACCTGCATGGGAGACCAGGAGAAGCACCTGGCTCCTGGCTCCTGCCTTCGGATCAGTGCAGTGTGCCAGCCGCAGTGCGTAGGCCACGGCGGCCATTGGAGGGTGAACCAACAGCAAAAGGAAGACCTTTCTCTCGCTCTCTCTCTCTCTCACTCTCACTCTCCACTCTGCCTGTTTAAAAAAAAAATGGCATATTTCTTCACTGTCCAATTTTATCCATCCATCCATCCATCCATCCATCCAACTATCTAGACATCCATTCATCCAGTGGTAGTCATGAGTCACCTGTGGCTATTGAGCACTTAACAGGCAGTTAGTGTAACTAGAAACTAATTTTTTAGATTTTAACTCGACTTAAATTAAATATATACATGTGGCTAGTGAATACGTAGTCAGTATAGTTCCTGAAGCCATGGGCTAAGAAACAACTAGGATTTCTTCACTGGCACTTTATCAGCTACTACTTGGAAGGTCTTCGTCACCTCGTAGACTCAGGAGGAAATAAGAGAGTCAACAACCTTGTGACAATATAACTGCTACTAAGGGTTAAATATTCTAAGTATAAAAATCAAACAACGTATTTTATATTTCTCTCTCTTTAAAGCTCAAAATTATGATATAGTTTAATTTGGTTTGAATGTAGACTATGTATACCTGCATATATCTTTGTTGTTTTCTGCTTTGGCCTATACTGGTGGGCATAAGAACTACTTGCCTTCAAAATGTTGAGAGCTTCCAGTTGCTTTTTAAATGCTCTATGTTTAATGGAATCTACTTTTCATGAAGGCATTCTCAAGAATCTGAATTCCTACACTAGTTTAGGTCTCTTGCTTTCTTAATCAGCTAAATAGCTGGTGTCTTATCCTACTCCTGAGTTAATTTATTCAGACATTTAATAAACACTTGTTGGACAACTAAATGCCAGATACTGTCATAGACATTGGGAAATCAGCAGCAAACAAACCAAGTTCTTTTGTTCATGAAGCCTATAACTCAGTGGGGCGAGAGAACAAATAAAAACATACAGAAAACACTATGCCAGGTAGTGAAGACAAAGCAGAATATGGAGGACAGGGAATTCAGTACACAGAGAATGATTTGTGACTATTTAATATAGATTGGTCATGGAAAGCTTTGTTAATAAGGCACAGTTTAAGCTGAAGCCCAAAAAAATAAAGTGAAAACCATGAAAATGTTGGATTTAAAACATACCAAGCAGAGGACACAACATGTGCAAACGTTCTCAAGTGAAACAACTTGGGGTGATGAGTTTAGCTCTTTGTCCATGGTCAGTCTTTGTCACCCTGTCCTAACTGATGTGAATGACAGAACAGAAACAGGAGACCCTAAAGACAGCTTTAACTGAAGGGAAGGAATACCTTTATTAGAGATCTTCACTTTATCTTGGCGGAATCCCTCTGTTTAACAAAGATCGTGGCTGCTGTGTGACTCACATCTCTGAGTGTGTGTCTGTGGGTGTTGGGGTGGGAAGTGTGGGCATGGGATAAGGTGATAAGACAATTGACATGGATGTTGTAATAGCAGTTCTCTAATTATTTGGACTTTTGCATCATGACCAAGTGGATTTCTGTGTCCACTTCTTCCTTTTTAACTAGATTTCTGTTGTCTGTATTCTAGACAGTTTACTTTATGTGTCCTGCTTTAGCCAATAATAATATATATTTCTTTGCAAATCTAAAATTCTTTAATATCTATTGGTCCCTGAAAATACCATCCTCAGATTGGGTCTATCTATGTTATTTTAAATTTATTTTAATAGGGTTGTATAAGAAAAGTAAATCCACATGTCACCTTGAACTTCAAGCCTGCGAATGTGGTTGAAGCATGGTAGGGTAGCCAAATGGAGTAGTCATTTATGATACATCAGCATGAGGATGTATAAAAGAATCAGCCCCTTATACTATGTTCTGAAATTCCAACTGTATGAGCAGTACAATCACTGGCCTGTTATAATTTGTTACAAGCGTTATGCTAAGGTTTGATGTTGTAAGACTACAAAGCAAAAGCCACATAGAACAATCTACTTATGGAAGATTCATGGAAAGATGAAATAATAGTCAAGGTTTGAGAGGCAGACATCAGTAATTGTGATTTAATGATATCGATACCAGCAGGAAACAGACATTTCCTTAAAACTATAAAGACATTTCAAATGAGAGAACATTTCCTAAGGAGTCTTGGGTGCATAGTTTTAAAAGATTATGTTTTAAAGACTTTTACTCATTTTTTCCTTACAGGGAAAACCATGAGGAAGGCTAGTCTGGTAGTTAAAAGCAAATGCTCTAGAGCCAGATTTCTGGGATTTGAAATCCATCTGTTGAAACCTGACAGCTTGTTAAATAAGCAGTAGCCTACAGGCTTAGAAAACAGGGAGCTAGAAGTGATCCTTTGGGATTTTGGCTCAATTAAATGAATATGTGCTGACTATCATTAGGTTGCAGTCCCAGAGTTGGTCCCTGGGGCCAGAGAGACAGGAAATATATTTTCCTGAGTTTAGGGAATGTAATATCAATAAGGAGATGCTCACATAAAGAAATGATCGCTCTATACGCAAACACAGCAACAGAGAGGGAATAACGCACAGAAGAAACACAGAAGTAATTGCAGAATTAGAAGAGACTCAGCACCTTTGATCATGGTACTGAAGAATGAGTAGAATCTTTCAGGTGGGACCTGGTAGGTGGGAATCCTTCAGATAGGACCTAAAAACAGGCTAAGATGTTTCTCTCTAGATATTTTGGTATGATTTTATTAGCATGAAGAGTGATGGGGGGACTGGCACTGTGGCTCAGTGGGTTAAAGCCCTAGCCTGCAGCAGCCAGCATCCTACATTGGTTCCTGTTCAGATCCAGCTGCTGCACTGGCAATCCGGTTCCCTGCTGGTGTGCCTGAAAAAGCAGCAGAAGATGGCCCAAGTACTTGGGCCCCTGTATTCACACGAGAGACGTGGAAGAAGCTCCTGGCTCCTAGCTTTGGCCTGAGTCAGTCCTGGCTAATGTGGCCATTTGGGGAGTATAGCAGCGGATGAAAGACCTTTCTCTGCCTCTCCTCTCTCTCTGTAATTCTGCCTTTCAAATAAATAAGTAATAAAAAAAAAAAACAAAAAAAAAAAAAAAAAACAAGAGAATGTTAAGGGTCAGATTTTGCCACATCCTGGGCAGAATACTCATTTGTTGCTCTAATCTACAGAAAACTTGCTTTTGACTTTTGCAACTTTCAAACATGAAACACTTTCTTAGCTATATCTTTTGCTGTTTTTAACTGGCTGCAAAATCATACTGTTATCCTCTGTGTAGAGAGGTGGATTTTAGTAATTGCATTGTTATAACTTTTGTTTGTTTACATTTTTTCTCTTTGTCAGGAAGTGCAGTGGTGGGGACAAAATGGGTTAAATATTAACGGGGAGAAGGGAAACACAGATGCCCCAGCCTTTGGGAATAGCTTACATTTTCCAACACAAACACTTCCATTCTTTGTCCAGGAGAGAAATTGGGGTGGAGGCATGATCTCCGTCACAGACTAAATTGAAGCTATAAAATGTTCCTGTTGCAATAAACTTAGGCCTACTCAAAACTGGAAAGTGATTATTTCTGAAGACAAGGAGAGAAGGGAGAATTTAATTTTAAAATGAGTATTGATTTTCTTCTTATTAGATCAAAACATGCACACTAGAGAGTCCAGAAAATTACAAAGAACAAAGGAAAGGTCTAGTGATCCCATCTCCCTAGTTACACTGACAGCATTGGAATATTTGACATTAAATTTGGAAGATGAAATGATTTAAACCAATTCTTATATTGCAATATTTTAATGGAATCCAGTCCTAATACTCAAAACCCTTTTTATACTTTCTATTTCCTATGCACAGATTATCTGTCCTTCTTTGGGTTTGCTGGGGCATAGGCAGCTACTTTATATTTCCAGCGTATGTTTTTCACTATTTTCTAAACTGCTTTCTTCCTTCTTCCCTTCTGAGCATGTGACCGTCACAATATTCTGCATCCATCAGGCTTCCATTTTTGGAATTCCTTGTCTCTCCTGTTGAATTGAAATTCTTAGTAGAAAGTTTTATTTCTATTAAACAATATTAAGAATGCAGTAAATAATTAATATTTGAACTTAATTTTTCTGTCCTTAGAATAGAATAATTATTGACAGCAAAGACTACAGGGCTTTTAGATCTTTATTTCACAGAAATAGCTGAGTGCTAATTATTTAAATCAGGGATAACCTTAACACTTTTTAGTTCAGAAGAAGGGGAATATGCAGATCTCTCAGTAGATATTGTCTTTTTTTTTAGGATAATTTTTTTAACTTTTATTTAATGAATATACATTTCCAAAGTACAGCTTATGGATTACAATGGCTTCCCCCCCCCATAACGTCCCTCCCACCCGCAACCCTCCCCTTTCCCACTCCCTCTCCCCTTCCATTCACATCAAGATTCATTTTCGATTCTCTTTATATACAGAAGATCAGTTTAGCATACATTAAGTAAAGATTTCAACAGTTTGCTGCCACACAGAAACATAAAGTGAAAAATACTGTTTGAGTACTAGTTATAGCATTAAATCTCAATGTACAGCACACTAAGGACAAAGATCCTACATGAGGAGTAAGTGCACAGTGACTCCTGTTGTTGACTTAACAAATTGACACTCTTGTTTATGGCATCAGTAATCACCCTAGGCTCTTGTCATGAGCTGCCAAGGCTATGGAAGCCCCCTGAGTTCACCGACTCTGATCATATTTAGACAAGGCCATGGTCAAAGTGGAAGTTCTCTCCTCCCTTCGGGGAAAGGTACCTCCTTCTTTGATGACCTGTTCTTTCCACTGGGATCTCACTCGCGGAGATCTTTCATTTAGGTTTTTTTTTTTTTTTCCCCCAGAGTGTCTTGGCTTTCCATGCCTGAAATACTCTCATGGGCTTTTCAGCCAGATCCACATGCCTTAAGGGCTGATTCTGAGGCCAGAGTGCTGTTTAGGACATCTGCCATTCTATGGGTCTGCTGTGTATCTCACTTCCCATGTTGGATTGTTCTCTCCCTTTTTTATTCTATCAGCTAGTATTTGCAGACACTAGTCTTGTTTATGTGATCCCTTTGGTTCTTAGTCCTATCATTATGATCAATTGTGAACAGAAATTGATCACTGGGACTAGTGAGATGGCATTGGTACATGCCACCTTGATGGGATTGAATTGGAATCCCCTGGTATGTTTCTAGCTCTACCATTTGGGGCAAGTCAGCTTGAGCATGTCCCGAATTGCACATCTCTTCCCTCTCATATTCCCACTCTTATATTTAACAGCGATCACTTTTCAGTTAAGTTTCAGCATTTAAGAAGAATTGTGTATTGATTACAGTATTCAAGCAAAAGCATTAAGTAGAACAAACAAAAAAAATACTAAGAGGGATAACATATTAAGTTGCTCATCAACATTCAGGGTGAGGGCTGATCAAGTCACCATTTCTCTTAGTGTTCATTTCACTTTAACAGGTTTCCTTTTTGGTGCTCAGTTAGTTGTCACCTATCAGGGAGAACAAGTGGTATTTGTCCCTTTGGGATTGGCTTATTTCACTGAGCATAATGTTTTCCAAATTCCTAACAGGGATCACTTTTCAGTTAAAATTTAAACACCTAAGAATAATTATGTGTTAATTACAGAGTTCAACCAATGGTACTAGAACAAAAAAAATACTAAAATGGATAAAGTATTACATTGTACATCAACCACCAGGACAAGAGCTGATCAAGTCACTGAGCACCAAAGGGGAAACTTGTTGAAGTGAAATGGACACTATGAGAAAGTAGATATTGTGTTATGAAGAAATGAAGATGGAAAAGAAAAAATGGCCAGAGTTTGGGAATTCTAGTATACATGAAGTAGAAGAAATACTAAGAATGCCGCAAATGTTTCAAATAAAAGTCAGTAGATTACTGGTAAAACATTATTCACAGTAAGATGATTAGGATATACTTGATACAACATGCCTCACAGGATTTATTTTAAAACAAATCATAGGCCGGCGCCGCGGCTCAATAGGCTAATCCTCCGCCTTGCGGCACCGGCACACCGGGTTCTAGTCCCGGTCGGGGTGCCAGATTCTGTCCCGGTTGCCCCTCTTCCAGGCCAGCTCTCTGCTATGGCCAGGGAGTGAAGTGGAGGATGGCCCAAGTGCTTGGGCCCTGCACCCCAATGGAGACCAGGAGAAGCACCTGGCTCCTGGCTCCTGCCTTCGGATCAGCGCGGTGCGCCTGCTGCAGTGCGCCTGCCGCGGCGGCCATTGGAGGGTGAACCAACAGCTAAAGGAAGGCCTTTCTTTCTGTCTCTCTCTCTCACTGTCCACTCTGTCTGTAAAAGAAAAAAAAAATCATAATGGCTAGGTTGCTATACAAAGTAATTATCATATTCTTTATTTCTGAGTTTGGAAAATCCAAATGTGAGGCCACACCTCTAGACAGTGCTTAACAAATGTTTGAACAATTGAGTGAATGCGGATTTGGTATTAGAAATGTTGCTCAATTGTATGGTTTAGTTGGTAGGGGGAAGATTGTGCTAGGTGAGGATGTTAGGTCACTTTGTTTGTTCAGGACCACATCAAATGGTCACATGGCTGTTCTTCCAGGCTTAACACAATACAAGGTGTCGCTCCCCCTCTTCATGGAGGAACAACACTAAACCCTGCCTAGCCTTCATATCCGAATCACGGCACCATTATGTCGCTCCCCCTCTTCGTGGAGGAACGACACAGGACCCTGCGCTGTTCTTTTGTCTGCTCGGCCCTCCCCGGGTTTGCTGCTGGTTCTTCCCGGGTTGGCTACCGTCCCTTCCACCTCCATGGAAGGGCGGTTCCCCCTAGCCACTTTCACCACTTCCGCGGGGGAGCGGCACACCGCCGGCCAGCTCTCTCGGGGGCTGCACAGGTGTTCCTTCAAATAGATGTTCCCCTTAGATGTTCCTGGTGCATGTTGTCTCTCTCCTCCTTTATAGTCCTCTTCCGTCAATCCCAACTCGGCTGCCCACACACCGAGTATGCTGCTCTCCTCCAATCAGGAGCAGGATCAGCTCCTGGAGGTCATCACTCAAGTTGGCAAGAGGCAGCTGCATAGAAGCTGTTTTCTCCTCTCCCAGCGCCATATTGTGGGAGAGCAGATGCATAGAATAAGTCTTAATTCCAGTAACTTAGTCTAATCCGAGTTGCTCCCAGTTGCTCCCCACACAAGGCACAGAGTAACTACTTGGTATGTAAGATTTGTCAGATGGGTGAATGAGGCCTAACACACAAGGGTAGGCAGGCACACACATAAGAGTGTATGGATGTGTGGATATTTGATCAGAAATTTCAGTCATAAGATAATACAGCCAGGATCATTTTCATGTATCTGATTGGTAGTAATTTTTTCACTTGTTTTCATAGGTTTAGTCACATATATGACAAGCTTCACCCTGGAGTGTATCAAGTGGCCCACACACATTATCAAGGAAGCTAATAGACTTGATTCAAATCATGTACGAATGTTGACAGATATTAGTGAAAAGCAAAACTTTTGCATGATGTATTTCTTTTTTAAAAGAAGATTTATTTATGTATTTGAAAGGCAGAGTTAGAGAGAGGGAAAAGCAGAGACAGATCTTCCATCCACTGGTTTGCTCCCCAAATGGCCAGGATTCGTCTGGATCTTCCACATGGATGCAGGGTTCCAAGCACTTGGGCTACCCTCTGCTTCTTCCCATGCACATTAACAATAGAGCAGCTGAGACTCGAACTGGTGTCCATATGGAGTGCTAGTTCTGCAGATGGAGGCTATACCACAGAGCCAGTCCTTACGGTATATTTCTTAAGACAGTGTTGCCTTTTAAAATTTAAGGATTTGAGGAAAAAAGTAGAGTTATAGACAGTGAGAGAGAGAGAGAGAGAGAAAGGTCTTCCTTCCATTGGTTCACTCCCCAAATGGCCACTACAGCTGGCGCTGCACCTATCTGAAGCCAGGAGCCAGATGCCTCTTCCTGGTCTCCCATGCGGGTGCAGGGCCCAAGCACTTGGGCCATCCTCCACTGCCTTCCCAGGAAACAGCAGAGAGCTGGACTGGAAGAGGAGCAGCCAGGACAGAATCCGCCACCCATATGGGATGCCAGCGCCACAGGCAGAGGATTAACCAAGTGAGCCACGGTGCCAGCCCCTGGGTTTCAATTTCTATGTCAATAATCTCCATGATATTGAAACACTGGACCTTTTTCTAGGTGGACATCTCGCAGCATTTGATGTTGAGGACCCCGCTTTTCTCTGCCCAATTTATTTCCAGTGTTCCTTTGTGTTCTGCTTTTACTTTTGTCTTCCTAGTCCTCTGGGTGATTCCTTCTCTTCTGCTTCTACATCATGTTATTCTTGAACCCAGCTCTATTTCACTTTGACCTCTTTCTAGGGGACCTGTATTTACCACTCCTGGGGAATTCAACTTTCACTAGCAAGTAATAATCCTCCAATTATCTTTTTTTTTTTTTTGATAGGTAGAGTTAAACAGTGAGAGAGAGACAGAGAGAAAGGTTCTCCCTCCGTTGGTTCACCCCCCCAGTGGCCGCTACAGCTGGCGCTGTGCCAATCCAAAGCCAGGAGCCAGGTGCTTCCTCCTGGTCTCCCATGTGGTGCAGGGGCCAAGGACTTGGGCCATCCTCCACTGCCTTCCCTGGGCCACAGCAGAGAACTGGACTGGAAGAGGAGCAACCAGGACAGAACCTGGCGCCCCAACCGGGACTAGAACCCAGGGTGCCAGTGCCACAGGCAGAGGATTAGCCTAGTGAGTCACGGTGCCGGCTGCAATTATATCTTTAAATCAGCTCTCTCCACGGCAAATGTCATACATAATTACCTGTTAAGTATCTCCACTTCTATAATTCACACACCTCTCAAATTCAAAAACTAAGCTGAGTTAACTCATCATTTCCTCATTAAGTTTATATTTTTATTTTTTAAAAGATTTATTTATTTATTTGAAAGTGAGTTACACAGAGAGAGGAGAGGCAGAGAGAGAGAGGTCTTCCATCCAATGGTTCACTCCCCACTTGGCCGCAGTGGCCGGAGCGCGCCAATACGAAGCCAGGAGCCAGGAGTTTCTTCCGGGTCTCCCACACGGATGCAGGAGCCCAAGGACTTGAGCCATCTTCCATTGCTTTCCCAGGCCATAGCAGAGAGCTGGATCTGAAAAGGAGCAGCCAGGTCTCCAACCAGCGCCCATATGGGATGCCGGTGCTTGAGGCCAGGACTTTAACCCACTGCGCCACAGTGCCAAACTTTTAAATTTAATTTTTATTTTCCATTGGGTCATATCTTTGGTAAATCCATCTACTTGGTTGCCCAAATAAAAAAACCTGAGTTATCCTCTTCACGTCTACCTTTCTCCCATATTTAATTTGTTAGTTAGTCCTATAGATTGCATTTCCTAAATGCCTCTCAAAATAACCCTCATTTCCTCATCCTCACTGTCTGCGTCTCGTGTCGGATCCCTGGTGTCTCTCTCCTTGATCACTGACAAATCGTCCTAACCACTCGTTGCCTTGAGATTATTCCCTGCCAATCTGATCTCTACTTGGCTGCTAACATAACCATGCTGGTATGAAATCTGATTGTGTCACTACCTTGCTAAATGGCTCCCTTAGTTTTAAGGATAGCATGTAAGTTGAGAAATTACAAAATATCCAATGTGCTCCCTTTCTGCCTACCTTACATTGTTGTCCGTTAGTGCTCTCCTTCTCTTTACGAGTGAATCTGGGAGTTAGAAATCCAGTGTTTAAAATCATGCTATCCTTTAAATTTCCACATTGGGCTCACTTCGGCACAGATTTATATCTTCCTATATGAACTTTTCCAGAGCCTCTCAGAACACCAGACTGCAGTCATTTGCCAGGATAAATTCAATATCTTCCCTATGACATCACTCATTCTCATTCTCCATTGCTCTCGCTCTCTCAATTTGAGAGACAGAGAGAGAGAGAGAGAGAGAGAGAGAGGCAGGCAGAAAGAAAACGCCCAACCTCTGATTCACTCATCAAATATCCACAACAGTTGGAGCTGAATCAGCTTGAATCTCGGAGTTAGAAATCCAATTCAGGGACCGGCACTGTAACATAGTAGGCTAAGCCTCTGCCTGTGACACTGGCATCCCGTGTGGGCACTGGTTCATGTCCTGGCTGCTCCTCTTCTGATCCGGCTCTCTGCTTATGGCCTGGGAAAGCAGTGGAAAATGGCCCAAGTGCTTGGGCCCCTGCACCCACATAAGAGATCCAGAAGAAGCTACTGTCTCCTGGCTTTGAATGAGCTTATCTTCATTGTTGCAGACATTTGGGGGAGTGAACCAACAGATGGAAGACCTTTCTCTCCGTCTCTCCCTCTCTATGTCTATAACTCTACCTCTCAAATAAATAAATAAATAAATAAGATCTTAAAAAAAAAAAAAAGAAATCCAATTCAGGTCCCATGTCGGTGGCGCAGACCCAAGTACTTGAGCTGTTGCCTGCTACCTCCCAGGTGTACAGTAACAGGAAGCCAGCATCATGAGTGGAGCCAAGACTTGAACCCAGGCACTCTGACATGGGATATAGGCATCTTAGGGGGGATCTTGATAATTAGGTCAAATGCCAGCCCCTCAGGCATCCTTTCTCCCAGGAGATTTTCTGTAATTATTTCAGGCTATTGTCTGTGTTAACATAGAATCTGTGTATATTTTAACATTAGTAACATTGTATTATTTATTTTCCTGAGACATTTTAGATTATAAACAGTTGGAGGATAGAGGTTGTGCTTTGACCTCAAATAACTACCACCAAGAACAGGAAAACTCTGGGCCACAATTAACTTTTGCTAATAAATGATGCTATAATCAAGGGCTTCCTATCAATCCCACTGGAGCAGATGGGCCCATTCCCAGGTCCCTGGTCTCAGAACTATGTGCTTTCAGCAGGTTGTCATGCACGGTAAATATTTCTGTGAACAACCAGTTTAGTCCACATATGGAAATTCACAGACCACCTTGACAGTTCACATATTTAAATTATAATAATGCATAAAACATGTAGGATTCCTTTACATACTTCCTATTCAGGACCTGGTTATGTGGTCCTAGTGTGAGGTGCTAACTGTCCCCCAAGTTGGCGCTTCTTAGAGACTAGGCTGTGCATAACCCACAGCTTATAGGAGTGTAGAACAGTGCTACAGGAAGCAGAATCCCTAAAAGTATGTCAAAAATTCAAAATCGGGGCACCAGAGCTGACACACAAATCTGTGTTCTTTTTTTCTTAATTTTTATTTATTTTCATTTTATTTGAAAGGCAGAGAGAGAATAGAGAGAATAGAATAGAATAGAATAGAATAGAATAGAATAGAATAGAATAGAATAGAATAATCTTCTACCTACTGGTTCACTTCTCACATGCCAAGTTCACTTCTCAATCCAGGACTCTCTAATGGCTGGCAGGGACCCAAGCACTTGGGCCATCACCTGTTGCCTCCCAGGTGTGCATTAGCAGGAAGCTGGATTGAAAGCAGTGTCACAACTCTGATATAGGATTCAAGTATACCATGTGGCATCTTAACTGCTGTGCCAAACGCTCACCCCTGAATTTGTGGTCTGATAAGATTATAACAACTTCTAATAAGTTCTACAGGTAGTTCTTATATGTGCTAACTGCCAGCAGAGAATATAATTTCTAAATCAGATATTCCAAAATACATGAGGTTTGACAGCATGAGTTATTTTTCAAAATGATGGAATGAAATATTTGAGATAGATTTTTGAGAGTGGGCATTGTGATGCAGTGGGTTAAGCTACCACTTTGGATGCCCACATGCCATACCAGACAGAGTACCTAAGAACAAG
The DNA here is from genome assembly GCF_964237555.1 of Oryctolagus cuniculus. Classification (NCBI taxonomy): domain Eukaryota; kingdom Metazoa; phylum Chordata; class Mammalia; order Lagomorpha; family Leporidae; genus Oryctolagus; species Oryctolagus cuniculus. The sequence goes on along the minus strand of NC_091432.1, from coordinate 208,121,945 downwards.
TCCAGTCTCCACTTCTATCCCAAATTCTTGCTAATTTGTACCTGGGGAGGCAGCAGATGATGGCTCAAGTACTTATGTCCCTGACAGCCACATGGGAGACCCAGATAGAGTTCTTGGCTTTGGACTGGTCCAGCCCCAGCTACTGTAGGCATTTGGGGAATGAATCCATATTTGGAACACACACACTCTCTCTCTCTTTCCCTTTCTCCCACCCCTACCCCTGCAACCATCACTCTGCCTTTCAAAACTAAAGAAAAATAAACTTTAAAAATGTGCCATCAATAAAAAAGTAAGATTTTTGGAAAAATTTGGACATGGTATCACCATACCCATGATAATGTCATAATAGAGATTAGAGAGTATTTTGACAATAATTTTCCACCTACTAATTGCTATAAAAACATGAGGATGTACTGAGAAATCATGACAACTGATTCCCATGGAGTAGTCTATCTCAACATTGACAGCATGCTAAGAATTACCTGGAAAGTTTCCTATGGAAGTCATATCTGGCTCTTATCTCCCAGAGATTCTGATCTAAGTAATTAGATTTGATTGAGCTCATATTTGGGAATCTTTAAAAAGGCTCTCTAGATGATTTTAATATGTAGGCAAGGTTGAGAACCTCTGACTTAGAGTAATCTTCTCATCATTTTCATGACTTCCAGCAAAGAACCAGGGCTACAATGCCAAATCCAAGACATTATTCCAGAATAGCCTATCCCATTAATCAAGGATCAGAAACAGCGTTATGGGTTTTATTACAAAATTTTGTTTGTGACTATCAAAGCTTGGATATTGAGATGCAATACATAAAGAAACTCTCAGCCTATATTTTTTTTTGTTTGTTTTTGTTTTTTTTTTGGTTCCCTCTTGGAAGGTTGATCCTGGCCCCCCCTTTTTTTTTTTTTTTTTTTGAGAATGACAGAGAAAAATACTTCTCCATAGTGTTTTTCCGATTCCATTAACAGTTCGTGACAGCAATTTGCTAGACCATGACCAGCGTTGGATTAAATGAAGTGAAACAGAATAGGGGAACATAGGAAGGTATAGAAGTTAGCCAGAATAATTATTGTTCCAGTGTGTGTCCAGTGTGTGTATGAATGTATAAGTACAATTATGTAGATGCTTTATCACCATATGTATTTCTTAGTATGAGTGATGGTAAATGCACGGCCTCGAGAAGGAGCTGTGCTATAAAGGAAAGAGTATTGGACTTGTGTGAGCATCTGTGTTTTACTCTTGTTCTGCTACCTATTTTGAGCTTCTATTTATACACCTGTAAATAAGGGCAATAACAGAAGGGATCTTCAAAATGTTCAGAGAAAATGCATATTGAAAACTATACATGGGTTTCAAAATATTTTTGCACCAAAATAGTGCAAATTTTATTTTCATTTTCCATGAACTTTTAGTTGTCCTCACATTTTCCTTGACTTCTTCAGAGGACTGCCTTGCGTGAAATAAATAGGCAAATAATTGCTAAGTGGTTATGTAAAGGTTTACTATGAACCTTCTACATGTTAGGCAGTTCTGTCCACAGAGGACATAAGACAAGATGGAACTGGACAACAGGGAGGGATAGTCCCTTCATTATTGCTCCAAGGGTATCATGTGCCCATTGGTTACATTGATTCTATGCTTTTTTGTCTCTCATTGCTTTGTTTTTCCCTAGAGAAGAAAAGTCACAATTAAAGAGAAAACAAGAAAGTCATTTAAGTTCATAAGTAAGTGTTTGTCTTGAACCCAGAGTGACAGTGATGAGCTTAACATCTTGTACTGTTTTGAATTTTAGAACCTGGGATATTTGAGAGATTACAGGCTTTCTTGAGTTGAATATTTTAAAATATTGGCTTGTATTATCAAGGATAAAAGCCTGAAAGTCTTGGTACGACTTTGCAATGCAAGAACAAGTTTTCTTCCCTGGAAGGAGATGGGACTTAACTAGGGATATGCAATCGTTCAGGAAACAGAAAAGTCACTGCCATTGTGCGTCTGGATGGAATGAGGTCCCATATTCTGCTAACATACCTGCAGCAAGAAGGAAGAATGAGCAAAAGAATAGAAACCCTAGAACAGAGTCCCAAGAAAGTGTTTCAAAGGAAAATCCTAACTACATGGAGAAATCGCATGAGATGCTGGAGAAGTGATGTCCACTGAGTTAGCTATTCAAGTGAATAGGCCTGAGGGTGGCTTCAGAGAATATGGTAACTGCACAAACATCCAGAAGCTGCTTGCACTTCTCTAGGGCAATAGAAATGGCTGAGAGAGGGCAAGAGTGTGGGAAGTATCCTTAGTGCCGGACTAGAGACTCACAAGTGAATGGATGTAATGACCAGTGTGTGTGAGGTGCAGGGGTTGAGTAGGGAAGATATATGGAGCTCAGGGAAGTGGAAGAGATTGAAATTTAAGCTGTAAAGGGCACACAATGACCACAGACTTCGTCATCTCCTCTTCCCCAGGATGCATGTGTGCTTGTTGCTTCCTGGATGGCATCTGGAGAGAGGGAGGTAGGAGCACAAAGCACAGAATTGACTAAGCTCAAATCCTAAATTGAGTAAACCAAAAATCTGTGTGTCAAAAAAGCTAATAATCCTTAAGGCTTCCTTGTGTGGCTGGAAAGCCAAGACACTGTGACAAAAAATGTCCTATATGAAGCATCTCTGTGAGTGAGACCCCAGTGGAAAGAAGTGGCCATCAAAGAAGGATATACTTTTCTCTAAAGGGAGGAGAGAGCTTCCACTTTACTTATGGCCTGTGCAAATATCGACAGAGTTTGTGGATTCAAAAGGCTTCTGTAGCCTAGGCAGCTCATGTCAAGAGCCTCGAGTGATCACTGACATCATACATAAGAGTGTTGATTGTTAAATTAGCAATAGGAGTAACTATGCACTAACTCCCCATGCAGGACGGACCTCTGTCCTCAGTAAGTTGTATTATGAGAGTTAACTGTAAAACTAGTTCTCAAAAGGGGTGTGTGTGTGTGTGTGTGTGTGTGTGTGCAAATTGTTGAAACCGTCACTTAATATAGAGTTGGTCTTCTGTACACAAAATTAATTGAAAATGAATCTTAATGGAGAATGGGTCTGGCAGATGGAGAGGGAGGAGGAGAAGGGGTGGGAAGGCGGGTATGGTGGGAAGAATAACTATATTCCTAAAGTTGTACTTATGAAATTTGTACTCCTTAAAAATAAATTTAAAAAAGAAAGGCAAAGCTATTAAAATCTAAAGATGATTAGGCATACCTAGAAATGACTCCATAGTCTCTTCTGCTATTAGGCAGATTTAGGGCCTGAGATATAGGACAGGATATTTGTAAAGAAAAATACTCACTGGAAAATAAAAGTTTGTATTTTACACGTATGCGAAGGTTATAAAATGAACATACTTCCTTGGTTTTAGAGAGCTTCTTGGATGATAGGAACATAGAAGTTAAGTAATAAAAATCTGGACTTTTGTATACATTTAAGGGATGCATCTCAAAGAGAGGAAGTAATATCTTTATATTCTTAGAATTGTATCTATGAACTACATTGAATCTGTTCTGTTTGTATTAATACCACATTAACATGAAAAAACAAGTATCAGATGCTGAAAAAAGCATAAACAAAAAATCAATTATTACTCTTTTACATTCTTACCTCTGCACCATCAAGGCTAGTAAATAGAGAAGAACTTGTGAAATAGGTGGAAATCTTTATTCTTTAGATCTATTCCTTTGTTTAATTGAGGGAATAGATGATAATAAATGAGGCTTATATAAGCTTTCAGTTAAAGCAAAGAACCAGACTGTCAAATAAGTATCACACAAATTAGAGATTTCACAGTGTACCAAATACTACCAGTAATTTCAAGAATATGGTCATTTATGGAGTTTGAAAAGGCTCGGGCTCTGAGAGCTATGCCCCAAGTCTTCCTGCATTTAGACACATGCTGTGTGGCCATGGCCTATAAGTCAGATATGTAGATTACTAAACCAGACAATGAGAAGTTTAGTCTTCAAAACACTTTAATCTTCATAAGTTTAGTCTTCAAAACACTTAGTTTTATATATCCCAGCTTACATTCTGTTTTTCAGGGGACCATATTCATAAACCTATAGATTCTGGGTTGAATTTCTTCTTGTTTTCCTTTTATTTTCTCTCCTCTTATTTAAAATATTATATAAAGGAAACAAAGTTTTTGTATTTCATATATACAGTTTTAAGAACCTTATAATACTTCCCACTCTACCCTGTCTCCCTTCCTCACTCCCATCCCCACTCCTCCTTTCTTTCTTATTTTTCTTGTAATTATTGCAATGACATACTTTTTTAGAAAGCTTTTATTTAATAAATATAAATTTCATAAGTACAGCTTTTGGAATATAGCAGTTCTTCCCCCCATACCTGCCCTCCCACTGCTACTCCTGTCTGACCTCCTAGTCCCTCTCCCTTCCCATTCTTCATTAGGATTCATTTTTAATTAACTTCATATATAAAAGATCCACTGTATACTAAGTAAAGATTTCAACAGTTTGCATCCACACAGACTCACAAAGTAGAGAGTAATGTTTGAAAACAAGTTTACCATTAGTTCTCATAGTACAACTCTTTGGCAGAAGTCCTACATGGGGAGTAAGTGCACAGTGTCTCCCATTGTTGATTTAACAATTGACACTCTTATTTATGACGTCAGTGATCACCCAAAGCTGTTATCATGAGCTGCCAAGGCTATGGAAACCTTTTGAGTCCACAAATTCCATGACATACTTTCAATTTACTTTATAATTACAAATTTAACCCTCCACTAAGTAAAGAAATCAACAAATATGTAGGAAAAAACACTGTTCCTCGGGAGAATTTGAAAGGCAGAGCAACAGAGACAGGCAGACACAAAAAGAGATTTTCCATCCTTTGGTTCACTCCCAAACGGCTGTGATGTTTGGGGCTGGGCCAGGTCAAAGCCAGGAGCCAGGAACTCCATCCAGGTATCCCTTTGATGGCAGGGATCCAAGCACTGGGGATATCTTCCACTGCTTTCCCAGGCACATTAACAAGGATCTAGATAAGAAGAATATCCAGGACTCCAACTGGTGCCCATATACGATCTGGTGTCAGAGACAGCTACTTAATCTGCTGTGCCACAGCACCCACCCTTATATTTTTCAAAACATTTGATTAGCGTGTCATACTTAGAACATTTTATGGGACACAGTGCAAAATTTAACAGACAAATACAGCATAAACAGATAGAATCAATCAGCCACCTAACCTCCCCTACGCTTCTCTGGGATTTTTTTAACTTTTATTTAATGAATATAAATTTCCAAAGTACAGCTTATGGATTACAATGGCTTCCCCCCCAATAACTTCCCTCCCACCCGCAACCCTCCCCTTTCCCACTCCCTCTCCCCTTCCATTCACATCAAGATTCATTTTCAATTCTCTTTATATACAGAAGATCAGTTTAGCATATATTAAGTAAAGGTTTCAACAGTTTGCACCCACATAGAAACACAAAGTGAAAAGTACTGTTTGAGTACTAGTTATAGCATTAAATTACAATGTACAGCACATTAAAGACAGAGATCCCACATGAGGAGTAAGTGCACAGTGACTCCTGTTGTTGACTTAACAAATTGACACTCTTGTTTATGGCATCAGTAATCACCCTAGGCTCTTGTCATGAGTTGCCAAGGCTATGGAAGACTTTTGAGTTCACCAACTCTGATCATATTTAGACAAGGCCATGGTCAAAGTGGAAGTTCTCTCCTCCCTTCAGAGAAAGGTACCTCCTTCTTTGATGACCTGTTCTTTTCACTGGGATCTCACTTGCGGAGATCTTTCATTTAGGTCATTTTTGGTTTTTTGCCAGAATGTCTTGGCTTTCCATGCCTGAAATACTCTCATGGGCTCTTTAGCCTGATCCAAATGCTTTAAGGGCTGATTCTGAGGCCAGAGTACTGTTTAGGACATCTGCCATTCTATGAGTCTGCTGTGTATCTCACTTCCCATGTTGGATCATTCTCTCCCTTTTTTATTCTATCAGCCAGTATTTGCAGACACTAGTCTTGTTTATGTGATCCCTTTGACTCTTAGTCCTATCATTATGATCAATTGTAAACAGAAATTGATCACTTGGACTAGTCAGATGGCATTGGTACATTCCACCTTGATGGGATTGAATTGGAATCCCGTGGTATGTTTCTAACTCTACTGTTTGGGGCAAGTCAGCTTGAGCATGTCCCAAATTGCACATCTCTTCCCTCTCTTACTCCCACTCTTATATTTAACAGCGATCACTTTCCAGTTAAGTTTCAACACTTAAGAATAACTGTGTATTGATTACAGAATTCAACCAAAAGTATTAAGTAGAACAAACAAACAAACAAATACTAAGAGGGATAACGTATTAAGTTGCTCATCAACAGTCAGGGTGAGGGCTGATCAAGTCACCATTTCTCTTAGTGTTCATTTCACTTTAACAGGTTTCCTTTTTGGTGCTCAGTTAGTTGTCACCAATCAGGGAGAACATATTTTGTCCCTTTGGGACTGGCTTATTTCACTCAGCATAATGTTTTCCAGAATCCTAACAGGTATCACTTTTCAGTTAAAATTTAAACACCTAAGAATAATTGTGTGTTAATTACAGAGTTCAACCAATAATACTAGAACAAAAAAAAAATACTAAAATGGATAAAGTATTACAGTGTACATCAACAGTCAGGACAAGAGCTGATCAAGGCACTGTTTCTCATAGTGTCCATTTCACTGCAACAGGTTTCCCCTTTGGTGTTCAGTTAGTTGTTGCCCATCATGGAGAACATATGATATTTGTCCCTTTGGGACTGGCTTAATTCAATCTGCATAATGTTTTCCAGATTCCTCCATCTTGTTGCAAATGACCAGGTTTCATGTTTTTGACTGCTGTATAGTATTCAATAGAGTACATGTCCCATAATTTCTTTATCCAGTATACTATTGATGGGCATTTAGGTTGGTTCCAGGTCTTAGCTATTGTGAATTGAGCTGCAATAAACATTAATGTGAAGGCAGCTTTTTTGTTTGCCAATTTCATTTCCTTTGGGTAAATTCCAAGGAGTGGTATGGCTGGGTTGAATGGTAGGGTTATATTCAGGTTACTGAGGAATCTCCAGACTGACTTCCATAGTGGCTTGACCAGTTTGCATTCCCACCAACAGTGGGTTAGTGTCCCTTTTCCCCACATCCTCGCCAGCATTTGTTGTTGGTAGATTTCTGAATGTGAGCCATTCTAACCGGGGTGAGGTGAAACCTCATTGTGGTTTTGATTTGCATTTCCCTGATTGCTAGTGATCTTGAACATTTTTTCATGTGTCTGTTTTCCCTTTGGATTTCCTCTTTTGAAAAATGTCTATTGAGGTCCTTGGCCCATCTCTTAAGTGGGTTGTTTGTTTTGATGTTGTGGAGTTTCTTGATTTCTTTGTAGATTCTGGTTATCAACCATTTATCTGTTGCATAGTTTGCAAATATTTTTTCCCATTCTGTCACTTGCTTCTTCACTCCCCTGACTGTTTCTTTTTCAGTACAGAAACTTCTCAATTTGATGCAATCCCAAATGTTATTTTGGCTTTGCCTGCCTGTGCTTCTGGGGTCTTTTCCAAGAAGTCTTTGCCAGTACCTATATCTTGCAGGGCTTCTCCAATGTTCTCTAATAATTTGATGGTGTCGGGTCGTAGATTTAAGTCTTTAATCCATGTTGAGTGGATTTTTGTGTAAGGTGAAAGGTAGGGGTCTTGCGTCATGCTTCTGCAGGTGGAAATCCAATTTTCCCAGCACCACTTATTGAATAGACTGTCCTTACCCCAGGGATTGTTTCTGTTTTGAACCTACCAAATCCTGTTCTCCAGCTCCTCATGGAGTGTGTGACAGATTACCATGGTCTGTATTCACCCCACTGTGCTGTGGAGCACCAGAACCCAGTACTCTTGACTGTTTGGGTACCTGTGTTCTGACTTCACTCTATCTCTTCTCTCGCGCTTCCCATTCTCAGAATTTGCTTTCTAAGTTCAGATAGATTTTGTATTTCAATGAATGTGATGGAACATGTGGTATGATTTGTATAAACAGTGTGAGCTAAAAGCTTCCTGCTAAGAATGCTCAATAGTTAGAGATTCTCCTCCTAGCAAATGTCTTTAGATTATTTGAAAAGAGGTCCAATGATGGTGTTAATAAAGTTTGAGAAGGTCACCTCCCCTGTTTGTCTGATCTCAGTAACATGTCCCCGGTAAAGGGAGTGACTAGAGCTCAAAACAGCTGCTTTAACTCTTTTCTCTCTTACTTTAAATCAAAATGAGTGGCCTTTTTCTTAGGTAGAAAAACAAAACTAAAACTAAATACTGTAAATGAAGACATAGATAAAGGTTGTCCTTCTGCAAATCTGGGTTTATTCTATTTTCCAATATCCTTTTAATTAATACTTTATTTTTGAAACACAGGCAAAATGCTTAAATTTGTAAAGTTAACATCTGTTCATTAAAAAGCTTCAGATAATACAAAGCAATCATTGAAGAAAAAAATCACATCTAATCCTGCATTTCTTTGATAAAATATTAGAATTTAGATGTATATTTTTCAAAATAAATAATTTTATATTACATGTGCTGTTAGGTAGTTTTTTAAAATTAATAATATTGTTTACATATTTTATAATATATGTCAAATTCAAAATTTTCCTTGTGATGTTTTTAAATTTCAAACCAAAACATTTCCAAATGCAGGGTGATAGGGGCCAGGGTGTGGTGCAAAAAGTTTAAGCACCACTTGCAATGCCAGCTTCCCATACCAGATTGCCAATTCAAGTCCCAGATACTCTGTTTCTGATCCAGCTTCCTGCTAATGTACGTGGAAAAACAGCAGAATATGATCCAAGTACTTGGGCCCCTGTCACCTATGTAGGAAACCAGGACGGAGTGCCTGGCATCTGACTTTGGTCTGGTCCAGCCCTGGATGTTTTGCCCATTTACTAGATGAACCAGCAGATGGACAATCTCTCTCTCTCCCCTTCTCACTCCCCCACCAACTATCTTTCCTTCTCTTGCTCTGAGTAGAATATTGTGTCCCATAATTTTTAGGAGTTTATCAACATTGTAAATCACCATTTTTAATGACAAAGCTTATATTTTTCTATATTCAAAGGATAAAAATTTTAATTATGTGAAGAATATGAGGAAAATAAAGCTGTGTTATCCAATATGCTAACCATTTCCTTATGTGGCTACTTACATCTGAGTTAATGAAAATGAAATACATAATTCAGCTCCATTGTTGCAGTAGCCACATTTCAAGTTCTCAATAGCCACATGTTGCTATTAGCTGCAGTATTTTCACAGATTTAAAAAATTCCATCATCACAAAAAGTTTTGTCAGTGAGTGCTGAAGTAGAGTTCTGAATATGTCAAAATTTAAGTTTAATTTATAAAGTACCAAGTACGTGTCAGATATCATGTTAGGCACTTTTCACTTTTCCAAATGTTTATTTATATTCACAAAAAGGTTGTGGGATGAATATTATAACATCCATATTGCAGGGGTTTTTTTTTATTGGCAGTCATGGAAATGAAATTTGATTGGAAGTATGAGAAGTGAGCTGTCCAATCTCCTGACACTGTAGCTTTTCATCCTATCAGTGGGGACACTGTCCTCGTGGTACATAGAACTCTGAGTTCTGCTGTCAGAGCCTCAAGGACACCTGACCCTTTTCATTTTATGCTGGTGATGATGTCTTAGAGAGAAGCAGTTCTCTTCACTCAGTTCTTTATGGCCACATCCCCTTAATTTGCTTAGGTTCTTGAAATTGGGCCTTCAACTGCTTCTCTGAAGTCAGAATATAAAGTTCTAGCTCCTCAATATTGCTCAGAATATTGCCCCCTGCATCATCTTTTATCATTCTTTACTTCCCAGTATGGATGTCAGGCTTGTCAAGTTGAATTGTAACTCCACAAGGAGACATCATGTTGACCCCTACTCATGTGTATATTGACCCCAAAATATCTTTTACCTCTTTTGATCTGATATTTCTTAATGAGTTTTTAAAAACTATTGATCTTTTGAAAGGCATATTCACACAAAGAGAGAATTGGAGAGGAATAGGAGGGAAGATAGGGAAAGAAAGAACTATCTATCTATCTATCTATCTTACTCCCCAATAACTGCAATGGCCAAGGCTGTCCCAGGCTGAAGCCAGGACTCTGGAACTCCATCCAAGTCTCCATGTGGGATCAGGAGCTGATCTTCCACTGCTTTCTCAGCTGCATTAACAGGGAACTGGTTTGGTAGTGAGGAACTAGAACTCATATTGGTGTTCATATGGGATACTGGCATCTCCAGTGGGGACTTAACCTGCAGCACCACAACTCTAGCCCCTCTTGTTGGCTTTTTATAACTCAACTCACAGGATGCCTCATTTTAACTGCACAATAATTTAGGAATCCCCTAGTGTGTGCTTATAGTGCCTTGTTCTGTCTTGCATAAAGCATGCTTGGCATACAGTAATCAGTAATTAATTTGGTATTCATTCATTGACTATACTCACCTTGAAAACAGGACCTAAGTGTTAATCTGTCACAGTACCAGTCAATGGAACAACTTTATTTTCCAGATAGGAGTTGTCGTACTACCTGAAGATAGGAAGTATAAAAAAGGAATCTTTCTCAGGCCAAGTCAGTCTCAATGAATCAGAGAATGCTCATCTTTTGCCTGTAACTCCATCTGTTCATCTTCCCCCCAAACAGGTGAGGACAGGCGCCCGTCTTCGTGTGGTCCTGATTTTTTAAATGATTTATTTATTTATTTATTTGAAAAACAGAGTTAGAGAGAAAGAGAGAGAGAGTGATCTTCCATCCACTGGTTCACTCTCCAAATGGCTACAACTGCTGGAGCTGGGCCAGTCCAAAGCCAGGAGCTTCATCTGGGTCTCCCACATGGATGCTGGGACCCAAGCACCTGGGGCATCTCCTGCTGCCTTCCCAGTTGCATTAACAGGGAGCTGAATTAGAAGTGGAGCAGCTGGAACTGAAACTGATGCCCATATGGGATTTTGGTGCCACAGGCGGCAGCTTTACCCTGTATTCCACAGTGCCAGTCCTGGTAGCGCTGATATTAAAATGATCCTTTGAACACCTTGGCTATTCACTTCAGAATATCAGGGGAAAGAGGAAAATCCCCTTACAGAAGCATCTGTAAGTGGCCCAAGAAGTTGGGAGCATCAGGCTTCTTGGTTAATGTCATCCTTTTCTGAGGCTGTACGTTCTTAGGAGAAAGCCTTCGATTTTCTCCCCCACCAGCTCCCAGCCTGCTGCTTGAATCTTTTAAGATGTACCCCCACTCCTTCATTAGCGCTCCTCTGTGCCAGCGAGAGCTGCTTCCTGTGACACCTGCCATAATGTGTCACAAGCTGACAGGCAATCACCTCGTGAAGGATACTGCTTGGCCACAGGACACGCATCAGACTGACATACTGCTTCTCCTTGATGGGCAGAGAAATTCTTACACATCCTTAGGTAGAAAAAACTGGCATAAAATTCCAGGCTTCTGTAGCAATATGATATGAATAGAGACATTATAAATACAGGAGTTTTGTAACAGCCAATCACCCTCCTGGCCTTGAAATGTGTGACACATGGTTATGGTAATCACTTGCCCTGTTTCCCAGCATGTTGGTTCATTTATCTGTGCATTTATTCATTTATGCATTGAACACGTTTTCAGGGTACTTTCTAAGATACAGGTACTTGCAGGAAGTGCCAAGGAGACCTAGGGGTAAACAAAACAGGGTCCCTGCCATTAAGAACATTTTATTGCATATGGAGACACAAGAATAAAAACATGAATATAATGCAATGGGACAGAAGTTTGAGGGGCAGATACAAAACACTGCCAGGGGAGAACAGTGGAAGGGGGCACTCCTTATGCCTGAGGGAGTCACACAAAGTTTCATTTCCATGGAGAATGAAATAAAAGCTGATTTTTGAAGGCCAGTGGTATTTACTTGGTCTGAGTAGCGAGGAAGTCAATTCGGCAGGGGCAATAGCAGGTGCACAAGAGGCGAGGGTAAAGGATGGGCTGTGGTGTTCCATTGCTGGAGTGCAAAATGAGCACACGAGGGTCACTTGTTTTACATCAGGCAAGAGGGGAGCGTATTGTGCAAGGCCTTGAAAGCCTTACTTATCTGTTTAGACTTTCTCATACTGAAGATGGAGAATCAGCAGCTAATTAGACAAGGTTGAGCACACTCAGGAATTTTAATGTGAATGCATCCCAACTTTAAGGAGCTAGTTGCACTAATAATAAGCTTTTTAAGCTTCTGTATTTTTCCTGTATTTATTTCAATCCTTCCTTGTCTGTGTTTTCATAATGGTTAAATACTCTAAAACACATACTTAAAAGGCTTGTTGATTTATGCTTGTGAGTAGCATGGAAAGAGTTAGGCTTGGAGGGGGTGGGGCAGATGCTGTGACATAGCAGATAAACCTGTCACTTGTGGCAACAGCATCCCATACAGGTGCCAGTTTGAGTACTGGCTGCTTTACTTCCTATCTAGCTCCTTGCTAATACACCTTGGGAAAGCAGTGAAAGATGATCCAAGTGCTTGGATTCCTGCACCCATGTGGGAGACCTGGAAGAAGCTTTTGGGTCCTGGCTTTGGCCTGGCCCAGCCCTGGGAGTTGTAGCCAATTGGGGAGGGAACCAGCAGAAGATTCTCTCTCTCTCTTTTCTCTCTCTCTCTCTCTCCCTCTCTCTTTCTCTGTAACTTTGTCTTTCAAATAAATAAATAAATATTTTTTAAAAAAAGAAAGAGTAAGCCTTGGGAAACTGACTTACTTGGTATAAGTTATGGCAGGTCATAAATACATAATAGACAAAAGGAAAGAAACCTGAACATCTTGGGGTTTGTTCACTAAGGAAAAGAAGGGGCTCATAGGTACCAGTTTGGAACAGAGAAGTGTTAAGCAGACTTTTGGTTTAATTGCCCACTCCCCCTTTTAAGTGAAGATAGGTTTGGTGCCATGGGACTATTGCAGAGCAAGGTTCTGGGGGACAAACACACTTCAGGAAAGAGCCACAGGGTGAGGCTGGAAGACAGGGCAATACCACAATGGCGGATGTCTCAATGCAGACAAAGGTCGATGTGTTGTTGACGGTGTATTTGATTAGGCAACATGTGTCCATTAAAACTTGTTAGTGGGGATAGAGGCAGATGAGAAACACACTGACAAATAGATGGTTATGTGTGTCTTTGTTTTGTCTCCTAAAGGAGATGATGGACCCTAAAATGCAGGGATAGTGTCCAAGATTACATTGTGTAGTAAACAGCACAGCTGTTGGGTCCAGCCAAATCAAACTACTCTTTTATTATTTAACAAGCAGAGAGACCATTTCTATTTGCTGGTTCACTCCCCAAATTCATATAACAGTCATGGTGGGGCCAGAGGCCAAAACTGGGAGTTAGGAACTCAAACAGGTCTTCCATGTAGGTGGCAGGAATCCAATAACGTGAACTATCACTGCTGCCTCCAAGATCTAATTTGATAGGAAGCTGGAATCTGGAGGCAGAGCAAAATATCAAACCCAGAAATTCTGATGGAAATTCTGATGTGAGATGTGGTATCTCACTTTGATCTTACCCAGATCTACCTTTGAATCCCTGTTCTCCTGTTCACTGCTTCTGTGATTCCTGGAAAATTATAATCGTCAACTGTTTGTGTATCATCACTTATAAATCTGCATTAAAAAAAGAGGACTAACAGAATTAATGAGTATGAAATGTGTAACTAGTTTGAGGAATTCAAAGAAGGGTGCCTTTTGCCCTACATAGTTTTTATATTTTGTATATAATGAAGTGCTGGATATTCTACAAACTTGGAAATATTCTTTGGTGACTTCTCTTTGCTGCCAAGTGCAGTAGGATGTTAAATTAATCTTTTGCAACTATAAGACATATTAAGAGTTATCACCAATTGGTATTGAAGGGGATAGTGATTTGTCAGTAATATTGATTCAAGGAAAACCAGTCAAGTGTAAGAGGCATCATTTTGAAATGATGTGACAAATGAATCTCCATCATTCGAATGAGGAGATAGAAACAGGGTCACTGGATCTTGTGGGCCTGCTCTGACATCTAGTGAAGTAGTCATTATAATCCCAAGAATCAGGACTTGTTAGTTGTTTGTGTGAGCTAAGAGTTGGAAGCATGGTCTATAGTAAAAATGGATATAAAATTTGTGTATCACATCAAGCATCAAAGCCAGAGACAGAATGACAATTTGAGACTACTTGAGAAATAAACACAAGGGGTCAAAAATGCCATAAAAAATGTGTTAATGTTTCAAAAACAATATTAGTACATTTTACAATATTTCTTTGAATATGCATATTACTCATTTGTTAGAATTATTCAGTCATAAGCCTTAAGTGCTCATCTCCAAAGGCCAGGAAATTTTATTTAAATTTAACCAAAAGCAGGGGAAATTTTGACATGCTGCTATTACTCCTTTGGCACTCAGGCTTATGTTTAATTCAGTGTTTCATAATTTGTTATGAAATAAACTTCTTCATGCTATGAAAAATTTACAAAATGTGAAGCAAAGGGAGTATATGTCAGGTGCACAATGACATTACTCACTGCTCAAAATTGTTTATGTGCCATTAACTTATACTTGTGTGTTGGAAAAGAATATAGAACTTAACATCTAGATGCTATAGAAACAGAAAGGTTTATATTTAATTTCTACATAGAGCGGGCATTGTGGTACAGTGAATTAAGCTCCAGCCTGCAGCACTGGCATCCTATATGGGAGCCAGTTTGTGTCTTGGCTGCTCCACTTCCAATCCAGCTCTGAGCTCATGCACCTGGGAGGCTAACGGAGAATGGCCCAGGTACTTGGCCCCTACACCCATGTGAGAGACCCAGAAGAGCTCCTGGCTCTGGACAAGCCCAGCTACAGCAGTTGTGGCCATTTGTGTTGTGAACTAGCGGGTGGAAGACAGATATCTCTCTCTCCTCATCCCTCTCCTCTCTCTGACTCTGCCTTTCAAATAGATACATTAAAAAATTCTTTAAAAAAATTTCCAGGTCACAATATACAAGTTCATTTTTCATTGCCTGCCCAACATTTTTCCAGAGACTATGAGAACCTCCAATCTGGTTTTTCCTGACTCTGGCCTCTTATCATGCCACCACATTTATGTGTGAAATACCTTTATAAAGGGAGCAGCATTCCAACTTCAGATGCTTCAGTTAGAGGTCTTTCTCCATCCTACCTCTCCACCCTGTAGCACTGGGATTTTGTGACTCCCATGGCTTTTGTAGTTTCTAGCAGGAGTTGCAATGGTTTACAGACAATGCCTGTCTGCACTTACAGAGAAGTCAGTGGTTCCCAGAGAAGCATTTGCATGCAAAGCTGTGGTGGCCTCCACCACTACCATCAGTAATAAGGGCTCTCATTACGTGGTTTGTAAATATTATTTCCTCTTTTTTGTTCCCATAATCCTAGGAACTTCCCTGTAGTTTTAAATTTCTGTTTAATCTCACCTTTGTTGTCCTCCTTCAATTATTCAAACACCTTTGAAAGAAGTACCCTCTGATAAAATACCTGTTTGGAATACATAGTGTAGCTTCTAATTTTTTGATTAGTCTCTGATTGATTTAAAATTGCAATAGCCTGTGAAGATAGGTGGGGTCAGAGTAGCAATAATCCACTTTGTTTCTCCCAGTGTCTGTTTAAAACAGCTTAGCTACCTGCAACATTCATTTTGCTCAAGTGAACAGGGAGTCCATAGGAAGATCTTCTATGTGCCAGTGAAACTGGACAGCTGCACTTCATTGATCCGTCTTGAGTATCTGCCACTTCGTATCATGCATTACTGTCTCCATTGTGCTCTACTGCAGCTTGCCTGGTTCCCACTGCTGGGCATGTCTGTCTATACCTCATCTTATCTTTTCATCTGGGACCCAAAGCAACATTACTTGTGTCACTGGCAACCAGTGTCCATCATAAAAATGCTCTTTCAACTCTCAGCTGTAAGTCCCATATTAGAATATAAGCAAGACCAATATGCCAAAAAGCTTCCAGCGCATGATTTCTTCAGCAGTGTAGAGGTTTATTTCTGTTGATGTGTTTTCTAAAAGTAAGCAGCCCTGGGCTGATGGTGATGGTTCTCTTTTACCCAGGTTGTTGGACTAGCTCCACCATCCTCAAAATATATCTTTTATCTATCTAATACAACATGGCTACTCCATTATTGCCATTTCCCAGACAGAAAAAAAAAAAAAAAAAAGAAGAGAATACCCAGGACAATGTCACTTGGCTTACAGAAATGATCAAAAGCTGTTACAGACATCATTTCTGCATATATTGCACCAACTATGACTAATTCACATAAAGACACCTATTGCAACAGAAGTTGAAAACTTTGTCTCTAGTTGTCCAACCAAATATTCAGTTAAAGCCACAGGGTTCAAGATACCATGTACAAATGTGTAATGTGATGTGGTTTGAACAAGAGCACCTTTTAGGAGAGCCTAGGTGGTGCCTAACCCATGCTTTACCTACCAAGCCATGAATCCCAGTCCATCTCTTCTTTACACAAAATCTCTACTGGTCAAATCATGTGCCCATAAGGTTATTTCTGCATCTCCCCCCGCCACCCCCCGCCGCCCGAAGCACCTTGTGCTACTGTATGCATAGCAACTACTCACCGTAGTATAGTTCTGAAGGCTGCTATTGAAAGATATCAGCAATATATGCCACAGATTCTTCTCTTGAAGGTTTATATCTATATCATGGTAGCTGAGGAAGGAGGGGAGAGGGTGGGAACAGATAACATCCTTTGACCTTCAGTTTTCCCTCTCAATTATTTAACCTTGATGGAAAAATCTCTGTTCCAACCCACAATAGACTTTTTATAAAATTATCTTGCAAGCTACCCATATCCCAGGTATTTCCCACTAATTCCTTTACCTCCTTTATCGCCACCAATAGTCTAAGTAAAACTATTATTCATAAGTGACACATAAGGAAAGTGAGACTCAGAGAGATGGGGTAAATGGTCGAAGGTCGCACAGCTAATAAACCAGTAAGCAATTAGATACAAATTTGAATCCAGCTCTTTATGACTCCAAAGCCATTGTTCTTATTATATCACATTGCCTATTATGTTAAAAGCACTGGTACCTCATGATAAAAAATGAACTACTTGTAATATGAACCCTTTCAGTAGAGAAGTTCTAAGAAACAGGACATCACCAGGACCACACTGTCATTGTGGTTTATACTTCCCATGAACTCTTTCCAATAAACATTTCATTTAAATTTAATAAAGCAGTTAATAAAGCCATAAAGGTTAATTACTAGTTAAGGGAAAAATATGATTTCACTTTGGTGAACATGTGAAAAATGAATCAACTCTGTTTTCGGTTAACCCAGAATTATACAGGCCATAAAGCATGATTATGGATTTAACATGTTAATTCCCAGTAGATTTAATAGCAGTGCTGTGAAATACATGACCAATCGCTAACCGATCTGACAAGGCTTCCGACGGCCCTAATCAAGATTAAATCACTTGGCCCACATGTGGATGCAATATATCTTTCAAGATGAAATGACCGTAATTTTTCATCATGGAGGTAGTATAAATGCCTGGATATAGGATGAGGCAGAGAGAAGGGAAAAGTGGAGAACACAGACTGTGATTTCAATCCAACACCACACTTTGGAAACTATCTTTGAAGAAAATAACCTTTAGCTAATTTCTGTAGTTGAAGATCCTCTCCAGGATATTATTGCTGTAATGATACATGATTTACCTTTAATTGTTGGCATAAAGTAAAACATCTACATCCTTTAAAATATTTGGCTGCCCGGGCCGGCGCCGTGGCTCAATAGGCTAATCCTCCACCTTGCGGCGCCGGCACACCGGGTTCTAGTCCCGGTCGGGGCGCCGGATTCTGTCCCAGTTGCCCCTCTTCCAGGCCAGCTCTCTGCTATGGCCAGGGAGTGCAGTGGAGGATGGCCCAGGTGCTTGGGCCCTGCACCCCATGGGAGACCAGGAAAAGCACCTGGCTCCTGGCTCCTGCCATCGGATCAGCGCGGTGCGCCGGCTGCAGCGGCGGCCATTGGAGGGTGAACCAACGGCAAAGGAAGACCTTTCTCTCTCTGTCTCTCTCTCTCACTGTCCACTCTGCCTATCAAAAAAATAATAAAAAAAAAAATATTTGGCTGCCCAACAATAGAGCAATGGCAGCCAGCCCTCTGTCATTGTGGTATTGGATTGCTCAAAGCTCTAGGCTTCATAACTGTAACTTTGTTCTTCAGAAACAGAAACCTAAGTGATGTTATATTTCCTTTCTCGTGAAATGTACCACCTGGTAGCAACAAAAGAAAAGTGCTATTTTCTTTTGATTACTTGAAGACAAGAGGCCTGAAAACTATGTATCATGGTCCAAATCTGGCCCACTACCTGCATTTGTAAATAAAGTTTTATTAGTACATAGGCAGACCCTTTCATTTTTGGTTCTGTTCATTTTATAGCAGCAGGGGTGACTGGTAATGACAGAGACTGTATTCCCACAAAGTCTGAAATCATTATCTGACCTTTTATGGAAAAAAGTATTCTGACTACTGGTTGAAAGCTTCATTTTCTCTGAATTCTAATTTAAAGGCATCATGGTTATTTCAGGGTCTCTCTCCTATTCATATAATTACTTTTTCTCAATTTTCTGAAGACTTACAGCAACACTCCCGCCTACTTGGTGTTACAGTGGTGAAAACTACACGTGGGAGCTGGACTCTGCTGCACAACCAGTGCTCAAAAACAAACTCACTGCCCTCTCACCAACATCTTGTTATTTTACAAATACAGTAAATGATGTATGACGTAAGTGAGTGAGATGATGATAACCACAGGCACTATCTCTGTGCTGCTTAGGGTCAGAGGCCAGCTCTGCCATTGTTAGCCATATGACCTTGAACAAATTCTAAAGTCCTCTGTGCCTCAAATTCTTCGTCTATAAAATTGAGATCATGATAATGATAATATACCCACCTCATATGGTTCTTGGTAAGATTAAAAGAGGTAAGATAACCAATATGTTTAGAACAGTGATTGGCACACTGTGAGCACTACACCTGTGCTGGCCGCCATTACCCCCATCTCATTGTCATCCTTATTGTCGTTGTTAGCACTGTCATCATCATCATCATTAAAAGGGTGTTTAGGTCATATTGGAAAGGATTAGCCCATTTCTCACTGGCTAGATCTAAAAGTGCATTTATATTAGGTAAGAAGAAAGTGTAATATTATAAAAATTTAATCAGTTCTATGCTCAAGTCAAGGTCTTCCACCTTCCATTTATTTTGATCTCCAATAATTTGGTTTGCTTCTCTGAGTCTCAGTCTCTGCTTGTATAATATGTAGTTGGTGATGCAGATCTCATCAATGAATTTGGGATTAAGCCCGTTAAAATATGTAAAGGCTGTGGTCGCTGTTCTTGGTACATTGTGTGTGTTCAGTAACTGATGCTTCCCTCCTCTTCCCTCCTGTTTCTCTTAAGTAGCCTGACCCTCCTGAAAGTCTCTTGCTTCCTGGTTTCATTCTCTAAGCACTAATCAGGTACATTCCCATCACCATTGCACAGTTGTCTTCCTCTGTTTTATTCCTCTTTGTGATGGCAAATCTTGGGCATCAGCCCAGATAGCTGATAAAATATTATCTCTGGGTGTGTCTGTGAGGGTTTTGTTTTTTTAAGATTCTTTATTCATTTGACAGGTAGAGTTACAGACAGTGAGAGAGAGAAACAGAGAGAAAGATCTTCCTTCCATTGGTTCACTCCCCAAATGGCTACAACGGCTGGAGCTACACCAATCCGAAGCCAGGAGCCAGGTGCCTCTTCCCAGTCTCCCATGCGGGTGCAGGGGCCCCAGTACTTTGGCCATCTTCTGCTGCTTTCCCAGGCCACAGCAGAGAGCTGGACTGGAAGAGGAGCAGCTAGGACTAGAACCAGTGCCCATAAGGGATGCCTGCGCCACAAGCAGAGGATTAAGCTAGTGTACCACAACTCTGGCCCCGTGAAGGGGTTTCTGAAAGTGATTAGCATTTGTATCAGTAAACAGAGTAGAAGATCCCCCTCACATCTCAAGGGTACACTCTCTCCCCTCACTAAGCTAGGATATCCTTTTTGTTTGTTTGTTTGTTTTTTGGCCAATGGAATGAGAGTTTCTGGTCCTCTGACCTTCAGACTCTGGGACATATGCTAACCCCCTCCCTCCTCCCTACCACCCTTTCGGGTCTTTGGTCTGGACTGGGAGTTACACCACCATCTTCTCTTCTTGCCAGGCTCTTGAACTTTGAATTGAAGCACACCATTTGTTCCCTGGGTCTCTAGCTTTTAGATGGCATTCCTATAATAAATCTCTTATAGATGAGATACTCAAAAAGTTCATGAACAAATGCATATGATGAAAAATGATAAATGGATTTCAAAATATTGGCACCCAAAATGGACTTTTCTTTTAATATTTTTCATTGTTGTGGGGAGCAGCACTCCCAAATTATGTTGTGGGGATGGAGAGCCCTGGCAGACTCAGAGATCCCCAACTAGACTTAGTTCAGATTCTTGTATTCCCTTATGTTAGAGTAGAACCAAGAGTCATAGACAGAGGTGAGCAGAAAGTCAGGATTTATTGAAAGGCAGAGAGATAGTATACAGTGAAGGGAAGACTGGGTCCAGATAAGTAAGATAAATATGACAAAAAAAAATTTCTGCTATTACAATAGAATTTTGGAGGCACAAAAGAAAAAATTGTTCACTGGTAAGTTTGAAAGTTGGGAAAATATCAAGAAAACCTTCAAACAGAAGGTGTCCCATGAAGTAGGTGATCTCTAAACAGCAGTGGAGAAAAGAAATTCCCAAGCTAAGAAGTCAGCATAACAATGAGCCTTAATGGCCTTGTTTGGTTGAGGAACTAACATTCTACTGGTGGTATTGAATTTTGGAGAGGGAGAGAAGTACCTGCTGCCATGGAGACTGCCTTGGAGGGTTAAGCAAAGGAGGGACTGATCACTGCCAAACATCAGTAATGGCTATCGCTTGTTCAAACATTCAGAATCTGTGTTTATGTACATTACTCGTCTAAGTTCCTAATAAATAGTAAGTATATAAGCAGAATTTTCATTTTTCAAAATATTTTTGTCTAGTGTGTGTTTTATAAAATAATATTTACATGCCACTGCTATGAACTCTAAAACATATCAATCATACCACTAAAGAGCTTTACAATTAGAACATTATTAAAAATGTTGAAGTACTTGCATTCAGACACCTTATAATTCACCATGTTGAACCATGTCCATGAGACAAACACCATTCGTGATAGCATTCCCAAACCGTGTCCTATAACTTGAGATCACTTAAAAATCTGACAAAATTATCTACAGTACTTAGGTGTACAATATTTCCAGTAGCTCAATTTTCATTTATTATATTTGACTTAATTAAATAAAACATCAAAAATTCATAGAATATTAAAAATTAAAGGAGATCTAGAGATTCTTCAGCAGAGTATTGCCAAGTCCAGATTATATTATGTCAGGAAGACATTTAAAATCCACCTGAACCCCAAAAATGTGATAAAGAAGTCTAGGTGAGTGTGAAGGGTGAATCTAGTCAAAAGCACCAGACTGGAGAGGTGTTAGGAACGTTTGGATTCAAGGCAGAGGCATTTTTTTAATAGAGCATCAAATCAGTGGCATAACAAAGTGACTCAGTTTCATTCAGCTGAGATGAACACTGAATCGCAGAGAAGTTAACTTAATCTGAGGCCATACAGTTCAATAATACTAGGCCAATTAGGGAAAATATGTGTATTGAATAGTTACCATAAGGAAGACAACAAAAAAAGTGTTGTGAAAAAATCTATTTGGCTAAGACAGGAGAATTAAATCTGTTCTATTGGTAAGAGATAATGTATGCAGATGGAATGATATGTGTATATACATGATTTTATATATGTGTGCATGTGTATACAGATATCTATATATATATGTGTGTGTGTGTGTATGTATATATGTGTTTGTGTTTTCTATCTTTCAGATAGAGGAGCAGATTGAGACTAGAGGGTCCTTACTAAATAATTTGATTTTATCCTATGTGCAACAACAGAATCAATAGAGCATTTTAGGCAGGTAAATTACATTAATAAATTTGCATACTATAATAATAGTAGCAGTGTAGGTGATTTCCCAGAGCCAGAGGCAGGGAAACCAGTTAGGAGGATACGTTAATGCTTCCAGTGAGCACGGGTGGAAGATCTTTCCTCAGCGGTAACTGGGGGGGTTGATAAATTCACATTAACTACAATATGCACAATGGAGCAATTATTAATATTTTTATATTCACACATGGAGTGAGTATTTTCAGACACTGTATTTTGAACCACCTTACCTGCTTTTCATTACATAGATGAAAGGAGTATCAGCTCAGAGGGCAGTGGAGAGGCAAGGACAGAAATAAAAACTGGCCCTAGGCCTCTAAGGTTCTAACTGACCCACATGCCATAGAAGATACTGTGTGAACTGAAGCGTAGGTATTGAAAATCATTCATCTGCCTCCTCCCAGCTGGCTGAGATGAACCCCATTAGCATCAAAAGGACAATTCAGGGTGAACTTGGGAATGAAGAACTGTTTTTTATCCTTACAAATAAATAGAAGTGACCCCTTTGCTCCTTACCCTCCACAGTTATGTTAGTGTTCTGGATTTTGAATGAAAAAGTGTTCTCAGGAGCAGAAAAGACTCGGTGATTAAGGGTCATAAGTGTCTCTGAGTTAGATCTGAAAAGCTCAGTCAACCATAATAAGCTATAAAAACGCAAAACATGGGCAGTGAGACCTACAGTTTGGCTCTCAGCTATGTTGTTTGTTAAAATATAACCTCTTTGAAACTCATTTTCCTTATTGATAATCCAGGCATAATTATACCAGCCTTATTCTCTATGGTAAGAATGAAATGACAGTATTTGGAAATGTGTGAATATGGGTAAATTAAATAACGCAACAAAAAAGTAGATGGGGTTGACTACTTGTGGTTAAGATCATTGACCCCGGGGCCTGGCATTGTGTGTAGTGGATGAAGCTGCTGCCTGTGACACATCCCTTATGGGTGCTAGTTGCTCCACTTCTGATCCAGCTGTCTGATAATGGCCTGGAGAAAGCAGCAGATGGCCCACGGACTGGGGCACCTGCCACTCACGTGGGAGACTTAGATGAAGCTCACAGCTCCTGGCTTCAGTCTGGCTCAGCCCTGGCCATTGCAGCCATCTGGGGAGTGGAGATGGAACATCTTTCTCTGTCGCTACCCTTCTCTCTCTAACTGAATTTCAAATAAATAAATAAATATTTTTTTTAAAGAAAGATCATTGACCTTGAAATTGAGGCTCTCTGGGTTTCAGTCCAGAGTATAACACTTGTTAGCTTTCCTCATCCATAAATTGTAGATTAAAGAAATAACTCATAAAATGTGTATGTGTGGGTATGTGTACCTGGGAAAGAAATGGGTAGAGAATTACAATCTTATTTATTGTTACTGTGTTACCATTAAACATTTTTTTTCTTTTTCCCATCTAAGAATAGTTATTGTATTATTTAAGGATATAATATTTTTGGTTCATTAGCAAATTTCTGGGACTCTTTCATGAATTTTAGAATCTTTCAGTTTTACAGGGAGTTCAGAAAACATCCAATTTTCTCATTTGTAAATTCCAGCCTCTATGAATAGTTCCAAGGATGAGAACTCCTTCTCTCCACTGGCCTCTTGCACTTCTATACGAGGGGTCTTCAGAAAGTTCAGGCAAATGTGTACTATGAGAAAGCTACACAGGATTTCTAAATATGGTTGCACCAAAATAAAACTTCTCTTTTAATCTCATTTTCCATGAACTTTAAAAAAATAAAAAATATTACTATGAAAGGCAGAGCACCATAGAAAGAGGGAGAGGCAGAGAGGGAGAGAGAGTCCTTCCAGCTGCTGCTTCATGCCCTAGATGGCCACAACAGCTGAGTGTGGACCAGGCCAAAACCAGTAGCCAGGAACTCTATCCTGGTCTCCCACATGGGTGGCAAGGGCTCAAGTAACTGAGGGGTCTTAGGCTGCTTTCTCAGGTGCTTTAGAAGGAGTGAAATTGGAAGCAGAATAGCCAGGACTCAAACCAGACCTCCAATATGGGATTCAGCATTGCAGTCTCTGCCATGCCACAACACCTGCCCCTCCATGTACTTTGTCTAGTACTCTCATAGGTCTACTCTTGAAAGAACCCAGTAACCACTCTGACAGGACAGTCTTTCTGATTAAGCAGAAATTGCTTCCTTGCAACTCTCTCCTGAAAGGAAGACAAATTTGCTCTCCAAGTCATGCAGAGAAGTATGCTTTCATAGAGAACACACACTTGTGTATTGAAGACATTTAGACACTCAATTTGATTTTCTGTACCCAGAGAAATCCTCTACATTTTTGAGTAGAGCCTAACATTACAGGCTTATTAAGGATACTCTTGCTTTTGATCCCAGTAACACTTTGCTTTTTTTTATTAACTGTGGTATTATGAACTATTACCATTAATTTTCTGTTCCTACTATCAAGAGTTTGCATATATTCCCATCAGCCTCTGCCATGAAAAGTTTATCTCACAATGGACAATAGATTCTCACTTGATGAAAATGTTCATTAAACAAATTATAAGAGATGTGGCAATGTATTAAACCTCAATGGATTAGTACAAATTTATTTAACATAGATTTTCAGGAACATATCTTGTTTATTTTTTTTAAGATCAAAGGGAAATGCTGTTTCTAAAATAATAAGTTTGGATTTTGAGTGACTTCTGTGGGTTCAGAACTGCCTGGTATCACTTCAGTTTGCAACTTGATATCTTCCTTCTTATTTTGTCTTTTAGGACTTTCCAGCTTGTCTTTCCTTTTCTTCAAGTCACTCATTTTTCTTGGTACCTCTGTCCAACAAATTCACCTAGAAGATCCCTACTCATCACTAAAAATCATACTTGTATATCACTTGTCTAACAAATCTTCAGAAACTTCCCCAAAGAGAGTTGTTGCTCCTTGCCTCTTGCAGACTTAACATTGGGCCACTTCCCAGTGAATTTTCTGCTTGCAAGTGACTGAAAAATCCTGATTAATTAAAGTATGCATATAGAAAATGTATTGACACAAAATGGGGAAAAATATAGGGAAATACCAGAAGTTGGCCACCACTGGACTCATTGTGTGGCAGAGGGCAAAATACTACAATGTGCTTGGCTTGGGTATAGTCGCCATCACTGAGCCAGGCTACTATTGTGGATGGTGAATCAGAATTATATAAGAGCATGGCAGCTTCTAACAAAAATATTTAGATGTCAGAGCGTGAGAGCACAATTTTCAGGAGAGAAATACGGGGACAGCTATGTCAGAAATCCCATAGATATTCATCTTTACCTGTTTGTTTATATGCTTTTAACTTACTTATATGCCTAGTTATTTTCACAACTAGACTGTAAAACTCTTGAAGGCAATGATTGTATCTTAAGCTGGTGATCTTGTTTTATTTTCAGGGACTAAATATGTGTTTGGTCTGAAACATAGTGAATTCAATATATTTTTTTTAAATAACACTTGTGTTTAGTAACAATTAATAGGCATAACTTGTATTAAGTAATTTGTATTCATATTGTTAGTATAGTTTTTTTGGTGTTTGGAATTTCAGGCAGTCAATCTTCATGGTTAAATTTATAAATTAAAAATAAATCATGATGTACAATGTAATACTTTATCCATTTTAGTATTTTTTTTGTTCTAGTACCATTGGTTGAACTCTGTAATTAACACACAATTATTCTTAGGTGTTTAAATTTTAACTGAAAAGTGATCCCTGTTAGGAATTTGGAAAACATTATGTTGAGTGAAATAAGCCAATCCCCAAGGGACAAATACCACTTGTTCTCCCTGATAGGTGACAACTAACTGACCACAAAAAGGAAACCTGTTAAAGTGAAATGAACACTATGAGAAACAGTGACTTGATCAGCCCTCACCCTGAATGTTGATGAGCAACTTAATATGTTATCCCTCTTAGTATTTTTTTTGTTTGTTCTACTTAATACTTTTGGTTGAATACTGTAATCAATACACAATTCTTCTTAAGTGCTGAAACTTAACTGAAAAGTGATCACTGTTAAATATAAGAGTGGGGATAACAGAGGGAAGAGATGTGCAATTCGGGACATGCTCAAGCTGACTTACCTCAAATGGTAGAGTTAGAAACATACCAGGGGATTCCAATTCAATCCCATCAAGGTGGCATGTACCAATGCCATCTCACTAGTCCCAGTGATCAATTTCTGTTCACAATTGATCATAATGATAGGACTAAGAACCAAAGGGATCACATAAACAAGAATAGTGTCTGCAAATACTAGCTGATAGAATAAAAAAGGGAGAGATGATCCAACATGGGAAGTGAGATACACAGCAGACCCATAGAATGGCAGATGTCCTAAACAGCACTCTGGCCTCAGAATCAGCCCTTAAGGCATGTGGATCTGGCTGAAATGCCCATGAGAGTATTTCAGGCATGGAAAGCCAAGACACTCTGGGGAAAAAAAAAAAAAAAAAAAAAAACTAAATGAAAGATCTCCACGAGTGAGATCCCAGTGGAAAGAACAGGTCATCAAAGAAGGAGGTACCTTTCTCTGAAAGGAGGAGAGAACTTCCACTTTGACTACGGCCTTGTCTAAATATGATCAGAGTCAGTGAACTCAAAAGTCTTCCATAGCCTTGGTAGCTCATGACAAGAGCCTAGGGTGATTACTGATGCCATAAACAAGAGTGTCAATTTGTTAAGTCAACAACAGGAGTCACTGTGCACTTACTCCTCATGTAGGATCTTTGTCCTTAGTGTGCTGTACATTGAGATTTAATGCTACAACTAGTACTCAAACAGTATTTTTCACTTCATGTTTCTGTGTGGGAGCAAACTGTTGAAATCTTTACTTAATGTATGCTAAACTGATCTTCTGTATATAAAGAGAATTGAAAATGAATCTTGATGTGAATGGAAGGGGAGAGGGAGTGGATTTTGCGGGTTGGAGGGACGTTATGGGGGGGGGGAAGCCATTGTAATCCATAAGCTGTACTTTGGAAAGTTATATTCATTAAATAAAAGTTTAAAAAAAATAAATCAAGTATGTTAAGAATTCACTTCTTAAGAATAAAAGGAGACACGAATAATATTTACATATGTAACCAACTTAATACACATGTTCTTCAATAGGAGTTTTGAATTTCATTATCAGACTTTTAGTTCCAGGTACATAGTTTTCAGTAACGTTTTTAGATTACATTCATACTCCCAAAGACCCTTGCTCTCTAGTTAAGTGGAGTAACTTGCTTTTCAAACTGTTTACATCTCTGTTTCTGATACTAGTCTCTTCTGTGGTGTTGGCGCAGTGACATCTCTGAAAACTTGAGTTCTGTTTTGCTGGCATTGGCCTCCTAGATGAAGGTGTACAAACAAAAAACCGACTCATTTGCTTCTTATCACCCAGACTCCCCAGTTCATCCCTGACTTCCTCTGTGTTTTGTGTGCCTTGATACTCACAATTGTGTTTTCCAGGCTTAACTGCTCTGGTTCTTCTAGCCCTAGGAAATGTGATTTTTTGGTTCATCACTTGCATATTTGGGGATCTATGTTTCTCATTGTGGAGGCAGATGGGTTTGCTACAGTGGCTACCAAACTGAGAAGCACTTTCACCTTTAGACACGTATTTGGGCCTACTCCCAACAGTTGAAGAAATCTTCATGGATTGGCCTGGGGTAGAGGTTGCCTGCCCGCAGGTTGATTCATTGCTATGCACTTTCTTTTCTTTTGAGGGCTCAGCACATATATTCTTGGTGAAGTCTTCATTTCTGTAACTTCTCCTTGGAAAGAAAGTACTTGTGTCTCTGCTCATAGATCTCTTTCTGGGGCCAGCACACCAGGATTTAGATCTACGAGTACTGGACCTTGATCGCCGCTGGGTTCTTCTACTGGAGTATGAACCAGCATCTACAAATTGATAGGACTGTCTGCATTTCAAACTTCTTTTTCTAAAGGAACTCAGCTTTCTGCCATCTCTTTTAGAAGAAACGGTATTTTCTGAGATGCAGCTCCAAGAAGGGTCTCTCTTTCGAGATTTGTGACGTACTGAGGATCTTTGTCCAGGCAGTCTTTGAAAGATCACAGATGAAGAATCTGAGTATTTAGTTTCTTCTCCTTCATTTTCCTGGACATTTATTTGCCGACCGTGGCTCAAAACCCTTCTTTCTCTTAAACTGTGTCTCCATGTTTGCTCCTCATTGGAAACTGCTGGAGTACTGGAAGTGCATGTGATAGTTTCATTCTTCCTTGGATCCTGTACATGACCAGGAAGCAACTTTATCCCTTGTGTCTTTTTCTCTTGCATTTTCTTTTTGCACTTTGGTAGGTTTGGGTCCCTTTCTCTTCGGGTAGCCCAATTAAGGAGATTATTATTAGTGGAAATTGTGACTTTATGATCACCTGAGTCTGGTTTGTCTTTGATCCAAATATCAATTTTGCTTGCTGTTTTATGGTGGGCTGGTGAGATTTCAGATTCTTTCTGGGAAGAGTTACCATTGGGAAACTCTATCAAGCCAGATACAGGCCTCTTATTTTTCTGACTCTCAGTGTTCTCAGACTGCTTTGTATCAGTTTGAGTTATTACAGCATGATCCTTCGGCGAAGGCAAAATAGGAGCTGATGCAGTTGACTTCATTTTTGTCCAGGGTTCAGGAGCAGGACACTGATAGATGGCTCGTTGGTCGTATGTCTCCATGTTGTAAGGAGAATGAACAAAACTGATAAATTCATGTAAGAAATGGCGGGTGTGTTGTAGGAGATAAGGCTCCAGAAGGTGAATAAAGGACTCACTGTCTAAATCATATATTGTCATGTGATGGATGATGGCAGCTAGAATATTCTTCACAGTATATCCATAATCTCCATACACTGCTGTTAATTCCCGTTTGAGCCAGGGAACCAGTCGATGTAAGCTACCAGGATTTCTTTTGAAATAATTAGCTGAAAAGAGCTTTTCAACTCTGTAGCCTTGAACATGTGTCACCCAAACTCCAGAATAATACAGAGCTCTTCTAAACTTCATAACCACCTGATCTCTAAAGTGGCCCAGGGACATGGAGTCGGATTGGAACTTCCCAAGGTCTGCAAATTCCTGCAGTAACTCTTGGATAGTCAGCTCTTTCAGTGGCCTGATTTTCCTTGTGCTATTTTCAAAGTTAGGGTTAAGATGATTGTTTTGGGAAAGGCCCACAAAATTTTCATTTTCTGAGGGAAGAAATAGTGATTCTTCTTTGGTATCAATCGCTAGCCTGGTGGGACAACACTGAGAAAGAGAGCAGTGTCTTCTGGATGTTTTCCTTGATCTTGAATACGATGAGCCAGTACCACTCTTACTGGAAGAGGGAGTCCAATTAGCTTCATTCTCAGGACCCTCCACACAGTTAGGACACTTGCAGTGGGATGAGAGCTCTAATGGCATTGCCCTGAACAGCTGCAAGTGAGAAAAATATGGTTCAAATCAAAACCACACCTGGCATGAAAAATACCTACTAAAATCACTACTGTATATTTCTAGATTGCATTTTATCTGCTAAAATCAGTGCTAGAATAAAACTCAGAAAGGAATCATTGCTTAAGTTAATAATAATGGGCTCATAAAGCTCAATATAGATAGAGCAGTAGAGATAAGGGCACACCGATTTTCCTCTTCTAAAATTAGTTTTTGCAAACTCTGAAAGCAAATTGGAAATAAAACATCAAAATTCATCAAAATTTAAATATTTAACCCTCTGATCTAGCAATTCTAACTCTATACATTTAATCTATATATACAAATAACCAGCATACATATGTTAATCTTTTGTTACTCAAAAAAAAAAAAACCTGAAAACAATCTAGATACTCAATAGAGAACTTGTTAAATGATGATTTATCAATTGTATTTAAATTATGCAGTAATTAAAAAAGAAATTTGAGAGGAAATAAGCAGATTTATAGAAGTAAAGAAATAAATAGGAATGCAGAAAAAAAATGAGTTTGGAGATCAATAGTTGCCCATATCTGGTGTTCCTGAACTTCAATTCTAATAGAACTGATAGTTGCAGATGATAGGAAACCAGAAGTAGAGTCTAAATGGATCAAAGATCTAAATATAAGACTGGAAACTATGAAACTGCTTTGAAAATATGGGATAGTCACTTCAAGACTTTGGCATAGGCACCAGGTTTTTATGTAAGACCCCAAAAGGACAGGCCACAGATAGAAAAATAAGATAAGTGGGAATATATCAAAATAAGAAGCTTCTGCACATCAAAGGAAATGACACAGTAAAGTGACAACCATAGAATGGCAGAAAATATTTGCAAACTTATGCATATAACAAAAGGTTAATATCCAGAATATGGAAGGAACTCAAAAATCTCTGCAGCAAAACAATCCAGTTTTAAAAATGGACAGATATCAGAATAGACACTCCTCAAAGAAATGTAAATGGACAACATATACATTAAAAAATGTTCCATGTCAACAGCTAACAGGGAAATGCAAATCAAAAGCACAGTATATCATTTCATTCTAGTTAAAATGGCTATTATCAAAAAGGTAAAATATAACAAATGCTGGAAAAACGGTGGAGAAAAGGGAACCCTTATACACTACCGATGGGAATGCAAATTAGTACAGTCATGTACTGTACAGTCATGTACTAATCAGAATGGAGGTTCCTTAAAAATATAAAAGCAAATCTGTCATTTGACCCAACTACCCCACTTCTGAGTATATGTCCCAAAAGAAGAAATCAGCACATGAAAGAGATACTTGCCCTCCAGTGTTCACTGTGCACTACTTACAATAACCAAGATAGGGAGTCAACCTACCTGTCCATGAACGGATGAATGGATAAAGAAATTGTGCTATTTATAGACAATAGAATATCATTCAGCCATAAAAATAATGAAATCTTGACATTTTCAGTAAAATGAATAGAACTGGAGAACATTATGTTAAGTGAAATAAGCTAGACACAGTAAGACAACATACCATATGTTCTTTCTTATGTGTGGAATTTAAAAAAAAAAAACTAGTCAATCTGAACTTTGAATAGTGATTATCAAAGACTGGAGGTAGGGTGGAGAAAGGAGTGTTGAGAGGTAATGGTAGGCTTCAAATACAATGAAAAGAGAAGGAAATGGAAAGTCTGGTTGCCTGGTTTGATCAGCTCATGTTGTAAATATATATTGGCATATTACACTGTACCCCCATAAAAGTGTAGAAATATTACATATTAATAAAAAAATTAAAAAAGAAAGAAATGTAAGTGGGTAATATAAAATAAAATGTTGAATTTCACTGGTAATCCAAAGTGCAAATTAAAAGAGGATACCTTTAATAAGTAATTTTTTAGAAACCAGGTAGTTTCTAATCTCTATTTTTTTGAAAGATTTATTTTTATTTGAGAGCTAGAGTTACAGAGAGTGAGAGGGAGAGACAGAGACAAAGGCCTTCCTTCCATTGGTCCATTCCCCAAATGGCTGCAACTGCCAGAGCTATGCCAATCCAAAGCCAGGAGCCAGGAGCTTCTTCCTGCTCTCCCACATGGGTGCGGGGGTCCAACTGCTTGGGCCATCTTCCACCGCTTTTCCAGGCCACAGCAGAGAGCTGGACTGGAAGAGGAGCAGCCAGAATGAAAACCAGTGCCCACATGGGATGCCAGCACCATAGGCAGAGCATTAACCCACTGTGCCACGGCGCCGGCCCCAATCTCTATTTCTAAATCATGGAAAAATATCTTTTCCATTTTCCATTAACTTTTTTAATTTCCCTCATTTTAGTGTTAATGTTTAATTAAAATTTAATTCATAAAAAAGAGACAAAATTTATATATACGTGGAAAAATTCTGGTCAGATATATGAGAAATAGTAGTTCAGAGGTGGGTAGCAGAATATGATGGAAGGACAGAAAAAAAGGTATCAGTCATTTCCAACTTATAGTCATGGTGTTTAGTTTTTTGAAATCATGAACATGTATTTATTCACATTTTAAAATCCAGCTAAAGGGGGCCAGCATTTTGGCATAGAGGTAAAGCTGCCGCCTGCAGTGCTGGCAATCCCATATGGGCACTAGTTCGAGTCCCGGCTGCTCCACTTCTGATCCAGCTCTCTGCTATGGCTTGGGAAAGCAGTAGAAGATGGCCCAAGTGTTTGGGCCCTGCATCCGTGTGGGAGACCCGGAAGACTGGCTCCTAGCTTTGGATTGGCCCAACTGTAGCCATTGCAGCCATTTGGGGAGTAAGCCAGCTGATGGAAGATCTCTCTCTCTCTCTGCCTCTGCCTCTCTGTAACTCTGCCTTTTAAATAAATAAATATTTTTTTAAAAAAGCTAAAAATAATATCTTCTAAATTAAGTTGTCCTAAATGTGCTAAATTTGAAAAAAAAATGTATCTTGAAATCTTAGTCTACAGATTTTCTGCATTTAGGGTGGGATGTTTGATTAAAAACTGCTCAGGTTTTTAGTGATGAATATTTCACATTTAGTCTGATTTCATATTTTCTTTTACATTTTTCAATGATGGAATCTATGAATTTCTTAAAGCCATAAAATCCTAGAATTGGGAAGAAAGTCAGAAAACTCTAACAGTTTTCTAAACTTTTTAAGGCAAAGAACTCTTCTCATAAAAGCGAACCCAGAAGTGCAACATGTTAAACTTAGCTCAGCCATGTCAGTTCCCCACTCTCTCTGCACGGCCTACTCCACCCCATCTATAGCACTCAAATGTGGCCCCACAGAGCTCTACTGTCACGAGAGAGCTCATGTTTGCATTACTGGTATCTACTCTACATCTAACTAGTGCAGGAACCAATTGTCAATTGACCCTTGGTTTCTGCTCTAACACTTTCCCACAGATTTATATATTCTAAAATGAACCTCATTCCAATTTATTGGTCATACTTGTTGTAAGTGTAAAAAAGTTTTTTATTGCCTCTAGCTGAAATCTTTCATTAATTTCAGAATATTAGCCTAACTCTGCCCCGGGCCTATTCTCCCATTCTTCTCCATAGCAGCCCAATTCACCCAACTAGGGCAACATCTCATATGTGAATGCAGTTCTTTTATGCCCTTACACACCACTCCTCAGTACACTAGCAATGGGGCTCTGCACCCCAGCTCACTTTCAAATTCCCTAAGGATCTCTTCTATCTGTGCTTGTGCTCCCTCACATGAAAACAAGACTTCATGCCATTTGTAAATTTTTCCCAGAGAGACAATGCTCCTATTTCCTGGGACTCCTTAATTTCCTGCCCAAACAGTACTGTTAGGGTCTGCACCAGTCTTTTTATGAATTCATGCTCATTAGCAGACTACATGGCCCAAATATAAAAACTTAGTAGTGAGGGGTGGGTATGAAGTGAGTGGACAGAATTTTTAAATGAAGATGAGGGTGCAAGAATCTACTTATGGTTCCAGGTGGTAGAGAAAAGGGACAGATGCAAATAAGGGGGTCCTCTATTTCTACTCTTAGGTCTATCCCCCACAGATATTTAGAACAGACCCTGTCCCTAAATGTTTATTTTCCTAATCTTTTCATTTCTAGTTTCTCCAAGCCCATTTTTATATTTTAACCAGTTCTCATGAATATTAGGCCATGAGATTAAAAACAGCCTGTGTCTAGATCCCTCCAAGATATATAGTTCTATTAATTATTACTTTTTAAAGAAATATAGCTTGTCGTATAACTCATTCCTTCTGTTGAGGGTTCTTGCCATCTTTTCCGGACATAATGCTTTCACTAAATCTTCATTCATCTTGAAAAGCAAAAATGACAGAAATTACATTATCTAGCAAATTTACCTCCCAGAGGAATTGGAGGTGTCCACACTCATTTGAGCCTTAGCTGCTGGATTAATTTGGTTGTAATGCATCAGCTCTGTTTTGTTTGCCTTGGAGACAGAATTTAGAACACAGGGCAAGTTCTGTTACGCTCTGCCCCAGATTTGCCACAAAACTTGACATCTTTCATTTCTCAGTAGTGTCCCAGCTGACTTTACTATGCAATCCCTGGGTAATACAGGATCCATGATTCAGAGGGTGCCAGAACTCTAATTTTCTGATAGACCACTTAGAGCCAACAGTGTAACAAGTGATTTGACTCAAAAGAGGAAAAGACTGCTAGATGAACTACGACTTTTTTTGGTGAACAAATTTCCCACAGCAATAGTTGGATTGAAGTTATTTGGATTTCAATTATTTAATTGAAATTTGTAACTTTCTTTTAAAATTTTTATTTTTAACTTAAGAGACGGAGTTCTCCCATTCAATGGTCACAAATGCCAAATGCCTGCAACAATTGTGTCTGGGCCTTCACAAATCCAGGAGTCCAAAACTCAACCTGGTCTTCCCATGTGGGTGGCAGGGACCCAAGTACTTAATTCATCACATGCTGCCTACCAGGGTGCACATGAGCAGCAAGGTGGAATTAGGAGCAAAGCTGGAACTTGAACCAGGCATTTCTGAGATGGGATGTGGGTGTCCTAAGCAGCATCCTAAGAGCTAAACTGAATGCCTGTCCCTCACTTTTTCTGTAAATGAAAGATATTAATAAGCCTGTTAGTGCGTATGCCAGGTGGGTTAATCAACATCTTAGTTGTTTACCAATTTTTTAAATCCAAAATGATTAAAATTTGTGATTTTTCAAAGACCCAGTTGTATGAACAGCACATTTGGAGGTCATTTAAAATAAAATGTTGTTTTTCTGACTGTTGTGCTCCTTTAAGTTTAATCATGCTTAACTCAGGTTACTCAGTCTCTCTGAGACCCAGGATGAAAGGAGTGTAGCTCATGGAATCTTTGGAGAGGATTAGCTGAGCTATACTGTGTTAGTGCTTGACCTGCTAACACAGTGTAGTGTTAATTCAATAAAAGCAGGCATTTTAGTGTTATTTTAAATGGGTTTCATTAAGAATGCCCAAGATGGCTGGCACCGCAGCTCACTAGGCTAATCCTCTGCCTTGCGGCGCCGGCACACCAGGTTCTAGTCCCGGTCGGGGCGCCGGATTCTGTCCCAGTTGCCCCTCTTCCAGGCCTGCTCTCTGCTGTGGCCAGGGAGTGCAGTGGAGGATGTCCCAAGTACTTGGGCCCTGCACCCCATGGGAGACCAGGAGAAGTACCTGGCTCCTGCCATTGGATCAGCACAGAGCAGCGGCCATTGGAGGGTGAACCAACGGCAAAGGAAGACCTTTCTCTCTGTCTCTCTCTCTCACTGTCCACTCTGCCTGTCAAAAAAAAAAAAAAAAAAAAAAAAGAATGCCCAAGATAGTGCATCACCTTTTTCAGAAACATGTTTTGTATGATTGCATAATCCATCTGAAAAGAATCTGATCCCCCTTCAACTGTAGGGCAATGTGAGTACAGAGCCACATATTCCCCTAACCTTCAGATCCATGCTCGCATTATAAAGAGAATGGAACATGGACCCTGTTTCTATTCCAACCCTGGGCATGTTCATAGATCCTTCCCGAGCCTCAGTTTACTCATCTGTGGAGTGAAGCTTACAGAAAGTTCAGACAAGATAACAGATGGTCAAAGTACACTCTCAGAAGATACATACCTATACACAGCGTCTAACATAGGTAAAAAAAATTTTTTTAAAAAATAGCAAATATCTACTTAGAGAGAGAAAGGAATGGAAGGGAAGAGAGCCAGAGGGAGAAGGGGGAGGAACACAAGGAAAGGTCATTCTAGTCTGTTTCAGCTTTTTTATATGTCAGTTCCCCATCGCCCCCTTTTATTACCCCACCATTTTCTTCCATTCCTTTTGGTCTTATTTTCACTTCCTCAACTACAGAATTCTCAGAATTCTGTTACAATTTGGAAGGGAAGAGGTTGCTGGGAGGGGGATGCAGTGGCACCCAAAATGAGAGTATTTCAGGCTTGGAAAGATCTTAAAGTGGCAGTAGCACAATATGATGAACAATCAAGCTAATCAGTGGTAATTAAAGAACAGATCATTAATTTTCCCACCAGACACCCTGGTTAGTTACTTGGAAGATCCATTCGTGGTTTTCTCCAGGTTCCTTGGCTTTAGAGCAGAGTTCCCCTTCTTGAGCACAATTAAGATAAGATGATTCTGTTATGGATTATAGAAAGTTAGGTACCATTCCTGGCCTCCATCCACAAGATGCTAGTAGCAGCCTTCCCACAGCACTATAACAACCAAACATGTCTCTAGATGTTGCCAAATGTTCCCTAGGGTAGGGAAATTAGCCTATCCCCAACCCCTAGCTGAGAACTACTGGTCTACGCTACAAAATGATTGTGTTTGAAACAGTTTACTTCACTGGAGTTAGAACAATTCTACTACTCTGAGCTGTAAGATGTGCGTTTATGAGAGGATCAAGTGTGATGTTGCTAAAAGAACATAAGCTTTGAAACTAAAAAAAAATCTAAACTTGGATTTTGAGTTTTTAAAATTTGGATTTAAAATCTGAATTTGCTTTTTTGTAAACAACTTAATTTCCCTGCTTTTTGGTTTTGCTTTTGCTTTTCTTCTCCTCCTCCTCCTCCTTTTTTTTTTTTTTTTTTTTTTACTGAATCCATATATTAGGACATGGATGGAAGCCTTCTTCATAGCACTTATTGATAAGATTATTCTGGTAAAAAATTTTGAGATTCTGGTCTAGTTTTTTTTTAAATATTTATTTATTTTACTTGAAAGTTAGATTTACATAGAGAGAAGAGGCAGAGAGAGAGAGAGAGGGAGGGAGGGAGGGAGGGAGGGAGGGAGGGAGAGGGAAGAAGAGAGGGAGAGGGAGAGGTCTTCCATCCTATGGTTCACTCCCCATTTGGCTGCAACGGCCTGAGCTGCGCCGATCCAAAGCCAGGAGCCAGGAGCTTCCTCTGGGTCTCCTACATGGGTACAGGGGCCCAAGGACTTGGGCCACCTTCTACTGCTTTCCCAGGCCACAGCAGAGAGCTGGACAAGAAGTGGAGCAGCCGGGTCTTGAACCGGCACCCATATGGGATGCTGGCACTTCAGGCCAGGGCATTAACCCACTGCACCACAGTGCTAGCCCCCAGGTCTAGTTTTCTTAATGCACATTTCCCATGAACTTTTGGAAGACTCCTCATATGATATATGTGTGTCTATTTCTTCTCTATCCTATCAGAATATAGGCTCCATGAAGAAAGAAGATTATATTTGGCTTATATATCATCACTGTGTTCCCATTGTTTAGAACAAGTCAGGCACGCAGAAAGGTCTCATTTGTGTGGTTTTCAGTGTATTTTCTACAAATAGCTCAAAATCTAGTGTCTAATACATACATAATAAGCATCAATGATCATACTTAAAAGTCAGTTCTCAGGTGGGCATTTGGCTTACTACTTCGGATACCCACAACCCATATTGCAGAGTCCCTGGTTTAAGTCCTGGCTACTCTTCCTCTCTTCTAGCTTCCTGCCAGTGGCACCCTGGGAGAAAACAGGTGATGGCTCAAGTACTTAGGTCTCTGCCAACTACATGGGAGACCCAAATTGAGTTCTGTGTTCCTGGTGCAGTCTTACTTACCTTGCTTGTTGCTGGCATTTTTGGAGTGAACTACGGATGAAAGATCTTTCTGTCTGTCTATCTCTCTGCTTTTCAAATAAAATACTTTTATAAATTCCATTTTCATTAGTTGAAGTAGTTAGGCCCTCTGAAGTCACTCTGATCACTGAATTAGCAAAAACTGAACCATCAGTCCTAGGCAAACACATGGTTAATTTCCTTTGAGGCTCTGATAACATTTTCACCCATGGAACAATACAGAACCTTGTTTTATCTGTTTAAAGACATCTTATTAAAAATATATTATTGATTCTTTAGCATTAAACTCATAGCCAAGTGCACTATAACTCACATCTATCTGAACTAAATTCATCTAATATATGTATTTTCTGTGGCATATCATTGTTTTATTTTCTTGTACTTAGGAAAGCTAGACAGCATTTTATATAGCAATGAAGACATTAAAAAGTACAAAACACAAAATTGAGCATACAAAAACACCATGGAAAGGAATCTTGTTTATGTGTGAGTTGAAATAGGAAGGGGAAGTGTTATCCCGTTCTACTTCAGCTGCACAGGTGCAATTTGTGTGACTCAAATTTTTGCTGCTCTGTGCATGTCCACATGATCATGACATTAAAATGCCATCCTCATTGATTTGGGGGGTTACAAACAAATTTTAGAAAGTGAGAAGACTTATAAATACAGAATCTGCGAAGAATGAGAGTTGGTTATATTTGTGGCAAGGTCAGCTTCTGATACAAGTAAATTCTTACTGACTTAGTGGACAAGAAGATTAAAGAAGCCTCCTCTCAACCTTGGTAGTTTCCTTTTTATACCTAGCAACAGAACATGGCTAATCTCCCGAAGGTAACTTCTTCACCAGCCCACAGGAGGAAATGGTGACTATGACTTCCTGATTTGTTCCAGTTCCATGTTTATTGTGAGCCTTTATTCTCCACATATTTGGGTGTTTTCCAGTTAAATTTCTGTTGTGCATATCTAGTTTAATTGTGTTGTGACCTGGGAGCATTCTCTTTTTGATTTCTATCCTTTAAAATTTGTTAAAGTGCTTTTGTATGGGCCAGAATATGGTCTATCTGTCCACATTCCCATGTGAGCTTGAGAAGAACATATAATCTGGTGTTGTTGGATGGAGTATTCTATAAATGTCACATTGATCAAATTGATTGATAGAAAGGCTTAGATCAACTATATCCTTATGGATTTTCTACCTGCTTAATCTATCAATTACTGAAAAAAGGAGTGGTAGTAAAAACTCTGACTATACTAGTACATTTTTTTCTCCTTAGGGTTCTACTGGTTTTTATTTCATGTATTTTGATGCCCTTTTGTTGAGTGCATGTCTTCCTGGAGAATTTATACCCTTGTCATTATGTAGTGTCTCTCTTATCTGATAGTTTTCCTTATCTGAAGTCTGAAAACAATATATGTATCTTAGCTTTTTCTTTTTTTGACTAACGTTAGTATGGTATATCATTGCTCTTTTTACTTTTTTTTAAGGATTTATTTATGTATTTGAAAGGTAGAGTCACAGAGAGGCAGAGGCAGAGACAGAGAGAGAGGTCTTCCATCTGTTGGTTCACTCACCAAATGGCTACAACGGCCAGAGCTGAACCAATCCAAAGCCAGGAACCTGGAGTTTCCTCTAGGTCTCCTACATGGGTGCAGGAGCCTGAGGACTTGGGCCATCTTCAACTGCTTTCCCAGGCCATAGCAGAGAGCTGGATCAGCAGTGGAGCAGCCAGGACTTGAACTGGTATCCATATGGGATGCAGGCACTGAAGGTGGCAGCTTTATTTGCTATACTCAGCACCAGTCCCCCTCTTTTCACTTTTAATATTTTATATTTAAAGTGGGTTTCTGGTACTCAGCAACTAGTTGGTTCCTATTTTTTTATCTACTCTGACAGTCTCTTTTATCGGTGTATTTTAGACCCTTTGTATTTAGAGTGATTATTTATATAGTCAGATTATTACTTATCATGTTTTTACTGGTTTTCCATTTGTTGAAATTGGCTATTTTTTATTTTTAATACTACATTTTGATTCTCATAAATACCTCATGAGGAAACTATCCTGTACTAATCCATATTTAGAGATAAACCAAATCTATAAAAGACAAAATGACACGGCCAGAATTTGGAACTTATGAATGTTCTTTATATAACTAAACACTATCTCCTATATACTTAGAAATTTCAGCAATGAAACTCTGATAAAGCCCCCAAACCAAGAAAAACTATACTCCCAAAGTTTCTGAAATCTTTATGTTTCCCCAATCTTCCTTCTCTCCAAAACCAATTTGGGATGGAGATGTTAAGAGCACAGCATCTTTTCTCTGGTTAAGCCTAAACGGCATGGGTTAAATAGCAGCCAGTTATTTAATATTTCTTAAGAGGGTTAGCATAAGGACAAGAGTATAAGGAAAAACAAGTTTTTACTTTACTCATGGAAGACTAGAATTATCCAAGGAAACCAAGCATCTGGTTTTCAGGGTGCCAGGTTTCTGAAAGATCAGGAAAAAAAAAAATTTTAGCCCTACGTTCAGCCAGGCTGTTCAGTTTTATTTTCCCATTGATTGAGGTCATTTAAAATGAAGTGTTACAACCTGGCTTTTGAATCACCATCTATTTTTCTATAAAAGCGCCTGCTACTGCTTCCATAGGGAAGAGAGGAAAGATAGGACTGGCCTTGAGCCCAAACCATAATTTTAGTAATTACTAATCCAAGTGACTACAGCCATAATTGAGTCATTCAAAGCCAAATGGTAGCAATAATTATTTTGTCAAATTTGAATAAAAGAGCTTTTTTGGCGGGAACAGGACTAGTCGAGCTAAGGAGGCCTGAACAGCCAGCCACAGACAGGGAGAACTTTACCAAGCAAGCAGAGTCTTCCCGGCACCGTGTTCTCTTGTGTGACAATGATAGATGTTCCTCGTAACAGATTATGGCCTTGTCACACTTAAACTAATCTCTCTTTGGGTTTTCATGCCCAACTCATTCCCTGGGGCAACAGTCATCAATTTACATGGAGAGGTACCCAGAGAAACACAATAGCTATTTATTACACTTGCTCCCAGTGTATACACAGTGACTTCAAGGCAAGCATGGATCCACACTTCAATGGGGCCACACCTCTGTAGTATCATAAATAGTGTCAAGAAGTGTTGTTAAGAAAATGGATGGATGAAATGCCAGTGAGAGACTCAAGTGAAATATAGGAGCCAGTGAACTCCACCCACACAGGACCACCTCAGTGTGTATAGGAACTCAGCATGGCTTAGACATTACCCAAACTGCCCAGAGCTACCTGCTCACCTGTGAATGGCTACCTCAGCATGCTAA
This sequence comes from Oryctolagus cuniculus, assembly GCF_964237555.1. Taxonomy (NCBI): domain Eukaryota; kingdom Metazoa; phylum Chordata; class Mammalia; order Lagomorpha; family Leporidae; genus Oryctolagus; species Oryctolagus cuniculus. The sequence goes on along the minus strand of NC_091432.1, from coordinate 208,080,890 downwards.
CTGGAGAAACAAAAGCTACATTAAGTTAGGGAGGCAGAAGCCAGAGGGGCAGAGTTCATGTGCTTAATTCCTCTTTTTTTTTTTTTTAACTAACCAACCACAGTCTGTGAATCCAATTATTTATTTTATTACAGACGTATTGCATATTCTCCCTTCTCAGGTTCTATACTCCACTCGGATTAGGCAGCACTGTCTACTCAAGGCTGTTTGCCACAGCTTTTCTAGGGAACTTTCCTTCCCCAAATCATGCATTTCTCAGACGCTGCTGAAAATGCAGAAGAAACTGCCATTTTCTTTGATGGTCAGAGAATGCATTGGGAAGCAAATCCTCCCACGTCAGTGGATTCAAAGTCCAAGGTCCTATCCCTTCAAAAGGGTTGGGATTCCTCCCCCTTTCCAAATCTAATTTGAATGCAACCATTACTTGTTTGCTGTGAATAATTTTGCATGTCTCCCAAAACATTTTTGCATCTTCCTATTCTTGTCAGTATTACAATCTAGAACAAGGCTGACAAACTACGCCTTTAGTTCTAACCAGGTCTCCTCCTATTTTGGTAAAGAAGGTTTTATTGGAATGACTGCAGCACATCCATTTGTTTGCTTATGTCTGTGGATGCTTACTGCTCTTAAGTTGTTACAGAGGCTGTGTGGCTCATAAGTTTGAAAGTATTTACTGTCCAGCCCCTTGCAGAAAACATTTATAGAATTCTGATCTAAAATGTGATCACCATCCATTTGAATAATTTCCATAATTTTTTCCTCAACAAATATTTTCCTCTTTTGCAGATACTCCTGTCATTTTCATAGAGTAAGCTAGAATTAACTATGCACATCTTATCCTGGATAGCTTTACATACCTTTTTCCCACGTAAGATTCTTCTCTTTATGTTGATATCTCCTGTCACTTTTATACAGCTAACTTGAATTGATCTATTTTACCCTTCTTACTATTAAATTTCCACTAAAATTGCTTCAAGTATATAACTGGAGTGACTTTTAATCAAAAATGGTATGAAAGCTGCCCAAGATGCCAATAAAGGATGGGAAAGGGAGAGTTATGAGTAAAATCCAGAAGTTTAGAAAAAAAAAAGTATGTGTATTTCAAAGTTAACACTATTCATCATATTTCTCAGTTACCAGTTTGATAAAGCTTTAAACTGAAGCCAAAGCTACCCTTACAGACAGGTTGATTACCTTGCAAACTTCAACCGTTAAATCAGAAAATAAAACTAATTTAAGAATTTAACAATAACAGCAACCAAAAATACAGAAACAAGGTGAAATAAAGAGAAAAGCAAAGAATCCTGAACCAGCAACCAGAAAGATCATTGGTAAATAAACTAGAGATGGCATAAAAATAATAATGAGAAAATGATTTCAAGAAATAAGTAAAATTCAATCAGTTAGAGAAAATCATAGCTGTAGTACTTTGCTGATATAATCCATTCTCTTTCTACATGGCCATACAGCGGTGAGACCACCTCGGGAGAAAGCAATCCCTACTGAATTTAAACAGGACTTGCCTCATGTACTTGTTATGTTCTCATCCTTCCCATTCCTCTCCTGCCTGTCTTGCTGCAATTGATACAAAAACAGTGATTTTGTGCTGGGCTACAAATTCTGGGTGGCTGTGCCATAGCATTCCTTTAGCATATCAATAGGAACTTGTCTTCTCTGAGCCTGGTAACACACAAAGGATAAATTTTCACCCCAGGAAACACTAGTATTAGGTCATGTAAAGTAATGCATGAATTTTCTCCTTAGGCTTCATTTGCAATAAGACACTTAGGCTGTGAACAAAGGAACATTTTTCATGAATAAAATTTTGGGAACTTTTACTAACCTTCACGTGGGATTTTTAAAATTCTCTCCTAGATCGCTGTACTCATATCACTTTCTATTTCCCAGATTTTAGAACGTTGCAGCTCAAAGGGAACTCGGAGTCTCGTCATTTTTTGTCTTGATACTTTTCACATGCTGTCCCTGCAGCATGGGGTGGCATTCTATTCTGTGCTTGGCCACCTCTCACTGCACACTTCAGCATGTGTTTCACAGCCCTTTTACGGTCTCTTCCTGACCACTTGAGGGTGTTGCATGTATTTCCTCTGTAACTTCCATAAATCTTTGTGTCTTTATGCATATTAGTGTCAAGATGCCTCTGGGGTTACTGTTTAGGACATTTTCTGAAGCCCCATTGGCCTGGGTTTGAATCTGTTTCACCCCGTCACAGATGTCTGACCTCCAGGGATCCACACATCAGTTTACACATCTGTGAAAAAAAATATGTGTAAGGTATATGGAATGGTTTCTGTACCTAAGTAAATGCTATAATGTACTGGTTACATTAAGGTAAAAGATAAAATAATTGCAAGTGTTTTAAACTTCTGCTTTATATTATGAGCTCTTTGAAACAGGATGTTATTAATTTGTTCAAAGAATGAAAAAACACTTCACGCTTTTAACAAATTTAGTGAAGTGTAAGAAAACTTCACAAAAAGAAAATGAATATTATGAAAAAACCATGGATTTAAAAAAATTTGTGAACCAAAATAAATTTTTTCTTCTAATTCCATTTTTCCATTAACTTTTTGAATAATTTAGATGCCATAAAATTTACCCATTTTAAATATATAATTCAATATTTTTAAGTAAAAAGATCTCAAAGTAGTATAACAATGACCACCATTGAGTTTTAGACCATTTCTATCACCTCAGTAAACTTTATTATCTCCACTTACAGTTTGTTCCTTTTCTCTTTCCTGTTTTATGATTGAGGAAACTATTACCCAGAGAAATTATTTGATGTCCTCAAATAATAGAAACAAGTGTGGTAAACAAGTCTAGAACTCAAGACTCTTGGTATCCTCTGTGTCCAAACCCATCTCACTATACCATGCTCTCTGCCAGGATAAAAGCAACAAGCATTAAATTTAAGTACCAGGCATTACACTGTCTTTCTCTATAAACAATAGTCATATTATCACTGTTGTTATTAGCATTTTCATCATTATCATTGATGAGCATTATAATATACAAGACTCATTGTCTATCTGTCTATGCATTATGCAGTATAAATTATATCCTTTGAAACAGAGGCCACCACACCATGTGGCAGCTCCAACCATTCCTGCGTCACAAATGTGCTCAAAGACGTTGCTGTTAGAGCCAGGCCATTTCCAGATTATTTGCCCAGCTGCCAACTCAGCAAACTCCATTTGGAATCTTAAACTCTATCAATAAAATGGTGATGAAAACAGGAACATACATTAGAAATCTCAATCCCACAGGGGGCAGGTCATTGTAGCCAATTTTTTTGCTTAACAAAATAACATTGAGGAATAGAAAAATGGAAACAAAGAAAAATCAATAAGTCTGAAGTGAAGTCAAAAGCAGCGTGGCTTCTTTTCCTTGATTGGATTTGATTTTTGATATGTGAAGCTTTCTCTACTAATCAAGATATCATTAGGTATTAAAGGTCTATGAATAGTGAAGTGCTTTAGTCCCAGAACACCACCTAGATTTTCCGCACTGTTGTCTGTGCAGGGCAAAAGTAGATTTTCCATAAACTCTGTGTACCAATGATGTTTTGGTTAATGCATTGAGCATTAACCGAATGGACTAAGTCAGCTCTCAGACAGCTGTTCATTACTCACTAATCAAAGATGATTATTTTGTGAAAACAAGCATTTTTCAAAATACTTTAGCAGAGATCTACTCAAAAAGAAGATAATGCTGGCAGATCACAATGAAAATAAAAAGTGGATGTGTAGTCCTTACATCATGCTAATTAACAGCTTGGCTGTTCTAACCTTGAAAGCACTCCGTTATCACAGGCCAAAATCCTGGCCATCAACATTTTTGTAATGCAGCTGGCACTAAAAAAATCATACAAATAACTTCCAGCAAAGGCTAATGGAGACAGACACTAATGTCCCAGACCAGATTGAAAATGGAAAACTGGAACCCAAAGCAATTAGACCTTTCATTATGGAAAAAGTAACTATGGCCATTCAAGAGTGACACGATTAAGACATCCAATTGCTTCTCGCAAATGCACTGCCACCATCTTTCATTCTGCTTCGTGTGAGGTTGAACCTTCACCTTGTCAAAAAATCCGTAGGGATCTGTGTAACAGTTCTGGCAGCGGTGCGGCAAGAGATGATGAGAATGCTCTATTTATGGATGGCATTGCTAACAAGGATGCTTCCCTTTATACATACACTTAACATTTTGTGCATGTATTTAAGGATCTGGCAAACTCTGAATTCTATTTAGGTGGGTTCCTAAGGTAAGAATTTTAGTAAGTATAAAATATGTGATATAAAAAGATTGTCCAGGGAGGAATTTAAAAAAAAAGTGCAGAAATTACCAACCTGAATAAAGCAAGCAAATTCAGCAAATATCTAGTGCCTGCCTAATAAAGGCCACGTACAGTGCTAAGGTCTGGGGCATATAGGCAAAGAAATCACTTGGCCTTTGAGAATTTCCTGTTTTAACAGAGAAGGTATTTTGGTAAAGAGATAAATTCCATATGAAATATTAACTGTTGAGACAGTGAAATGGTCAGACTACAAAAGAGAAGTGGAATACAGCATTGAGATGAAAGCTGGAAGAAGGGGTAACGAGGCACTGAATGAATGACCTCGGGGAGGTCACTCTGGGTTTCAGTTAATACAGCGCTGTGCTTGCGTTTCTGGAACTTAGGATATTTCTGTTACCCCACGCCATGACCTGTATCAACCACCAGCTCCTGTCACAGAGAAGCGGATATGCATTTAATGTTATGTTTATGTAGGTGTGTTTGTTGCGGGGTAGGGATGGCTATGAACCATCTTTCTGCGGATGAAAAAGAGAAAAATCTCAGGATTGAGTTTTTTTGTTTGTTTGTTTGTTTTGACAGGCAGAGTGGACAGAGAGAGAGAGAGAGAGAGAGAGAGAAAGAGAGAGAGAAAGGTCTTCCTTTGCCCTTGGTTCACCCTCCAATGGACGCCACGGCCAGTGCACTGCGGCCGGTGCACCGCGCTGATCTGATGGCAGGAGCCAGGTGCTTCTCCTGGTCTCCCATGGGGTGCAGGGCCCAAACACCTGGGCCATCCTCCACTGCACTCCCTGGCCACAGCAGAGAGCTGGCCCGGAAGAGGGGCAACCAGGACAGAATCCGGCACCCCGACCGGGACTAGAACCCGGTGTGCCGGTGCTGCTAGGCGGAGGATAAGCCTGTTGAGCCGCAGCGCTGGCCTGTAACTCTTTCAAACAATCTTAAAAAAAATGGAGATTAAATAGACCAGCACAGATAATTGTAATTTACCACAGGGGTTGAGTAAACTTATTTGTACATGCCATTTGCCTAAAATGTAAATAATGTGTATCTATATTTCACCCCATGTTATAATCACATTAGCTAAGAGTACGGAGAGTGTTACTCCAGATATCTGTGTCTAACAGGGTTGACTGATGGTGGCTGTATTAGTTCCCCGCTGCTGCTTTAACAAATCACATACATTCGTGGCTCAAAACAGTGCAAATTTATTATCTCACATTTCTGTAGTTCAGAAATCCAAAGTAGGTCTCTCGGGGCTAAAATTAAGGTGTCAGCAAGGCTGCGTTCTTTCCAGAGGCTCTGGGGAGGAGCCATGTCCTTGCCTTGCCTACCTTCCAGGTATAGAGGTTGTCTGCATTCCTTTGGTCCATCTTCAAAACCAGCAGCATCTTCAAATCTCTCTCTAGCCTGATTCTCCTGCCTTACATTTTTACCTCCAAGGGCCTTTGCGATTACAGCAAGCACACCCAGATAATCCATCTCCCCATTCTCAACTCCATAATTTAATCATCTGTGCCACATAAGGTAATGCATTTACAGGTTCCAGAGATTAGAGTACGGTGTGCTGGCCGCGGCGTCCATTGGAGGGTGAACCAACGGCAAAGGAAGACCTTTCTCTCTGTCTCTCTCTCTCTCTCACTGTCCACTCTGCCTGTCAAAAAGAAAGAAAGAAAGAAAGAAAGAAAGAAAGAAAGAAAGAAAGAAAGAAAGAAAGAAAGAAAGAGAAAGAAAGAAAGAAAGAAAGAAAGAAAGAAAGAAAGAAAGAAAGAAAGAAAGAGTTACAAAGAGAGAGAAGGAGAGACAGAGACAGAGAAAGAGAGATCTTCCTTCTGCTGATTCACTCCCAAACGGTGTACCAGCAGGAGCTGGGCCAATCCAAAGCCAGGGTCAGGAGCTGCTTCTGGGTCTCCCACATGGGTGCAGGGGCCCAGGGATGTTGGCCATCTTCCACTGCTTTTCCAGGCACATTACCAGGCAGCAAGATCAGAAGTGGAGCACCCCAGACTCAGTCTGGTGCCCGTATGGGATGCTGGTGCTGCAGGCCAGGGCTTTAACCCACCACGCCACAGCGCTGGCTCCCTCAACTCCATTCTCACACTGAAGCTGAGATTTCTCTTTCAGGACTTTGGATTACTTGGGTATCTCTCCTGGGGGAAGACCCAAGTTGTAGTTCCTAGTTACCTGGTAATTAGCTAGCTGTTCTACCTTGGATGTTTCCCTTGAATTCTATCTCTAAGATGTACTTCCTTACCTAGCTAGAATAGATTATCATAAATAGAGAACTACTAATTCTTACCTGCTCTTACAAGCCATCCTTCTTTCCATTTTTCTCCTCCAGGTGCTTATCCCTTTGTAAGTATTATATGCACATAAATAAGAGGTAAATTATATATACATGTATATGCATATATATATATATATAAATCTTATGCACTTAAATACATGATTCTGAAAAAGACTGCACAGTCTTCACCAGAGTAAACAAAAATGGTCCATGGCACAAAATAGTTAAAAAATCATTGTGTGAACCCAAATTCTGATGATCCTGGCTCATTCAGAGTCTATGCAGGTGTAGGAAGAAACCTGACTTCAGAGGCTGGCTCAGCACTTCCCACGTGACAATGGGCAAACTGCTTAACTATGGTGAACATTTTTTCCTCATCTGTGAAATGAAAGTGATAATAACAAATTGAGGGAGTCAAGGTACATGAATAAAGTAATGGAAGAGCCGCACCTGCATACATAGTAGATACTTAGAAAATGTTCGTTTCTTCTCTGTTTTGCTTCCTCTAGAACTGTTTAAATAGCCTTTCTCAGCTGATAGAATAACAACATTTGTATCAATTTGTTTCCTTTAGGAAATAGTACACTTTCCAGCAATCTCTTACTTGGAATTTTGCCAGCTTGGAAATTATTTTTTTCAGATTTTATTTATTTATTTGAAAGGCAGAAATTACACAGAGTGAGGAAGATACACATACATTCAGAGACAGAGACAGAGTGAGAGAAAGAGAGAGTGAGTCAGTCTTTCATCTGCTGGTTTGCCCCCCAAATGGCCTCACTGACCAAGGCTGGGCCAGGCAGGAGCCAGGAGCCAGGAGCCAGGAGCTTCTTCCAGGTCTTTAATGTGGGTATAGGGGCCTAAGCACTCGGGCCAGCTTCTGCTGCTTTCCCAGGCACTTTAGCAGGAAGTTAGATCTGAAGTGGGCCAGCTGGCACTCTAGCCAATGCCCATATGGGATGCCATGACTTTACCTGCTATGCATGGCGCTTGCTCCAGCAGGAAGATTCTTGTCTCATTTTCTCTTCCAAAAAAGAAAACAATATCACATGAGTATGCAAAGTATCCTGGACTAGGAGACCAGCGACTCCTTTTCCTCGGCAGCCATGTGACCTGAGCATTCAGTGTTTTAGATTCTGTTTCTAAAAAGCAGACAACCTAGAGCATGTCCACTTTTGCCATTTTTTAAAGAACTTTTCTATTATTTGTTAATATTTTCTATTATTTGTTGATATAAATGAGTGTTCCTAATAAATCAGTGTTTTTATTCCAAAAGCACTCTATTTGTTATAAAAGTATTCATTTCCTTGAATTTTATTAACCAAATATAAATAAATATAATGAGAAATTCATTTTCATAACTAAATGGAAAATTCCATTCAGATTTTTGTAATGTCATAAATAACTAATAAATTGCTCCACTCCTTTGCCACTGCCATCTCCATTACCATTTTTCAAAACCCTAAGTGCCAGGGTACAATACAGAACTGGACATTTCTGAAGTTCTTTCATTTCCAAATTCTGTTAAAATTCACGAACAACCTTAGGTGCGTTATCTTTAATCCACCTCAGTAATATTTTAAATTGTCCCTCAGTTTTCAATCATATTAACAAGAATGTCCTGTGGCTTTAAAGATTGTTAGAAAAATTAAGAATATGTTGGTTCCCATGTACTGCGTTTCAGTTAGAATTATGTTTACTCTGCCTTTAGACATTCAAGCTCGTGTACTGAACAGCCAATGACCCTGATTACTGTACTTTGAATGACTGTTTAGAGACCTACATTACTGGGACTCATTAAGGACATGTGCTGCTTAAAACCTGTCATTTGAAAGGACTGCTGCTTTTCTTCAGTTTTTTTTTTTAATGGATAAAATAACTAGAGACGCATATGATACCGCCTTCCCACCATCCAGTTTTACTGTTGTGCTCAGAGAAAAATCACTCTGTTGAAAAGAGTATATTTTTCTAAGCCATGATTTTGTAAGATATAAATAATATGTATTTTTTCAAAGCTCATTGGTATTAGCTCTTTTGGTTTTAAAATTTTATATAAGCTACATCATTCTTCTTTTTTAGATTTATTTATTTGAGAGGCAGAGTAACACAGAGAGAAAGGGAGAAACAGAGAAAGGATCTTCCATCCACTGGATCAGTCCCCAAATGTCTACAGTGCCCTGGGCTGGGGCAAAGTCAGGAGCCTAGAAGTCTATTCCAGGTCCCCCACATGGATGGCATCCCATGCCCTTGAACCATCTTCTGCTGGTTTCCCAGGCACAGAGTGGGAAGCTAAATCAAAAGTGCAGCAATGGGGCTGGCGCTGTGGTGCAGCAGGTTAATGCCCTGGCCTGAAGCGCCGTCATCCCATATGGGCACCAATTTGAGTCCCAGCTTCTCCTCTTCCAATCCAGCTCTCTGCTATGGCCTGGGAAAGCAGTACAAGATGGCCTAAGTCCTTGGGTCCCTGTACCCACATGGGAGGCCTGGAGGAAGCTCCTAGCTCCTGGCTTTGGATCGGCGCAGCTCTGTCTGTTGCAGCCAGTTGGGGAGTGAACCATCGGATGGAAGACCTCTCTCTGTCTCTCCTCTCTCTGTGTAACTCTGACTTTCAAATAAATAAATAAATCTTAAAAAAAATAAAAAAGAAGTGCAGCAGCTGGAACTTGAACCTGTGCTGTAGTAAACAGCACAGCTTAATCCACTGTTCCACAGTACCATCCCCCATACTTTAAAAAAAAATTTATTTATTTGAAAAGCCGAGAGAGAGAGAGATAACTCTCATTCTCCAGCGTATTCCTCAAATGGCTGCAGCAGCTAGGGCTAAGCCAGGCTGATGTCAAGAGCCAGGAATTTCATCCTCGTCTCCCACTTGGGTGGCAGGGACTCAACTACTTGAGCCATAATGTGCTGCTTCATAGGCTTATTATCAGAGAGCTGGATCAGAAGCAAAGTAGCTAAGACTCAAACTGGCACTCAGATATGGGAAGCAGGTGGGCAAGCAACAGCTTAATGCATTGTGCCACAACAACTACATCAAGCATCATACTTCTTGGTTATTTTGTACCTTGCTGTTTTATGTTCAGTGTTATATTTTATGCTTCGAGATTTATCTACATTGATACTTATATTAGTCAGCTTTTCATTACTACAATGAGATACCCAAAACAACTAACTTTATAAAGGCAAGAGTCTTATGTTGGCTCACAATTCTGGAGATTCTAGTCCAAAATTAGGGATGCTATTGGTTGGTCTTGATGGAAGATAGCAATGGTGGAGTATGGGTGGAGGAAGGATTACATGATGAGCTAGGAAACAGGGCCAGTGACTGGGCCCAAATTAGGCTTCTATAATAAACTCTCTTGTGAGAACTACTTTCTCAGGGAATGCCCTGAATGACCTAAACATTTACCATAAGGCCCACCTCCCACACACCATAATTGATTGTTCCCACCTGCTTAGTACCATTAACTCAAGACTTTGAGATTTAAAAACCTGCATATGTTTTGGACCCAAATCATGTTCATGCCATAGCGATGGGGCAGGTGTTTAGCCTAGTGGTTATGAAACTGGTTAAGATGTCCACATTCCCATTAGAGTGTCCGGATTCATTTCCCAGCACTGGCTCTTGATTCTAGCTACCAATCAATGCAGACTCTAGGAAGCAGCAGATGTCAGCTCAAGTGTTTGGGTTCTTGCCACGAATGTGGGAGACTTGGATGGAGCTTCCAGATTTGGCATGGACTACCTCTGGCCATTATAGACTTTTTTTTAAAAGGATTTATTTATTTAACAGGCAGAGTTAGAGACACAGAGAGAGATCTTCCATCTGCGGGTTCACTTTCCAAATGGCCACAATGCCTGGAGCTGGGTCAATGTGAAGCCAGGAGCCAGGAGCTCTTCCAGATCTCCTATGCTGGTGTGGAGGCTCAAGCACTTGGGCCATCTTCCACTGCTTTCCCAGGTCATAAGCAGAGAGCTTCACGGGAAGTTGAGCAACCGGGACACAAACCAGCACCCATATGGAATGCTGGTGCCACAGGTAGAAGCTTAACCTACAGTGCCAGTTCCCATTATAGACATTTGAAGAGTAAACTAGTGGGTGGGGGTTCTCTCTCTCTCTCAGTGTGTGTGTATGTGTGTGTGCCTCTCAAATAAAATAAGAAAACATAGATATACATGTTTATTTTAACTGAAATTATATTCCCTTGCATGTATGTATTCCATGTTCACTCTTATAATTGATGCCAGCACCCTAGTGCCAACTCAACCCCATGTAAACAGACTAGGGCCCCATCAGTCTACCATATGAAGCCAAACAGGCATGCCTTCGAATATGGATTAACAAAACAAACAAAAACAAACAAAAAATGATACCTCAAGTCAAGAATTTTACTGTTCCAAATATAAATTGTCCTATTATTTTTCAGTTCTCTCTAAGTCAATATAGAAAGAAAATAGAATATTTCATATCTACAAAACACCTAGAATATTGCCAATATGTAAAGTATATTATTTTCATTGTAAAGGGCAGGGCAGGACAGACCTCAATAGCTGCCTAACAAAGGAATGGAAATGCAAAGATAGGAGACTGACGGCATGTAGGCATTTCTCCTGCAAGTTTTCATAACTTCACCCAGCTAGAACCCAAACTGTATAATTAGGAAATCAAATTTGCATTACTTAAATTACTTTGCAGTGACTAGTATTTTGTGATCCTAAAATCCTCTAGTCTTAACTTTTTTTTCATCGAAGCAATTGCTTTTTTCGTTAATGGAAATTTTATTAATTATGGTGTTATTCAATTATAGTATGTAGAGAGTATTTAGAGTTTTTTGGAAAAATAACACAATCTTGTGTGAAATGATTTATTAATGATTTAGGTCATTATGAAAATTGCTTTCATAATTATCACCTCTACTTACTTTATTTGTCAAATGCTGTCTAGTGATTCTAGGAAAATTTAAATTTAGGATTAACTCTAAAAAGTTGATGGCTACTAGCCAAGCAGAAGTGACTTCTGAACTAGTTGCACAGTTACTAGGGATGATGATCACTCTTCATTTTCTCTTGAAACCGATCAAAACATGAAAGGAAGGCAAAACAATTATTTAAGAGCAAAACGCAGATTGTAAAATGACAATTACCAATGTAGTTGATTTTATATAAATGCTATGATGAGTATTTTTAAAGTAAAAGAGTTGCTTTTATTCATTATTTGTTTTGTATTAATACACTGTAGGAGGAACAAGAATAATTTCTTTTGCTCAATATCATCTGCATTATTTTTAATCCATAATAAATGAATTATTAGTCCTATTCCTAAGTTTGTTCTGAGATTTTATTAATTGGCTTTGAAAGAAATTTGGAAACATGGCTCAGGCATTTCCCTCTTTCCCCCACATTCACACATACGATAATTACAAGTGCACTGGGAAAGGATTCTTCCCTATTAATGAAAGATGACAGTCTAAATGTAATTATTTAAGATTTTGATGTCAAAGTGTTAGTCTAATACATTGAGATTTATCAAATAAACTTATTAGATATTAACATTTTAAAAGATACACAAAATGAACATTTGGCATAGAGTTAAGATCCCACTTGGGACTACCATATTCCATATAGGAGTACCTGGCTTTGAGTCCCAGCGCCTCTCCTGATTCCAGCTTGCTACTCCTGCACATCCTGAGAGGCTGCAGGTGATGGCACAGGTAATTGGTTCCCTATCAACTGTATGGAAGGCCTGGATTGAGTTCCTGGCTCCTGGCTTCAGCCCAACCCAGCCAGCCATTGTCATTTGGGGAATGAATCAATAGATCGGAGCTTTCTCTCCCATGCTTGTGCACTCTCTCTCTCTCTCTCTCTGCCCCTTTACATAAATAAATAAATCAAAATTTACAAACAATATACATGTCCAATGTCTTAATCCAATCCCTACAGCTTTTCAATATTTATGTAGAAACAAATTACCTAAAATAAATTCTACCACTTAAATTTATGCCTTAAGGGCTCTCTTTATCATTACAGTTGAGAATTAACAACAGAATAACACATTTGTATTATTATAAAATTCACAAAACTTAAAAGGCTGTAACCAGACATTCAACTACTTGTATAATACTTCAGCCAACTGTTGAACGTCTCAATGCAAAATCAGGGCAAAAGTAATAAAATGTTGATTTTTAGCTTGTCACATCAAGGAGAAGATGGGAATCATAGCAAATAGGAGTGAAATAATGAGGGGGACAGGAAAGGGAGGAGAAGGAAACAGAGAATCAAATTCATAAAAGGAAAATTATTTGTGTATGATAACATCTGAAAGTTTATCATTCTGTTATGCACTTTGAAGATAGGATATGAATGAGAGAGAGGTTGTCACTTTGAAGAAAACAGTGACAAAATGTCTGTATATGTTATTAACTAGAACTAAATATACATGTACTCTGTGACACAGCAATTCTACCCCTGGGTAAATACCCAACACAAGAAGGCATCTACAAGAATGTTCATTTTGAGATTTGATGATTGTTTACAGCCCTGCTCTCTATTGTTGGAGAACAGTGTTTTTTCTTCTCCTTTACTTAGTTCAGGGTTAATATTATAAGTATAAAATAAACTGAAGGTAGATAATTGTAAAAATTAAATGAAAGAGTAAGAAAGGAAGAAGGGCGAGTGGGAGCGTGGGCGGAAGGAAGGTGTAGTGGGAAGTATCACTATGCTCCTAAATTTGGATATTTGAAATGCTTCTTTGTTCAATGTACCAATGCCATCTCACTAGTCCAAGTGATCAATTTCAGTTCACAATTGATCATAATGAAAGGACTAAGAGTCAAAGGAAGCACATAAACAAGTCTAGTACCTGCTAATACTAACTGATAGAATAAATAAAGGGGAGAGTGATCCAACATGGGAAGCGAGATACTCAGCTGACTCATAGAATGGCAGATGTCCTAAACAGCAGTCTGGCCTCAGAATCAGCCCTAAAGGCATTCCGATCTGGCTGAAAAGCCCATGAGAGTATTTCAGGCATGGAAAGCCAAGACACTCTGGCAAGAAAAAAAAAAAAACCTAAATGAAAGATCTCTGTGAGTGAGATCCCAGTGGAAAGAACAGGTCTTCAAAGAAGGAGGTACCTTTCTCTGAAGGGAGGAGAGAACCTCCACTTTGACTATGACCTTGTCTAAACAAGATAAGAGTCGGAGAACTCAGAGGGCTTCCATAGCCTTGGAAACTCATGACTGGTGCATAGGTAGATTACTGATGCCATAAACAGGAGTGTCAATTTGTAAAGCCAACAACAGGAGTCACTGTGCACTTACTCCTCATGTAGGATCTCTGTCCTTAATGTGCTGTACATTGAGGCTTAATGCTATAACGAGTACTCAAACAGTATATTTCACTTTGTGTTTCTATGGGGGTGCAAAACTGTTGAAATCTTTACTTAATGTATACTAAACTGATCTTCTGTAAAAAAAAAAAAAAAGAAATTATCAATTCCCAACTTGACTCTCACTGGGATTAAACATGACAATAGGTCTGATCTGATTTCATCATCATTTAAAAAATCATCTATTATTTTTCACTTTATGTTTCTGTGTGGGAGCAAACTGTTGAAATGTTTACTTAATGTATGCTAAACTGATCTTCTGTATATAAAGAGAATTGAAAATGAATCCTCATGTGAATGGAAGGGGAGAGGGAGTGGGAAAGGGGAGGGTTGTGGGTGGGAGGGACGTTATGGGGGGGAAGGCATTGTAATCCATAAGCCGTACTTTGGAAATTTATATTCATTAAATAAAAGTTAAAAAAAAAAAGAAAGAAAAAAAAATTTGTTCACCTTAAAAAATAAAAATTTGAATTTGAATTTGAATTTGAACCAAGTCCTAAAACTAAAAATCTTATACATGTCTATCAACAATAGGATAGATAATTAACTAAGATATCCAGACAGTGGATAACATACAGCAGTAAAAAGAATGAACTACTAATATATGAAATAATAATAATTAACTCACAGATATAATGCTGAGTGAAAGAAGTCAGACTCAGTAGGTTCTGTTGTATAAGGCTGTTTTTATACAAAGCTCAAAAACCAGGAAACTAATTTATGATTATAACAGCCAGCGCAGTGGTTTTCTTTGAGGGGTATTGATTGGGAGGGGCACACGAGACTACTCTGAGATACTGGAAATACTTAAAATCCTGATTTGTCTGGTGGTTATGTGGTTGTGCCCTCATATATATAAATTCATGTTTCTGTCTGCTGCTAATGCACTTTATCATATGTAAGTTATACATCAATGGATAATAACAATATGAATATGGTTTTTATAAGCTAGCTGATGCCAACCACAGCATAGTATAATCCAAAATATGTAGTCATCAATAGAGTATGAGTTCTGACCCATCAGAAGAAAGGCCCACCCAGACAGCACGCCTGCCAGGGCACAAATAACTGCTATCCAGAACTAACTGAAAGTCAACTCAGAAAGACAGTAATTCTGGCAGAGGAAACTGTCCTTTCAATGTTGCTTAGTCCATGCCTTACCTGATAATTTCCGCAGAAGTCTACACTTACTTGCCCTGGTTGACGTTTTCCTTAAATCTCCAGATGTCTGGCCTTTTGTTCCAGTTCCAAACTGTTCTCTTCCTGGGTGCCATTGTTCCTCCATTCTTCCCTTACACAAACACATGCTATCTCAGGATTCTTAAAATAAGGGAAACATTTAGTGTGGAAAATTTCTTTCTGCCTAAACTCCACCTTATCTGCCACATCAAGTTAAATTGTATGCCTTACCTTTTTGCTTTACAAAAGTACTTGGTTTAATTTCTTACTCCTTCATTTACCAGTTTACCTGTCTAAGCATGTGTCATTATCTTTAATCTTTTATTCTTCACATTTTTAATTTTATCAAATGCATAAGAAAATCTTCTGTTACCTTCTTTCTCCACTCTCTGTTTCACCACCCCGGATGTAAATTGTTTAGATAATTCCTTTGTTTAGTTCTCCTGGTGCTTACCTAAAGGTTATAGATCATACACTTATACCCAGGGTTTTATTTTTTTTTCATCGACTTTTGACAATGGATGCACTTGTGTTCATCTTCTAGTTCTGCAGCACCTTCAATTACTGGTGCAATGTCTGGGAAATTTCAAGCTATAGGAGTTTTACCTCTCCAAAATGAAAACAAGAACTCTCAGTCTCCCGGCCTCCTTCACAGACACAAGACATGTTAGGGGACAATATGTGAGTTCTTTTCATCCAGTCAAACTTAACAGTAGGGGGTTGAATTTGGAAGTAAGTGAGTGACTCGAGAAAATGGGCTTCAATCAGTTTTTGTGCTAAGTTGCAGGGGTAGTGGATTGGAGTGGCAAGTTCTGATGGCAACACTGGTACTTTGTCTAGAACAGAGTGTGGCTGCCACAGTGATAAAAATTTCCTTATCAGATTAGTTTTTGCTTTTGTGGTCTTGAACATTTTTCTTGAAAGTGTAATCCCAAAACTCATTATTTTACTATTCCAAAAATATGTCAGTTCCTCATTACTCTTTTAACAATTGTATTGGCTATTCAGCTAGAGTTAGTTTCTAGTTCTACAAATACAAGTAATTTACCTACCTCTTTAATATGAATTATGAGGTTTTAGATCATTTACCCTAAAACCCATCCTCCATCTTCCTGCTCTCTGTTAGAAATTTGTATTGTTCTTAACACTTTTACTGATAATCTATGTAATTGTTTCCATCAGTTTGCATCAGTCTCCCTTAATTTCATTTTTTGTGTGGCTTAAACATTAACATTCTCTTTTATTCATAATAGATAATGTTACTATAGGAGTATTATTATCATATTTATTATTCATTGAGGCCACATCTATTAAACATGGAAAACAATTTTTTAGGTTTACAAATTTTTTTAATTATGTTTAAGGTACTCAAATTTCATATGTTTCCTATATACAGATTTAGGAACATAGCAATACTTCTCACCCTACACTCCCTCCCACTCACACTCCCTCCCTTCTTCCTCCTCCATCTCCTATTCCCATTCTTAATTCTTACAAAAATCTATTTTCAGTTAACTTTATACTCCTAAAATTAACTCTACACTAAATAAAAAGTTCAACAAATAGTATGAAGAAAAAAACACTGTTCCTCAACAATTGAGACAAGGGCTGTTAAAAACATCAACTCTCAAAATGTCGATTTCACTCCTATAGATTACCTGTTAAGTACTCTATTAGTTACCATAGAACAGGGAAACCATATAGTATTTTGTCTTTTTAGGACTGGCTTATATCACTAAGTATAATGGTTTCCACTTGTATCAATTTCATTGCAA
Organism: Oryctolagus cuniculus; assembly: GCF_964237555.1. Taxonomy (NCBI): domain Eukaryota; kingdom Metazoa; phylum Chordata; class Mammalia; order Lagomorpha; family Leporidae; genus Oryctolagus; species Oryctolagus cuniculus. Next base: position 208,063,947 of record NC_091432.1, on the reverse strand, counting down.
ATGACAAGATTTCATTATTATTTACCACTACATAGCATTCCAAAGTCTATATATATTATAATTTCTTTATTTTATTTAAGGAATACAAACTTGTTCACCAAGTTGAAAGCATGGTGATTTTTACCCCCCTACTTCCCTCCCATCCATATAACCACCCTTATTCCTTCTTCTCCCTTTCCCATTCTTATTTTTTAAAAGGTTTATTTTATTTATTCAAAAGAGTTAGAAATAGACAGAAAGAGAGGTGTTCCAGCCACTGGTTCACTCCCCAGATGGCTGCAGTGGCCGGAGCTGTGTCAATCCAAAGCCAGGAGCCAGGAACCAGAAGCTTCTCTGGGTCTCCCATGAGACTTGGGCCATCTTCTACTGCTTTCCCAGGCCACAGCAGAGAGCTGGATTGGAAGAGGAACAGCCGGGACTAGAACCAGCACCCAAATGGGATGCCAGGGCTTCAGGCCAGGGCTTTAATCCACTGCACCACAGCTCCACCCCCCATTCTTATTTTTTACAAAGATCAGTTTTCACTTAATTTCATACTCATAAGGTTAATCCTACACTAACTACAGAGTTTGTCAAATAGTATAAAGAAAAAGGAAAAACAGAACAAAAGCAAACAAGCAAGAAAAACATTGTTCCTTGACAGTCAAGATAAGGGCTGTTCAAAATCATCCCATCTCAAGGTGTCAGTTTTGATGCTATAGATTACCTTTTTAGTACCATATTAGTTACTACAGCTCAGAGAGATCTTATGGTATTTATCTTTTTGCAACTGGCTTCTTTCACTAAGTATAATGGTTTCTAGTTGTATCCATTTTGTTCCAAAAGACAGGATTTCAATTTTTTTAAAGAATTATTTTATTTATTTGAAAGACAGGGTTAGAGAGAGAAATAAGTAGAGCCAGAGAAAGAGAGATCTTCCATCCTCTGGTACACTCCCCAAATGACCGAAATAGCCAGAGCTGAGCTGATCCGAAGCCAGGAGCCAGGAGCTTCCTCCGGGTCCCCCACATGGGCGCAGGAGCCCAAGGTCTTGGGACATCCTCCACTGCTTTCCCAGGCCATAGCAGAGAGCTGGATCGGAAGTAGAGCAGCCGGGACTTGGGATTCGAACCGGCGCCCATATGGGATGTCGGTGCTGTAGGTTGGGGCTTTAAACTGCTGCACCACAGCGCTGGCCCCAGGATTTCAATTTTTTTTTTTTTACCACTGTAGTATTCCATTGTGTATGTATACCATAACTTCTTTATCCAGTCCTCAGTTGATGGACATCTGGGTTGATTCTATATCTTAGCTATTGTGAATTGAGCTGCAATAAACATGGGAGTACAGATAACTCTTCCATATGCTGATTTCATTTCCTTTGGGTAAATTCCCAGGAGTAGGATGGCTGGGTCATATGATAGTTCTATATTCAGATTTCTGAGGTATTTCCATACTGTCTTGACTGCATGGGTTTACATTTCCTCCAGCATTGGATTAGGGTACCTTTTTCACCACATCCTTGCCAGCATTTACTGTTTGTTGATTTCTGTATGAGAGCCACTCTAATTGGGGTGCACTGAAACCTCATTGTGGTTTTTATTTGACTTTTCCCTAATGGCTAGTGATCCTGAACATTTTTTTATGTGTCAGTTGGCCATTTGAATTTCCTCTCTTGAAAAATGGCCATTTGAGTCCTTTGCCCATTTTTTAACTAGATTGATTGTTTTATCATTGTTGGGTTTCTTGAGCTTTTCATAGATTCTGGAAATCAATTATTTATCAGTTGCATAGTTTGCAAATATTTTCTCCCTTTCTGTCGGTTGCCTCTTCACTTTGCTGAGTGCTTCCTTTGCAGTGCAGAAGCTTCTCAGCTTGATGTAACCAAATTTGTCTATTTTTGCTTTGATTTCCTGGCTTCTGGGTCTTTTCCAAGAAGTCCTTGCCTATGCCAATGTTTTGTAGAGTTTCTCCAATGTTCTCTAGTAATTTGATGGTATTAGGTCATAGAATTAGGTCGTTGATCCATTTTGAGGGGATTTTTGTGTAAGGTGTAAGGTTTAGGTCTTGCTTTATACTTCTGCATGTGGAGATCAAGTTTCACTAGCACCATTTGTTGAAGAGACTATCATTTCTCCAGGGATCGATTTTAGCTCCTTTGTCAAAGATAAGTTGGCTATAGCTGTGTGGATTGATTTCTGAAATTTCTATTTTGTTCCATTGGTCTACATGTCTTTTTTTTTGCCACTACCAGGCTGTTTTGATTATATCTGCCCTGTATTATGTCTTGAAATGTGGTATTATGATGCTTCCAGCTTTGTTTTTGTTGTATAATATTTCTTTAGCTAATCAATGTCTCTTGTGTTTCCATATGAATTTTAGAATTTTTTTTCTAGATCTGAGAAGAATGTCATTGGTACTTTGATTGGGATTGCATTGAATCTGTAAATTGTTTTAATTGTTTTCAGTAGTGTGGACATTTTATTGAATTTGAGTCTTACAATCTATGAACATGGAGGATTTTTCAGTTTTTTGTGTCTTCTATTTTTTTCTTTAATGTTTTGTAATTTTCAACATAGATATCTTTGACATCCTTGGTTAAATTTATTACAAGGTATTTAATTTTCTTACTTTCTAACTGGAAGATATTAACACTCCTACCCTTTCTCCCACTTTTCATCTAACTAAGATCTTTTGCAGCTATTCACTTCTCAACTTACATAATCTTCACTTGTACTTTCATGTTTTCAGATAATATTCACATTTTGTTCTGTAGCTAGACTTCTATTTTTTTGTATACTAGCAGGTTGACTAAAAATTATAGGTCATTGCCTAGGTTAACTTGGTTAGCTTTTTAAGTCTGTGAATGTGTGAGGCCATAGGGTGTACTAGAATCATTTTAATTTTTTTAAAAAAATATTGTTATTGGCCGGCGCCGCGGCTCACTAGGCTAATCCTCCGCCTAGCGGCGCCGGCACACCGGGTTCTAGTCCCAGTCGGGGCGCCGGATTCTGTCTCGGTTGCCCCTCTTCCAGGCCAGCCCTCTGCTGTGGCCAGGGAGTGCAGTGGAGGATGGCCCAAGTGCTTGGGCCCTGCACCCCAAGGGAGACCAGGAAAAGCACCTGGCTCCTGGCTCCTGCCATCAGATCAGCGCGGTGCGCCGGCCGCAGCACGCCGGCCGCGGCGGCCATTGGAGGGTGAACCAACGGAAGGAAGACCTTTCTCTCTGTCTCTCTCTCTCACTGTTCACTCTGCCTGTCAAAAAAAAAAATATTGTTATTTTGATTTTGCTTATTTATGTGGCACAATTTAATAGTTCAGCACATATATTCAATATGTTAATCATATTAGTTAACAGTTCCATCTATGTAAACATTTACATATATTTTTATTAACAATAACTGTATATATTTATGATACAGTGTGACACTTCAATAAATATGTATACTGAACAAATCAGGGTAATTAACATCTCTCTCTTTATCATTACTTTATGATTGTAGCCTTAGAGCTCCTGTCTTCTTTTTGAAACCAGTATCATAACCTCTATATGATGTAAAAAGAAATATTACTAGCTTCAGGCCAAATGACTTACTATTTCTTATACCCTAATAATTTCTTTAAATCATATCACTTTTCAGTTTATTTGCTATTTGAATGACTTTTTTTATTCTTTTACTATGCACCTTTTTACAACTTTAAATTATTTTCATTTTTGTCATGCTTTCTACCCCCCCCCCACTTTCTTTTGTCTTTTCTCTTTTACTGAGACATCCATCCTTTTACCATAACCTGTATTGCTTATCTTCCAAGTCTTCTAGAATGAACTTACTGTTTCCTGGATTAGCTCATCTTTCAATGTATTGATTGACTGCCTTATTTTCTTTAAATGTATCCTTTAATGATTCTGCAAAACACTAATGAGAGATAAAGTTATTACTTTCTTGAATGCCTAAAAATATCCTTTGCTAAATATCAACTTCTGGGGCAGAAAAGTGTTTCATTCAGAAGTTTTAAGCATCACTACATCATTTTCTGGTAGACACTCAGTCTTGCTGATGCCAGACTGAATCCGCTGTTTCTCAAACACTCATGAGTGGCTGATTTTTTTTTATTCATACTTTTAGGATCCTCTCTTTAGGTTTGATTTTCTAAAGTTTTAAAGTCAAGATCGTAGATGTATAGATTTTTATTTACTTATTGACTATGGAGTGAGCCTTTTCAGTCTCAAGACTCATGTCCTCCAGTTCTGGGAAAATTTTTCCATTATTTCTTTGTTAATTTCCTTGTCTCAATTTTCTCTGTTCTTCTCTTATGAAAATCCTGTTAGTGGAGTATTGCATATTGCAGCACTCCATCTCTTCTCTATTCCTTAGGTTATTTTGTTCGCCTCAATATTTTGTTTGCTTATTCTTTCTTTTTATACTACTCTCCATTTACATAGGTGGTTCTGGATCACCCTCTTCCAGTTGAATAGAGGAATGGGATACCCGAAACTCTTAAGAAGTAGTTATATTGGCCGGCGCTGCAGCTCACTAGGCTAATCCTCCGCCTAGCGGCGCCGGCACACCCGGTTCTAGTCCCGGTTGGGGTGCCAGATTCTGTCCCGGTTGCCCCTCTTCCAGGCCAGCTCTCTGCTGTGGCCAGGGAGTGCAGTGGAGGATGTCCCAAGTACTTGGGACCTGCACCCCATGGGAGACCAGGAGAAGTACCTGGCTCCTGCTATCGGATCAGCGCGGTGCGTCGGCCGCAGCGCGCCAGCCACGGCAGCCATTGGAGGGTGAACCAACGGCAAAGGAAGACCTTTCTCTCTGTTTCTCTCTCACTGTCCACTCTGCCTGTCAAAAAAAAAATTTTTTTTTAAAAGAAGTAGTTATATCTACTTCACACTTTCACTGATAAAGAGTTGAAAACAGGCAAAACTAAACTCTGGTATTCAAAGTCAACATTGTTCTTTACTGATGGTGATGTAGTGACTTGGAAGGACATGATGGAAGCTTCCCTGTAAGTTCTTTGCATAGGTATAGCATTGATGTTTTAACTTCTATTACAGCTGTCCATCAATATGTCTCTCCATCCTGTAGAATAGCACTATTCAATAGAAATATAATGTAATCCATATATAAAAATTTACATTTTTAGTTTCCATGTCAAAAGAAGTTTAAAAAATTAATTTTCAAAATAAAATTATTTTAATAAATGTTTATTTAACACAACATTCTATTGTTATAATGTGTAAATAACATAAGTTATTGGGATGGTTTATGTTATTTGCTAAAAAGTAAGTCTTTGATAGCCAGTGTGTACTTTCCACTTAAGAAACATCTCAATTTGGATTAGCCATATTTCAAGGTTTCAATAGCCACATGTGACTACTTGCTATCAAAATGAACAACACAGATTTAGAATGAAGCACAATGAGGCAGTGGCTATTTTGTCTCTTTACATCTTTAGTAATTAAGAGAGTAGCACCATATTTTTACTGTTTCTTTAGATGTTTGAAAACAGATATAATACTTGTAAAGCTCTCTTAATTTTAATTCATTTACTCCATTTTGAGATTTATCATGAGCTGGGCCCTATACTAGATGCCATGGATTGGCAAAAGGTATAAACTGGAAAGATAATCACAAAGTGATCTCAAATTAGCCAACTAAGACTAATGTGTTATTAATAGCCAAGAGAAGAGAAAATTAACATTAATTTCAGAAATAAATGCAATTACATTTCCTTATCATGCTTAATGGTAAATATGTTATGATTCTACATTAATTCTCACAAAGAGGCTAAGAGAATAAAGTTTGGTTAACAGCAGACTTGAGTCTGAATTTACTTCCATCAATTTTTTAGCTGAAAAATTCCTAAAACAAGGATAAAGTTTACCTTAGGTCCCAGAGCTCTTTTTTTTCCCACTTCCTAAACATGTTAATTCAAAATAGTTTTAAAATTATAGAACTAAATTTTGAGACATTAATACAAAAATTTCCTATGTTTACTTCCCTCATTCCCTTATTAACAGCTCATATGAGTATCTTTGTCCCAGTTAATGAACCACCTTGGCTTCCCCTATTCTTTTTATTCCAAAACTTTTATCCTTTCCATCCCTCCCAGTCTCAAGTAATCAGCATCCTATGCCCAGAGGGAACTTATCCTTTAAAAATTTTAGCTTCCACATATAAGAGAAAACCGTATTTTTCTTTCTGTGTCTAGCTTATTTTACTCAACATGATGTCCCCCAGTTACATTCATTTTGCTGCAAATGATAGGATTCTATCCTTTTTTATAGTTGAATGATATTCCTCTCTGTGTGTGTATCATATTTTCTGTATCCATTCATCTGATGATGGACACCTTGGTTGGTTGATTCTATATTTTGGCTATTGTGTACACTGCTGCTATAAACATGGCGGTGTTTACAGCATACAACTCATAGAATGAGTTCATGTCTTTTGGATTTATACCAGGAAGTGGGCTTGCTGGATCATTTCTATTTATAATTTTTAAAGAAATCTCTATACTGTTTTCCACAATGCCTGCAATAATTTGCATTACCATCAACAATGCATAAGTAAGTGTTCCCCTATCTCCACACTCTCACCAGCATTTGTTACTGTCTTTTCAATAATAGTCATTCAGTCAATGAAATGATATCTCATTGTGGTTTTGATTTGCATTTTTCTGATGGATAGTCTTTTTGACTATTTTAAATTATATTTGTTGGTCATTTTGTATTTTCTTATTGTGAACTGTTAGAACTAACAAATTCAGTAATGTTGGAGCTTACAAAATCAACATATAAAAACCAGTAGCATTTTTATATACCAACAATGATCTCACTAAAAGAGAGAAAAGAAATTCCATTTACAATGCTACCAAAAAAAAATCAAATATTTAGAATACATTTAACCAAATAAGTGAAAGATTCTTTAGGGGACATTTCCCTTTCTGTTTGCATTTTACTGGTCCTCATCCTCCCATCAGGCTCCCAAGACCCAGAGCCCAGGCAATTCAGTTAAGAAGGAAATCACTGTGCCTCCAAAAATGGTTTTGGGCTTTCCGTGTTGCTGCTGCTCCTACCTGCCTTTCCTGGGCTGAGCTACGCGGGTCTTTGTGGAAGTGAGCTTGCTGCTCGAGAAGGTAGCCTCTGAGGAGCCCCAGCCTAGGGGTGTGGACCCATCTCTTGCCCTTCCTCAATCTAATCCTTTAGACTCTCACACGATCCAAACCAAATTTTACTGGCAGGAGGTACTCGCAGATCACGATTCCATGTTTGCTGTGCCCCTGAGCTGTCTGTGCTATGGAAACTTCCATATGTCTTCCCACGTCCTGCCTCGGCCTGCCAAGGTAGCCAATCCCACAAACACACTGTGTGCTGGTGCTCTCTGCTACTGGAGGGGCAGAGGAGCCAGGGTGTGGTCCTGCCCAGCCTCCCAGTGGGGTCACTCCCAGGCTCTCCAAGCTTTGTCACTGCCTGCAGAGGTCTTCGCGCTGAGGCCTCATTCATTCTTAGCTCTCAGCCGTTCTTTCTGAGCTGAAGTGCTGCATTTAATTTTTAACCAAATCATGTCTCTTACCATGACTTTTGTAGTCTTCCCTCATACTTACATAAGCAAGATTATAAAGTTATATAGGTGTTTGTTCATCTGTAATTTTAATAGATTCCTTTTATCTTTTCGAAATTCAGTCCTAAGAATTAGTGCATTTAATGGAAAGGAATCTTGTCCGAAGGACACTTTGTACCTAAGGGAGAGTGCTGTGAATTCAATGGGAAATAACTCCTGTTATTCCTGCCTCCCTTCAACCAACTACAACCAAGCCCATGGCAACCTCTCCCAAGTATGACTGTTCAAGAGTATAATGGGAATAATATTTCATTATCACTGTAGTAAGTTTCCTGTTAGACAAAGTGAGAAAGAAGGCAACTTTTCCCTTTTCGCACTTAATCACTGCTGATTGAGCATTCCCTAGCACATGAGATGGTATTTCTTCCCAAAGCCAGAACCAAGTGAGCAAAGGAATAAGAACCTTTGCTTGAACGTCCCAATATTATAAAATTGGTGGCACAGAACAACAGAAGGTTACTGTCTTATCATTCTGGAAGCCAGAAGTCTAAACTCACGATTTTGCTGGACCATGCTCCCTGCGAAAGCATGAGAGAAGGATCTGTTTTAAGTTCTTCTAGCTTCTAGAATCTCTTTGGCTTGTGGCAGCAAAACTGTAATCTTCAGAAGGATTTCTCCCTTTGCCCCTGTGTCTATCTCTGTGTCCAATTTTTCCCTTTTTATAGAAGCACAGTCATATTGGAATTAGCTTACTTTACTCCAATAACTTCCTCTTGATTAATTATATCTACATGACATGACCCTATTTTCAAATAGTCATAAGGTCTCTTTCTGAGTTCTGAGGCACTAGAGCTTAGGGCATCAGTGGGGTAGGTGGCACAAGAGACATAATTAATTCTTTACAGCCCTTTATAGATTGAGCTGATTCTAGTTGGCCTCTCTCAACAGGTCCTGTGTTAATTTATAAGTGTAACTGGAGGAACATACGTTGGGTCAGCTCAACTCCATTACAGAAACTATAGTATCGGTGAAGAATAGACATCAAAGATCTCTCTACCCCTGCATTGGTTAAGTTAGACAGATCAGGAGCAATGGAAAGTTTAATAGAAAACAACAAGCCAACCAACCTTTTTTAATAAAAGCTTTACTTATTTATATGAAAGGCAGAGTTACAGAGAGGAAGAGGCAGAAAGAAAGATTTTCTTTCTACTGGTTCACTCCCCAAATGCCCACAATAGTGGAGCTGGGATGATCCAAAGCCAGGAGCCAGGAGCTTCTTCCAGGTCTCCTATGTGGGTGCAGTAGCTTAAAGACGTGGGCCATTTCCTGGAAATGGAGCAGCCAGGACTCAAACTGGTGCCCACATGGAATGCCTGCACTGCTGGCAGCAGCTTTACCAATTATGCTACAACACCCGCCCTGCCAACCAACCTTTAATACAGCCTCCTAAAGAGATCAGTTAAGCAAGCGTCTGTTCTTACAGTCAATATGATTCAGAAAATAAATACATAAACTAGCTTTGTAGAATTGTCTCATGAATGAATATAGTCCATTGTTGAATGATAAACCCCATTAGCAAAATTGTATGGATTTCTGTATACTAGTTTCAGGGGGAAAATTATCCCCCAAAATCCAGCAGCTGGATTCTATTGTGAAATTAAATTACTAGAGTCTTACTATGTAGAATAATAGAGAAACACTAGTTAAGGAACAATATAATTAGCAAGAAAGAATCAGACTCTTTCTTTCCTGTTTCTTCATCAACCAGTGCTGAGCCAGCAGTATGTTCATATTGTTATGACTTCCTCGTAAGTTGTGTATGTAGTGCAATTTAGAATGAGAAAACCTAATTTCAAAACTTGGTATTTTACTTAATGAATCAGTGACCTTGGCTCTTCAATTTAAACATTCTGTGACTTAGTAAACTCTCATCTGAAAATAGGAATGTATTTACTTCATAGTGTTAAATATGTTAGTTACTCTTCCTATTTGAAAAGACCAGTGAAGTAGAAAAAGTATAACTAGAGCAAAATAGAGAAAAATATTATGGTAGCCATCAGCTTATAGGCTGCTGATAGGCAGAGAGGCTCCTTTTTGTAAACATTTGGACATATCTGTGGAAGTGCTGTTGTAAGAGTTGAGCAAGGAAGGTCTGAGATGCAGATTGGGACAAGGACAGTAATTTTGAATTATTAATTTTTATCGGTCTTGGTTTTTCTCTGTATTCTGGCAATACTTGTCTATGCTTGGCAAAAAAGTTAATATTATTCCTTCTCTATACATATAACCTTCGTAGGTAGACTGTAGTGGTGCTTATTTGGTCTTTTATGAAGTCAAACTGTTTGTGAGAATTTTGTCTTTGCTCAGGGATAAGAATCAATTTCATACTTGATAAAATATCAAATATCTCATTATAGGGTGGACATTTGGCACAGTGGTTAAGACATGACTTGGGATGAGCTTATCACAAACTGGAGTATCTGAATTCAAGTTCTGCTTCTGGTTCTGCTTCCTAATCTGTCTCCCTTCTAATGTGCACAGTGGAAAGCAACAGGTGATTATCCAATTACATGAGCCCTGGCCATACATATGGGAAATTTGGATTGAGTACTAGAAATTTGGGAAGTAAAGTTGCAGATGGGAGATCTCTATCTGTCTGTCTTTCAGATAAATTAAACAAAAAATTTTTAAAATATTATTATACATCAGGAAGGAATAGTCAGTTTTTAGAACTCTAAGATCCATCATATATCAATAGAGAGCTGAAAATTATGCTATGTGTTCTAAAATAAGATTATAACTTCTCTACACTGTAGGACTTGTACAAGGATTAAATGTTGTAATCCCTGTGAAGTGATACATGATAAACATAAGTGAAAGGAATTTGGGAGAATAAAAACAAAAATTAAGCCCTCGTATCTAAGTATCCTATTTCAATTGAAAAGGAAATGTGAAAGTATTCATATTGGTAGAGTAGAGAAAAAAAGAAGCCTCAAACAACATTGCTGGTTCACAATTTTGGCATTGAATTTTAACTCCAGAATGTCAAGACTGCTAGAACCTTAGGAATCTTCCTTTTGGCAACTGATTGACACCTCTTTCTTTACGGGTAGAATTTCCCTCACATGTGTGTATCTTTTTCCTAGTATTTTCTTTTAGAAGTCCTGTTTAATCTTTCAAGGGTCAGTTTCATGTCAGTTCTTCTCTGAATTCTTTATACACAAAAGCCATTGAATGTACATGGTGCCTTCAGATTTAACAGAGTAGGTTCTAAAACCCCATAATGCCTTACTTATCGATTCCATTGGAGTGAGATTTCAGCCCCTCACTGGTTGGGATCACAGACTCCTGTGACCCCTTTTAGGCACTAATAACAAGACCCTGAGCTCTGTGAAGGAGCCACGTCAGAATTTGCACTTACCGCTCTGATTTTTTTTTTTTTTTTAAGATTTATTTATTTATTTGAGAGACAGAGTTACAGACAGAAGGAGGGAGAGACAGAGAGGTCTTTCATCTACTGGTTCACTCTCCAAATGGCTGCAAACGCCTGAGTCAGGACAACCTGAAGCCAGGAGTCAAGAGCTTCTTCCAGATCTTTCATGTGGGCGCAGGGGCCCAAGCACTTGGGCCATCTTCCACTGCTTTCCAGGCCATTAGCTGGGTGCTTGATTGGAGGTGGAGTATCCTGGACTTGAACTGGTATCCATATGGGATGCTGGCGCCACAAGCGGAAGCTTAACTTATTATACCACAGCGCCTGCCCCTCCACTCTGATTTTTAATTTTTCTTTACTGACAACTACAGACCCTTTGTATTTTTTTAGTTTTGTGCTCAGCTATTTATTGCTTCTAAATTATATTTCATCCAACACTTTTATGCCTTTGTATCATGTTTTTAATATAATCTGAACCCATCATCTTGCCTGAACTGCTGTATTTACACAATATTTAACTCTTCATTAAAGTTCATTAACCACAGCAACAAAACAGTTATTTCTCAAAGGTGGCATTTTACCCTACATTAAAGGAACAAATGTCCATAATGGCATTATATTTGCATCCTTAATATGGCATGTATCAAAACAGCCTGCACATAGGTGGCATTCAAAAGCTGATTCTGGAGAATCCAATATGTCTGAATAGGGTATCGCCATAGTAACTTAAGCTGCTGTGGGATATGAAAAGAACAAAGGGAGGACCACATTTCCAGGGGGTTCACTGATGGAAATTTTTGGTGAAGAAGTGGGAAAAAAAAAAAAAGACTCTGTGGGACAAGAAAGACCATGTTGCAGCCAACCACATGAGAAGCTGTGAGCCACCTTCTTAACATTTCAAGGTAGGAATAAATTGCCATGACCCCACTGCTCAGTTTTAGCTGACATGGATTTCCATAGTTATCCACTTTTAATTCAGCCACAAGAGCTGAGTGGGGTCTGAGCAAGACCCAGGCTTGGAACAGTAAAGCCACATTGGTTTCCTTTGCTCCCCTTCCCCACCCACACAGAGCACCTTGTTCAGCAGTAACAATCCAAGCAGCATGTCTCTATCTGGCCCTAATAGCATCATAGTCAGAGTTAGGGCAATGTATGGAGCAAAGGACAGATCCCCTGCATCCTACAACTGTGGGAGTTTGGGGGTGGTAGCCCCAGAGCTACACTCATGCGCTCTACATGCATTGGGGTGATTCACTTTAGCTTCCGGGGGCTGACACCAGAAGCAGCCCATAAAAAAACTCTGCTCCCACTCTGGGAGACCTGGGTAATGACCCTACTATACCCTGCAACACCAGGACTGTAACAATTCATTCTAAATTTCTCAGTGCCACTGGACATAGGGAAGAATCTACCTGCATTCCACCTCTCTGGACTTCTACCAGAGGAAAACCCCCTGTATACTCTTCAAACGATTCCAAAATATTGAGTAGAATGGAACTCTGCCAAACTCTTTCATGAGTCCAGCATTACTTTGATACCAAAACCAAATAAAGACATGGCACAAAAAGAAAACTACAGACCTATATCCTTGTTGAACTTAGATGCAAAGATTCTTAACAAAATACCAGCAAATAAAATCCAAAACCAGATCAAAAGATATATCATGACTGAATGGGATTTATTCCAGAAATGCAAGCATGGCTCAACATTTGCAAATCAATAAATGTCATAAATCACATCAAAAGAATAAAGAACAAAAAGGATAAGGTCACCTCAGTAGATGCAGAGAAAGCATTTGGTAAGATTTGACACCCTTTCATGATAAAATCCCTCCACAAGATAGGTATAGAAGGATTATTCCTCAAAATTATACAGGCTATATTTCACAAACCAATAGCCACTATCATACTGAATGGAAAAAAAGCTGAAAGCACTTCTCCTCAGATCTGGAATAAGACAAGGATGTTCACTTTTACCATTCCTATTCAATATATTACTGGAAGTTTTAGCAAGAGCAATTAGGAAGGAGAAATAAATAAAAGGCATCAAAACTGGAAAAGACAACATCAAATTATCCATGTTTGCAGATGACATGATGTTGTACATGGAAAACACTCCACTGAAAAGCTGTTAGACTTGATAAAGCAATTCAGTAAAGCTGCAGATTACAAAGTCAGCATAAAAACAGTAGCTTTTTTGTATGCTAATGATTAACTCACAGAAAGAGAAATCAAGGGGCTGGTGCTGTGGCATATGGGTAAAGCCACCGCCTGCAGTGCTGGCATCCCGTATGGGCACCGGTTTGAGTCCCAGCCACTCCACTTCTGATCCAGCTCTCTGCTATGGCCTGGGAAAGCAGTGGAAGATGGCCCAAATCCTTGGGCCCCTGCACCCACCACGTGGGAGACCCAGAAGAAGCTCTTGGCTACTGGCTTTAGATCGGCGCAACTCCAGTTGTTGCGGCCAGTTGGGGAGTGAACAAACAGATGGTCTCTCTCTCTCTCTCTCTCTCTCTCTCTCCCTCCCTCCCTCTTCCCCTCCTTCTCTATGTAACTCTGACTTTCAAATAAGTAAATAAAGCTTTAAAAAAGAAAAAAAAGAAATTAAGAAGGGAATTCCATTCACAATAGCCACAAAAAAATCAAATATTTAGGAATAAATTTAACCAAAGATATTAAAGTTCTCTACAATGAAAATGATCAAGCATTGATGAAAGAAATCATAAAGGACAGAAAAAATGGAAAGATAATCCTTGCTCATGGATCAGAAGAATCAGTATCAGTAAAATGTCTAAAGCAATCTGTAGAGTCAATGCAATCCCTATCAAAATACCAATGACATTCTTTACAGAATTAGAAAGAGTAATCTTATAATTCATGTAGAATCACAAAACATCCAGAATAGCCAAACCAACTCTGAGCAGAAAAACCAAGCAGGAGCTATCACAATATCTGATTTCAAAGCATTCTACAAAGCTACAGTTATTAAAACAGTTTGGTACTGCGATAAAAAGCAACACATAGATCAGTGGAACAGAATAGAAACCCAGAAATTAATCCATGAACATACAGTCAACTGACTTTTGACACAAATGTTCAGACCATACAACAAACAGTGCTGGAAAAACTGGATGTATATTTGTAGAAAATGAAATTAGATCCCTACCTCTCACCATAGGCAAAAATTAACTCAATATGCATTAAAAACCTAAATTTAAGACCTGAGACTAGGGAGTTGCTGGAAGAAAACATAGGGGAAACACTCCAACATAGTGGCATAGGGGACAACTTCTTGGACAAGACTCTCCACCCCCCCCCCTAAAAAAAAGACAGACAACAAAAGCAAATCTAAATAAATGGGACTGTATCAAACTCAGAAGCTTTTGCACAATGCAGAAAATGATCAATAAAGTGAAGAGACATCCTATAGAATGGGAAAAATCTGCAAACCATCTATTTGACAAAGGATTAGTATCACAAATATATCAGCAACTTAAAAACTTCAACAAGAAACAACCAATCCAGTTGAGAAAGGGGCAAAGGACTTCAATAGATAGTTGTCAAAGCAAGAAATACAAATGGCCAACAAATATATGAAAAAATCCTCAACATCACTAGCCATCAGAGAAATGCACATCAAAACCACAATAAGATATCATCTCACTCCTATCAGAATGGCTAAAATCCAGAATAAAGAGAGTAACAAATGCTGGCAAGGATTTGGAGAAAGGGGACATTTAGAATGTGAATTAATGTGGCCACAGTGGAAAACTGTGGAAATTTCTTAAAAAAAAAAAACAAACCTAGAAATAGGCTGCCGTCTGATCCAGCAGTCCCACTACTGGGTATATACCCAAAAGGCTTGAACACACTGAGACACACCTGCATCACCACATTTATAACAGCACTGTTCACAGTAGCAAAAATTTGGAAGCAACCAAGGTGTCCATCATCAGATGAAAGGATAAATCGAATGTGATATATGAACAATGGAATATTATTCAGCTATAAAGAAGAATGAAATTCTACCATTTGCAGCAAAGTGGATACAACTGGAGGATATCATGTTGAATGAAACAAGTAGGACCCAGAAAGACAAATACTGCATGTTCTCCCTTATATGTGGAAGCTAAAATTTAAAAACCAAACAAAAAGAAAAAAGAAATGTCTGTGTGTATCAATATTGCTGCAAATATAGTTTTATAAAACTTTGTTTTATACCTTTGTCAAACCAATGGTTAAGAATGTTATACTGTAATAGTTTTAATGATCTGTGATTACTTTAAAACTTACTCTAAATGGGTGAAACAGTCATTGTTCCATTAAATTATTGTTTTTGGTATTGTCTAAATTCCCACTTAACTAGGGTCTTTTTACCCTTGTTAAACATCTTTTTCAGTGAAATAGTAAGTCTTTTAACGATAAGGTAATTTTAAAATATATTATTTCAAAAGCAAAAAAAAAATATAGGAAGGACGTAGGAAAGAGGGTAGGGGACAGAAAGGAGGGAGGGAGGAAGGGAAAATCATTATGTTCTTGGAATTGTATCTACAAATCACATTGAATCTGGTAAAAACTAATTAAGATATTTTTTAAAAGTTGACTCTGGGCCGGCGCCATGGCTCACTTGGCTAATCCTCCGCCTGCAGCACCGGCACCCAGGGTTCTAGTCCTGGTTGAGGCGCCAGATTCTGTCCCAATTGCTCCTCTTCCAGTCCAGCTCTCTGCTGTGGCCCAGGAAAGCACTGGAGGGTGGCTCAAGTGCTTGGGCCCTGCACCCGCATGGGAGACCAGGAGGAAGCACCTGGCTCCTGGCTTTGGATCGGTGTGGCATGCTGGCCGCAGCGCGCCAGCTGTAGCAGCCTTTTGGGGGGTGAACCAACAGAAAAGGAAGACCTTTCTCTCTGTCTGTCTCTCTCTCACACTGTAACTCTGCCTGTCAAAAAAAAAAAAAAAAAAAAAGCTGACTCTGGTGATTTATCACTTCCAACATTTCCTGACATCAGCCCTTTCTCTGCCTCAGCTCACAGATATTGTGTTTCTGCCCAAAATAATGTATGTACTTTGCCGATATCCCCCCAAGGTGATGGAGAAATGAAGAGCCGTGTATATTCAGTAATGAAAGAGCACTAGAGGTAGGCATTATGGCACAGCCAATTAAGTTGCTGCTTGAGATGTCTGTGTTCCATACTGGAGTGGTGGGATCATCTCTGCCTCCACTTCTGATCCAGTTCCCTGCTAATGTGCACCTGAGTGGAAGAGTGCATCCTAAAAGGCTCGATTGCTTGGTTCCCTGCCACTGACTTGGGAGATCCAGCTGGAGATCCTGGCTCCCTACTTTGGCATGGCCCAGTCCCAGCTGTTATGTGCACTGGGAAGTGAACCAGCAAATGGGAGCTCGCTCGCTCGCTCTCTCATCATCATCATCATCATCATCGTCATCATCATCTTGCCTTTCAAATAAAGTTTTGAAAGACTTTAGTTTGCCCTAATTTTAGTACATCTGGATCTCCATTCTCATGATAATTCTTTAATTTCTTGACACAGATAATGATTATGACTTTTTGCTGCTGCTTGGTAGAATTAAGGTGCAGCCTGCCTCATTTGTGAAGGCAGGCTTACTAGAAGTGATTAATAATGGATAAAAGACAGCAATTAAATGTATTAAAATGAATTATAACATTTTGCAGAAATCGAATCTGGTGTTAATTTGGTACTTACTAATGGCATGTGGAATTCTGTTTAGCTTCATTATTTAACTTTCCAACTACTTTTAAGACCTAAGCCAATTTATGAGAGACGGTTGTTGATATATGAAATATGTAGCTGTTCTAGATATTATAAGTATACTCTTCCTTTTAGACTCAGCAAGCTTCTAATAATGTTCCATAAATAGTTAAATTCAATTCACTTGCCTTTTACTCTCAGATTTATCCTGTACATCTTAAATAGATGTATGCAATCTAATAAAAATAATAAGGCCATCAGGGAAAAAATAACATGCATTGTTCAGTAGGATGGCTTACTCATGACTAAAATGATATAGGTAAAATTCAGTCAATAGAAACTATTAGATTGAAACACACTTGGGAAAATAGAAGATGTCCCAAGAGTGTGGGCCCTTGCACCCATGTGGGAGACCAAGATGAAGCTCCTGGCTCTTGGCTTTGGCCTGGCCCAGCCCTGGCCATTGCATCCATCTGTAGAGTGAACCAATGGATGGAAGATTCTTTCTCTCGCTCTCGCTCTTGTTCTCCCTTTCAAATAAATATTTTATAACATCATAGAATGAGTTATAATTTTGTAACACTAAGTAACTATGTTTTATAAGTTATGATTCTCAATAGCTGTAAGAGATAAAATTACTAAGGTATCCATCAACTTTCTGATGACAAATGTAAGAATTCAAACTGGAAATGGTAGGCCTTTGAGACAATCACTCTGGGCAGATTCCATCTAGCTGTGGAAGCTGAAAAAGTCATAGAATTTCTATGACCCCTTCAATTTCTGAATCTTTAAATCATATGGCAGAGTATGTCAACAAAAATGTTAATCTTATAGTGCTATAGTGCACATTAAACATGGTATTATAAGGAAAGTGCTTCATATGGTATCCAGCATAAAATGGGTCTTCATTGAAAGTTTATCCCTTTGAAACTGAATTTTCAGATTCCATGTTGAGCTTTTGTTTCAGAGTATGTATCTCTGCTTCTCCTAACCAATGTTTTATCTCTGCATTGTATCAACTATTTTTCTTATATTCATCATTTGAGCTCAAACATTTTGTACAGTGTATCTTTTTATTATAGTCTGTCTTTAGCTCTTTTGTTCTATGGCCAATTCATTTTGCCTTAAGATGGAGACTTGCAACATCAACATTAATTCAGTAAGTTCTGTGTATATACTTTAAAAAAAAAGATTTTTTTGTTTATTTGAAGGGCAGAGTTACAGAAAGCAGAGGTAGAGAGAGAGAGAGGTCTTCCAACCACTGGTTCACTCCCCAGATGGCCCCAAGGCTGGAGCTGGGCCTATCCAAAGCCAGGAGCTTCTTCAGGGTCTCCCACACAGGTGTGGGGGCCTAAGGACTTGGGCCATCATCTACTGCTTTCCCAGGCTATAGCAGGGAGCTGGATTGGAAGTAGAGCAGCCAGGTACTCATATGGGATGCCTGCACTGCAGGCAGCAGCTTTATCCAAATGCCACAGCTCCAGCCCCTGTGTATTTACTTTTAAAAATGATTCTTGAGATTTGCAAAGGTGATCCAAGGCCAACATGGCTGTCCTCTGTGGGGAATACAGTTTCGTGCTTCTGACGGGTGCTGCCAGCTTTGTAGCACAGACCCCGAAAATGGGTACCTCTTCAACTGCAATCAGCTCACCAGAACACGTTAGAAGTGTACCTTCCCTTCTTGTTTTTTTTCTGGTTGTTGAAGGTGTTTATCACCATGGGTAGTTCTGGCTTCGGCTGGGTCTGGATGGTTCGGTGGGTCCTTTACATTTCATGGCTATTACTTGGGAGATCTCAGCAAGTGCTATGGAGGAGCCGTGTCCTCACTGGCCCTAGTCCTTTTGATGGGCACCACTGTGTGCTCTGCTTTCCAGCATTTTTTTTTATTTGACAGATAGAGTTAGTGAGAAAGAGAGAGATAGAAAGGTCTTCCTTCCGTTGGTTCTCCCCCCAAATAGCTGCTATAGTCGGCTATAGCCAGCTATGCTGATCTGAAGCCAGGAGCCAGGTGCTCTCCTGGTCTCCCATGCAAGTGCAGGCATCCAAGCACTTGGGCCATCTCCACTGCCTTCCCGGGCCACAGCAGAGAGCTGGACTGGAAGAGGGGCAACCGGGACTAGAATCCGGCGCCCATATGGGAAGCTGGTGCCGCAGGCGGAGGATTAACCTAGTGAGCCACGGCGCCGGCCCCCCTCATTTTGGCTGGATTAAACCCAAGTTGGGCAGTGGGTCCGAGTCCTGCCTTTAAAGAATTATAGGGGTCTGAAAAACTCATTCATTTTGAATGATTTACTTTTATTTGCAGTTACCAATTTTTTTCTCCTGAATGTTATAAAAACTTGTCTGAAATCAGCCTCCTACCTACAAAAAGAAAAAAAAGCTTCTTGGAAGCAATCTGAAATTAAAATATTACTATGATAGTTGGTACATGAACTTACAGATGAAAAGAGGAAACTCTAAGCTACAATCTGGGCAAAAAGAATTTATATATATGTGTGTATGTGTATATATATATATATACACATATACATAGAAAGAGAGCGAGAGGGTCTCACAATTTGTTTGACTCTTGGCTAATACTCAATATGCATTTATTGATTTAATGTTTTGGAAAGTTTTAAAATGTTCATATTTTCATATTAAAAGAAAAAACTTTAAAACCCTGTTATACTTACAAAAGCAGATTGGCAAGTATGATGTAAAAAAATAAAAATAATTAGATAACTAGGATATACTCCAGCTTCTAAATTAACTCATCTTGTAACCTCAGACAAGTTATAGCCCTCTTAAGTTCTCAGTTCAAAAATGTGTAAAATGAGGATTTTAGACTCATGACATCCGGAACTTTTCAATTTGCACTCACTTTCTTCCTATAGATTTCCTAGGTGAAGGGACTAACACATTCTTACCACCACCCCAGCCCAGTTTTTATTGTCATCCGACTGTAAGTGACCTTTAATAATCTACCAGCTTCAGTCAGCCGGAATCAGAGATCTCAGGACAGACAGAGCCACAGTTACCTAGCCCTTATGGCCATGATTCTATCCAAACTATACACCGGATCTGCTCCTTAGCTTCATCATGGTATCAATACTGAGAAGGCAGGGACCACATCTACTAACTTCTTGTTGGATCCTGATACTTTTTATAGTGGTTGACACATGGTGTATAATGAATAAATACTTGAATGATAAAATGCCTTCTTCAGTTTTTATGTAGTTACAAGGAAGTTTTAAAAGCAACTAGCTATGCATTATCTAAACAAAATGGAAGACCAAAGTACAAATAACATGTCCTGAACAAATTAGATATCAAGAATTGTGCTTTTTTGGAGACAAGAACTTCTAGCCCTGAAAAACTGGGTGTGACACCATGTGGTAGACTGTTTCTAAGTGACATGGTAAGATAGCAGAAAGCAACAGACACATTTAGTGCAGCTTAGAAGGAGGCTCTGCAAGGTGTTAGGGAGGATATGGTCTCTGAGCTCAATCTTGAAGGACAATATAAAGGGAGAAAGACATTCCAAGTTCAATCATATGCCATGAACAAAGGCATGCAGTTACTGAAGAACTGTGGTCTCTCCTAGGATTTCTAATTACAGTAGACCTTGTTGCAGCCAAAAGCAACTTGAAAAATATGTTTGAATTCTGAGCTAAAAGGATGTTATTTTGTAATTAACTAGACTTTGTTGGTTAATTCTAGAGGGAATTCTAATTGAGAATCCATTTAACTGACTAGCGCTTAAGAGGTTGGAATATAGTACAGCAATGACAGCATTCAGATCAGTGCTCCTAGCAGGAACATCCAATTATTAATGTGAAATATATTGAAATGGATTTTTTTTAATTCTAGGAAAAATCATGGCCACAGAAAGCTGGTCATAATATATAAAGGTGATTTTTTTTTATTGTTACCATCTATCTGTACCACAGCAGTGTACCAGTAACCAACCCTACAGATACATTAAATACACATGTTACAACATGAGGTTGCAGGTACACTTACAGAATGTATATTTCATGCAGAGTTTTCTAAGAATTACAATATTTGTTTTCTCAGGATTTTTTTCTGTCTTGTTTGATTTCCATTAGCTAGTTTTACTGTAATGCTGGAGATACTGGTTAATTTGAGAACATACAACCAATAATAGTTTATGCAAACTTTCTAAACTACTCACTCTGACATAGCCACGTGAGGCACCTGTATTAAACTTCTATACTCTTCTATGTTACATTCATTTCTTATTCTTATCACAATGATTATTCGACTTTCCTTTTATATTCCATGCTACACTACATCCTCCCAGGCAAAAGGAACCATATCTGTCACTGCTCTATCCTTATGGCTAACCTGATCCTGGCCCATCATAGATACTCGAATGTTTGTACAAGCTAATGAATGGCTGAAGCTGCGCTCTCTATAACTGCATGGGAACATATACCAACATATTGGAGAAAATTCTAAGTACAAAATACACTACCCCCAACTTACTTTGCCTCTCTCAAGGCTGACATAAAAACAGCTTTTATTGTTCTGCCACCTGCCTCACTAGCTTTCCTCTTTCCATTTTTCGATTGCCACTTTTAAAAAAATTTCACCATCAGAATCATTGCCTCCTTCTCTGCTTTTCTGGTTGAAATGGACATCATTTGGCCTCCTTATTCTCTGCCTGTCCTATCATGGTCTTCTCTGCTCTTCACACCAATAAGGTGAATGAGTATATATCACAGAGTGTAAGAACTACAGTCGTGCCAGTGCCTCACTGACACTCTCTGCACCAACACACACACACACACACACACACACAGGCACACAGGTATTTTAGGAAGTTTGAGAAGGATGGAACTAAAAGGTAAGTTTATGTCGTGTAAAAATTAAAATACATGAGTATGAGGGGTTTTCATAAGTCTCATGGAAATAGGGGCCGGGGCTTTGGCATAATGGATAACACTGCCACCTGCAGTGCCGGCATCCCATTGGGCACCAGTTCGAGACCTGGCTGCTCCATTTCTGATCCATTTCTCTGCTATGGCCTGGGAAAGCAGTAGAAGGTGGTCCAAGTGCTCCTGGCTCCTGGCTTCAGCTCAGCTCAGCTCAGCTCAGCTCCGGCCTTTGTGGCCATCCAGGAAGTGAATCAGCATGTGAAAGACCTCTCTCTCTCTCGCTCTCGCTCTCGCTCTCTGTTTTTCTCTCTCTCTCTCTCTCTCTTTCTCTGCCTCTGACTCTCTGTAACTCTGCCTTTCAAATAAATAAGTAAATCTTTTTTTTTAAACTTCAAAAAAAATCATGGAAATATATATTATGGAAAAACTGCATGATTTTGAAAATTTTTTTGCACAAAAGCAGTCATTTTAACTCCCTCTTCCATGAGCTGTTTGAAATATCTGCCTTTCGAATCTCACTCAAAATGTTTCACATTGCCCATGGTAATATGGAACTAGGAAGTGAAGGGAGTTCTAAGAAACATGTTTGCATTTCAGCTATGTTAACACAACACAAATTCATCACAGCATCCCATTTGTCAAAAACACTGCATGTTTCCAAAATCCCTGTTTATCTACAGGAACCTTGCTGAAAACCCCTACTTCAATTTGTAATAACCTGCTCCTTGATACAGTAGCCTCTTCGCTGGTTTTCTTTGATCTAGTAAACCTCACATCCATGAATCCATGCTCCATAGCACTACCACACTACCTAAAAAAATAAAACAAATCTGACCTCATCACTCAACTCACACATAAATCCATATCAGCCACAAAATTAAGTCTGAGTGTTTCAGCCGGATATAAAAGCCTTTAAAAACTGGGTCTCCACCTTCCTCTTTAAGCCTCATGTCCATTATTCTCCTGGTCCAGAACTTCAGCATTTCTGGAATATGTACAGTCTCTACTTCACCAATCACATAAACAAATGAATTTCCTCATGTTTCTTCAGTCTCACCAATTCTCCACCTCATCTTATCCCTTTCACAGCCTGGCTAAATATTTCTTATCCACTTTAGATGCAATTTACTTGGAAAACCTTCCACTTATCTCCATCTGTTCTTCCCCGTAAGCTGGCTTAACTTTCCCTCATTTGAGCTCTGATTGCAACCACATGTTGGGCATTTCACTTTCATAGCAAGCACTATATGATTTTGAAATTATTCATTTGTCCTCTCTACTCTTGAGAAACAAGTTCCTTCAGAATAAGGGCTGAGAGTGGTTTATTTCTTTTATTCCCAGACCTATGATTGGATCTGTTGCATAAAAGATGTTTGCCAGTGTTAGCTAAACTAAAGTGAATTGGCAAAGCTTTCAAGTCTGTGCACAAATGTACTGTTGGACTGGCCATGATGTACCAAGAGAGCAGAAAAGAGAGGAACATATTCTATATTTTATTTCATGTCTAGGGAGGCGTATTATTTTATCTCCTTCTAATATATACCTTTCAATACTTTTCTCTGAAAAGATTTCAATGAGATGAGAAAATTAAACTCTCAGAAAACTATAAAGGTCTTATTTTCTATAAGGAGATAATAACTTCATAGAATATTTTTCTAAAATTCTTACATTGAAATAGGTTTGATGACTCAAGAATATTAACTTAAAATATGATTTATAAGAATTTAATAAAGTTGCCAAAATATAATATGTAGAAATCTATAACTTTCCTTTAAACTAGCAATGAACATTTAGAAAATATAATGCAATAAATAAGCTTATTCCCAGTCTCATTAGAGAATACCTAGAAATAAATGTAACAAGAAATATTCAGGGTTTTATGAAGAAAGCAACAAAGCTTCACTGACTTGCATAGATGGAGATTTGAATAAATGACTTTTTTGCTAATATGTTCCTGTAGAACAGTGCCTTTTTGAAGACAAAGTCAATTCTTTTTATTGTGATTAATAGGTTTAATACAGTATTCTCAAAATCTATAGAAAACATTTAAAGAGCTTCACAAAACTATTTAACTGTTCATTTGGAAGCATAAATGGACAAGCATAAGTATGCAAATTTTAAAAAGAAGAGTTATTATAGGGATGCAAACCTCTCAGATTTTTAAAAATATCCTACAGAGCTAAAACAATTACAACATTGTAGAAGTGAATGAAAGATTAATGAAATAGAAAAATAATTCTAAAGCATAAACTAATATGTATAAGAAATAAAAGCTGAAGGCAGCACTTTAAATCAGAAAAGGAATCATTGTCCCCTATTCTGTGCTGGAACAATAGCTTATATATATGCAGAAGGAAAATGAAATAAGTTCTGCTCGCATTCCAAAATTCAAAGTATATTCCAAATGGGCCAAAGTACATTTTTTTAAAAAGGAGACTAATTCCATGGTTCTCAGCAAAGTGATTTTGTAGCTGCTAACCATGAAACAATGCACAGGAAAACCCCTAATAACAAAAAACTATCCAATTCAAGACATCAATAATGCCAAAGAAAAACTGATTTAATCAAGAAACAAATCAATAATAGGGAACTGCTCATAATATTATCACAATTAATAATAGGAACAAAATGACATTGATTTTTTAAAATTTATTTATCTGACAGAGTTACAGTGAGAGACAGAGAGAAAGGCCTTCCTTCCGTTGGTTCACTCCCCAAATGGCCGCAACAGCCGGAGCTACGCCGATCCGAACCCAGGAGCCAGGTGCTTCCTCCTGGTCTCCCATGCGGGTGCAGAGCCCAAGGACTTGGGCCATCCTCCACTGCCTTTCTGGGTCACATCAGAGAGCTGGACTGGAAGAGGAACAACCGGGACCAGAACCCAGCACCCATACGGGATGCTGGCGCCACAGGCTGAGATTTAACCTAGTGCACCAAGGCGCCAGCCCCAATGACACTGATTTTTAAGGGATTCTTTTCAAAGTGTAAGAAATATTGCTTTTAGTGTGGTTTCAACTAGAATTTGGAATGGAATATTTGTCAAAGTCCAATCAAGAGACAGAAATCACCCAGTTATTTGGACAGGAAATATTTGGTATAAAACATTATAAACTATAATAGAGTTTGGAATAATGAGAAGTTAGCCTGCCACAGGTAAGGAAAACTCTGAAGAATACAGGAACGCCAACTATTCAGAGCAATCGCTACCTACAGAGCTGAAATAGTTTCCAAAGAAGAAGACCCTCCAAGGGCGGATGAAGACTTGGAGGGCAGGGCTCACCAGCGGCAGCAAAGTGGCTGTGCTTTCCTGCTGGTGGAACTTCTCAAAATCCATCCTCCAGATGTAAGTAGTAAGAGTCTGGACATCAGCTGACCCTAAATTACAATGGCAGAGGTTTCTCACTCTCGTATTTCCTTATCTGTCACAGAGACGAAGAAGAGACTATGCTGGATGCAATCCCTGTGGATGCCCCCTATTGACATTTAGTATTAATTCTTCTCCCCAGTTCTTGATTCTAGACCCTGGTGATGCTCAGGTACTTTTTTGCTCTAGAGTTGTATGATATACTTCTTTGTCCTTATGACATAAGGACTGAGAGAGAGAGAGAGAATAATAAAAACAAATGATATGCATAAAATTAAATTTCAGTGGATAATAGTCATAAAAGGCTAGTCAATATTTCTAATCTCTAAAGTTGCTTTACATTTTTATAAGTATAGTGTCAGGCAAGGTAGCATAGTAGGTAAAGCCACAGCCTGTAGTGACAACATCCCATATGGGCTCAGGTTCAAGGCCCAGCTGCTCTACTTCCCATCCAGCTCTCTGCTATGGCCTGGGGAAGCAGTAGAAGATGGCCCAAATGCTTGGGCCCCTGCATCTATGTGGGAGACCCAGAAGAAGTTCCTTGCTCCTGGCTTCAGATCCACACAGCTCTGGCCATTGCAGCCGTCTGGGGAGTGAACCAGTGGATGGGAGACTTCTCTCTCTCTCTGCCTCTGCCTCTCTGTAACTCTGCCTTTCAAATAAATAAATACATCTTTTAAAAAATTTGTATTAGTATAAGGAGAATAGATTCCATGTATTTCATAGGTACATTTCTAAGATGACAACCAAACTTACCTTCCTCCCCCTCTCTTTCTAAATTCTTCTCCTTACTTCCTTTCTTTTTTCTTTCTTTAACTTTTGCAGACATAATTTCAATCCCCTCTATAATCAGAAGCTTAATTCACCACTAACCATGTCAAACAAGTAAAAAATAGGAATCTCTAATTCTTAACTGCATAATTCTTCCAAGTGTACAAGAAGTCATTCAAAACTTATGCAGAGCTATAATGTTCTCTCCTTTTAGTATCTCATTGTTTCATCCCCTATGGATCATGATTTTGGTGGTGAGCTGGTGTTGGATAAATTACTCTCATACATGTCATTGTTAGTTCATTACACCATTCAGTGGTCTAGATGAAACAAAGTGTAAGAGTAATGGCAAGCATTAAACAAAAGGAAGTCACCAGGGAGCATAAAAATTGAAAAATGCAAAATAAATATCTTGTCTGCCTGAATTAATTGATCTAATCAAGAAACATGTTGCTGTTGATGCCATGAGCATTGTGATGTACCCACAGGGGAGGCTGAAGCCTTTGTTTGCACTTGTGCTAAATGCTATCACAGGATTTATTATCATAGAACTGACACATTTTCAAAACACTGCATTAAAATTAACTAAAAACTATAACCAGGGAATTGAGAATTGAGGACCAAATATTCAGCATGCCAAATCATTTTAATTACATCAACATGAGAAAGTCATTATGATAAATAATAGTAGCTAAAAATGTTTGAGAACTTTCTAGATGCCAGGCACAACAACTAGTGCACTATCTTATTTGCTGACATTTGAGCTTGGTACTATTATTACCACCATTTTACAGATGAGAAAACTAAGGCTGAAGAGATGAAATAAATAAAAGTACTTGGATTCAGTTTTAGAAATATGTATAATATAATTGTTCTAAATTAAAAGTGATAATGCTTAAGAATACAGAATTAAAATCATTAAATGATTAAATATTTTGCATCTTTATTTCCTATACCTGTTTTTGAATAACATTTATTAACATGAGAAATTGCTTAAGTCATACAGCTAGGGAGGAGTTGGTGTGTGGTGCTGTAACTAAGTTGCAGCTTGGGACATGTGCACTCCATGTTGGCGTACCTGGTGCGAGTCCCAGCTACTCGACTTCCAATTCAGTTTCCTGCTAATGTGCACCGTGTGCGGGAGTAGATGATGGCTCAAATACCTGGGTCTCTAGTACCCACCTGGAGGCTTGGTTTGGGTTCTAGGCACCTGGTCTCTACCAGGAAGCCTCACTAACCCTGGCTGATGGAGGCATTTAGCACAAGAAATGGTAGATGGAAGATCTCTCTCTGTCTTTTGTCTTTCTACCTCCCAAATAAAATGCAAACAAAGTTAGAAAAAAAAAAACAGATTATAAGATATGTAGTTTAATATCAATTTCAAGTAAAAAGCATATGTTGCACAAAAAGTTGCTAGAAGGAACTATACCAAATATTAATGCTATTTCTGTTTTCTGTTTGTACTTTTAAATTTTCATTTCTCCCCCAAAGGGCACAAGTTTTTCTTTTAAAATCAGAATAAAATTATATAACTAGCATTTAGTGAGACGATGAATATCTGTATTTGATCCAATAAGCTAGTAAGTGTGGGTTTTGTGGCTAAATAGACCAGAATTTCAAGCATTACATTTCTCCAAAAGGAAATAATCACCAAACCACAGACATCAACCTTGAGAGTGAAGAATTCGTCTCCCTGTATATTTATTGGCTATTGCTGCTTCTCTCTAAACTGTTGCTTCTCAGAATGCCCCTTTCTCCAGGACTCTTTGTCCTTTCTTTTTTTGTATAACAAAAGCCTTCATTTACAAGTTCATACACACCATATAAAAATATTTGTTTTAAATCTTTTCCCTCATTTGCCTTTGCAGTAAAATTTTGAATATGCTATGGAGGAATATTTGCAAAAATATTTAATTATTATGTAATTAAATAAGTAGGTGATTTGCTCTAACGTTTCAGCCTTTGCTGTTCCTCCCAGCACCATAATCTGAATTGAATTATCAGTTACTGTATCTTTGGTGCTCACCTTATTTGCTTCTGTTTTCTCACTTGCCCTGTGTCACTCTGCACTCAGTCCTTCTCCTACCTTGTGTTCTAATTTCATCAACTGGCCTCTTGCCAGTGAGATGTCAGCAATCACAACTTGGATGTTTTATTTCTCAATATTTACTTATTTTCTGCAGCTGACAGACTTCCTGTATCCTTGAGGAGAGAAGGCACCCCATGCACACAAACATCTATTTTAGAAACTCCAGCGCTCACCTTATCGACCTCCTAACTGATTTTCATTCTGTTTCTTCCCTGGAGGATTTGACCCCAGCTCAGACTCCTTCTTGCCAGGCATTGAGGAACAGCTGTGAAGCCATCCAAACACTGGAGAGAACTTAACCTCTCAGAGCAACATAAGTAGGAGTCAGCGTTGCACCTGACACGGAGCAGCTTGCCATAACCACACTTTCCTTGAATAGCGAATGGAATTTAAATAATTAAAAACATTAAACATAGTCTGAATGTCAAATCTTATCATGTACTTACTTTTTAACCTTACAGTGGAAATCTTCAAATACATACAAAGGCAGAAAATAAATATATTTGTCATGTACTTCTCAGAGGCTCATCTCTGTTTCAACAATTAGTAAGGTTTTCAGAGGTTAGCACATCAAGAACGATTATATGACAAACATCTTTCTGGGTGAATTCACAAGAGTGTTCTCTTGCAAGGCCTCTAGGGCTGCTAGAAGTTGCATATGGACAAGAGGATCATTATTTCCTCCCATCATTCATCAATGTCTGTTCAATATTGTGTGAGATAAAAAACAAATGAGATACTCATTTATCTGAAACCTCTGGTGATAGTTGAGCAATGCAGGAAAATTTAAAGCAGAATTGTGTTCAAATTTCTATGGTTCTGTCATTTTCTAGTAATGTGTCCTGGGACATTTTAAAGCTATGGCACCAAGGTTTTATCCCTAAGATAGAAAAGAAGGAAAATTACCAATGCCAGTTTGTAAGGTTTTATTACAACAAATGTTATTTTGTTTTCTATGCTTAGTACAATACTTTCATTGATATGCTTAGCAAATATAAATCTTCCCCATCCTAAAAATTTACTTAAATTTACATTCCCAGAATTCATGTTAATTATGAACATCTAGCTAACAATGCCCAGTAATTTAGATTGAAATTTTAAGCAATTTTACTTTTTTTCTTTTAAATCTAGAAACTTGAAGCCAAAACCAGAATGTGGCACTGTGGTAAAATGAATTAAGAAGCTGCCTTCAACACTGGCGTTCCATTGGAGTGACAATTCCAGTCCCAGCTGCTTCACGTCTAACTCAACTCTCTGCTTATGTGCTTGGGAAAGCAGAAGTTGGACCAGTAGTAGGGCCCCTACACCCAAATGGGAGACCCAGACAGAGTCCCAGGCTGCTGGCTTCCAAGCCTCCTCACTCCTCCACTTGGGGAGTGAATTCGCACATGGATGATCTCTCTGTGTCTCTTCCTCTCACTTTGTAACTCTGCCTTTCAAATAAACAAATGTCTTTTCTTAAAAAGGAAAAAAGGCTGAGTTTTTGAAAGAAACCTGAAAACATGCAGGGGGCTTCAAAAATTCGTGAAAAGTATGTATTATGAAAAAGCTATGCATGGTTTTAAATTTTTTTGAGGGGAGAAGCAAAACAAGCTTATTCTTTAGTTCCATTTTCCCCATGCATTTTGTTAAATGCCCTTATGAGGAAGGACTACTGAGGATAGAGATGTAGAGACACCCAGACAAGAAAGATTCTACGTAGAAGAATCACATTCAGACAAGTCAGGTTCCAAACTAGTAAGAAGAGGGCAGCCAAAGAATGGCTTGGTACAGCAAACCCAGGGGAACTTTTCTGGCCAGTTGCTCAGGAAAAAAAATATATTCTTTATTTTAAAAAGGAAGAAAAGGGAATCTGAAGTTTATATGCATCTGCTGGAAGCCTGCAATATTGAATATTGTGATTGCAAAGACTTCATAGCAGCTTTCACATGAAAAGATTTGTATGACACACATTAAGTTTTCAAAAGCCGTGCAACAAAATTGTGCATATGCGGTAGTTCCAACTATATAAAATGTTGATTTATCAGTATAAAGAGTAAACTGGACCAGGAAAAATGTTAACAGCTAGTGTATTAAGATGGTGAGGTTAGTTGCTTTCTTTCTTAGAGTTCTTTATAAGTTTGTGCAATAAATAATGATTGAGAATTAAGAGTCTATGTGGATGAAGTAGGGCTGAGTAAGATCACAATCTGTCAAAAGGGTCAAAGGCTCAGCAAGAGTTCTGGATAAAGCTAGAAGCTCCAAGAAATGAGCAGTTATTTGCTCTGCCAACCTTCCTTATCCTTGGTGTTGTATGGAGCAGACAGAGATCAGAACCCTGAGAGGAAGGTCCTGTGGAATGTATGACTTTTGGAGACAGAAGTTGATGTTTGGTGACAATTTTTAAAACTGGTTTTTTGGCCCTGTGGCTTAGTTGGTCAAACCACCTGTCTGGTAAAACTGGTTTTTCACTTCCCAAATGGCTGCAATGGCCATGGCTAGGCCAGGTTGAAGCCAGGGGCTTCTTCAGGGTCTCCCACATGGGTGCAGGGGCCCAAGGACCCAGGCCATCTTCCACTGCTTTCCCAGGCGCATCAGCAGGCAGCTTGATCAGAAGTGGAGCAGCTAGTACTCTAACTGGCAGCCATATGGGATGCAGGCACTGCAGAAAGTGGCTTAACCTGCAGCTCCACAGCATTGGCCCCTAGAACATCTCATAGGAAAAGAAACAGTAAACGACATAGATTTTATTGAAGCTTCCGTTTTCCATCATATATTCAAAGCAGAGAAATCTCACAAGATGTCATGGGATTTTTCTAACTCTGCTAATATCTGTTGAGATTCCTACCTTTTCCCTTTTTCCATTCAATATTTAGCTTTTCCCACTCTTATTTTCCTTGTTGCCAGCCTTTTTTCATGTCTGAATAGTTTCTTAGGTTTTTTATTTTGTTTTGCTGTTAAAGATTTCATTTATTTATTTTGAAAGGCAGAGTTACAGAGAGGGAGAGGGAGAAGCAGAGAAAGAAAGCTTCCTTCTGCTGGTTCACTCCTCAGATGGCTGCAATGTCTGGGGCTGGGCCAGGCCAAAGTCAGGAGCCATGAGCTTCCTGCAGTCTCCCACGTGGGTGCCAGGGCCAAAGTACTTGGGCCATCTTCTGTTGCTTTCCCAGGCGCATTAGCAGGGAGCTGGATCAGAAGTGGAGCAGCCAGGACTCAGACTGGTGCCCATAGGGATGCTGGCATTACAGGCAGTGGCTTTACCTGCTATGCCACAGCACTGGACTCCATTTCCTGTTATTTATTCAGGAAAAGTTGCCTGATCCAACAAGCAAAGCTGCACTCCAGAGATCGCCACTGAGCAAATAGAGTCCTCCGTCATCAGAATCCACTCTTCTAGGAAGACATTGGATTAAGTAATTAAAATTGGATTAAGTAACATTTTTTTCTTTTTTTTTTTAAGATTTATTTGAAAGTCAGAGTTACACAGAGAGAGAAAGAGAGGCAGAGAGAGAGGTCTTCCATCCACTGGTCTACTCCCCAGATGGCTGCAACAGCCAGAGCTAAGCAGATCTGAAGCCAGGAGCCAAGAGCTTCTTCCCGGTCTCCCATGTGAATGAAGATGCCCAAGGACTTGGGCCATCTTCAACTGCTTTCCCAGGCCATAGCAGACAGACATGAACCAGCACCCATATGGGATGCTGGCATTACAGGCAGTGGCTTTACCTGCTACACCACAGCGCCAGCCCCATATTTTTTTCTTTACTCATTGGCATCAGATATTCTTTACTGGTGCTTATGATCAATCAGTATGAGGAATTTAGTTGTGAATCTTGGTTTCTATTAAAAAAATAAATTATATACATCTAGTAGATATAAAAGAATCATTCCAACTTTATTTTGAAATGAAAATGTGTAAAGATTCTAAACTTAAAACACATTGATAAGAAAAGAATTCTGAGGTGTTCTAAATTAAGTCGCAGACAAGAGGATGGAAGGATGTAAGAGATAAAGAGACGCTGATATCAAACTGACAGCCTTGAGCTAAACCAACAAAGAAAACATGAAAAGAAACTGCTCCCCATTCCTTTCCTGCCTGCTGAGGGTTAGGCATCAAGTCAACCTCCCACACACTGAAACAGCCAACCAAGAGCAGTGAGCATTTTGCACACTGTCCTCCTACCCACAGCTTTGCCTGCTTGGTGTTGTCTCCCCGCTCTCACTACACCCAGTGTGGGTTCAATGTACACAGTTTATACTTTCTTCTCTCTCAAGTTTCATTATAAAATGCGCTGATTTTTTCAAGATTAGTTGGCATTTTCTAAATGCTACCTGCCATGATGCTGGTCTTAGGGAATTTGACCCAGAGCCAGTCTTTTATTTTTGCTACCGTCTATTAACCTCTCAATAAAACTCTAATTTCAGAAATCTCTTGATATCTATATTTCTGTTTTAACAACAAGAAGTAGTTTGCTATTTTAAAAGTGTTTTTGTTATTTCTATTTTCATATGCTTAATTTATAAATGTAGCACAATGGTTAAAGTGGGAAGAATTATTCATCAGTAGGACATCTTAGTAAATTAAAGAAAAACAGTAAGCTAAAAACACCATCCTTGATTCCACTCTAATGAATTTGAGCATTACACAAATAAAACATTGAGAATTCTAGCATTTAATTTCTAACAAATGAATTCTATTTCCTGGTGGAGTATTTGCTTTTGAGAATGTTGCAACTTATTTGTCATTGCCCAAAATTCTTACTTTTTATCTTCCCAAATCCTAAAATGATAAAGTAAGCACACCCTTGCCCATGAGAGCCGTGATAATTTCCTAATCATAATTGAAGAGCTTTCTGAAAATGAGTATGTGGTATATAAATTATTCAACTCTGTATCCATCTTCAGGGCAAAGGAAACAACTTTCTGTTCTTCTACACTATATCTGGGTAAAGGCTCAACAGCTGTAACAACAGCCCCCACATTGCAGGGACTTAATGAAACAGATTTCGTTTTCTCTTACATCACACAGTCCAGCGCAGGTCAGACAAGACTTCTGCTCCCATATATATTTAGAAACCCGCACTAATGGGTTTTCCCTGTCAGTTCTTCCTCTTCTAGGACTCTGACTTCATTTATCGAGTCCACAACATCAGGGCAAGCGAGGAGAAAAGTGAGGGGTGGGGGAACACTGTCAGCATATGAGGCTTGGAGGCCAGATCTGGATTGCATACTTCAGTTTTGTTCTTCTACATTTCCTTGGCCAAAATTCTGTCCAAGAATCCCATTCGCTGCAAAGAAAATGAGAAAGATGGTCTGCCAGTATGTCCTGAAACACAAAGAATGGTGAGCGCCAGCTTCCTATGCCACAAGGTCTTGTACAGAATCAAAAGTCTCCCTCCAACTTTGCTAAAATGCTGGGCAGCACTGAAGCTACAGAAAAAAATGCCAACTGCTGAATAGTCATTTAGTTCACTACTATTACTCTCCAATTAGAGTATCAGGGAAAAAGACATACCAAGTATATGAAGGTGAAAAGCTGGTTAATGTAGAGTTGCAGCATTAATCTAAGTCTATTGTTTCCCAGATCACTGTTCTTTTTGCCAGGTTACACGCCTTTTTTTTTTTTTTTTTGACAGGCAGAGTTAGAGAGAGAGAGAGGCAGAGAGAAAGGTCTTCCTTTTCCGTTGGTTCACCCCCCAAGTGGCCACTACTGTTGGCGCGCTACGGCCGGCGTGCTGAGCTGATCCAAAGCCAGGAGCCAGGTGCTTCCTCCTGGTCTCCCATGCAGGTGCAGGGCCCAAGGACTGAGGCCATCCTCCACTGCACTCCACAGCAGAGAGCTGGACTGGAAAAGGAGCAACCGGGACAGAATCCAGCGCCCCAACAGGGACTAGAACCCAAGGTGCTGGCACCGCAGGCGGAGGATTAGCCTAGTGAGCCACGGCGCCGGCCCGTTACACGCCTTTAAATAAAGTATTAACCCATGGCAGTAACATGACTTAACATGATGTAACTCTGGAAGGCAAACTAAGAAAAAAGTGGGGTGGGGTGGGAAAGACTGTTTAGCATAGTGGTTAAGACTCCTGTATTCTACACTGGAGTACCTGAGTTTGATTCCTTGTTCTGGCTCATGAATTCAGCTTCCTGTTAATGTAAACCTTGAGAGCAGCAGGAATGATTTAAGCAACTGAGTCTTTGCCACCCACATGGGAAATTTATATTGAGTTTCTGTAATCTGGCTTCAATATGGCCTAATCTTGTTCACTGTGGACATTTGGGGAGTGAACCAACTGATAGGAATGTGTTTCTCTCTCTGTCTCACTCACTCTCTCTCTCTCCTTTCTCCCCCACCTTCCCTCCCTCTCAGTCTTTCTGCCCCTCAAAACAAAACAATAAACAAACCAAGGGTCAGAGAGAAAGAGAAATGATTTTTGTTTAATATGTAGTATATAGTTGGCCCAAGTGGGAGTGGGCTACCTTGTAAAATAATTAATATGCCTTTAATAGAATATTAAATAAAAGTTCCATACACAGATCTTGGAATGTTGCCAAAGTAAAGATTTGTATCAGGTAAAGGTAGGGCTTCAAGTCACAAAAACTATAATAAAAAATTGTTTCTATTTTTCTATGGTTGTCTCTGTAAGAAAACTGGTCATTTTCACTAACAACAACAACAATTAAATAACCCTTTCATGACAACTGCTCTGATCTTTGCTTTTTAATAAGTTCTTGGTCAGTGTAAATATTTTGTCTAGGCACACACACAGTCTGAACTTTGTGTAAAGGAACTGAAGTTAAATCCAAAGGTGGTCACATGAATTAAGATGCACAGAAGAGACATGGATGAAGCCTCATCTCTGTCAAATGCTGTGTGCGTCCTGACCCAGGCCAGCTGTTTTAGTGGATGTTGGATGACATCCACCTCATCAAGAGAAGGACTTTACAGTAGTGCCTCTTCCAGGAAACCCAAGGTATTATTTCCTTGATCCAGTATCCCCACAACTACTCTGGTGAAATCTTCTTGCAAGCTAAGTTCTTTGCAAAGTATATTTTTGAAGAATATACCTGATTTATCTGGGCAGTTTAATTGATATTATAATTTATGATTTATGAGATGCAGTTGGATATAGACACTGACTACCAGCCTAATTGAATACACAAACTAAGAAACTGCAAGCGTGCCAAACTGTACCACTTGAAGTCAGTCCTCACTCAGACCCAGAACACATTTTGGGATGAGAAAAGGAACTTCAAGGAGTCTTTTTCAGTGGATTCAGGACTTTGTAGAAACTTTTGAAGTTTGTGGCTGCTTTGTGCTTATATTCTTTTCTAATTAGTAAATTTTGTAGCAGGGGTGATATGATATGTGTGCATCGGCTTTGACAATTCAACCTTTAAATGTTTTAATTGAAAAATTAAAAATATGTATATTTACTGTTAGAAGTGTGTAGTATTTTCATATGTGTGCATTTTTTGTTTCTTATTTAATACTTGTTCATATTTATAAGCTACAGTATGACATGTTAAAGCATATGCACCATGTATACTGATCAAATCAGGGTAATCAACATTTCCTCCTCTGATACTACTTGATGATTGGAGACTTGTAATTCCTTTCTTCCATCTGCTCATAAGATAGACTATAGTGAAGTTTAGACACACCACTATGCTGTATAATGCTAGCCAGCGGTGGAATTGCTAAATTGAACTAATTAACATATGTGCCACCTCACTAGTTATATTCTTATGATAAGAAAAGGTTATACTCAGCAATTTTCAAGTGTACCTTACATTATTATTAACTCATGACCACGTTGTACAATAGATCTCCTGATCTTGTTCTTCCAATTTAACTGATCAACATTCTCCAAACACTTTGTTTTTCAGAAGGTAAAAAAAAAAAAAAAAAAAAAAGACCTTTGGTGGGTAGAGTATTTTTTGTGGAATGTGCTTCTCCTTTCAGCACTTTGAATAGGTTATTCCCACTTCTAGCTGCCCTATAAGGTCTCTCCTGGGAAAACCTTTGTTAGTCTCATTGAAATAGCCTTATATTATTTGTTTCTTTTCTCCTGCCTCTTTCTTTTTTTACTTTTTTATTTTTAAAAGATTTTATTTGAGTTAGAGTTACAGACAGTGATAGGGACAGACAGAAAAGTCTTCCTTCTATTGGTTCACTCCCCAGATGGCCGCTAAGACCAGAGCTATGCCGATCTGAAACCAGGAGCCAGGTGCTTCCTCCTGGTCTCCCATGCGGGTGCAGGGCCCAAGCACGTGGGCCATCCTCCACTGCCTTCCTGGGCCACAGCAGAGAGCTGGACTGGAAGAGGAGCAACCAGGACTAGAATCGGCGCCCATGTGGGATGCCAGCACCACAGGCGGAGGATTAACCTACTGTACCAGAGCATTGGCCCGTGTTTCTTTTCTCCTGCCTCTTTCAGGATAACTTTGTCCTTGATTTTTGGTGATTTGATTATAATACATCTTGATGTAGTCTTATCTTGACTGAATCTGACTGGAGAATTTTGGAAAATTTGGAAATTTTTCCACTATTATTTCTTAAGTAAGATTACTACTTCTTTTGCTTTTCTCTTCTTCATCTTATCCTGTAACTTGAATGTTTGCTGTTCTGATGCTTTTCTGTAAATCATGTAAGCCAGGAGCCAGATGCTTCCTCCTGATCTCCCATGCAAGTGCAGGCGTCCAAGCACGTGGGCCATCCTCCACTGCCTTCCCAGGCCACAGCAGAGAGCTGGCCTGGAAGAGGAGCAACCAGGACAGAATCCAGCGCCCCAACCAGGACTAGAACCCGGGGTGCTGGCGCTGCAGGTGGAAGATTAGCCAAGTGAGCCGTGGTGCTGGCCATAAGTTTTATTTTCATTTTTTCCCTTATCTGACTGTATGTTTCAAAAAATCTGTCCTTAGATTTATAGATCCCTTCTTCTGCTTGATCAGTTTTGCTACTGAAACTCCCTATTGCATTTTCCACATAATTCTTTGTATTTTACTGCTTCAAAATTTCTATTTGAAATATACATATATTTATATACAGATATTTAATTCCAATTTTACTGCTAAGTTTTTCATTTTGTTTGTTGATTGTTTTCTTGATTTCAAGGAATCATTTCTCTGTATTTTCTTGACTCTCACTGAGTGCCCTGGAAACATTTATTTTGAATTCTTTTCAACAATTTATAAATATCCATTTCTTTGTGGTCAGCTGCTGGCAGATTATTATGTTCTCTTTGTCATATTATATCTCCTTGATTTTTCATGTTTCTTGGTATATTTGAAAAAGTAGAGGCTTCTTCCAGTCTTTAATGACTGGATTTGTCTGATAAAGCCCTTCACCAGTCAGTCTTTCCAGTTTGGGGCTGGCTCTTTTGCATGATTTGAGGACAAGCTAATTTCTGGAGTCCTCATCAGGCTGTCTGGGTGGCTGGGTCTGTAAAGGGATGAGACTAGCACTGGAGGTTTGCCTGAAACATGAGGTTGCAGGTGCAGTGAGGGGCTGGCACAATCCTCTGGGGTGTACATGAATCTCAGTCTACAAGAGCTGGTTTGGTACTGAGGTAGACCTGGTGCCTATGGGTGCTGGCTCATGGAGCCTGAGCCCATGGGCACTGGTGAAATATGCACAGGACAGTGATAAAATTATTGTTCCCTGCCTGCACAGTGTACTAGCTATATGACCTTGGACAAGTTGCATGACTGCCAGCTATATGACCTTGGGCAAGTTACTTGAATTTTCTTTCAGGTTCTTTTTCAGTTACAGATAATAATGGTACTTACATAATTGCATTGCTGCTAATATGGAATATGTACTCTAAATGCCATACCTTATTATTGCTACTATGAATTATGCCAGTTTTTCATTATTAAATCTATGAAATATTAATCTGTTCCATGCATAGTAACCATGTAACAAATTATATACAGACCATGACACAATAGGTACTTATTAGAATATAAAACAACCTCATTGTCAATAATATAAAAATGTAAAATACAGCATGATAGTTTAAGAATCAGCTAGCTTGGCCAGCGCCGCAGCTCAATAGGCTAATCCTCCGCCTTGCGGCGCCGGCACACCGGGTTCTAGTCCCGGTCGGGGTGCCGGATTCTGTCCCGGTTGCTCCTCTTCCAGTCCAGCTCTCTGCTGTGGCCCAGGAGTGCAGTGGAGGATGGCCCAAGTACTTGGGCCCTGTACCCGCATGGGAGACCAAGAGAAACACCTGGCTCCTGGCTTTGGATCAGCGCAGTGCACCGGCTGCAGCGTGCCAGCAGTGGCGGCCATTGGAGGGTGAACCAACGGCAAAGGAAGACCTTTCTCTCTGTCTCTCTCTCTCACTGACTACTCTGCTGTCGCTCCCCCTCTTCGTGGAGGAACGACACAGGACCCTGCGCTGTTCTTTCGTCTGCTCGGCCCTCCCCGGGTCTGCTGCTGGTTCTTCCCAGGTTGGCTACCGTCCCTTCCACCTCC
Organism: Oryctolagus cuniculus; assembly: GCF_964237555.1. Lineage (NCBI taxonomy): Eukaryota > Metazoa > Chordata > Mammalia > Lagomorpha > Leporidae > Oryctolagus > Oryctolagus cuniculus. The sequence continues at coordinate 208,025,684 of NC_091432.1, read as the reverse complement.
GTGGAAGGGCGGTTCCCCCTGCCACTTTCCCCACTTTCGCGGGGGAGCGGCACACCGCCGGCCGGCTCTCTCGGGGGCTGCACAGGTGTTCCTCAGGTGTTCCTGGTGCATGTTGTCTCTCTCCTCCTTTATAGTCTTCTCCACCAATCCCAACTCTGCTACCCACACGCCGAGTATGCTGCTCTCCTCCAATCAGGAGCAGGATCAGCTCCTGCAGGTCATCACTCAAGTTGTCGAGACGCAGCTGTGTAGAAGTTGTTACTCCCTTCTCAGCACCATATTGTGGGAGAGCAGATGCATAGAATAAGTCTTAATTCCACTAACTTAGTCTAGTCCGAGTTGCTCCCCACACTCTGCCTGTTAAAAAAAAAAAAAAAAAAAAAAAAAAGAATCCGCTAGCCTATGTCTTGTGGAGTTTCCCTGTAGTAATTTGATGGTATCATATCATAGATTTAGATCTTTGATTCATTGTGAGTTGATTTTTGTATAAGGTGTAACATAGTGATCTTGCTTAATACTTCCACATTCATAGGTCTAATTTTCCCAAAACTATTTCTTGAAGAGACTGTCCTTTTTCGGGGGATTGATTTTAGCTTGTTTGTCAACAATTAGTTGGTTGTAGTTGTGTAGATTAATTTCTAGAGTTTCTATCCTATTCCTTTGGTCTACATGTCTATTTTTGTGCCAATACCAGGCTGTCTTGATTATAACTTCCTGGTAGTATGCTTTAAAATCTGATATGATGCCTCCAGCTTTGTTTTTGTTGTTTAAAATTGCTTTAGCTATTCAGGGCCTCTTGTGCTTCCATATGAATGTCAGCATTATTTTTTCTAGATCTCAGAAGAGTGTCTTTGTTATTTTGCTTGGGATACCAATGAATCTGTAAATTGCTTTGGATAGGTAGTCTGGACATGTTGATGATATTAATTCTTCTAATACAAGAACATGGAGGATTCCTCCATTTTTTTCTGTCTTCTGTTTCTTTCTTTAGTGTTGCATAATTTTCATTGTAGAGATCTTTCACTTCCTTGTTTAAATGTATTCCAAGATATTTAAATTATTTTTAAAGTCATATTTATTTGAAAGGCAGAGTTGACAGAGAAAAAGAGAGAGAGATCCTCCATCCACTGGTTCACTCCCCAAATGGCTGTGATGGCTGGAGCTGGGACAGACCAAATCCAGGAACCAGGAGTTTCTTCCATGTCTCCAACATGGATGGCAGGTGGCCAAAGACTTGGGCCTTCCTCTGCTACTTTCCCAGGCACATTAGCAAGGAGATATATCAGAAGTGGAGCAACAAAGACTCGAACCGGCACCCATATGTGATGCTGGCATTGCAGGTGGCGGCTTTATCTGCTCTACTACATCGCTGGCTCTTAAATTATTTTGTAGCTCTTGTGAATGGGACTGATCTTACAAGTTCGTTTTCAGCCACAGCATTGTCTGAATGTATAGAGGTTCATAATTTTTGTGTGTTTAGGGCAGTTTTTTAAATAATGTCATCTGCAAACGGAGATAATTTGACTTCCTCCTTTCTAATTTGTATATCTTTGATGTCTTTCTCTTGCCTAATGGCTCTGACTAAAGCTTCCAGAACTATTTTGAAATACAATGGTGAGAGAGGGCACCCTTCTCTGGTTTCAGACCTTAGTGGAAATGCTTCCAAATTTTCCCCATTCAATATGATGCTGGCTGAGGGTTTGTCATATATTGTCTTGATTGTGTTGAGAAATGTTCCTTGTATATCCATTTTGCTTAAGTTTTTATCATGAACACATTAGCATAGGCAAAGCCTTCTTGGAAAAGACCCCAGAGCACAGGCAATAAAAAGCAAAAATAGACAGATCATATCAAGCTGAGAAACTTCTGGACTGCAACAAAAACATTCAACAAAGTGAAGAGGCAACCAACAGAATGGGAGAATATATATGTAAACTATGCAATTAATACAGGATTAATATCCAGGATCTACAAAAAGCTCAAGAAATGCAATAACAATAGAACAACTAATCCAGTTAAAACATGGCTAAAGAGCATGGACACTCACTTTTCAGAGGATGAAATACAAATAGCCAACAGATACATGAAAAAATTCTCAGAATCACTAGCCATCCAGAAATACAAATAAAAATCACAGTGAGGTTTTATCTCACACCAGTTAGAATGGCTATCATCCAAAAATCAAAAAATAATAATAGTGAGAATGTGGGGGAGAAAGTTACCCTACTATACTGTTGGTGGCAATGTAGATTAGTTCAACCATTTTGGAAGATAGTATGGAAATTCTTTAGAAATCTGAAAATATATCTACTACATGACTCAGTCATCCCACTCCTCAGAATTTGCTTGAATTTGCTTAAACAAAATGAAATCATATGAAAGAATTATTTCTACTCCCATGTTTATTGCAGCACAAATCACAACAGCTAAGATATGGAATCAACCCAGATGTCCAATAACTGATGATAAAGAAAATTCATATATACACTATAGAATACTACTCAACCATAAAAAAGAATGAAATTTGTTTTTGTAACCATATGGATGCAACTGGAAACCATTATGCTTAGTGAAATAAGCCAGTCCCAAAAAGACAAAGATAATATGTAATGGTAAACATAAAATACTAAAAAATGTATGGGAACAAAACATACATCTTATGATTCAATTATTGTTTTTAGCCTTTGTCTATTCTCCTATGGAACAGTGTTTTTTCTACTTTTTACCAATTGAATATTATGGCTAATCATGTTGTAGGACTATGATTATAGATTAGACTAAAATTATGTGTTTGCAAAAATAATGGGAAAAAAGGAAGGAAGGACAGGTGGTGAGTGAGGGAAAGAAAGAGAAATATGGTTATTTTAAAATTATACTTATGAAATTTATGAAATCTGTTCTCTGTATATTAATAAAATTTTAAAAAACAATCAACTGTTAAGATGATAATTGTAAATTATATAAAGAATCACATACGTTGCAAATTATTTTTAGATTATGACTCTAATAAAATTATCCAGACACTTTGTGACCAACCTTGTTCATACTGCAAATATAAGAAATAAACAAAGGCTGGCGCCGCGGCTCACTAGGATAATCCTCCACCTTGTGGTGCCGGCACACCAGGTTCTAGTCCCGGTCAGGGCGCTGGATTCTGTCCCGGTTGCCCCTCTTTCAGGCCAGCTCTCTGCTGTGGCCTGGGAGTGCAGTGGAGGATGGCCCAAGTCCTTCGGCCCTGCACCCCATAGGAGACCAGGATAAGTACCTGGCTCCTGCCATCGGATCAGCGCGGTGCGCCGGCCGCAGTGCGCCAGCCGCGCTGGCCATTGGAGGGTGAACCAACGGCAAAAGGAGGACCTTTCTCTCTCTCTCTCTCTCTCACTGTCCACTCTGCCTGTCAAAAAATAAAAATAAATAAAAAATAAAAATTAAATTAAGAAAAAAGGTAAGTGTTTAAAAAAAAAGAAACAAGATGTTACATATAAACATTTAAAAGATTGTATGGAATTGGGACATGCTGTTATATATGTTAGCTATTAATATTTGGTTGTAAAAAATGAAATTTTATATTAATATATATTTGAAAAAAGGTGAAGTACCAACCTAGAGAATGAGACAACAGTTTGTGAATCATCCACTTAACAAGGGGGTAATATACAAAACACACAAGAAATTCTAGAAAATCAATGAGAAAAAAAACAACCCAATAAATTATGGAATATTAGTCATAAAAATAAAGAAATCACCACATTTGCAGCAAAATGGATAGAACTGGAGATAATTATGCTAAGTGAAATAAACCAAACACAGAAAAACAAACATCACCTATTTTCTCTTATTTGTAGATGTTAATATATATAGCAAGTATAAAAATTATGTGGATGTCATCTCATTTATTATTCAATTACAGATATTGCTTCACGAAATAATACCATAGAAATGACAAGATACTCTGTGATATATCTATTTTCAAGAAAAAATAGTATATATGTGTATGCTTATAGTATTTACGTTTGAAGTGAATATGGCAAAGTGTTTAACAATGTGTAAAATAATAAGTTACAAAAGGGAAAATAAATGGGTCTTTCTCAAAAGAAAACATATCAATGGACAATAAGTACATGAAAAAGAACTCAAAGTGCTAATCATCAGGGAAATGCAAATTAAAACGATGATGATACATCACTGCACACCTGACAGATTGGCTAATATTAAAAAAAAAGAGAAAAGATAAATGTTGGTGAGGATGTAGAGAAGAGGAAACCCTCAGACACTGTTGGCAGGAATGTAAATTAGTATAGCCATTATAAAAAACATGACAAAGTTTGGAGACTATTATCTTAGTGAAATAATCCAGTCCCCAAAAGACAAATGTGCTTCCTTGATTTGTGATAACTAAGATACAGAGTACTAAAAAATGTAATGTATATGAGTGAAATTGAATCTTGAAGTTTGATTATTATTTATAACCCTTGTCTATGCTCCTGAGGAATAGTAATTCTTCTACTTACTACTTGCTGAATTCTTTATTTAGTGAAGAATTAAGCTTGTGATTATAAAGTAAGGTGAATGTATGTTGTCGCAAAAATTAAAAGAAAAACAGGAAAGGACAGAGGAGGGAAGGAGGGTAGGAGCAAACGGAAGGTGGTAAATACCACTATGTTCTTAAAACTATATACATGAAATACATGCAATCTGTTCCCTTTATATAAATACATTTTTAAAATATTTAGAAAAAATTTAAAAATAGACCTGCCATTATGATCCAGTAATCCCAATTCTGGGCATAGATCAAAAGGAAATGAAATAAGTATGTTTGTTGCAGCATTATTCATAATAGCAAAAATAGGAATGAACTTACATGTTCATAAAAAATAAGTATATAAAGAAAATGTGTGTGTGTGTATATATATATATATATAATAGAATACTAGCCAACCTTAAAAAAGAAATACTGTCATTTTTCAACAACATATTGGTGAATCTGGAAGTCATAATGTTGAATAAACCAGGCACATAAAGACAAATATCACATAATTCCACTTATATGATAAACAAAAAATGTTGAACTCAAAGAAGTAGAATATGATGGTAGTTACCAGGGGCTAGTTGGGGTAGTGGGAAGTTGTTTGGGAGATATTGGTCAAGGAATACAAAACTTCATTAGATAGGAGGGGTAAGTTTAAGAAAGCTTTTTTATAACATGGTGACTGTAGTTAATAAACACTTAAGTGTTCTCACGAAAAAATGATGCATGGAGGTAATGCATTTGTTAATTATCTCAACAAATCCATTCCTATATATATATATGAAATCACTTTGTATATACTAAATATGCAGATTTTGTCAATTAAAAAGTAATAACGGGAAAATAGAGAAGGAATCCTGGCATTTTTGACAACACTAATGAACTGGGTAGGCAGGTGGAGGGTGGTTATGGTAGGCTAAATAAACCAGGTACGGAAGGACAAATACTACATGATTTCACTCATATATGGACTACTAAAAACTGAACATATAGAAACAGAGTAGAATAGTGCTGTCCACAGGCTAGAAACCTGTGAGTATAATAGACAGGAATATGTTTGTCAAAATGTAGAAAGTTTCAGTTAGATGAGTGATTAGTGATTATAGTTAAAAATAACATACTGTATCCTTGAAAAGTGCTAAGAGAATATATCTTAATTGCCCTTATACATACACACATACAAAATAAACGAGATGATGGATATATTAATTTGTCTCACATTAATTCTTTCACAATGCATATATTTTTAAAACTTCACATTATTTACAATAAATTACAAAATTTATTTTTCAATTATACCTTAGCAAAGTGGAAGGAACAACAAAAAGGAGAATCACTCATTATATCTCCCTAAATAATTTTCCTTTCTCTTTCAGTTTTTGTTTATGTCTACTCACACTATGTACCTCATTCTAATTAGCGTGTACTTATAACAATTTTGTAAAGGTAACTACAAAAATGAGCCTATAATATATACATATATATAGAGAGATATTTCCAAAGCATAAAGGAAACAGGTAAACCACTTGATTTATTGGGCTCCATATTTTGGATGATTTTCTTCCCTCTTTTTTTTTTTTTTTGACAGGCAGAGTGGACAGTGAGAGAGAGAGACAGAGAGAAAGGTCTTCCTTTGCCGTTGGTTCACCCTCCAGTGGCCGCCACGGCTGGCGCGCTGAGGCCGGCTCACCACGCTGATCCGATGGCAGGAGCCAGGTGCTTCTCCTGGTCTCCCATGGGGTGCAGGGCCCAAGCACTTGGGCCATCCTCCACTGTACTCCCTGGCCACAGCAGAGAGCTGGCCTGGAAGAGGGGCAACCGGGACAGAATCCGGCGCCCCGACTGGGACTAGCACCTGGTGTGCCGGTGCCGCAAGGTGGAGGATTAGCCTAGTGAGCCGCGGCGCCGGCCGATTTTCTTCCCTCTTGAGTTAAGGTTGTTGGTGAAATAAGACAGGAAAAAAAGTTAAATCTTAAAATCTAAACTTTTAGAAAAGCATGAATCATGAAAGATCCTAAGGGACAAAATATGATTCCCTCTACACTTGCTACCATCTTGTTACTTATATACCTGTGAATAAAAGTGGTTAAGAAATCATTTTCCTGTATTTTAGCCTGCTTCACGTCAGACTTTCAGAATAGGAGAACTACTGTATTTGAATAATAATAAATTTGAAAAGCAATTTGAAGAAGGCCATTCACTGGAGCAAGGACATGTTTTGCCATAATATTCTAATCTGCCATCATGATTGTTCCTTTCATCAAAAGCAAATTAATAAATATCTTAAACCACTTAGTAGCCGTATGTTACATCAACAGAATGACCTCAATTACAAGTGTAGCTAAAATGGCAGTGATTTTTTATGAATAATAGTAGATGAGTGCAATGACACATATTGATATTAGCTTTTTAAATCATTTCCCCTAACCCATTATAGCTTTCCTTTCCAGAGTCAACTTAGCAGGTATTTGTTTTTCAGTCCATTCTCTCTAAAAGGAAAGGAAATAAACTATAGTGAAAAGTACTATTTAAATAAATTGCATTTATTATATCATTTAGCTCTAAAACATCCTTACAGATAATTATTTACTTTTTATAGATGAAGACATGAAGGTGAACCTAATATAGGTAGTAAGCAATGCTCATGTAGTTGGGATATTAATCCAGGTATGACTTTCTCTGAAGACCCAGTCCTTTTTCCCTGCAACATAAAGATCAGTAAGAAAAGTTGCTTGTGAAATGGATAGTCCCAACTTCAGGCTTGAATTCCATCATAAAAATAAGAATATTTTAGAGCATTTAGGTTCACATAAGATAATGGCAGCCACCTTAATTTGAATTTTCCCATGCATCGTCAAAAAAATCAACAAGAAAAAATAAACCTACCATGACCTACATTAACAGTTAAAGAGAATACTATAAAAATGCAAATTATAAGTAAAAATGTAATTTACATGTAAAAATGTAAACTCACATTTAAAATTGCATATAAGAGAGAATCCTTCCCCCAGGTAAGGGTGGGGAACATTTTTTCTGCTAAGGGCCATTTGGATATTTATAATATGATTCATGGGCCATACAAAATTAACTCATTAAAAATGAGCTTGTTGTAGATTTGTTCAAGTTTGGGTTCCACTGCAGTCGCCTTGGTAGGACTAGGTCAAATAAATCCATGGGCCAGATGTCCCTCATGCCCCATAGGATGTTTTATAGGATGATGTCTCCTATAAGACATGACTGTACTTCAGAGTAAAGTAAAAATTGTAACATATTATAACAAAAAATGTATGCCCACAGTAATACGTCATTATAGGCTGTGGTATGGTAAGTAGACGTTGTATTTCTTTTGAGTTACTTCCTGGTATTTTTAAAAATTATATGTTTATTTATCTATTTTAAAAGCAGTGAGACAGAGAAGGCCAGCAGCTCCTATCTACTGGTTTACTCTCCAAATGTCTGTACCAGTTTAGGGCCGGGCCAGGCCAAAGCCAAAAGTGGGAACTCAATCCAAGTCTTCCACAGGGGTGGCAGGAACCCAATTACTTGACCCATCACCACTGCCTCCCAGCCAGGATCTCCACTATCAGGAAGCTGGAATCAGGAACTAGAGCCAGCTATGATGCTAAGTGTGCTGAGATCAGGCGCTGTTATCCTAGTCAGTTTCTTAGCCACTAGGCTAAATGCTCATCTCACTTCCTGGTATTTCTAAAGAGAATTGGGATGCATAGGCAACCTGCTCAGAGTAATTCACTCTGCCTAGGAAGAGTTACACATGAATATTCTTATGTAGTTTAAGATTCCACAAAAGATTGAGAAGAATGGCAGAATTTTAGTCACTTACATCAGCATATTCCATAAGGATAGATGAGTTCTAAGCAATTTCAAAGAACACATGCCATTCCTTAATGTACAGAGCTTAAAGCCGTCCTGCAGGTTTATATACCCAAAGAAAAACATTAGCAAATTTGGGTGTATTTCTGCCCATTCCTGGTACATTACACGCTTATGTAACATTAAAGGCATAATATCTTCCTGAAATGTTTGAATAATATACTTCTTACAGCATCTTCGTGTATTCTCTTGAAATCCCTAGCATTTGCCTGTTACAGTACCTGCTGTGTTAGCAAGCTGCAAGTGGCATCACTAACAATCTTTGCTGTTTGGCAGGCTGAGTCCATTTTAGACTCCTTGTATTTAGGACTTTTCAAAGTGTATTGAAATAACTTGTTTGCATGTACAGCAGTCTCTTAACCACTGATTTTTTTTTCTTGTTGTTTAAGAGAATAGCAGGCAAAATAGAAACCCCTGAAATATTTGTGGATTGTGAATAATGTAAAATACCCTCAGAATTTAGACATAACATTTCCGTTACAGGGATTTCCTAATAAATCAACACCAAGTTGGACAAAAGTAGGTAGGAACGAAATGACAAAGCCCTAGAATAGATTTATAGGTGTCTTGGTAAGAAAACAGGAGGGGCCACTGGGGCGCAGTGGGTTAAGGCCCTGGCCTGGAGCGCCAGCATGCCACATGGGCACCGGTTCTAGTCCCGGCTACTTCTCTTCCAATCCAGCTCTCTGCTGTGGCCTGGGATAGCAGTGGAAGATGGCGCAAGTCCTTGGGCTCCTGCACTCATGTGGGAGACCCAGAGGAGGCTCCTGGCTTCTGGCTTCTGATGGGTACAACTCTGGCTGTTGTGGCCATCTGGGGAGTGAACCAGCAGATGGAAGACCTCTCTCTTTCTGTCTCTACTTCTCTCTGTAACTCTTTCAAATAAATAAAATAAATCTTTAAAAAAAAAAGACTTGGGAAACACTCATATTTAATCACTGAAACCAGTAAATTTGCACAGACTTGGAGCATGAGTTAAAAAAAAAAAAAAAAAAAAAACAACCCTAAGGTCAGAATGTTTCCAGCAGTAGTCCTTCCTCCACGGGGCCCTGCTAAAGCTCCAGAACCCACTTAAATCGCTATCAGGTTGCCATCACCAGCCAAGGCTGAATCCGATAGAGTAATCGCCTAGACGAACCAGAAGTCAGTTGAGCCCAAATGTTACAAATGATCAAGTTTTAGGACAAAACAACATCAGAAGTCATTTCAGCTATTAGATCCCACATTAAACACAAAACCAAATACATAAAAGGATGTGCTCAGCCTTGAGCTGTACATCACAGGGCAGGAAGCAAAACAGTATTGGAGAAAGGATAGAAGAAGACACACAAAAATTCCAGTTTTACCCGTGCAGAGAATAAGTGCTCCCTGGAGCGGTCTCCTTCAGGGTGTTGGGTCTCTCGTGTTCAAGTTGATTGTCCTGAGTGAAATACTTAGACGTGAAGTGGGCAATGAGAGAGGACTACCCTGGCCATGCTCCCTAAGTTACAACTTGTGTTGGACAAAAACTGCACTGTGTGACTCACATGCATAATCTAAAAAAACGATTCTGAGTTGTTCTCTGACCTGTCGGGATCTGGATCTGCTCGTTCTGGGCCCTAAGCCCTGGGCATCCAAAGCCCCAGTGTACGTCATGGTGACTATAGTTAATAATGTGTCACTGAATTTGCCAGGAGTGGGTCATAAGTATTCTCTCTCACACGCCCAGTAGCTATGGGAGGTAATTAGCTTGATTGTAGTCATTACCTCACAGAGTATATTAAATATCAAAACACCTTCAGTGTATACAGGTTTATTTGCCATACTTCAGTAAAGCTGACAAAAATAATAAAAATAATTGTTTAACCTTTGCTTATTCCTTTCTTGATGTTCTTCCTTTCTTAGTGAAGCTCTGCAAGTCTGACCTGTATTATTTTACATTTCTCCAAAGAATTCCTTTTGACATTACTTGCAAGTCAGATCTACTGGCAACAAATTGCCTCAATTTGTCTGGGAAAGTATTTCTTTTCACTTTTGAAGCATAACTGCACAGGGTACAGAATTCTAGGTTGGTGTTTTGTTTTCTCTCTCAACACTGTAAATATTTCACTCCACTCTCCTTTTGCTTGCCTGGCTTCTGAGGATAAATTGTATGTAATTCTTATGTTCCTCTAGAGAAAAGTTTTTATTCTTTCCTGCTGACTTCTCTCAGGATTTTTTTTTCCTTTATCTCTGAAATTTGAAAATTATATACAAAGATATAGTTTGTTTGGCATTTATCTTGGTGTTCTCTGAGCTTTCTGGATTGGTGGCTTGCTGTCTGATATTAATTCGGGAGGAAGTCTCAGTAAGTACCATTTCAGATACTTCTTCTTTTCCTTTCTTTCTTTTCTCTCTTTGTCGTAATCCTATTATGTGAACTAAGCCTTTTGCAGCTGTCCAGCAATCTTAGGATATTTTGCTCTGTGTTGTCAAGCCTTTGTGCCCTGCTTCTTAGATCTGCAAGTTTCTGCTACAGATCCTCCATCGCAGACTCTTTTTCGGCTGCTTCCAGGCTGCTAAGAAGCCCATTAGAGGCAGTCTTCATTTCTGCTGGGGTTTTTGATCTCTGGCTTTTCTTCTTCTTTTTAATAGGATTTCCATTTCTCTGCTTCTATTATTCTTACCTGCTTTCTACTTTCTCTGTCAGAGCCCTTAGCATACAAATCTTTAAATTCCCAATCTGGTAACTCCAACATCCCTGCTATGTCTGACCCTGATGCTTGCTCTGTCTCTCCAAACTACTTTTTTTTTTTTTTTTTTTGCTTTTTTAGTGTGCCTTGTATTTTTCCTTGATAGATAAAGTGTGCTGGGTAAAAAGAACTCCTGTAGATAGAGGTAGTAAGAAGGAGGGGAGGGAAGCATTCTCTGGTCCTGCTGATTTCATCTCATTCTTACAGGGAACCTATGCCTTTGGTCTGTGAACTTCTCAGTTTCCTTCCAGTCAGCAGGGACAGGAGGGCTACAGCTGGCTGGAGTTGGATACTTCTCATGCTAGTTAGGCCCTGATCAAACCCCCTCAGGTTGGGCTCTGGTTAAACAGCTTCTCCTGAGGGCAAGCCTTGTTAGTAGCAGAGTCCTCTGGTTCATTTCAAAATGGCTCCTTTTCCCTTGCCCCTGCTAGAAACACGAGGGGATTTTTTCTCTTATATCTACCCTGAGAACCTGGTGGAAGTCCTGGCGGTAAAGCTCTCACAAGAGTGCAGGGTCCCCTGGGATTTAAGGCCCTCTAGAGGTCTGATGTCTCAGACTTGTCCCCAGTGAGCCTCCAGCAAATTCATCAGTTATGGTTTGGGATTTCCGAACCAGCACTGGTTCCTGTGGTGGTTTGCCTGTGTGAGTCTCTGCTCAGGTAAGTCATGGCTCCCTGCTTACTGGCCTGCATTGCATCTCTGATCTTGAAGGTAGCCATTTTAGTAGGTTTCAGTCTGTTCAATTTTTTACTTGTTAGGATGAAGTGGGCATTTCTAAATTCATGGTGTGCTGAATTTGCAACTTCTGAAAAATTAACTTCTTGTTTTATCTCTGACATGACCTTTTTGAAAATGTAGTTTAAATATGTGGGCCTGGATTCTCCTAATATCGTCAATATTCTTCTTTGAATTTGTCTTAAGTGAATTCCCTAGTGGACATGGACATGAACATGCCTGGGAGCTGCAGGCAGGAGAGCAAATAAGCAACTATGTAGAAAATGGAACCACAGAATAATGCCATGTATTGGTGTGCGTTGTGATAAGAATTAAGCAAAATATCGTGTGTATTTTGGATAGGGAGGTGACATTTGAGCACAGACTGGAAGGAAGTGAGGGAACAAGTTGTACAGGCTCTGGAGCAGACCTTTCAAGGCAGAATCTAGAGCAAGGACAAAGTCTGAGTCCATCACAGCAGCTCCTTGAACAGGTGTCTTGTTAAGGAGGGGTTGGCTAGAACGCAGTGAGCAGACGGGAGAAAGGAGCAGATGAGGGCTGAGAACTAGCCCAGAGTCACCTGAGACGTTTTTGGAAAATGAAATTCCAGGTTTGACCAGCAACAGCTGAACTGGGCCAAAGATCCCTTTCATCAGATTCTAGTTAAGCTGGTCATTAGCTCTAGATTAGTGCTTTTCAAAGTTCAGCGTGAAAAATGGTTTATTTGAGCATCTTATCAAAATGTCTTTCTGAGGGTTGGATGTGAGCAGAGAATAAACTTCAGTCACTGGTCCACTTGGAGATGCAGAGCTCTAGAGTCTAGATCACAGTCAGGCTCAAGTCCAACCTCTCACATAGCTATGTCTTCAACTCATTTCTTGCCACCCATTCTCCCCATCCTGAACCCCCTTGCCTACTTTATATACTCCAGGTATCTCTATCATGCCAGGAACTCTCATTCCTTGGCCTTCACATGGCCAATGTCTGTCTGCCTAGAGCAAATCTATCTCCCCTTCTTCATTAGGCTGTTATTTGGCTGTTAGTTCCTGGCTTAGTTCTCATTTCCCAAAAGTATGAGTTAGCTGCCCTCTCGTATGCCCGAAAAGAATTCTGTTCTCATCCAAAATGCTTCCCACCACTGCCTGATTCCTCAGCTGTATCTCATTCTTCCTCATCCATGGGGTAGAGGTGGCAGGGCCAAGGCATGTGATGTTATAGTTCTAGTGCATAGCATAGTGTTTACAACAGAAGTTCCCAATAAGTATTTGATAAGTAAATGTGTATTGAAGGAAGTAAACAAGACATACTGCTATATCAATCTAAAATGAACATTCCATTAAAATGTAGCATAGTCTGGTTATGTAAAAAATATAATTCTCAGTAATTCATGACAATATTTTGTTAACCTAGATTAAGTAACCTCTATAATTGCATGATTATGAATTGTTTATCACATTTTATGAAAATTCAAAAGCAACAGGAGGATAATACTGCAATTAAATTTCTTAAGCTGGTTAAGTGTTTTCTTTGTACGTGAACAAATCATTTCTGTAACAGCTGAGATGAACCCCAGGATTTTGCTCTGTGATGAAGTATGAGCAGATGATTTTAGCAGAAAAAAAAATTTATTAGGAAAGATAAGAAACTCCTATAAATATAGCCAGGCATGGAAAGAATTCAACAGCTTTCTTGTTCAAGGGATTTATATATGTAAAACATCAAACAAAAAAAAGTTTCTACTTGGGAGCCCCTGGCAGGAGCTGTTTATCTTCACCGGATTCCCAAGACTGCTCACAGCCAACTCCAGCAATCTTTCCTTCTTTGTGGTCTTGAGTCCAGAGTCTGTTTATTTCCCCACTAATCAATGAAATTCTTCATGTCTCTTTCATTATCAAACTTGGTTCCTAAATAGCTGGCTTCCCAGATAGGTTAAGAAAATTTTTCACATTATTGCTCTGTAAATTTTACATATTTATATATTTTTACTTTTCCAGAATACTTGGAACATTGGCTTATTTACAGGTTTTCTACTAACTAATCATTACATTGGTTTTAGTCTGTGCCTATTTTGACAGGCATCATGTTCAATAATTAATGGACACAAAAAGGCATAGCTTAACTTGAACTACATAGCATTAGTCCTGAGGGGGCTGCAGTATTATCTTCAAGGTATAAATCAGAACAAAGAAGGCCAAGGGGCAAGACTGCCTTGATTGTATTAGGATGGAGTCTGAATATGGGAGCAAAGTCCACATCCTGTCATAGACTGGGAAGTGATTTTGTAGCAATAAAATGTTTCAAACTAACAGAACAACCAGAACTAATTATATATTATACATTTTACGTAAATTATTTGAAGACTATTATATATGGATATATGCTGAAATTTAATTTATGGACTTACACAATTGTGTGCAGGTCAGGTGGAAATTTAGACAGAAGTTGATGTAGTCCTGAGACTCAAGGATTAGGACATTTGATCGAAGTTAGCACTGCGTCTTGAAGAACTTCTCCAGAAAAACCTCAATTTTCGTTCTTGTGGTCTTTGATTGATTGTTCTTCACAATAGGTGGAGCTTATCCAATCTACTTAAAGTAAGTTGGCTGTAGATGTTAATCACAGCTACACCTGACATGATTAACTAGCCAAGCACTGCCTAGCTAATTTGACATCTAAGCTAATCACCAGGCATACTAAACCACAGATTTCCAGTATCTAAGAACAAATGAAGCAAATAATTGGTTATGATACAAGGTGTAGGGCACCAGCTAATTGTGAGTGTTGAAGAAATAGTAGCAGATATCCGAGTTTCGAGTACCCAAGAACCGGGTACAAGGGGAAAATACCTAGCCTCTAGTACATAGGAAGTGGAGAACATAGGAGGTACCAGGAGAATGAGCAGAAGAGATGTTATTGGATAATTTGCTATGGAAGAGGACACAATATGTCAAAAAAGCAGTATGAAAGTCTCAACTGAGTTCACATTCCAGAACTGCACTTACTGAGAAAGCTACTTAACCTGTGTAAGACTTACCTTTTCACCACTAACAAGGAGGTCATAATGCCAAGCAGAAATGTGTTGACAATGAAATAACATCATATAAAATCTTCATTTAAGGTAGGGCTTACAACATAATATATGGTCAGATTTTTAGAAAAACGTTTCCTTTCTCCTTTCTATGGAAGATGAGATCTGATATTCAGAGCCCCGGAGGAGAGTAGTTTCAGCTGTATGCAGTCTCAACTCAATGCTACAATATTAGGCCAATCTCTTTGTGATTCCCTTTTCTGTTTTTGAAAGGTCTGGAGCTATTTCTGAGTTCAGGCAAGGAGTGATCCCAATTCCAGGATAATTCTAGAAATGGATATTTTCTTATGGCTTACAAAATCCAATTTATTTAATTTTTGAATTTTTGATCTTTGAAGTCCATATGTTGCACAGCCAGGAGGTTCTAAGTCATTATTAAGCACTTATGTAATCAGACAATTCTTGTAACGTCATTCTATGATTGCAGTTAGTGAGCTGGGAGCTAACAATTTTTTTAATTCCTCATGTATTCTTTATTACATTTTTCTTCTAGTTTTCTTTGTAATATCTTTTTCTTTTTAACTTTGATTTAGTAAATATAAATTTCCAAAGTACAGTTTATGGATTGCAATGGCTTCCCCTCCATAACTTCCCTCCCACTCGCACCCCTCCCATCTCCTGCTCCCTCTCCCATTCCATTCACATCAAGATTCATTTTCATGAATGGGAGGCCCTGCCTCCCACTGCATGGCGCTGAGAGGGAGTAAACAAATTTTACACAACTGCTTCATCAATTTGACTAAGAAGCTGCAGGAGCTGATCCTACCTCTGATTGGAAGAGAACGGCGTGCTCAGCACATGGACAGTGGAGCATGGATTGGTGGGAGAGGACTATAAAGGGGGAGAGAGACGGCATGGGGTTGGTTGGTTGGAGAGTTGGTTGGAAAGCTTGCTGGGGAGTTTCTTATTTCATTCGTTCGTTCTTCTCTTTACTTGTTCTTGCTTTACTGTAGAAAAAAACGACTGAAAGGGAATAACAGCGTCCGGTCCTCCGCGAGCGGAGGAGCAACACCACACAGAAACACAAAGTGTAAAATACCGTTTCAGTACTAGTTGTAGCATTACTTCACATTGGAAAACACACTAAGGACAGATCCCACATGAGAAGTAAGTACACAGTGACTCCTTTTGTTGACTTAACAATTTGACACTCTTGTTTATGGCATCAGTAATCTCCCTATGCTCCAGTCATGAGTTGCCAAGGCTATGGAAGCCTTTTGAGTTCACCGACTCTCTCTTATGTTTAGACAAGGTTATAGTCAAAGTGGAAGTTCTCTCCTCCCTTCAGAGAAAGGTACCTCCTTCTTTGATGGCCCGGTTCTTTCCACTGGGATCTCACTCACAGAGATCTTTCATTTAGGTCTTCTTCTTCTTCTTCTTCTTTTTTTTTTTTTTTTTTTTTTTTTTTGCCAGAGTGTCTTGGCTTTCCATGCCTAAAATACTCTCATGGGCTCTTCAGCCAGATCTGAATGCCTTAAGGGCTGATTCTGAGGCCAGAGTGCTGTTTAGGACATCTGTCATTCTAAGAGTCTGCTGTGTATCCCGCTTCCCATGTTGGATCGTTCTCTCCCTTTTTGATTCTACAAAAGGATTCATTTCATGGATGAACACCACTGGAGTCACTTAAGGGTTATCTGCAAGAATTGATTCCTTCAACTTGTGATCCAGTCTGGCCGTATGGTCCTAGATTGTCTTTCCTTTTTTATATAATATTTTTTCTCACCAGTTCTCACGTTAATATGATAATAAAAAGAGAGCAGTTTCAATTTAGTTCCTAGATACAATTCCAAGAATATAATGATACTTCCCTTCTTTCTAGGAATCTCCCAGGCCAAATGCTTGAGGTCATTTCATCTAACTAGCATCTTTAGCACTTGGAAACACAAAGTGTAGCTGATTCTTTGAACTATTAGTGTAAGAAGCAAAGAGAAAACTAGCAAATCAGATATGACACAGTGGCTTTGACACGTGGATACATCATTTTATAGTGATTTATGGCAGGTACAAAAGCTGAAGAGATAGAATATAAAAAAGTCCTCATTACTCCACCCCTTCAAAATCTTATACAACTTCCAAAATAGAAATACAACTGTTTCTCACAAAACAGGCCAACAACAAATTAGAAAAGTCATAGGACAAGTAAAGTGCTGTTATAAATACTTAGAAGTGATAGTACTGATATTCTGATTTGGTACAGAAACATAAATATGCAATTACTTAGCAAGAAAGCAATTCACAAAACTTAGTATGTGAGGTCATCACTGCCTTTTATTTTTCCCCAGAAACATGCAGAACACGTTCTGTTTTTTGGCCTTAAAAGAAATTAAGGAAATTTATGGGGAAAACTTGCATTATTACCTTCTTTCTATAAATAATCTTAGTCATGTTTTACCATCAAGAGTTTATCTTCATACAGCACATTTTACAACTCTAAAATCAGTTTAAATGGATTTTAGCTGTGGTAGTTCTGTAACTGGTAACGCAGGCATTTGTCCATATGACTAAATAGTTGTAAGATTATTTTTCCACTTAGTAGTTCAGTGCTTTTTTCTGATTTTACAGTTCTGGAGGGTAGAAGGTAAATCCTTCAAAGACTAAATGGTTTATAACATCTTTACTTTGTTTTTATAAAGATTTATTAATTTATTTGAAAGCGTTATGGAGAGAGAAATGGGGAGAGTGAGTTTTCCATCGCTAGATTATTCCCCCAAATGGTCACAATAGCCAGGGATGGGCCAAACTGAAGCTAAGAGCTAGGAGCTTTTTCTGGGTCTCCCACATGGATGGCAGCGGCCCAATTACTTGGGCCATCTGCTGCTGCTTTCCCAGGCACATTAGTAAGGAGCTAGATTAATAGTGGAATAGCTGGGTCTTGAACTGGCACACATATGGAATGCTGGCATAGAAGACAGCAGCTTAACCCACTGTGCCACAATACTGTACAGTTTTTTAAAGTGTAATTTTCTAAAAGACATCCTCTCTAAAGTAGAAATAAGTTACAACACAGTGAATTTTCTACCACACATGTGGAAATCCCGTAACTGGCAAACCTCTTTAGGTAGTGAGTTAATTTTACACCTAGGAATATAATTCAGGCTTAACTAAAACAATGGCAAAGACGCGCTACCATCTTTGCGCGAGACCTAGATTTGAAAGTCTCTGATACAGGACCAGGTTATGCTTCAAGCAGCAATCTGAGGCAATACAATCTCACAGAGTCTAAGATGTGGGAGGTGTCTACAGTGGGAAAAGATGCTGTATGGATTTTATAGCAAATTCCATTGAGGAAATCACAACAAAAGCACATTGGGAACAAGGCTATGGAGATTAAGGAATTTAATTAAGTAGAATTAATTTATCCCTAATTTTAATATTTTGATGTAAAATCTTGTCATAAGATTTTATAGGGTCTCAATAATTGCTTCATTATAATCCTATTCCATATGTCTTATTTCTCTAACTCCTCATTTTTCATATATACAGTGAAACGTTTTATGATAAATCTTCATGACTCTTTTAAAATTTATCCCATTTTCAGTGTATCCAGAGTTAACTTCCTTTTGTTCACTTCCATATCTCAGTGCCTAGCACAGTGCCCAGCAATAAAATCTTGAGTGAGGAGATTTTCATAATTACTTTTCCTCTTTTGTGTGTGAAATTTTCTTGTAAATAAATATGATGAAATCCTCCAATGTAATGGAATTGGAAAATGAACTAGTTAGAATTCTGGTTCTCATTGAGCTTTAATTTTAGTTGTGCCAGAAAATAAGTAAAGTAATGCATAAATGAGATAATTTTTAACAATTATGAATATAACTCAAAAACTCAAAAGCTGCATAATGTGATTAAAAAAAAACTGGAAAGACAAGAAAGGACTATTTGCACAACAGAGAACCTCTTTGAGAATGTGACATCTAAGCTTATGGTAAAAGCCTATTTTGAAAAGGGGAGCAAAGGAAAAGAGGATGTTCAATGCAGAGATGATATCAAATGCAAAAACCCCATGGTAGAATATGACTTGGAAAATATGATGGACAGAGAGGTTTCTGGTGGCTCTACAGACAAAACAAGGGAGGGAATCCTAGAGAAAGAGAGCAGAAGCAAGATCACATCGCCTGTGAGCTTTGGTAAGAATAATTTATTATAAATGAAATGGGAAGTCATGAGGTTTAAGTAGAACAATAATACCTAACTCATCTCTAAAATATTATTTTCTCATCTTTAAAATAGGCTGGGATGAAAGTGGATGAAAAGATTGGAACAAAAGACACTGATTAGGAGAATTTTGTTTTGATATAGGAGAGATACATACGTGGCTTACATGAAAGTAATGGATTGGAGGCAGAGAAGCAAGAGAGGATTTCATACAATCAGTTCTAAGATGAACTGAAGGTGGTTTGGATGAAAGTAATGAGAAAAAGGAATCAAAGACGACTCCTACATGTTTGACTTAAGAAGTTGGGTGGAAGGTAGTATTATTTTTAGGGAGTAGGGGTTTAATTGGGAGTTTGGGTTGGCAGAAAACTCACTAAAAGTTCTCTTTGGGGGTGGTGAGTTTGAAATGCTTACTGGAAATCTTGTTGGAGACATCAAGTGGACAGCTGGGTTACTGCATTTAGACATAGGAGAGAGGGCAGGGAATTAACTATACATATTCTTGTATGTATATGATTGAGATCAAGGGAGTGTGAGAAAAGGAAAAATAAGAGAGGAAAAGGGGCCCAGCAAGGTTGTGCAATCCACTAGCCTTTCTAGACTAATTTAAAGGGGAGATGCCAACAAAGGAGACTGAGGGAGGACGGTAGAAAAATAAAAAAGGCAGGGACAATGTTATGTCAAAGAAGAGAACTTGAAGGAAAAATCAGTTACTTTACTGTTTAACAGCTTTTTAGACTAAAATAGTATTCCTTTATACATTTGTACTCTAAAATACAGCAGAGTAAAATCAGGGCTACTGATCTGGCAAACCAACTAACAACTAGTGATCATGGCAAAAGTAGTTTTGGTAGGATAGCAAGATTGGAAGCTCAATTAGATTAAGGAGAGAACACCCTAATAATATCACAATCCAATATAGTATCTATTCAGCAGATTAAGTATCTAGTCAATAATTCCAGCATTCATATATTCAGTCATTTTAGCAAGTTTTCTGCTAGCTAAAATATGAGATTGAGAAGTAAACTAAGAGATGATTCCTGTCCTTGAAGGTTTTAGTTTCTAGGTATGTGAGAAATTGCAGTAATATATCAGTCAGTTATAGGAATTTTTCTAATGTCACTGTTCAATTCTCTCTGTACTAAATAATTTAAAATTTTAGATCTCTCTAATACTTAGAAAACTTGAAGCTAAACCTTGATTTTTGTCTTTTACCCTTTAAAATTCCTTGCCCAGGAAAGTGTTTTTATTCATTTTGTACTGTCTTTTCATCTTCTGTATGCTAAAAATCATTGTATGGGGTCAAATAAAACAGAAGAGAGCCATTCATACTTGCCATTTCTTAAGTTATTTTCATTGCCATATATTTTTGTTTTAAATGACTTGACAGTTTGGTATAAATAACTGACTATGAGTATCTTCCAGTAATTCATTACTGTTTCAATAATAGATAATTCATTTCAATAAATGGATTTCTTAGTGAAGTAATTAGAGAAATTATGATTTCCTATTGTGACAATTGCTGTGATTTCTATGACAAAGGTAACTATTATATTTAGACAGTCTTTTAAAGACTGAATAATAGAAACTTGAGGCATTTCATAATCCCAAGATACAGAAAAACCCTCAGCCTCAACTGGACTGCGCGCTCAGCCCTCTGCCTCTCTGCTGAGCCGCCCGCCTGGCCTGCCCAGGTGTATTCTCTCCACTCAACCATGTACCCTCGCTCCCCCCAGTCCGAGTGACTGGGCACTCTCTCAGGTTCTGTCTGGAGAGGTGCCCATCCGTTCTTATGGATGTCCCTTCCTTAATTAACTTTGCTATTTTACTTTCCACTAAAAAAAAAAAAAAAAAAAAAAAAAAAAAAAAAAAAATACAGGGCGACTGATCTTCATTCAGTTTTTAAAGTACTGATTTTCAAATTTTTTTGATTAACATGTAATATTTGTTCATTTTATAGAGTACATTAAAATATTTCACATGTATCAGCATAAGCTGATCAAATCAAATGACCAGTATTTCTATCTAATTATCCATTTTCCATGTTTGAAGCCTGCCAGCTCCTGTCTTCCAGTTCTTTCTAAAAGGCACATAAAACATCACTATGAACTACAGTCACCCCACCTGCACTGTGGAACACTGGAACTTACTACTTCCATGTAACTGTCTTTTGATACTCATCAAACATCTTTCTCCCTCCTTCCCCCATACTTCCCAGACTTGAGTAATCACTGTTCTAAGTTGATCAACTGCTTTTTAACTGTCACACATCAGAGTGAACAAACAATATTTGCCTTTCTCTGCCTGGCTTATTTCACTTAACATAATCATCTCTAGTTCCACCAATTCTGTTGTAAATGTTTTATTTTCATCATTTTTTGTGTGACTCAAAAATATTCTATTTTGTATTTGCCATATTTTCCTATCATCTATCACTAGACCTCTATGTGGATTCCAAGGTGAAAAGACTTTGGAAATGGATGTTTATGATGGTGGCATAATAATTAATGCCGCTGAGCTGTAGACTTAAAAATGAATAAATAGGTGAATTTTATTTCATGCATACTTTTCTACAACTTACAAAAAGATTAAAAATATGAGACTTTTAAAATTTATTTTGAGGTTTTCATATTTAGAAACTTGGAGACTTAAAAAACATGTGTATTATGATATAAACACAATACTTAAATTATTTATTGTATCATTGATTTCAAAATGTGCTTCTGCCCCATAGTAAAACCCTCTAACTCTGGATAGAGTGAACCTAATTGCAAGCAGAAGTGGAATGAAATACAACAAATGAGTGTTCTCTGCCTGAGGCTGAAAATCCCATCATTTGAATCCTGCTGAATTGAAAAAGCTGCCTCTAGGTTGACTGAAAAATCCTATAATTTGGTGCCTTTCAGAGTTGGAAAGTCAGCTCCTATACTTCATCAATTCTCCCACAATGTTTAACTGCAAACCATCACAAATAAAGCCATTTTTCTTCATCATTCTTTTTTTTTAATATTTATGTATTTATTTACTTGAAAGTCAGAGTTACACAGAGAGAGGAGAGGCAGAGAGAGAGAGAGTCTTCTATCCGCTGGTTCACTCCCCAGTTGGCTGCAATGGCCGGAGCTGCACTGATCTGAAGCCAGGAGCTAGGAGTTTCTTTCTGGTCTCCCACACGGGTGCAGGGGCCCAAAGACTTGGGCCATCTTTTACTGCTTTCCCAGGCCATAGCAGAGAGCTGGATTGGAGTGGAGCAGCCGGGTCTCCAACTAGTCCTCATAGGGGATGCCTGAGCCTCAGGCCATGGCGTTAACCGGCTGCGCCACAGCGCTGGCCCATTCATCAATCTTTCTATCATTCTAATATGGCTTTTCGTCATTTCTCACTTAAATACAATCACTCCTGTATGTTTCCCCTTTCCTTCTTCTACTTCATTTGCAACATAGCATCCAAAGATCTTTAAAAATACATCTGGGTGTGCCAATTCCCTTCTTAGTGGTTTCCCATTTCATGTCAGATCAGATCAAAACCTCTTACTGTGGCAAATAAGGTGCTGCACTCTGGTCTCCACTATCAGATCCCTTTGCAATAGCTTAAAGCACTCTTTGCCTCTCTCAGCACCATTAACCTTCTTTTATTTTATTATCTCTTAGGACATCAACCTTCTCTGATTGTTTGGAACATGCCAAGCACCTGCCGTCGCACATTTGCGTTTGCTGTCTCTGTGCCCGAAAGGCTCGCTCCCTATTTCCAAATGGATGATTCTTGGTTCTTTGGATTTCACACATGACTTCTTCTTAGAGGCCTCTCTTTGACACCCAACTTACTGTGAATCCTCCCATTATTCTCTATTAATGTTCCCCCTTAGTTTACTTCATGACATTTAACTTTATAATGATGTCATTTAATTGTTGATTCACTGTTTTTTTCCTGTTCTCAACACTTGAATCAAAGCTGTTGAAGGTTGGAAATATATATTTTTTTGTTCACTGTTAGCCTCAGGCTAATGCTCAGCATCTAGCAAAGTTTTCACACATAATAGGAAATCAATAAAAACTTATTGAAAGATTGAGTGGGAAAAAAACATTAAATACGATCTAAACATCCATCAGTAGAGCAATAGGTTTTCTATTAAATGCCATCCAATTGTTTAAAAGAGGAGCTCTATGTACTGTTAGATTGTATATCAATGCCTTAATTATAGCAATATTTGTATAAAATGTTTATATGCATGAGTATAATATATATGTATGCATATGTCTATATTTACAAACATGTGTGCATGGTTGTGAGGGTCTAAGGAGAGTAGAGAAATAATATTGCAGAATTTAAGCATTGGATGATGGGAGGGTTTAGCTTTTTATTTATTGCTGGTTTTGAGTTTTCACTCATCCGGGTATATCCAATTTTTTGTGTCATTTAAAAATGTATTTTTATTTGCTGATGTCTTTTATTTACAATGTTGCAAATTAATTTGAGAAGCTGAATTATTAAACAGGAGTGAAAGGTTACCGCAATCAATGTATGGTATAAACAGATTTCATATGTAGTGATTAAGTAATTTCAAGTACTTCAACTGAAGTTGTTAGACATGAATAAATTTTCAGTGTCGGAAACAGTAGCAAAAAAACACACATTTTTGCTCCTTCAAAAAGATAAGTTGTTAGGTAAAGTCATGAGTTTGGAGATCTGAAACACTGATTTTTTTTTTAAATCCTAATAGAATACATATACTGGAGAGTTCTACATATTATTCAGTGGTACTACAACTGATAATGAAAGAGACAGGATATCAGAAGATTTTACAACCAAGCAGTGTTGTACACATTACCCTTATACATTCGATGAAATGTCAAATCTACCCCACTTCCCAAGATGAACAAACAAGAAATGGGGCTTTGTCAATTTCTGTGGGCTATTAGATCAGTGTGGTAAGAATGCATACATGTATGTAATTGTAAATTCAAACAGATAAGATGATTATGGAAATTCATTAAACAGTTTCCTGAAGGAGTGTTGAAACATTATTATAAAATATAGGTCAGTGGTAACCTCAAGAATTCTTACCTACTTGAGACATTTGAAACTGTACTTTCTCTGGTAAAGTGGGCATAAGTGCATGATAGCTTCATGTCCTCAAGGAAAAGCTTGAGTCAGCTTTGTGGACATTTTGGTGTTGAGCTTGAGACCACTTCTTTTCCCAAGTTCTGCCTTCATTTTTGTTTGAGGAAGTAGTGTTTTCCTGCGCCACCGTCATGTTTAATTACTTCTCGCGGCCAGTCTTCCAAGAATCTGCTTACCTCCGTATTCTGAAAATACAGTAGCCTCTGCGCTCTTGGGCAAGAGGTAGCTCCAGAGCAATGTCTCTGCATTACACAGCAAACATGAGTGGTGCAGGAAAACATCCTAGAGGCATATAAGGATTGCAGAATAAAGCCGCGCTCTAAAATTTTAATTTTAAATTTAATTCACCGAATGGACAATTTCCAGGACAACCTGGAAGAATGTAATCCATTGCTTCATGAGCATTGATTAAAAACACTTTCTTATTGAGACAGTGTGCTAGTCAAGTCTTTCCCCACCTCAGTTCTTGATTGTGGGAAGAACAAGCCTTTCCCTCATGCCCCTGATCTTGCATCTGCCTTTAAGCCAGGAGCTAGCACCTTCTTGAAAGTATTAAGAGACATATTCTGCCCCTCTCCCCTGCACCCCACTATTCATGCCTCCCACAAAAGAAAGGCCTTAACAGAATGGAAGAATGTTACCGGGGCCGGGGGGGAGGGGGGGACAGGTCACCAGCTTTCTCTAAAGCTCTACCTGACCTACAGATTACACATACTTGGTTTTGCTTCTGGAAGACCTGGTCTGTTGACATTTTATACAAGAGTAGGTAAATACATCTAATTCAGGGGGAAAAGGCAAAATTCCCTTTAATCTTTTTTTAAAGATTTATTTGTATTTATTTGAAAGAGTTACACACAGAAGAAGAGGCAGAGAGAGAGAGAGAGGCGGAGACAGAGATAGAGACAGAGGTCTTCCATCTACTGCTTCACTCTCCAGATGGCCACAACAGCCAGAGCTGTGCCGATCCAAAACCAGGAGCCAGGAGCTGCTTCCAGGTCTCCCACGCAAGTACAGGGGCCCAAGAACTTGGACCATCTTCCACTATTTTCCCAGGCCACAGCAGAGAACTGGACTAAAAGCAGAACAGCGGGGACTTGAACTGGCACCCATACGGGTTGCCAGTGCTGCAGACCATAGCTTTCCTGCTACACCACAGTGCCGCCCCCTCCCCATTGAAATCAGTGGGCTTCCCCCAACCCAAGAAAAATAAAGCAGATTGACTAAGATGGAACAGATACACTTTTTCATATTCCTAAATCCAGCAAAAAGCCCTTGACATTATGTATAAAACAAACATAAGACTCTGAAAATGGCATAAAGGGAGGCGAACTAGGGATCTTAGATCCTTACTTGGCAGTAAGTTCCCTAGTTATCTTTTTGCCTCATGTGTCTCTGACTTGGTGATAGAGAAGTTAGCAATCTGGAAGCACCAACAGGAGTAGATAAGAAAGACCTCAAGGGCAATCAACAGTGTCTAGCCAAAGTCGCAAGAATGAGACAATTTAACAAGATGGAACACTTTTAGGTTCAGTAAGTCTTAGTACACTGAAATCCAGACAAATGACACAGAAAAATTGTGGCCTCACTGCCATCCCCATTCTCTATGGCCAAAGGGGAGCCTGGACAATATCTTCACGAGGCTGAGATGAAGGCCCCTGCCTCCTGGTTCAGCCCAGGTGATATCGGAGAAGAACCAGTGCAGAGCCAGAGATTTTATCACCACCCTGTGGTAATGAACCCCACCTCCTCTGGGGGATCACTGGAGCCACTGTGTGGATCCAGCATATAGCAAAGCAGTCCTTTATTTTTCCTGTAACAGAGGAGGCCAAGTCAGAAGCCAACCTTTCATCACCATTCAGGGGTAGTGAAGTCTTTCTCTTACCTACTTGTGTTGTGTCAGTGGAGGTCTTCTGGGGAACAGAGAGGAGGTGTCCCTCTGCTCCCTAGTCAGGACTTCTAGACAGTCTGAAATGTTACCCCCACTCAACAGTGATAAGGCATCCTATCCCTGCATGAATGTGTCAAAGTAGGCCAGGCGTTTGACTCAAACTGTCACCCAAACCTGACAGTAGCAATGCAATGTACCCTCTCATCCCTCACTGTGGTATAAAGGGAGGCCTACTAAAAAACAGTTTAACCCCAAAATTTCCAGTTAAATAAATGATTCACCATATCAAGGACTAGGAAAATCTCATCTTGAACAAACAAGAGGTGGCAACCCCGAGATGATACAGGTATTATAATTCTCTGACAAATATTTAAGGAAACTTCAATAAGCTTTTACAAATAAACTTGAAACATGAAAAAATAGAAGGGTTTTGCCAGCAAATAGAAGAAATAAGAACTACATTGGAATTTTAGAACTAAAAACACATAACCGAAATAAAATCTCACCGGATGAGTTCAAGAACAGAATAAAGAAGACAGAAGTAAGAATCAGCATTTGAAGACAGACCAATAAAAATTAGCCAATTTGAGCAACAGAGAAAAAAATGAAAACAAAAACAAGCAGACATTAGGGACTTGTAGGACTACAACAAAAGTTCCAGCGTTGCTGTCCATGTGAGTTCCAAAAAGAGGAAAATATGGCAAGGCTGAAAACATATTCAGATTTGGCAAAAGATAGAAACTC
This sequence comes from Oryctolagus cuniculus, assembly GCF_964237555.1. Classification (NCBI taxonomy): domain Eukaryota; kingdom Metazoa; phylum Chordata; class Mammalia; order Lagomorpha; family Leporidae; genus Oryctolagus; species Oryctolagus cuniculus. The sequence continues at coordinate 207,998,847 of NC_091432.1, read as the reverse complement.
ACAGTTGTAAGAAGCTAAGTAGAGTCCAAACAGGACAATCACACAGAAATCCATGCCAAAAATACATCATAATCAATCATCAGAAAAATAAAAACAGGGGCTGGTGCTGTGGCACAGTAGGCTAATCCTCTGCCTGCAGTGTCAGCATCCTGTATGGGCACCAGTTCATGTCCTAGCTGTTCCTCTTCTGATCCAGCTCTCTGCTATGGCCTGGGAAAGCAGTGGAAGATGGCCAAAGCTCTTGGGCCCTGCACCAGCATGGGAGATCCAGAAGAAGCTCCTGGCTTCCAATCTGCTTAGCTCTGGCTATTGCTGCCATTTGGGGAGTGAACCAGAGGTTGGAAGCTCTCCAAAGCTTTGGGAATAAAAAAAAAAGTAATCTTGGAACATCAGAAAGGAAGAACAATACAGCAAAAATATAGGTAAATGTAATAGATTTTCTCCTCTTTTGATTCAATTGTCAAAAATAACAAACATATAACACATTAGAAAAAAAGAGACAACATACCTTCACTCTTGTTCCTGGAATACTAGATCTTGAAGCTTTCAGCCACCATGAAAGCAGTCTGGATTCTCTGCACTCACCATGCAGTGTGGAAGCCCAGGCAGAGAGCCGGGCTACTGGGGGAGGTCGGGGAGGCAGGGAGGCAGGGAGGCAGGTGGGGGAGTTACTTGGCTTTTCCCTCAGCTGCTGCAGCCATCATCTGACTATCTGACAGCAACTTCATGAGAGATCCCCAGTCATTATCGCCTGACTAAGCCATTACTGAGATCATAATCTCTAGAAGCTGTGGTATAGTAAAATTATCATTGTTATCTATCCTTCTAAGTTCTGAGATAATTTGTTACATAGCAGTAGATAACTGGAACAATGCCCATAACTTCATTAAGCACCATGGAAAAGCAAAGTCAAACCACAAGGCAATACCAGCAGATACCTAGGATGACTACGATGGGGAATATTAGCAGTAGAGTGTTAGTGAAAAAGTGGAGTAATTGGAACTTTCATATAGCAAGCACCCACTTTGAAAATCTGCGTGGCACAAAGTCTAATATATACATGCACTTAGAGCCCAAAAATCCATTCCCAACCCAAATATATGTACATTTATATACAAAATAATACAGATTTTTAAAAAGATTTTATTTGAAATTCAGAAGGAGAGTCAGATCTTTTATCTACTAATTAACTTCCCAAATGTCCGCAATGGCTAGGGCTGGGCCAGGCTAAAGCCAGGAGCTTCTTCTGGGTCTCCCACATGGGTGCAGGGGCCCAAAGACTAAGCCAGCTCTGCTGCTTTATCAGGCCATAGCAGAGAGCTGGATCAGAAGTGGAGCAGCAGGAACTCCAGCCAGCGTTTGTATGGGATGCTGGCACTGCAGATGGCAGCTTTTACCTGCTATGCCACAACACTGGCCCCCGTTGGTAAATTCTATTAATTTTACTGCTGTGAGGGGCCAGTCCTGTGGTGCAGCAGGTAAAGTCACTGCCTGCAACACCAACATCCCATATGGTTGCCTGCTTGAGTCTCAGTTGTCCCATTCTGATCCAGCTCCCTGCTAATGTACCTAGGAATGCAGTGGAGAATGGCCCAAGTGCTTCAGCCCCTACACCCACAGGGGAGACCTGGAAGAAGCTCCTGGCTTCAGATCAGCTGTAATCTGGCCATTGGGGAGTGAACCAGCTGATGGAAGACACTCTTTCCCCCACCCCTCACCTCTGCCTCTTCCTTTCAAATAAATCTTTTTTTTTTTTAATTTTTTTTGACAGGTAGAGTTATAGACAGAGAGACAGAGAGAAAGGTCTTCCTTCCGTAGGTCTACCCCCCAAATGGCTGCAACGGCCGGTGCTGCGCCGATCCGAAGCCAGGAGCCATGTGCTTCTTCCTGGTCTCCCATGTGGGTGCAGGGCCCAAGCACTTGGGCCATCCTCCACTGCCCTCCCGGGCTACAGCAGACAGCTGGACTGGAAGAGGAGCAACGGGGACCAGAACCCAGTGCCCATATGGGATGCTGGTGCCGCAGGCGGAGGATTAATCAAGTAAGGCATGGAGCTGGCCCCAAATAAATAAATCTTTAAAAAAAAAATTCACCACATGAAAGCAGCCCAAATATCCATCAGTGGTAAAATGAATAAATATATTCACAAAATAGAATATGATACAATAAAAATTAAAGAACTGCTGTTACATGCAATAATTTATATGAAACCCAGGAACATTAAAGAAAAACTGGTTAATGATTTTAAAAGTCAAAGCTGATTGCCATGGATAAAGCTGATACTGGAGGTTTGAGATTTTTTTGTTTTTATTTTATCCTGTTTTTGTAAAGTTGGTATTTTGTTCGATACCAACCTTTGTTTCCTCAATTGTATCAGAAATATAAGGAAGAAAAGTCTTCCATATAAAAACTATTGCCTTCTTGGTTTAAGTCTAAGATTGATGGAATAACATGGGTGCTTGAGATAGAATAAGGTAATATTTAACAAATTTAAGTAGCATTTATTGAATTTAGCACAGGGAAAACATTTAAGATTGACAAAAGATGAAGATAAAGACAGCTGAGATGTCATGAGCCTAAAGTATGTGTCAGATACATGTTCTGCTGGTTACATACCTCATCAGTCAGGGTCCTGGAGACACAAAATTCAACTTGGATGATTTCAACACAAAGCCTTTTAATGAAGGGACTATTTACAGAAGACTAGACAAGTTAGGAGAATTAATAATGGATGCTGAAGTGCTCAGACATCAGAGATTGGTGAAAGGCGTGGATTACTACACTTAAGCCTGAAGAACAAGTGTTGTGAGGGCCCGGTGGGATCGAGCATACTGGATGAGGCTAGGGAGACAGGAGAAGGAGGATCCTGATGCCTTAATTCCCCGGAATCAGGACAGGGGAACAGGGAGAAAGGCAAGAATCATCAACTACTTTATTATTTCTGTCTTCTGTTGTTGCTTCTAATCAACACAGGGCACTAAGAAACTAGCCCACCAGGGAGTGTGGGTTTTGTAATGTGTAGCCATGGAGCATAGCAGACACTGGGGAAGGACTGAGAACCCAGGGGACAGAGACAGAGGTGGGAGCTAGGAGGAGGAAGCAAATGAAAAGCAAACAACCCAAAAGAATGAACCCTGTGAGACTGTTATTCTCATTTAAAAAATGAAAAATGTGAAATTTAGAGATGATAAAGAACTTGCTCCATTCTTGATTTTGTAGGTTTCATGACTACACTATTGTCAATTTAATCTATATGCCTCTAAATATTTGCCTTGGTAATGAACTGCATGTAGACTCTACTTGATGTAATGAGGCTTGCATTGTCTTTATAAGTATGAATTAATTAACTACAGAAATTATTGGTTGGCACAAAAGAGATGACTTTTCTCACCAGAGATACCAAATGTGATTTAATTAGGATTAGGAAATGAATGAAATAATATTCAGGATTAGAGCTAAAAGGCAGAAGTGGAGCTTCGCTAAAAATGAAAAACTTGGAAAGTCACCTTTTTCTTAGCTAACAATCCTAGCTCACCCCATATGAGTCAGACTGTCAATCTAGTATCTGAACATAAAATTGATGCCCCTGACTCCAGCTTTTGCATAGGGTTCCCTGAGTCTGAAACACCTTTTACACCTTTCTTTTTCTGATCCAATTATCTACTCTATTCTTCAAAGCCAGGTTCAAAGGCATTTCTTCTATGCCATCCTCCTGAAAGCAATGACTGTTTCTTGAGCTTCCATGTATACTCCCCCCATGCCTTATGGATAGCTTGAAACACATAAGGCACTCCATAAATGTATTAAATAAATTAAACTGAGAAGAAATGACAATTGGAGTCTGAAGATGGCAGACTTTTGTGGAAGTAATGCAGACAGACATGGAACTGAAATAGGATAGATGTTAGAGACAGATCAAAGAGATATAGAATGAAACATGATCAATAAAATCTATTTCCTGCACAGCACAGAGCTGGACTTGGTTCCTTTGGAATTGCCCTTGTGAATGCTACTCGGAGCATGCCACTGGACGTCTCCCTCATCTCTCTGTTCTACTTGAATTATGCACGTGTGCTTCTTGACCTGTCTGCTGTGCATGTTTTATTGTCCCTTTTTATGGTTTGAATGCAAAAGTGACCTGAGTCAGTTTCATCATGAATAAACATACATTATTTTTCTTAACAGAGTGTTTAACAGAATTTTTCATGAACAATCATTCATCTGTTATTTAACTGGTCTTAAAATTCTTCTTGCTCTCAGCTCCCTTTCTTCTGAATGCTACCCACAGATTTATATGGGGTTGATTGTTATGGTATTAGTTAAGGCACAGGACAAGACGTGACAGAGGTTATGAAAATGAGTAAGAATATATTTCTTGATTTGATCTTTGTTTAAATGCCAAAATGTACTTAAAAGAGTTATTTAGAATGCCATAAAATTAGTTTCATCTATGTATAGGATCATGTTAATGTATATTAAATACATATACTGCTTTCTAAATGAGTTTTAAATTATTTGGCTTGCTGCTTACTCCCTTTTGTAGTTTTTAAGCTAAGAACTTTAAAGATTGGTGTAAATTTGAAAACTACCACATGTAAAGCTTTATCTTTGTGCAATCTAGGTATATGTGAGACATCCCTAACGGCATAATTGGTCTTAGCTGATATTCAGGGCTTTACAAGTCATTATTTCTGGGCTTGGTACATGAATTTATGAGATCTACTCTTTTTATTATAGATTGTCCTAACTGTAGGTCATGTAATAAAAAGATTAATTAAAAATATTTCTGATACCAGGAAGTTAAGACTATAGCAAGAAAATATATAGCAATTAATTAGTAGACTTTTAAAGATGTAAACATAATTGATAGTAGGTAAAGAGCTAGGGGAATTCACTTCTGATTATGGAGAATAGGAAGTGCTTCTTTAAGAAAACAATTCTAATTTGATGCCATAGCATATGCCATGTATTAATGAACCGAGGAGCATGTTGAAGGAGAACAGTGAGGGAATAATTATATATATTTAAAGCAATTAGGATTTCAAGGAAAGGAGTGTATTCTATATTTAGGTGATACTAAAGGAACTAGGCACAGCATGCATGCCAAAGAAAAAAGGCTGATAAAATAATCCAATTTCAGGGAAGCGAAGTTCAGAGTTTGAGATGAATCAGTTGTCATCAATCTCCCTTCCTACCCACAGCAACCATGCTATATGACATCATGAGATGCCATCATGTTATAGTCTATGCACAGATAAGAGTAACAGGTCTTCTAGGTATTTTAAAGGTTTATTTACTTATTGAAAGGCAGAGCAAGGGAAAGCGAGTGCGTGTGTGCGCGCGCGTGCGCACGCAAGCAAGAGAGAGAGACAGACAGACACATTCCATTTGCTGATTCATCCCTCAAATGACTGCAGCAGCCAGAGCTGAGCCACGCCAAAGCCAGGAACTTCATCCCAGTCGTCCATGTAGATTGCAGAGGTCCAAGAACTTAGGCCGTAATCTACTGTCTTCCCAGTAAAGTCAGCACCTCCAAGTCGCTTATTAAAATCTTAAGAAACAGTTGACAGTAATGTAGGAATCCTACAGAATATACATGATCTTAGACATGCCCTCTTAAATCTCCAATGTTAGGTTACCTTAGTTGACATCTATGTTACAACATCAATAACAGCATAAGCTATTGCTTAAATACTGAGAGGAATTTTCACATTTTACAAGGCCAGTGGAATGTGATGGAAAGCTCTGAGGCTTCAGTCACACAGTCACATAGGCATCTGCATATGTGCAGACTTTAATGAAGGATTAAGGCTGCTGCTCATCCTCAGATTTTCCCACTCCACGCAATCACAATCACTTTATTTATGCACAGCAATTAGTCCTTCAGGATTCTACATCCCTCGCACTGGCATATCCAACGACTGATTAGTGTCACTGTTCAAACGTTGAACTGAAAAACTGGCGGAGACATTGAGTTATCATTTCATTCTCAAGCTTCCTATTAAACTTTTCCATAGAAGCAGCCAGCATCAAGTTTTACTTTCACACAGACATGAACTATCTCCCAAATGCACCATGATATTAGATGTTGAAGTTGTTATTGTTCATTAAAGTTTTGAACACTTTTTTCCCATTATGCGTAAGTCATGCATTGTTATGGTGATTTTAGTTTAAAATTGAAAAGACTCTATTTGAGATTTCTAGTCAATTTTGTTTCCATTTTTCAAGTATTCTTTTTTGTAGTAACAAACAACAGCAAAAGCTTTCCTTTTTATTTTAATAGAATGATCTGTCTTGAGAATAAATTAGATGCTCAAGGGCCTATTCAAGCACAAAATTCAATGCCCACTTGCAAGTTTCTTAAATGTTAAGAAAACTCACACACAGAAAACAAGTCGAGATCATAAAACCTCTAAGGTCCCATCTAACTCTTAAAACTCCAAAAACTATTTCATTTAGAACATAACAAGAACCTCAAAGTCAGGATACCCGGTTAGAGGTGACCAACTGGAACTGTGGCAAATATTTTCACTCTTGCTATTCTCTACAATATTAACCAGAGACTTGGCTTATACCACATCCACGAAGCTTCTCTAGATTTTTATGATATTTGACTCATTTTATTGCGTAAAATTTAAAGGATCTTTCTATATCATAAAAGAGATTCTTAGAAAAGAATCTAAGAATCTTTTTTACAGCATCAACTATTTCCTACAGGCTAATTCCTTCTTCATCCCCAGAAGACAGATCTGATTCCACCATTGACAAGCCTTTAGTACCTCAAATTCTCTTTAATAAAATGTTGAAAGTCCCCTAGCACAGCATACAAAGTTATCTCGTCTAAATCCTCTATTTATTTTAAAGATTATTTTTTTTTATTTGAAAGACAGAGTTACAGAGAGAGGTAGAGACAGAGAGAGAGGTCTTCCAACTGCAGGTTCACTCTCCAAATGGCCACAACAGCTAGAGCTGTGCCAATCCGAAGCCAGGAGGCAGGAGCTTCTGGGTCTCCCACGTGGGTGTGGGGGCCCAGGGATTTGGGCCATTTTCTGCTTTCCCAGGCCACAGCAGAGAGCTGGGTTGGAAGTGGAGCAGCCGGGACTAGAACTGGCGCCCATATTGGATGCCAGCGTTTCAGGCCAGGGCTTTAACCTGCTGCACTACAGCGCCAGCACCTAAATCCTCTATTTTTAAGACCTCATTCCAAACCAGCCTTTCTTTTACCTATGCTTTGTTCTTGGGCTTTTCTAGCACTAGTTCATAGCACTTTCCTTAATTCTTTGGTCAATCTCAGGCCGCTCCCTCTGTCTAGAAGGTATTTCCTTCCTCTTCCTGATGACCACCACTAATGAACAACTGACATTTCCCTCAACAAGTTCTTATATAACTACAGACTTTGCACACAGCACCTAGCATTTTGCTCACTGAATTACTTTTTATTTGTGTGCAGGCTTTGGCTGGCTGACAGGCAAGCCTCTTTCTTGAGGGCAAGGACATTATTAACCCAGAAAAGTGCTTATTACATTATGTTCTTAGTAGGCTGTACTATGTGAAACTGCTGTTTTATCCTTTTTGTCCATAAAAATGTCTGCACGTATATTATTGATCTGATTCTGAAAATTCTAAAAATCCTGTCACAAATGTACTAACACAGAGACTTCATTTCCTGACTCCCTTTCACTGGGTGAGAACTTGCAGTCTCCTTGTTGTTGTTTCATTGACTAAACAAAAGTACATCACTTTGTTGTTGAAATAGTGAACACAATGAGTGCTTTTTTAACCCAGCTCTCTTCTCTTGCTATAATGACCAAACAGACTGCATATTCTAGACAGTGCAGCTATCTATGATGAACCTTTGGCTGGAATTGCTGAGTGACACATGGAATAGAGCCCTGCACCAGTGCATAATGTACTTAAGTGAGAAACTGTCATTGTGTTAGGCTACTGGGATTTTAGCTTTAATTTCTGGCTGATCTTACATACAACTAGACAAAATAGAAAGGCAATGGCATAATGGGAAATAAAAACAGGAAAGTAAAGGCAGGATATGATTAAATCCAAAGTACAAACTAAAATGTCTTCTATGTACTAAACATGTGATACAAGTTTGATCTTCCTTGTGGGCAAGGAACCACCATGTGTTGCAGAGTTCAAAGATTCCATAAAATGAAAAATGATTTTAATAGCATGTTTTTAAATGGCCACTATAATTGAATAAACAAACTTTTTATATCCTTGTTGACACATGTTATAGGAGGGAACTTCAAAAAGTTCATGGAAAATAAATTTATTTTTATGCCAAAAATAAAATCCGTACATAACCTTTATCTCAGCAAAATTAGCTTTGGAAAGATAGTAGAAGCTTGATGAGAAAATATTAGCAAGCCTCTCAATCATACTGATTAATTTTCTATCTCCAGAGGTATCTGCCCCTCATTTCTAGTTCACAGAGGATTCCAAACAAAAGAAGGCAGAGGAGTCAAACCACTCACTTTGCACATTCATCTTTAGCAAGTTCTTTTAATACTGTTTTAGATAATTTCCAACCACATATTAACAAATTCACAAACAAAGGATTCTACTTTAGTAAATTAGCTGAGAGGTGAGAATAACACATTTAATACTTTTGTGAGAATTATAAGGCACAGAGACTTATTAGTAATTTTATTTTCAAAACTTTTGGAGAAATGAAGATGGTAAAGATCTGAACTGTTCTCTTCAGTTTTGTATTTCCTATTAAGACATAATAGTAAAATATATATATTTATACACAAAATATGTATATAAGTGCTATAGTGGAAGGATTAGAGTGATTATGGATCATTTTATTATCTTCATCATACTTTGATTTTTCTAAAATATTTAGTAGTAACTACACAATTTTTTATCAATAGAGAAAGTAATTTTTATATACAAATTCAAATTTGATGCAGCCTGTACTCAGCACAGTCCACTCATTCTCACTGGCAGCCTTGAATTCTTCATAAACACGGCTGTCATTTGAAATTTCTTTGAAAACTCATACCATTTATTATCTTTATAAAACCTCTTTCATTAAAACTTCTTAGAGAACAGAGATTCTCATTATAGTAGCCAAGATTGTTCTGTGAAATACAAGAACCTCTTCTGTCTCACAAACAAAACATAAGGAGAGCCCCCTCCTTGTTTATTTCCAGATATGTCTGCTTCAGCTAATGTGCAACAGTTCTCAGTCCCAACTCTGCAATGTCCTGTTCTTTTAATACAATCCTGGGACTGTTTCACTGTCTTTTCTCAAAACCAAAATTTTTCAAACAATTTCTTTGGATTTTTATCCATTACTAAAGCTGCACTACTCATTTGCAAGCATGAACCTGTCACCCTATTCAAAGTACATGACATCTCTCCATGGTAAACTTGTATCATGCTTTAACCAAGTGGAAAGAAAGAAGAATATGAGTTCTTTGTTCACAACAGTTGATTAAAAATGTGGAACACCAATCTCTTTTCTTGGTATTCAACCAAAAATTATCAAACCAATCGATAAATTTTGCCATATTGCAACTATCTCTTGCCCTGTAAAATTGAGGACTATCTATCTCACTGTTAAAAACAACCAAATGTATACTGTTTTCTAGCAGACTAAATCTTGCATAGACAAGCACACACACCTTCAAGTCAGGGCTGAATGGCTTGCCAAACAATTTTATTTTGTCCTCTCACATCTCCATTCTCAGGCTCTATTGAATTAGTTTTCATGAATAATTGTCTGTGATCCAAGTGTCTTTATACTTTCAAAGTTCTGATTACTTTGCCTCCATTTATCTTGGGAGCCAATACACCTTCATCACAAAGGAGCTAACCTTGCTTTTTCATGCAGAAATACAGAAAAACTACAGAGTTAATACTTTTATACACAAGGCTGGAAGTCATACGAATGCACTTCAAATGCTTTTAGAAATGGAATTAAAAGATAAACTTTTTTTCGGTGCAAGACATTTTTGAAATTCATGCATACAAGGGACCTTTAAAAACTTCGCAGAAAATGTATGCTATGAAAAATTTATGCATGGATTTAATATATGTTTTGCAGCTAAATAAACTTTTTTTTTTTTTGAGTGACAGCTTCCTTCCACTGGCTCACTCCGTAAATGTTCACAGCAGCCTGGGCTGGACCAGGTACATGGCTTGCAAATATTTTTTCACTTTCTATGGGTTGCTTTTTGCTTCATTGCTGCTTTTGTCATGCAGGAATTATTTTGTTCAATGTAGTTCTACTTGCTTACTTTCGCATTTGATGCTTGTGCTTTGGTGGGTGTCATCAGCTTCCTGGCTTCCATGTTAATGTTCCTGGGAATAACCCTTAACCAAAGATGATGCCCAGTGACTGGTTAATGCTAAGGTACAAATGCTTGAAATAGTTGCCTCAATCTGTTAAAATCTCTGATTCAATATTTCAACTCTCAGGGTCTCCTGGAAGTTGATGAGGGCAGCAGTATGCTGAAGCCAGGTCATACTTATTCAAAAATCCCAATATTTAAATTCTCAAGGAAAGTACACTGGACCTGATTATCAAAAGACATGGGAGCTACTGAGTAACTACCCAATCCTCTCCAGCAAGGTTGTTCAACCTTTCAGAGCCTGTTTGATCATTCAAAAATGGAATAATTCCTTCCTTACAAGAATACTGTGAAGATTGCATAAGAAAGCTGCTTGCTCATAATACATATTTGTGAATATAATAATACGCTACCAAAACCAGTAACTGACCACAGGGAAAATTTTTCAGCATGTCGGGTGAGCCCTTGGCTAACTTTCTTCCTTTTTGCTATTTCCTTTGACATTTCCTTGGCTGGCAAGTTCACGTACTGGAAAAGAATATTGCTGTTGCAATGAAGAGTTAGGTTTCTAATATTCGCTGGGTTACAGTGATCTGCACCAGGCAAGGAAGCTATTTAAGGTGCCTTTCAGTTACAAAATTCTGTAATACTTTTTCCAAAAATTCTGTGAATCTAGCTTCTCCCTTTTCCCAGAGACAGCATTGCTTTCTAAGTAGCCTTTAAATTTCAGTCTAAATATTCCAGTCACAACTCAGTAGTAAGAATGTAATAAAGCTTCAGAGAGATCGCCGAGATTGTCAGGATGCAAATTTCAACTTAAACTGCTTCCCGTGAAGCCACTGGCAAACAAGTCTTTCTCTTCCGCAATTTCACAATCATGCATTGGGAACTATTTGGGTCTGATTTACTGCTTGTCTCAATTGACCTCCCCATTCACTGGCTAAGCTATTGAGTTTACCTTGAAGTCAGTAACCCTTGGGTCCCTCTGGTCCTCATTCTGGGCCTTAAGGCATCATGCAAGCATCATTCACCTTGATTGTTCTCAGTCAGTGACCTTTCTTGTGAACTCACTGGAGTTTCTGGGATGTTTTCTTTTTTATTCCCCACAATGAAATGTCTTTCACAGCTGGGATCTTAGAGCCTCAGATAAGAAACTGGCTAAGGTGATATAGGCCATATTTTTTATATCTTGAAAAGATAGTATTGCCATATTATATTGTTTTCTCTCAACAGAATTTCCCCTCTGTGACTACTGTGTGTCTCTTGAGCCTCTGACTATTCCAAATGTTAAGTAGAAGCATTCTGAATTGAAAACAATGGATGTATACTGATAGCCCATTCCAGAAATCCAAGTTGCTTTGGAGACCGCATCAGTAACTAAAATTCATTAACTGTTTATTTTTGTTTTGTTTTGAGGCCCAGATTTTATTTTAAATATTTATTCCATAGTATAAGTTCTATAATACACTAAGCAACATGAGGAAGAGGAAATAGCCCATTATTGTAAGGTATAGTTTGGATCCTGGGTCTGTGGATTCTACGCAGATCGTCTACATCAAGGAATCCCACATGGGTCATGTAACATTTGAAGCTCTTACTGCTAGTAAAGTTTGAATGATGTGAATATGGTGAAAAAGAAATCCAAGACAGCTGTAGAGCTACTATTAGAGGAACCAGTACCTGAGGATATCATAAAGCATGGCTTATCTGGCATGTATTGAGTCTTCTTCAGCCATTCTTTGGAGGCAAACCTCCTCATCAGCTCTTGAACCTCTTTCTGCATTCCAGAGTTCTCAGCACCGTGAGGCTCCTGGGAAGCAGCTGCGGCTGTAGCATTCATGAGAACAGATGTGGTGTGATCAAAGGGCTATCGCTGGAGAAGTATTAAGTGCAGGCCTCCAGGGCAGAATTCCTGTGTGGATGGTGAGTGATGTCTAGTAGATGGTGAACAAAGGTCAAGGAGTCTGTGAAATCATACAGGAGGCCCTGAAATCTTTTGGAAAACAGCCAGGGGCTCGGCTAAGGCCCTCACTGTGGCCTCTGTAGTGCTATCCAAATCTTAGGTCTGCATGTTGTGTTGATGTACATCAAAGTAAAGCAACCTAAAACAGAATAATCCTCATCGTTTTTGGGCTTTCTTGGATAGACGTGACTTCCAATTCTAGTGCCAATATTCACCAGTTATATCATTTAGAGCAATTTCCTTTAACTTTCTAGACCTTGCTTTCTTCATTAATAGATTAGAATAAAATAATACATAGCCTATGAGGTGATTTTAGGGATTAAATTGGATAGCAGATGTAAAGAATGGATGCTTATTAAATGGCATCTGTTATTACTATTAAGGTGAAGATGAAAATACGGATAATGGCGATACTGTGTTTTTTGTGTGTTGTGTTCAAAAATGCTGATTGCAGAGTTTGGTGCCTAATAGGAACTCAATATTCACTTTATCTCCTCATTTTGAGATTATTCATGTCCAATATTTACAGGGTAGCATTCTTAGAGATTTTCTTCCTGAAGCCCCAAGGAAGAAAAATATATGTATCTTTGCGAGAGTTATCAGAAATCTTCTCTCCACAAGATATTCTGTTGTGTTTTGCTCTAAAAGTGGGAGAAAAATGTTCTTTGGAGTTAGAATAGCCAAATTTTTCTCTTTCAATATTTTTGAGGTACTAATGAAAATCTGTGTTGGAGTAAATTTTCTTATATTCAAAGAATTTTAATTGCACCAAAGCTTCTGAATCTTGCTTCATCTACAATATAATGAGAGTAGTTACCATTTGAGAACATTCATGGGGTGCAGGTGTCCCATCTCATTTAATGCTTACAATTTTATGAAGTAATGATTACTGCCACTCTCCTTTTACAGATGAGAAAAAAATTGGCTGATAAAAGTAAAATAAAACTAGACTAAGGTCACATAACTAACAGGTGACATAGCTGGGATTTTTAACCTCTAACTCTGGTGCCTTTGTTCACATCACTTATGGCATTCAACCTCCTCACCAAAGATTGAAACTCTATGTAAGTTTATTTTCTTTGCAAAACATAAAATAATAAAAATCAAGTGAACCAAGTGTCAACTTGTTCAATAAGATAGGAAGTACACACAATATAAAAATGATAACTCAGTTGGCTGTTTTTACAACCCCAGTGCTTCGTAAGAAAACTAAACTCATCAATCTTTTTCTCAACTAATCTTTTCAACATTAATAATTTCCCACAGTAAATTAGAAATTGGGAATTAATTTAATGAGTTTTTCTCCTTAATGACATAAGCCTCATATCATTCTACTTTCCAAACCAAATTGGCATTTAAGTTATCGAAGGATGTGGATTGCAGCCCTCTATGGAATTCAGAGTTAAATGCAGAATTTAATAATTGAAATTTCTCACTAAAGTGGGTACTTTTCATTCCCAAGAAGTTATGTGTTTTAACACAGGCAAAAGCCTCATTTCCTTAGCAATATAAAGATGTTTGTTTCTTGCCATGTGTTACCTGATTCACAAAACACATGCTGCCAATATAAAATATGGCTTGTATACATTTTTAAATATGCAATTATAATTTTCAATGAGCCATGCACCAGCGATGTATTGATTTATGTCATTTGCATAAAATGTCAATCAAAATGGCAACTACTTGACCTTCTTGCTTGTCCTTGAAGCAGAGCCCAGAATGCTGAATTCCACATCTCATTAGTGATGCCAATCAGAAGAAGAATCAGCCCCTTACTTTTAACTGAAAGGATGAAAAATTGAATTACCCCTGATTTGTCAAATCATTTCACAGAGTGATGATACCATTAATAAATCATACTAGTTCTATAAAGGGACCAGAATTCCCATCACAACATTTATGGGCAAATCACTGTAGTTGAGGAGGAGGAAAAAGATTAAATCAAAAAGGGTTGGATACTTTAGAAGTTGGAAAGGATTAAACAAGTGTTATTCCAGTCAATCTATGTAATTTTATTTGATTCAATGTCTACCCTGAAAAATATGCTTCAGGTAAAGGACCATGTCAGACCAGTTTAGAAGATTAAGTGACATCTCTATGCTAGAGAGTGAGTCATTGACAAAAGTTTATGGGGGAGGTGGAACTTGATATTGAGGGATTTTGAAACGTGAGGAATGGTTGAGGATTTTTTTTTAAATAAATTTGACTATTGTTTTCAGTTACTGTTTTTTTTTTTTTTTTTTTTGACAGAGTTAGACAATGAGAGTGAGAGAGACAGAAAGGTCTTCCTTCCATTGGTTCACCCCACAAATGGCCCCAAGGGCCGGTGCTGGACCGATCTGAAGCCAGGAGCCAGGTGCTTCTTCCTGGTCTCCCATGCGGGTGCAGGCACCCAAGCACTTGGGCCATCCTCCACTGCCCTCCCGGGCCAGAGCAGAGAGCTGGACTGAAAGAGGAGTAACCGGGAGTAGAACCCGGCACCCATTTGGGATGCCGGTGCCGCAGGTGGAGGATTAACCAAGTGAGCCTTAGCGCTGGCCCCGGTAGAGGATATTTGATTAATTTAATAAGACTCAGGAAAATTCAGAGGACGTGCTACATGTTTTCATATATTTGAAATTGTCATATGGAAGTGGATTAATAAAGCAAAAGTAAATGGGGAGAAGACACAAGAGGAAGATTTCAGCTCACTAAAAGAGAAGACTTTGTAAACATTAAGCTGCATATTGTTATTTAATCTGTATACCACTGAAAAGATTCAAACATATTTTGAGGCTGAGGATACCATTGGGGGAAAATATTATTTATTTATTATTTTATTACACAAAGGAACCAGCTTAGGTGGATGTCCAGTGATGTTGCTAGTCCCACGTATCTCTGTAGTTGATAACAAGACTTGAAATTTCCTAAGGATAATTTAAAAGAAAATAACAGACTAACAAATATGAAACAAAAATTAAAATTTAGAGTTAAATATTATCAAAAAATGGGTTCATCCAGAAGCTGACTCTGAGTTTTGCCTGCTGAAGGCTTATAGAGTCCTTTGTGGGGACATGGAGGAAAACAGGACTGAATAGATGGGGTAGTCAAATTGTGAGGCAGGACCAATGAAGGCTCAGACGACTCCAAAAGTTGCTCTGGAGCTAGCATATTCCTTCAGAATCGTCCCAACTTGTGTCAAGATGGGCCAGCCCTGATATCATTCTATCATTTGATGTGGATCATCCCAGGAAGGGATGTAACGTTCAGGAAAGTGACTCGGCTGAAGCAGATGTTGGAAGAACTAGCAACTGCAAACTCTGGTCACAGCACTCCCAACAGCTGGCACAGGAAGTCATCCTTTGAAGGGAGAACTGGGTGACAAATCACACTGTCCACCAAATGCAACCCTCCTACCTAGCAAATCTGTTCCTTCATGTGCAATCTGGGAGTAGTTTCTGCAGGATTCTGGAGGCTCTTATTACTGAATGAACTTTGCAGAAGAGGATGGTTAGTGTGAGAGATGGCAGCCACTGCAGCTAGTTTCGGAGCTACAGCTGTCTCTGTGCCATCGCCTACCATCTCCATTGTAGATATCCCTTGGTGGTAGCATTAACTCAATCAGTAAAGGAAGCCCACATTAGTGGGCACAAGTAGGGATTTCTTTGCATTATGTGTCTACTGTGCCAGCAGTAGGAAAACCAATAATAGGTCACTAACATCGATTGCCCAAGCTACTCTCTGATAATTTGGTTATTTGCTACCTATTTCTTGGTGTGTTTTCCTGTGGGAGTTTTCATGTGATAGGATTTTACACTCTGTCTCCTCCATATGTCCATGTCATGAACTTCTAATTGCATGCCACTACCTGAGGATGGATTGTCCTCAGCCTTCTGACAATTATTCTCAGAAGTCCCGGGATAGCCAGCCAATCCATTTCCCACTGCCAAGGATAAATCCTAACTTCAGACCATCTTTTTCTAGGCATACAATGCAAATATGCTCACTTGCCACTAGTGCAGCTGCCCTAGCTTGCATCCACTAACACTGAACTGGCTCAACTGTGAACCAGTCTCGTGCTTTTTCCTCTTCTGTCTGCAAGTCATACGAGATTTCTCAATTACAGTCTTTGTGTGATTTGAAAGAGGCCCTGTGTGACAGTGATTGGGGTTGATAAATTTGTTCTCTATCCCTGATGCACTAATCTTAAAATGTATTGCTGTAATACATTGCACTCCTGACTTTACAACTTGGTGAGTCTGATAGAACTGAACTCAAAATGGGAGCTGGGGCTCTATGGTCACTTGGCATTCCATAGACAGATGCCCCAGCTCTGCATGGGCCTAGCATACTAGGAGTTACTGTTTTCTTACAGACCATTGAAATTTCTGCTATAGATGGCATGGTTTTTGCCTTAGAGGTCTTTGTTGTGAATATCCAATAGAGGATTGTCATAAATTCCACATTGCATCTTTTCTCACAATTGACACCTATATAGGATCTACCTGGTCATATGTTCCAAGTGGCAAGGCTGTTCTACCATAGCCTGGCCTTGCTACAGAGTTGTTTTTGCTTTGTTTTTCCTGTTTTGCGCCCTTCCTGAAGCTTCAGTGTGACTTGCTTAGGGTTAACAGTGTTCCTGACTGTTGAATATACTGCTTTCAGAAGATGAAGAGGCGTCAGAAGCACTGTGCTTCCTTCTTGTTTGCAAGATGCAGTAATTTGTCTTTTATTTGATACAGGATGTCCCGTAATGCCCGTGACCACTGTCCACTAAAATTTTAGTGATGTGGCATACCCACATTGCAGGGCTTTTTATAGGGCTTATCTCCCGTCCTCTGGAATACACTGGCCACTCCTTGTTTATGATTCAACTAGCATGTCATTGATATAATATTATGTAGTGATTGATTTGGTATCCTGCAAGATGTTTAGATTATCCAGATCTTTTCAGGGAAAACCAACTTACATCTCTAAATATATACTATGGTCTGTTCTATTTGAATTGAAAAAGTATTTCTGATGGAAAAGTATTATTCTGATAGTGTTATAAAGAAATATACTTGATAAATCAATGGTTACATTCCATCTACCTAGGACTGTTTCAATCTGCCCAAGCAGACACCTCATTTTGCATGATGGCTGCATTGGCAGTACCCCCATGCTTAGGTTGTTACAATGTAACACCATTTTCCAAAATCCAGAATATAATTTTACAGGAGAAAGACTGGTGAATTAAAGACTGGTGGAGAAATGGCAGGTGTCGCTCCCCCTCTTCATGGAGGAACGACACTAAACCCTGCCTAAGCTTCATATCCGAGTCACGGCACCATTATGTCGCTCCCCCTCTTCGCGGAGGAACGACACAGGACCCTGCGCTGTTCTCTCGTCTGCTCGGCCCTCCCCGGGTTTGCTGCTGGTTCTTCCCAGGTTGGCTACTGTCCCTTCCACCTCCGTGGAAGGGCGGTTCCCCTGCCACTTTCCCCACTTCCGCGGGGGAGCGGCACACCGCCGGCCGGCTCTCTCGGGGGCTGCACAGGTGTTCCTTCAGATAGATGTTCCTGGTGCATGTTGTCTCTCTCCTCCTTTATAGTCCTCTTCCACCAATCCCAACTCTGCTACCCACACGCCGAGTACGCTGCTCTCCTCCAATCAGGAGCAGCTCCTGCAGCTCGTCAAGTTGGTGAAAGGCAGCTGTGTAGAAGCTGTTTACTCCTCTCCCAGCGCCATATTGTGGGAGAGCAGATGCATAGAATAAGTCTTAATTCCAGTAACAGTCTAGTCCGAGTTGCTCCCCACAGGCAGGGACCTCTCACAACCCTGTAATTTTGAAGATTAAGAGTGGCATTAATTTCTGCCAGCCACATAAGATACATAATTATTTCTTCTTTTCTGTCTCTTATGATAGTATTAAAGTAACAGAAACTTTCACTTGGAATTTCATACTATGAGAGCTTTTACCCCATAAACTAAGGATCCTATGTAGGTGTTGTGTCATCACCAAGGAGACTTATTTAGAATTGAGTAAATTACCACTATATGAATCCATGCTCCCAGTAGAACCCTGTGGACGTTTTCATTTATTCCCTCACCTTCAAATGCCCCCACTGTAGTAAGACCCAGCGACACTTTAGGTCTCCACGTATCAACCCAACTCAGACTTTGTATCAATCTCATAAAATATTTGGCTATATACCTTTCCCTGGTGGGCAATTACCCAAGATGCAGTTAGGTTAACTTTATTAACCAAATCTGAAGATAATCTGTCTTTTCTCATTGGTTTGTTTAGACTAGTTTCACATAATGTGATTACTGATATAATTGGACATTGGACTACCATTTTCATGTTTTCTCTTCATCATTCGGTTTTCAAATTTTCTTTTTGTCCTTCCTGATCAATGTGGATTAACTGAATGTGTTTTAGTATTTCATTTTATTTATCAACGTGACTTTTTGACTTTATGTTTTCAGAGGTTTTTCTTTTTTTTAGTGATTGCTATAGGGGTTACACTATAATTTTCCAGTCTACTTATTTTACCTCTTCAAGTGAAATGTAGAATCCTTATAACTGTAGGTCTCTTCAGCCTACCCTCTCTGTTTTGTAACTGTTGTATGTACAATACATGACAGAGATGAAAGAGAGGGGAGAAGAAGAGAGGAAAGAATGTGAACAAAAAAGTAAGAAACTAAAGAAGACAGACGAGGCAAAAGGAGCAGGGAAAAACTACCTAGCGACTTTGTTCTTCTGCGAGTAGAACTTAAAATACTAACTCAATTTTTAGGTTTTAAAATAAGTAGTTATTTTAAATGAACTCAAAACTCTCATTTTCACTTCTCCTATGAATGCAACAGTATCGCCATTAAACATGTTTCTCAATCCATTTCTCATTAAGCTGCTTCTGCAACTTTGGCTGTGGCTAAGAAAGGCTTAGAGGCTGATGGGGAAAGGGGGCATGCTTTGGAGAACATAGCGCAGGTTTAGATCAGAAAAATCCACTGAAAATCCATCAGACAATTTATAATTTTCACTTCCATGGTTATATATATTTTAAATAACTGAAGAACATGTTATATTATTTACCTAATTACTGTCTTGTTCTCCCTTAATTCTGAAGTTCCAAGTTTTCTCTTGGTATGCTGTGTTTACCACCTCCTTCTACGCGGGAGGGCCTGCTGGAGGCAAGTTCTCATTTTATTTCCTCTTATTTTCCCTTTATCTCTGAAGGTTATTTTCTCTGGACAGAGAATTCTAGAAACAGTTTTTCCCTCTTACAGCACTTTTTTTCCATTTTCTGCTCTCCCCCTCCATACATGAATCCCCTATGTAAACTGGTTTTCCACATAAGCAATGCAGCCAGCTTTCTACTACCTGGTTTCAGGATTCTTTCTCTTCATTCCAGTAGTTTGATTATGATGTATCAAAATGTAGTTTTCTTTGAATTTATCCTAAGATTTTGCCAAATTTCATTTATCTGTTCAATTAATGGGAAGGCACCAAATTTGGAAATTTCAAACTATTGTTTCTTAATTTAAATTTTCAGTGTCAGTCTCTCTTTATCTGGTGCTCTATTGCTTATATACCAATATTTTACATATATTTAAATTATATTTATTTTTTTGAAAGGCAGAGTTGAGAGGAGAGACAGATCTTCCATAAGCTGGTTCATTCACCAAATGACCACAATAGCCAGGACTGAGCCAGGAGCTTCTTCAGGGTCTCCCATATGGGTGCAGGGGCCCAAGGACTCGGGACCATCTTCCACTGCTTTCCCAGGCCACAGCAGGGAGCTGGATTGGAAATGGAGCAGTTGGGAGATGAACTGGCAACCATATGGCATAGGAGTACTGTAGGCTGGGGCTTTAACCCGCTGTCACAGCACCAGCCCCAATGTTTTATTTATTGTCAAACAGGTCCGGAAGCTTTGTTCATTTTGCTTTCCAATATTACTCTTCTTCTTAGGTTGGAAAAATTAATCAATCTTCAAGTTAATTCTTTCCTATTATATCCATTTTGCAAGTAAGATTTAAATTATTTTAAGACTCTTTCCATATTCTTTAATTTCCATTTCTTATAGTTTCCAAATCTTTACTAAGAACTTCTCATTCAGTAGTATTTGCCCTTACTTTATACCTCCTGCTTCAATGTTTTTCAAAATTTGAGCATCTGGGTCATTTCAGGGTTAGTTATCTACAAATTTTCTAGCATTTTTCAGTTTTGCTAAGATCTTATTTTTGTTCTTTGTATGCCATGTAACTTTAATTATATCTGGAAATTTATGAATATTATAAAATGTAAGTTTTGTCATATTCTTTAGAGAATATTGCCATTTCATTTTAGCAACAACAAACTACATTAGGTACAGTTGCATTTCAAATCTTATTATTTTTATTTTTCAAAAATTAGGTAGTGTTATTTGTCCCAGCCTAGAATCTGGTCAGTGGTTTATTTAAAGATTTAGTTATTAAAAGGCAGAGTTACATAGAGGCAGAGGCAGAGAGGTCTTCCATCTTTTGGTTCACTCCTCGGATGGCTGCAACGGCCAGAGTTGTGCAAATTTGAAGCCAGGAGCTTCTTCCAGATCTCCCACACAGGTGCAGGGGCCCAAGGACTTGTGGCATCTTCCACTGCTTTCCCAAGCCATGAGAGAGAGATGGATCAGAAGTGGAGCAGCTGGAACTCGAATTGGCATCCATATGGGATGCTAGCATGGCAGGGAGTGGCTTTACCTGC
This sequence comes from Oryctolagus cuniculus, assembly GCF_964237555.1. Classification (NCBI taxonomy): domain Eukaryota; kingdom Metazoa; phylum Chordata; class Mammalia; order Lagomorpha; family Leporidae; genus Oryctolagus; species Oryctolagus cuniculus. The sequence continues at coordinate 207,977,855 of NC_091432.1, read as the reverse complement.
TACACCACAGCACTGGCCCCCAGTGGTTTAAATTACAGTATGATATCACACCTTAGGCCAGTGCCATTCATATGCAGTTCAGCGTAGGACCTTATACACAATTATCCCTCTGTGAAATTCCCCATATTCTTTGTCCCAAGAGATCCTTTTCCCTGGTCATCTAGCTACTAAGCTGAAATTTTAGTGTCCCGTACTGTTACAAACTTTCCATGACTTGGTCTCCATCAGCAGGAAAGTGGTGAGAGAAAGGAAAACCAGAATTTATCTATTCATACTCTTTGGACAACAGGGACTTTCCAAATTCTTTTGGTCACAAAGATTTTTCTTTTTCTTTAAAGATGTATTTATTTATTTGAAAGGCAAAGTTAAGAAACAATTTTCCATTCACTGGTTCACTCGCCAATGGCTGCAATGCATGGGGCTGGGCCAGGCCAAAGCCAGGAGCCAGGAGTTTGGGTCTGCTTCGTGGATGCAGGGATCCAACTACTTTGGGCCATCTTCCTCCACTTTCCTGGGTGCATTAGCAGGGAGCTGGATCAGATGTAGAGCTGCTGGGTCTAGAACCAGTGCCCATATGGAGTGCCAGCATCACACCTGCTATGCCACAACACCAGCCCCACATGGGGACAGATACCTGCATCACAACCACTATTGTTGCTACGTATTACAGCTTCATGAGTGGTGCTTGTATAGGGCTGAATTAACAGAATTTTTTAAACACTGGTTTTATTCACAACTATTCTAGGGTCCCCTTTTTTCTTCCTCTGGTCAGAAAAGGAGAGGGAATTTATTGGATTTCTTTTTTCTGTCCACGCTCACTGATTTGGGATACCCTAAAACATAAGGTGGGAGACATGTAAGAAAGAAAAACCATAGGAAGTTCAAGACAATACTGGTTACTTTTGGAGTTTTATGTCCCTTACAAATATGCTTTTGCATTATTTACTTTTCAGAGTTCCTAATTCATGACAATGTATTTTGTCCAATGTCCAAGTGGGAGAAAACAGATGGAAATGTTTACTGTAATATAACTGGAACTTCAGTCCCACAAACTGAAGCTTGACAAATTTAGGAATGAGTTTTTGTGAATCTTACAGAAGAAAAGTATTACTAAACCATTATTATTCTGATAAATTAGGGTTACGACATTTAAGAAAAGAAAAACAGCAGCAAAGAACATTCATTAGATTTTTCTTACTGAGCTATTTGTACTTGATTGGTTTTGAATTATCATGTTGGTTCAGTTCCTCTCCTAAACTAAATGATTTCACTTCTTGACAAAACAGACTTTCAGTGTTTGACAAATGGTTCACTTGACCTGTTCATGAATAAAGACAGCTGTTTGGCATTTCTGCTAAGTGTAAACATCTATTAATTTTTTAAGTATTATTTTTATTCCTAAGTGACATGATTCCTTAAATATTAAGAATTTTAGTCTTGAGCATAAATGCCTCCCCAGCGAAAATATTTTAGCATGTATGTTTCATAAATAGCATCTATATGCTATATGTACAATTTCCAAATTTTAAAATGTTGTAATGTACAAGACCAATTATCCCTTGATAATGGACTACATTAGTTTTCATGATAAAAGGGGATTTAACTTCAAATAATTATCCTTTCTTATTAATTTCTACCTTTCCAAATTCCCATAGATATCTTGGTCTTGATAATGAAACGTAACTTTTAAAAACTTGCTCAGAGTAACAGTTGAGACAGAACAGAGTGAGTTATTTCACTTGCCTGTGCTGCAGTTTCTGCTACAAAAACGGAAGAGTTGCCACAATTTACATGATTATTGCTAGGATTAAATGAAGTTAAAATATCTAAAATTGACAGGTGGGGGCTTATTTTTGGCTAAAATGCTTAAAACGTATTATCATTTCTCCACACCATCATATCTTCCCATTATCAAATTCTGTCAGTAGATGACATTTGTGGTACTCTGCATCCAGGGCTAAGCCAAATATGGCTCTTGTAGTCCCATCGTCCAGGTGTTGTTCTTGCAGAATCCTCACATGTTCTCCTTTTAAAACATATTGGGTGCATAATGTTTCTGCTGTTCAACAGTGCATAGTGAGCACTTACTTTTAGAAGGGTTATAATGACAAACTTGTGTTGATAATATTATGAGGCTGATATGAATGAAAGGGACAAGTGAATTACCTTTCATCAATGCACAGGGAATTGGTACATTCAATATGTATTTCCTGCGATGGAAGCATATCCCTATAACTGTGCTAAGATCTGGAAATTAAAAGGGGGAAAAATGCCTAGCCTCAGATTTGTGGAGAAATCACTGAACTAGACTGTAAAATTTTTCAGGATAAGAACATTATTTCATTCATGTACATACTCTGCGCACTTAACAGTTTCTGACATATGACCAAAGTAGTAAGTACCTCTTGTTCAGTGAATGCATGAACCAATAACTGGAATAGAAATCTAATAGCACTCTGAAGTATGTAAAGTAGTTTAACCTAATCACAAATTGTCATGTAAATTCTTGTCAATCAAGATCAGGTTCCTATATAATTTCTTCTGTGAAGTAGCTCTACCTTTGTGCTCATGCAGCCTTTTCTGTTTAAGCCAACTACCATTTAACAAACAGGTTTTGGACAATTACATATTATTGTAATTTTCTGATTATATGTCTGTTCCTCTCTACCCCGGTACGTGCCCTCTTGGTACTTTATCTTCCCATCTTTACCAACAGAGCAAGGACCAAGTCCCAGTCTCTTGTAACAGCTAACACAATAGCTGGTAGTTTACAGATTACATAGACATTGAATGAATTAAATTTTAAGTTAACTTTAAAGGTTAATTAAGTAATATCATCTTTGGGACACCCTGAAGCACACTGTAATCTAAACTTCAGCCAGAGTCTCTATGCATCCTTATCACAACTTTCTGGAAGGGTAAGAATCACAATTAAATCCCTTGTCTTCCATTCCTTTCCTTCCCGGCACCCTTAGATCAGAAACAACAGATACACAGTGGCACTAAATACTATACCAATGTATTTTAGAGTAGTGTTTTAATTTTTTTAAGTTTATTCAAATAATTTCTAGGGTTTTACCCTTTCTACTAACATATACAACTCAGTATGAGTGAAAGGTCTTTGGCAGACACAGAGACAGAGCCTCAAGTCATTTAGTTTCTCTCAACCCCATGGCAATTTACCTATTGAACCCAATTTGAAAACCATCATTCTAAAGTAGTATATTGCTTGTCATCAGCTGTGAAGAACATCCTGTTGAATAGTATCTAGGCATTCTGTGATTTGTTCTATGCTTCTCATTTTCTCTCACATAAAAATCTTGTTGAAACATGCTATCATTAGAACCAACAAAAACTGCAAATCATGTTACTTGTTACATGTTGGTTAAAATGAAGGTTTAAGGCCTAATATATCACAAGAAAAGAATGATCCCATATCTGCCTAGCAGTTCCTAAGAAGTCTCATGGATTGCACACTTCTGTGAAAGATTTGCTTACACCTCTAAGCTTGATAATAGCTTCTATACGTATGTTTCAGTGAGATACCAGTAAATCTCACTACATCTAGTTACTCAAAATTTTAATCCACATGGCTCAGAATTCTCCCCACTAAGGTTCTATACAAACACACAATCAGCAGGGACAAGTTAAGGTGGGTGGTGGTGGGAAACAAGTGAATTTGAAATAGGAATGCGGATTAAAATATAAAGTGTTTTAATTTTTTAAATATCTGACCAAGAATAGCTGTAGGGTCAGTGAAGTATAGAAAGCTTGTTTTTGGACTCCCTCTGTAACTTATAATTGAGTTTTAGCAATTTCTCCTATACTCTCCACCCAAACTACTTTAACTCCATGTTGGCCTAGTTCCTAGGATTAAGTTTCTTTTTTGCTCTGCTCTGCTCATATTCTGCTTCTGGGGAATGGAATTACTTAAAGAACTTCAAATCAAGTCCCAAGGACTACCACATTTGCTAGTCATATTTCCACTCTTTATGCATTCTAGAGCTAGTACAGGCTATAGCTTTTTGGATAGATGGTTCACTGGCACCTGAAACAGTTCAAAGGACCCTACCTAGAAGCAGATAAGCTACACAAGCTAAGAACCATGGGTTACCGTTCACCCCCAAACCTCCCAATTGTTAGTTTCTTTTTCCTAAGATTTGGAAATATTGTCATGTTGGCCCAAGTATCCAAGAATTCCAGAATTTTTTTTTTTTAAACAGGAGTACAGGCCCATTACTGAAGACCCACTTTGGCATCCATTCTAACTGCAACAGAGACATTTAATCACACTGAATAAGACTTCCATGGCTTTTCTCCATTTCTTTTACAGAGTGAGTCTTTCCTGCGAAGGCCCAAACTGCCAAGTGCTAGTTTCCTCAGGGACTGGGTACTACTTTCTCTTTAGGTGCCTCAGGGTCCATTTGAGTACTCACTTCCTAAAGGTCTCTGGCCCTGGGAAGGGATGATTGCTCATAAACATCCAACAACCAGGGGATTGTGTGCTACACTCCTGTTTCTAAATTCGTCTGTCAGTCCATGCAGCCAGCTCACCAACAACCACAGCGGAGGGAGCTGATCTCTGCCCCACTTATCCTCCTTTTCCCATAAAGCATCCATTTGCCTGACAATCCCTGAGCCCCCTAGACTTTCAGTAAGGCATGTTTCTGTTAGACCAGAACCAATTTTGTGAAGCCGGTTTACCATGTACTAGTTATACCAAGTTACATGAAACAGATTTATTACTTACAGACAGGAATCAAGGGACAAGAGAAGCCTAAGTTTCATGGCAAGCCAGCCTCCCAAAGCTCAGGAAAGCTGCCAAGGCAGATGGAGTCTGCATTTACATTGCAGCCTGCAGAAATGGAAAAAGCAGCCTGCCCTGGATTTTCTTCCCCAAGGAAACAGGTCATGCGATTTTAGGGAGACTGGAACAGAGCCTGGGCTAGTCTGGTCAATTCCCCTCACTGTCTTAGAATGTTGCCTTTCCAGCACATTCTACAATTCTTTTTGAGAACTACAAATGGCAAAGGGAGACATGGTTTGGTCCAAGGGCATCTGGAGACCTTCCCTGCAAGTGACAGTTCAAATCACAGTTCAGTTCTATTAGGCTAAACTGCACGCTTTGTTGACGAAGACTCTGATGAAATTCTAGCCAGGCACTTCTGAGACTCTTCACTACTAGACCTAAACCTTTATCTGTAATGGCTTCATGAAAACACTAACGTACTTTCTGTTAAATCAAGGCCAAACCCCTAGGATGGCCACAGCATCCCTTACTGTTTGTTCTAGCCAACACCTTGTGTCCCAGTGTTGGGGGTGGGTTAAGAGCGCACCTTGAGGACATGCACCACTCAAAAAGACCAGCAGCTCTTTCTTTAGGTTCTCAATTTTCTAAGTCTCTAATTATTCCCATTCCTTTTCCCTCATTCATTTTTTTTTTTCTTTTAAAGATTTATTTACTTGAAAGGCAGAGTTACAGGGAGAGGGAGAGGGGTCTTCCAACCACTGGTTCACTCCCCAAATGGCTGCAACAGCCAGGGCCATACTAGGCTGATGCCAGGAGCTTCTTCTGGGTCTCCCACATGAGTGCAGGGGTCCTATCACTTGGGCCACCTTCCACTGCTTTCCCAGCCCTATTAGCCAGGAGCTGGATTAGAAATGATGCAGCAGGAACTTGAACCGACGACTGCAGGCGGCAACTTAACCTGCTGTGCCACAACACCAGCCCTTCCTCATTCTTTCTTTAAAACAATGTCACCACTATAAAAATTATAGTTCAGTTCATGCTAGATTATTTTCCTTATTCCAACAGTGTGTTGCGATTAAAATGTTTCCTTAGCATATTAACTAGGGTCTAGTTTTGTTTATCTTTGACATGTTCGGTTATCTGTATTGTTCAGGAGTCACGCAGTTAGGCAAATTTCATCAACCAAATTTAGAGACCCCTTTTTTCTGGTTATCGCTTCTGTGTTTTCCCCCATTCTGGAAGCTGCGATTATCCCAGATTCTGTCCCCTGGTCTCCAGGCTGGAAAGACAGACTTTTTTTTTGGTGCTTGTCTCTTCCTCCAAATTTCATTTCCCATCCAAGATCTTCCTATCTTTTCTTCAGCTTCCAAAGCTATCAGCCAGTTGTTTCTGGTATTTTTGCAAAGAATCTATATTATCTGTGGAAGTGTTGATCTGTTAGATGACTCTCCACGATACCAGAAGATGAAATTCCAAGTCTTTCCTTTGCATTTCTTGTTAGCTTACCTGAAATGCCAAAACAGTAACAAGGGATCCCTTTGTTCCAATGATTGAAGTCCTTAGATAATAATATTCACAAGTTACATACTGCTCATTATAGGGTATTTCTTGAACTTATATAATTAATGCAAAAATCAAACCTTTTGAACATCAAAATGCTGAAAAAGTTTTAGATTTTCATATTAAAAATGTTCAACCACTCAAGTGTATACAAGTATTTCAAAATGTGAAAAATGAAACCTGAAACACTTCTGGACCCACACATTTCAAATAAGGGATACTTAGCCTGTATATCCATAGTTTCTGAAGGCCAACTGCCACTATTTCTATCTTGATTGCCATTCACTGTTATCCTTGTGGGCAAGTTGAACTTCTCTGCTTAGTTCAATTTCCTCAATTATTATACTGTTGATAACAACAGTCCTTACCTCACTGTGTTACTGAGGATTACATGTGAAATTACATGCAGATGAGAACAGTGTCTGCTGTATAGAAAGTGTGATAAATGTTAAGTTGTATTATTGCTGAAGTGACATAAATGTTTCCATTCCCCTTGTCTTCCTTCTACTCAAAGAACAATATTACTGAAAAAAATTTAATGTATATTTGAGAATTTTCAAACAAGATTATATATAAAACAAACATCAGGAAAGCATACAGAAGAAACTGTAGCAGAATAAAAAAATTAGTACATATGGCAAAATATTCAATCTTTAAGTTATTTTTAATAGGAAACAAAAGCCTTCACATAGCTATTATTTGCATTTTGAACTTCTCTTAACTCAGCAATTACAGCCTCTCCTGTATAACCAATTCCAGAATCAATCCTTTCTTACATGTCCATATTATCAGCTATGTATATTATGTAAAATCTCAGACTCTAAAAATGGAGAATGAAGAATGAGAGATGTCAAACCCAGGGCCAGGAAGCATTAGAATTTCTCAGGGAAAGGATGAAAATAACAATAAAGACCTAAGATTCACACACCAGGAAAGGATCCAGGGCCAAAATAATACATACAAGATCCGAGTAGCTCACATCAGAGCTTTTAGAACTTAATCTGAAGATACTGCTCTGGGATGTGCATAGAGACACAAAGATAGTATTGAGGTGTTTGAAGCTCCATCTTTCAAGGTCTAAAAGAATTTCACCTTCTTTGAATTGGAAAGTAGAAGACACTAAGAAGTACAATAACCATCACACTTTGGAGTTATTTTGGTAGAAAGATGGATCTATATATCTATCAGACTCAAAGATAAATCTGGTGTAGCCTGCTGGGCTCTAGACTCTCACCCATTAATAGCAGCTCATTATTGATTAAATTATGAAAGGGTTGCCATGCGTCTTTAAAAACTGGTTTTCAGAAAATCTTGCAGAGCACAATGTAACACACCCAGGTTTCTATTAAAATATACAGCTTAAAAAAAAACAAACTCTTAAGGTTAGAGAGCCAATCATTAGGTATAAAGAGACATGATATTCAAACATTAAAATGAAGTATCTTTCAAGATCTGTTTCCCATCTCTGGATTTGGCATTGAGTCCTCAAGGGACTATCTTCCAAACAGCTCAGTGTGTGTATAATAGCTTGTTTTTTGTTCCTGTTGTTGGTCTAGCTACATGCTTTATAATTCTTCCTTACCTAGATGACTTTATTAGCATCAGAAAACACACAAATATTGCCTTAGGAATTAAACTAATTAAAAGCTGACTGTCAGCTATATTTATCATACAATTTAATTTCACCTGTTTCTTTATACTTTTGCATTTACATACAGAATTTACCACCAACCAGGTATTTGACACTCCCTATTGTATAAAAAGATATGCATAAGAAAAAGCATTTGATATGCATAAAATCACTATCACAGTAATTGGACCATAGTTACACCAATTAAAATAGAAGACTCTATGCTCATTTTTAACTAATGATATAAATGAACATATAGGTTAAATAACATTAATTTTTTATATAAACAAATTAGATCCCAAGACATTAAAGAGGCAAGTTGAAGGAGTACATTTGTACTTTAAACTTCCACATGGGGTCATTTGGGTCCTTTTGCCTTGGAGTTTGTTTCCTTTGAGATCTTTCCATTTTGACTTTGAGTAAATCTGGTTACTGTAGAAACGCCATCCACAAACTTGGTTTTGAAAAGAACGTTTGCATTGTTGAACATACCTTCTTTCAGGGACACCACAATGAACTTAAGGGAAAAAGAGCATAAAGACTTTTTTTAATATTCTTGAAGTTAATTCCTTTCTGGGGTTAAGTATTGTTTGGAGGTCATTTTGTTATTTCTTTAAATACTTCAAACAGATGAAAATCTTCAAGTGCAAGTAACATACATGTATGCAATTTGGCATGCAAATGAATGCTAACTTTCCATATTGGGTTTTAGAAATCTCTTAACAAATATCAGAAAATAGCAAACTTATCTTTTATAGTTGGCATTCACTGTCAGTGAAATATTTTATTTATGGTACATATATAAATATTTATTTATTTGAAAGAGTTGCAGAGGGAAAGATAGAGAAATATTTAGTTGATGGTTCACTCCCCAAATGGCTGCAAAGGCTGGGACTTGGCCAGACCAAAGCCAGGAGTTTCATCCACCCTTCCTGTGTGGGTGCGCGGGCCCAAAGACTTGGACAATCTTCCACTTCTGCCTTCCAATTGGATTGGAAGTGGAGCAACTGAGACTCACACCAGCACCCAGATGGGATCCTGCCATTGCAGGTGGCAGCTTAACCCACTGTACCACAAAGCTGGCCTGCATTATGATATTTTAATAACATCAAAGACTTACATTCCTACACCTCTACCCCAAATTTTGCTAACTTTATATAACTTCAACATTATCTGCAAAAAACAAAACCCTGTCACCATAAACACACATTGTATAATAACTACAACTATAATGAGTACAGCACACAGAGTTGTAGGATGCACAATTTCTGCAAATGTATTTGGAGCCACAGTTCCTATAGCAAGAATATTCATATATTAGAAACAAACTGTTGGGTCCGGTGCTGTGGCGCAGTGGGTTAACACCCTGGCCTGAAGCACCAGCATCCCATACAGGTGCTGGTTCTAGTCCTGGCTGCTCCTATTCCAATCCAGCTTTCTGCTATGGCCTGGGAAAGCAGTGGAAGATGACCAAAGTCCTTGGACCCCTGCATCCACATGGGAGACCCGAAGGAAGCTCCTGGCTCTTGACTACAGATCGGCACAGCACCAGCCATTAAGGCCATCTTGGGAGTGAACCATTGGAGAGAAGACGTCTCTCTCTGCGCAACTCTGACTTTCAAATAAATTAAAATTAAAAAACAAAAAACTGTTCATAGCTTCAGGAGAATTTTCCCTCTAGCCAGGAGAAATGAGGTTTCCCCATTGAGTGTCACATCTAAGGTATATCCCTGAACACTTTTGATTCGATTGTGCATCCTATGGCACCTAGCCACAGAAAATAATTACATTAACCCTAAATCAATTCTATATTGTCGCTCCCCGTCTTCGTGGAGGAACGACACAAGACCCTGCGCTGTTCTTTCTTCTGCTCGGCCTTCCCCGGGTTTGCTGCTGGTTCTTCCCGGGTTGGCTACCGACCCTTCCACCTCCGTGGAAGGGCGGTTCCCCCTAGCCACTTTCCCCACTTCCACGGGGGAGCGGCACACCGCCGGCCGGCTCTCTCGGGGGCTGCACAGGTGTTCCTCGAGATAGATGTTCCCCTTAGATGTTCCTGGTGCATGTTGTCTCTCTCCTCCTTTATAGTCCTCTTCCACCAATCCCAACTCTGCTACCCACACGCCGAGTACGCTGCTCTCCTGCAATCAGGAGCAGGTCCTACAGTTTATTGGTTGAACTGGAGGCAGCTGTGTAGAAGCTGTTTCTCCCTTCTCAGCGCCATATTGTGGGAGAGCAGATGCATAGAATAAGTCTTAATTCCAGTAACTTAGTCTAGTCCGAGTTGCTCCCCACATATATTATGACTAAACTGGATTCTCTCTCATACAACCAATAATCTGAATGACTGGCTCTTATTTTAAAGGTACACTAAAACATTCTATGCTCATTGTAACATAAGTTTATGAAAATAAGGCAGAAAATGCTTTAGAGTGCCCTTTAATCCTAAATATCTTAAAAGAATAGTTCTAGAAAAACAGATATTCCACATAAACCACAGCTGAGAATTTTTTTATGGGCCTTACCTGAGAATGTGTGAAATGAGTACGCAGCATCTGCCCAATATTCTGGGTATGAGAAAGATCCAAGGCTGCATCTACCTCATCCAAGATATAAATTGGAGCAGGTTTGAAGAGGAGCATAGACAGTATTAATGACAGAGCCACTAAAGACCTAAGAAAAGTGGAGTTGAAAAAGAACCATTATTTTTTTTACTACTTATCACCAAACCCTAAAGCAAATCTGTAGTCCTATTAGGACAAATAGTACAGTTTTATGATCAAGTCATATAAAGAGTGTTTAAGTTTCAAACTTCAGTATTTTCGTATTAAAATGTTTATTTTAGCTTTTCATTTTCCTTCATGAGCATTCTCCTTTTATAAGACAATTCTGATACTGTCGTATTTTGGTACTTACCTTTATAACTGACTTAGGTGACATTTTCCACTTTTATTATATATACACCTACACTGAGCATGCACACAGATACTATGCATTTTTTCCTTATATTTTTATTTGCTAGTGCATTGTATAGATTATGATCTGTAACTCTAAGTACTTCAGTGTCAGAAGTTCAGCCAATTCTTACCTAGAATTTGTAGTTATACCTTATGCCGAGATTCCATAACCATGATCTATTTTCTTCTAACTTGCTTACCACTCCTTTTAACTGCATCTATTTGCATTCTGATATTGAAATCAGTCTTTATATTTTTCTTTTTTTTTTTTTTTCTTTTTTTTTTTTGACAGGCAGAGTGGACAGTGAGAGAGAGAGACAGAGAGAAAGGTCTTCCTTTGCCGTTGGTTCACCCTCCAATGGCCGCCGCTGCAGCCGGCGCACCGCGCTGATCCTGGCAGGAGCCAGGAGCCAGGTGCTTTTCCTGGTCTCCCATGGGGTGCAGGGCCCAAGCACCTGGGCCATCCTCCACTGCACTCCCTGGCCATAGCAGAGAGCTGGCCTGGAAGAGGGGCAACCGGGACAGAATCCGGCGCCCCAACCGGGACTAGAACCCGGTGTGCCGGCGCCGCAAGGTGGAGGATTAGCCTATTGAGCCACGGCGCCGGCCAAGTCTTTATATTTTTCTTAAATGTATTTCAATTAAAAAGCATTTATAAAATATTTATAAATTATTTGAAAAATACAATTACAAATACCTCTTGTAATACAATTTTATAATAAATAATTCAATGCTTACAGCATTCCAAATGGCTATTAATGAAGCTACCAACTGTGTGTGTGTGTGTGTGTGGAGGAGTGTGCAACAGTGGAAGGGAAACAAGAAATGCATGAAGTCGTACAAGCATATTGAGACTGAACCACTACAGCCAAAAGCTGAGGTCATTCAGGTAACATAAAAAAATATTTTTCTTTAGCTTTCTCTATGCCAAATGCTTAAGACGTTAAGCTTTAAACTTGATCATGGTGTATCCAAAAATAATTTTAAAGTATTTTAGTTATGTAATAATTTATAGGATTCAGTAGGAAGGGGTACATCCATTTTCTATTCTCTTCTAAATGTGTTCTGGGGGAGCCATGTTGTGGCACAGCAAATTAAGCTGCTTGCTGCAATGCTGGCATCCCACAGTGGAACACCAGTTAAGAGTCTCAGCTGCTCCATTTCCAGGCTCCTGGCAGTTGCACCCATTTGGCGAGTGAAGCAGAGGATGGAAAATCTCTTTGCCTCTCAAACAGATAAGTCTTAAAAATAAGTATTTTCTAAATAATGATACTGGGATTTAAATTATGGGATTCAATTTTGATTAACAAACAACTAGAGCTATTTTCACATCTTAACCTATTTAGAAATTGTATCAATCATGAAGTATGAGCTGGAATATATTTCTACTCAAAATCGCAAAGATGTTCATAGGGAAAATCAACAGATCAATATTTTCTACAAATAAGAGTTATAATATGAGAACAAATCAAGGACTAGGAACTGTACATTCTGTAGGAGAAAAAATTACTAAATCAATTTCCATATGTAAATATTTAGAATTTTTCTTGGGAGGGTTTAATTTTTTATCTGGCTGGCTGCAGCAAAGGTCACATGATCTTTTAAGTTTCTTGGTATGCTGAGTTTCTGCATCATTGTTCTCTAAGGCATGTTTTAGCCAACCCTCTTCATTCCCTTAAGTAAACACAAGGTTCCATCTGGTATCATTTTACTTTTGCCTGAGAATTTCCTTCAATCTGTAGTAGTTATAACAAAATGTTTAGCTTTTGTTTTTCTGTAAAAGCATAACACCTTCAATGTGAAGACTTTTTCTGTTAGATACAGAATTCTAGATTGACACATTTTTCTTTGAGCCCTATAGATATCCTAGACTTCTGGACAAGAATTAATTTACCTCTTTTCCCCTGGTTTCTTCTAAGATTTTTCTCCTAATCACTGGCTGTCAGCAATTTTATACATGACTTGCAGGATTACTGTGTTTGTGTTTATCCTACCTGGAATTCATAAAACCAAAATGTATTGGTTTCAGAATTCATTATATCTGCAATATCTGGGATCATTAAATAATGGTATCTTTCTGTCTGCCTTCTTTTGAAACTTCAGTTATATGTATGTCAGGTAGCCTCTCACAGGATATTAAAGCTCTTTAGCTTTAGTTTTTAATTTTTCAGTTTAGCTTAAATAAAATCTACTAATGTATCTTCAAGTTTAAGCATTTTTCTTTCAGAGTCAGATCTGTTACCTCTGGCAGTAAAATTCATTTCAGGTATACTTTTTTATCTTATAGCTTCTCAAGGTAAAAATACTATTAAAATCAAGTAGAACTTAGAATTATTATGTTCATTTTCTTGGTAATTCTTGAAAATAGAGCATCTAACTCTGATTTCCTTGTCTCCTACTTCTGTCATTTCTTGTTCTGTTTCTACTGACTGACTTTTCTGTATAGTCCTTTTTCTTAATTTTTGTCATATTATTTTTATTCGATCCCTAACACTGTGGTTATTACATTGCTTAGTGTCTTTCTTTAAAGAGCACAGGGCTTTGTTCTGATGAACAATTAAATAACATGCAAATCAGTTTGATCTCTTTTTTTTTTTTTTTTTTTTTTTTTTTTTTTTTTTGACAGGCAGAGTGGACAGTGAGAGAGAGAGACAGAGAGAGAAAGGTCTTCCTTTGCCGCTGGTTCACCCTCCAATGGCCGCCGCTGCAGCCGGCGCACCGCGCTGATCCTGGCAGGAGCCAGGAGCCAGGTGCTTTTCCTGGTCTCCCATGGGGTGCAGGGCCCAAGCACCTGGGCCATCCTCCACTGCACTCCCTGGCCATAGCAGAGAGCTGGCCTGGAAGAGGGGCAACCGGGACAGAATCCGGCGCCCCAACCGGGACTAGAACCCGGTGTGCCGGCGCCGCAAGGTGGAGGATTAGCCTATTGAGCCACGGCGCCGGCCTAGTTTGATCTCTTAAAAATCCTGTTAGGCTTCCTAGGATCTGCCTAGAATAGACTTCACTTCAGGGAAAGCAAAGACCAAATGCAAAAGTGCTGCTTTTTGGGACTCCAAAATTCCAGTCTCTGTTTCCTACATTTACTGATACTATTAAGTTCTATTTGGATTCCTTTCTGCAAGTAGAGAGAAAGCTGGGGTTGACATAGGGCTCAGAACTTTTGTTTCCTCTTTCAGATCTCATGGTCCAGGACTACTAATTTCCTAATGTTTGAAAATAGTTATTTTTCATCTAGTGACCTAGCTGCTTATTTTTGCTGAAAACTAATTTAGTCAAATGCTCCAACCAACATTTTTAGCCTTCTACTCCTGTGTTAGGCTCCTTAAACACCATATGCAAAGGTAACTAAGCAAATAAAAAACTGAGTAATGAAATTGTAGATTATAACAAAATACTACAAATGAAAAACTGTAATATTACAAAAGAATTACTCACCTTTGGCCGCCACTAAGTTCAGTTAGGTTTTCTTTCCAGGTATTTCCTAAGGCTACCTTGAACTCCAGACCATCCAAAACAGTTTGCCCTTCTGGTGGTGCAAGCATAGCATTAGCACCAGGCAAAAGAGTAGAAAAAATAGACCCAAAGTCCTTATTCACCTGGATTTAAAAAAAAAAAAATCATATGCAGGATATCCAGTGTGGTGTTTCTTACTTTAACACATGGGTTGTCAAATTATGGTCCATGTGACTCATCTGGCCATGACCATTCATTTACATTGTTTATAGCTGCTAGTTCTGTAATAGTCAAGCACTGGAGCAGGGACTGGGTGGGTCAAAAAGCTAGAAATACTTACTATCTGACCATTTACCGATAGTTTAATGAGCTCATCCAGGGAGAACTGGAGACTATGTGGCTCTACCCCTAAATTTTCATACTTGAGAACGTAATGTAGGAATCCTCAAGACACACACAATTGTATCACACAGAAAACAAAATTTTTACAGAAGTAAATATAAAACAGATGTTTGGCATAAACCTTTCTCTAATAAAACATTTTTTCCTGCCGACTAAGAGTAAGATGGTCCTGTGTTTCTGAACTAAAGTGTAGAGGACCAGGATTACAAGAGAAAAATGCTAAGGAACCTATCTGAACCTTCTCCTGTTAAGCCACATTAGAAAACAACGTAAGACTTATGGTCAACATCTTAGCTTGTAATACGGTAATTTCTGTGTATGTATACATGATCATTGATTTGGCAGTTTGGCCACCTGTCTTCAAAGACATGACTACAGCACACATATGCCCTTCCATCTTCAAGGGTGTGATGGTCATTTTCAACACGGAAATTTTAGATTCAGGTATGCAAAATTTCAATCATAAACAGACACTTATTTTTATTATTTGAAAGGCAAAATACAGCAAGATAGTGCCTGCAACAGCTGGGCTGCACTGAAGCCAGGAGACAAGAACTCAATCCAGATCTCCATGGGAGTAGCAGAGTCTCAACTCCTTGAGTCATCATCTGCTTTCAGCCAGAATATATATGGATTAGTAAGAAGCTGGAGCTAAGAATGGAGCCAGGACTCAAAGTAACAAGGAAATTTCCTACACATAGCTGTGCTCCCAAATATAGTTAGGAATCCATATTTTAAGAGCAACAGCATACCTGTTGAGAAATTTCCTACAAAGTGGCAACAGAATCTACTCATTTGGAAATGTTGGGAAATAGCATAGTATTTATAAATGTCCCCTTTTCCCCCCTTTATGACCAGGCAAGAGAGAAGTGAAGTGGCTCAGGACAAAGATAGCACATGTTGTTACTAAAACCTGAATACAACCACAGATGACACTGTGTAGAAATGCTTCCAAAAGGGAAAACAGAAACTTATATATGGCTATAATCTCTGTAAGTTAACATATATGTATATATGTGCGTGCATGCATGCTATGTGTGTGTATATATTCATAGAACCATACAGATGAAATACAATGATTTTACCTAAAATATTCTGGTTCTGTGAATCAAGTATGCTTTACATCAGAATGAAATATATAATGTTGGTAATAACTTCTTCATTAGGTAACTGTAAGGACTGAATGAGAAAATTAATTTCATAACACTGACTTAACAGGCACACAATGCATGTTACTTGCTTTGGAAAACCCTTGGGAACTGGAAAGGAATCAGTTTGAAGATTCCAGGAGCTATGAAGGAGAAAGGAGGATGGAAGTCTGCTTGTTGTACAAGAATAATGGAGTCAACTTTCTGCATGCATTTTTTAAGAGATAAATACTACAGAGAGTGGATCACTGAAGTAAGTCGTGGAAAAAACAAGGTGACTGAAAATAAAGTTCCTACCAGAAGTGATAAGAAAGAGGAGTTAAGGTGCCCAATTTAACCCTGGTTGATACAGGTTTGCTAAAGTACTAAAGAGCACAATAAGTATGTTTGGAATCTTGTAGAAATAGGAAAACGCCCACATGAGACTAAAGAATTATCCTAAAGGAGACAGATGAAGCCATGAAAGTAGAAACAACAGTGAAAAAGCCAGAAATCCTCCCAATTTGTCCAAAAAAAAAAAAGCAATTGAGATTATGCTGAATGAAAGTACTGTAGAAGGAAAATACTGAATTTGTTTTTTGTTCAATTTCTAAGAGTTACTAAGGTAACAGCAACAGGCATTTTTAACTTTATTCTGATGTTACAAAATAGAAACCTAATTCTTCTAACATTTGGCTATATGATATGAATGAGGCTATTTCTAAACATTTATAAACTATTTTCCTCATCTATAAAGAAACAGAATTGTTTTAAAGTAATTCATGTAAAATAATTAGGATTCACTAATTACTGTGTTAGTTAATATTATTAGTCTAACATGACTACTAGGGCCATGTAGAATGAATATCTATGAATTCTGAATGGTAAAGAATGCTATCAATTGTGCTAGAGGAAATGAGGGGAAAGAGGGCAGAATTGATATCCATGCATTCCCTCCATGACAAAGGACCCAAGAAAAAGCACAGCTATCTCATGGGAGTATTTGAGGCTGACAACCCATGGGATGTGGCAGAGACAATGACAGCCATGAAGGCTCTATAAAGAAGGGAAATCGGCATAGAACAGATGCTCTCCTCTCCTCTCAAGACCAACGCTGCACAAAAGGGGACTTCAATTGGAGACAAATCAGAACACCAGTAGTCCCCTCTCTCAATATAAAGAAGTCTTTAATTCTTGTTTTGAGCCCAGTTTGGGGAGCTATTGGGTTAATGAGCTGCTGGTACTGTACCTTCACCCTGCCCACTGCCAACACAGTACTCTTGCTAACCCAGTGACTAATGAAGCAGCCCAGCAACACAGCCAGCTTACCCTAAGCAGCATGGCTTGTGAAGGACTAGGAAGGAGGTGATCTGCACGGTCCACCCACACTTAGTTTTTGCACCCTGAGCAGCATAGCAGAGTCCCAGGAGGACTCAGCCTACAGAAGCCCCTGTGAAGTGGTCACGCTCACCATCCTGTGGCCTCAAATACCCCATACTCTGAAGTGTGACTTATTAAGGCCCTAGAAACAGATGTTCAGCCACCCTTTGCCCCAGAAGCTAGAGATCCCATCCTGAGTAGGCTGGCCCCAGTGAAGCCATCTGTGTAGTCATTAAGTCTGACAGGTGCCGCAACTGGCCCTTTGACAGCCTTAGACATGGAAAGGCATGCCACACTGTCACCAGGAATGCTGTGCAACACTAACTAGTGGACAAAAGAGAGGACTTGTACCTACATAGTCATCAGAAACTGGTGGATGCCACACCAGTCATGACTTAACTGAAAGGGACCGTCCAAGTATTCCTGCCCCAACATAACTCTTATAAACCAATAGGTGACTCAACCCACAGCTGGGCACACTATGAAGAGCTACCAGTGAACCAACCCTGCTGGCAGCAGAATAGGCCACTGAGATACATACAGATACTGCTGACATTGATGATCACAGAACAAGCTACCTGGACTCTATAATAGTGCTAATTTGGAACCAAATCCAGTGTAATTTATCGAACTAAAATCCTATGACACATTGCCTGCAGAAAATCTTTCATTAAAAATGCCACTATAATGTAGAGGCAAATGATGTGCCAGATGCACAAATATGAACATACGGACACAGATGTGTGGAGAAACTAAAACTCCACTGCAAAGGAACACAATAACTCCAGCAACAGACCCCAACACAAAGGAAATCAATAAACTACCTTGACAAGAATGAAAATAAATTAAGAATTCAATATGATATAATATCCCAACTCAACAAAATTAGGAAGACAATTCATGATATGACTAAGAAATTCGGCAAAGGTGGACAGATGAGTTTTAAAATCTCAAATGAGAAATATAGTTGAGAGTGTCAATGGCAGACTAGATGAAGCAGAATTTCTCAAAGAAAAGTACCTTGAAATAACAAAGTCAGATGATAAATACACAGACACTACCAAGGACCAATAAAGCCTATGAGACTTATGGGACACAATTAAGCATGTTGTATACGTGGTATGATGTATGTGTTTAAGTTACTGTTTGGAATGTCTGCATCCCACAGTAGGCTGCAGGTTCAGGTCCTGGTTACTCTGTGCTTCTGATCCAGCTTCCTGCTAATATGCTTGGGAAGCAGTGGAGGATGATAGTCCAAGTACTTGGGTCCCTGCCACTCATGTGGGAGATCTAGATGGAGTTCCTGGCTTCAGGTGAGCACTTGGGGAGTAATGGTGAAAGATCTCTTTCCCTTTCTGTCTTTCCTCTCTGTCACTCAGCCTTTTATTTTGAAAGACTGGAGAGTGAGAAATCTTCCATCTGCTGGTTGACTCCACAGATGGCCATATGACCAGAACTGGGCCAGGTCAAAGCCAGGAACTTCATCTGGGTCTCCCACATGGAAGCCAGGGTCCCAAACACTTGGGCCATCTTCCACTAATTTAGCCAGGCTATTAACAGGAAGCTGGATTTCAAAAGAACCAGGACACAAACCAGCACCTACACATCACAAGTGGTACCTTAACCTATGCTACAAGGCCAGCCCCTAAAATAAGTCTTAAAACAGCAAACATTTGCATTATGGGTGTTCTAGAAAGAGAAGAAAAGGAAAAAACAACAACACTGAAATCCTATTCAAATAAATAATTTCTGTGTTGGGAAAGATAGTCATCATGGTCCAAAAAGAAAAAACACCCCTGATAGACACAACCAAATAAGTGTCATTTCTGAGATACATTAAAATCAGACATCCAAAAGTCCAAAGACAGCAAGAGGAAAATGTGGAGTCAAATACAAGGAATCCCATTGTGGTGTAGCAGTACCGTCATCCCACATGTGCACTGGTTTGAGTCCCGGCTTTTCCATCAGTACCAACCCATATACCAGTGGAGGAAGGCCTAAGTGCTTGGGTCCCTGCACTCATGCGGAAAACCCAAAGAAGCTTCAAGCCCCTGGCTTTAGCCTGGCCCAGCCCTGGCTGTTGTAACCGTCTTGGGAGTGGACCAGCAGATGGAAAACCCGTTTCTCCCTCTTTCTGTAACTGCTTTTCAAATAAATAAAGTAAATCTTAAAAAATAAAAGAGAATCCCCATGAGAAACAGCAGACTTCTCAGGAAACACTTCAGGTCAGGAAAAAAGTGGGATTATATATTCAAAATCCCCAAGAATACTATACCCAAAAAGCTGTCCTTCAGAATGATTGGCAATAGTCTTTTAAACAAACCAGAGTGAATTCATGACCATCAGACTGGCTACACAAGCCAAACTTCAGAGACTCCTACATTAAAAGCAAAAAGATGATACCTACAATCATGAAAAACTCATACAAAAGTACAAAGCTCACTAGTAGATACTTAAAACAGAAAGAAGATAATCAAACCTTATCAAATACAGGAAGCCACCAAATCACAAACAAAAGAGTAAAAAGGGAATAAATGCTGTACAATCAGAGAAACAGTAACAAAATGATGGAAGTTTATCTTTACTTATTAATAACTTGATTGTAAATCCATGAAAACCAAGACCCAACAAAAAGTTGTGTACAATAAACTAACTTCACTAGTAAAAATATACCCAAGACTTAAAATGAAGGGGTGGAAGAAGATCTTGTAAACAGAAAGTAAAAGCCAGCAAGAGTAGATGTATTACATAGGCGTATACTTCAAGTAAAATATACAAAGAGACAAAGACATGACATAATGATTAAGGGGATCACTTCAACATGAAATACCAATTATATATTTATATGGGCACAACGCTGGAGCACCTAGTTACATAAAGCAAACACTCAATTTGAAAGGAGAGCTAGACTCTAATATAATAATGGCTGGGAATTTCAACACTCAACTTTCATCAATGAACAGATCATTTAGAAAAAAATCAATAAACACTGGAGCTAAACTACAGATCAAATGGATCTAGTAATCATTTACAGAACATTTCATGCAACAGCTGCAGAGTACACATTCTTCCATGAGAACATGGAACACTCTCCAAAAGAGACATGTTAAGCCACAAAACAAGTGTCAACAAATTCAAAAAATTTATCTTTGACCACAACTGAAAAAAACTAGAAATAACAAATTATAAACTGCAGAAATAGGTAGAAACTAGGCCGGCGCCGTGGCTCAATAGGCTAATCCTCCGCCTTGCGATGCCGGCACCCCGGGTTCTAGTCCCGGTCGGGGCACTGGATTCTGTCCCAGTTGCTCCTCTTCCAGGCCAGCTCTCTGCTGTGGCCCGGGAGTGCAGTGGAGGATGGCCCAAGTCCTTGGGCCCTGCACCCACACAGGAGACCAGGAGAAGCACCTGGCTCCTGGCTTTGGATCAGCGCGGTGCGCCGGCCGCGGCGGCCATTGGAGGGTGAACCAACAGCAAAAGGAAGACCTCTCTCTCTCTCTCTCACTGTCCACTCTGCCTGTCAAAAAAAAAAAGGTAGAAATTAAACTGTCTGGTCAATGAAGAAATCAAATGGGAAATTTTAAAAAGTTCTTGAAAGAAATGAAAATATAACATTCCCAATATCGTGGAAAACAGCAAGAGTAGTACTAATGGAAAAGTTTGTAGTAAACAATGCCTACATCAAGATAACAGATTTCATATAGACAACCTAAACAATGTATCAATTCATATCAAGAACTTAGAAAAGGAAGAAAAAACTCCGCTCAAAATTAATAGAAGGGGGAGACATCAGAGCCCAAATAAATACTGACAACCAACCAACCAAAAACACTTAAGAGTTGATTTTTGATAAGACCAAATTGATTAAAAAATAAGGCATTACAACAGATATCACTGAACTATAAAGACTATTGGGGACTAAAGCAAATAATTTATACCAACGAATTTGAAAACCTAAGTGGATAAATTAGTGCATACATGCATATAACCTACCAAAACTGAACCATGAGGACAGGTACCTGTAAAAATGGAACATAGTAGGACTGAATCAGTAAGAAAAAAGTTTTTCAGTAATGAGCAGACCAATAAGAGATTCCTTCCTCCTGAATTTAAACAAACCTTTAAGGAAGAATTAACACCAATTCATCTCAAATGATCCTACAGAATTCAAAGCGAAAAACTTTCCAAACCCATTCTAAACAGTCAGCATTACCCTGACAACAAAGCCAGAAACTGACACAAATAAACTAAATACCAATATCCCTAATGAACAGATGAAAAATTCTCAACAAGATACTAGCACACAGAATCCAACAACACATAAAAACATTATTTAACATGTAAAATGGGATCTGTACTAGGGATGGGAGGATGGTCATGACAATTACCCTCAAAAAATTGGGTAAATATTGACAAATCCAGAGTCAACAGGTTGCAGAATACAAAGACAACATTTAAAAATCAATGCCTTTTAAAATAAAGCAATCCAATTTCTAATAGCTCAAAAAATAAATCCTAGAGATAAATTTAACCAATGAAGTGAATGATCACAATAATGAAAATTACAAAACACTGCTTGAAAGGAAATGAAGGACACAAAGAAATGAAGATATTCCATGTTCATAAATTGGAAGAATCAATATTGTTAAAACGTCTATACTACTGAAAGTGATTTACAGATTCAGTTCAATTCTTATTAAGAAAGTAGGCCGGTGCCGCTGCTCAATAGGCTAATCCTCCACCTGCGGCGCTGGCACACCAGGTTCTAGTCCCGGTTGAGGTGCCGGATTCTGTTCCGGTTGCTCCTCTTCAGTCCAGCTCTCTGCTGTGGCCCGGGAGGGCACTGGAGGATGGCCCAAGTGCTTGGGCCCTGTACCTGCATGGGAGACCCGGAGAAGCACCTGGCTCCTGGCTTCGGATCAGCGCAGCACCAGCCACAGTGGCCATTGTGGGGTGAACCAACAGAAAAGGAAGACCTTTCTCTTTGTCTCTCTATCACTGTCTACTCTGCCTGTCAAAATAAAAAATAGAGAAAGCAGTAACATTCTTTAAAGAAAAAGGAAAACACTAGTAAAATTTCTATGGAACCATGAAGTCCTCAAATAGGTCAGGCAACCCTGAGCAAAAAGAACAAAGCTGGGGGGGTTTCCAATACTTGACTTCTAAGCACATACTAGAAAGCTACAGTAACCAAACAGCATGGTACTGGAATAAAAACAGACATATACAGCAATGGAACTGATTAGAAAACCTGGAAATAAATCCAGATATTTACATTCACCTTTTTTTCAAGAGGCAGTAAGAACAAACATTGAGGAAGGGAAAGCCTGTTCAATAAATGCTTCTGGAAAAAGGAGATATCCATGTGCAGAATTTCTGTCTCACCCTATAGGTCTGCCAGGTAAATAAAAATATAATCTCTAAAAAGACAGACCCCTATCTTTCACAATATGTAAACATCACCTCAAAATGATCAAAGACTTAAGTGAAAGATATGAAAATACTATAACACTGGGGAAATACTTCAGTATATTATCTGGGCAATTTTTGTGATATGATTCCACAAGTTCAGTAAACAAAAGCCAAAGATGACAGATGGATTACGTCAAACTAAAAAGCTGCTGCAGAGCAAGTAAATAACAAAGAGAAAAGAATGGTTATAAAACCTGTCAGATGAACAGTTTGCAGATGTTTCTCCCAAATAACTCAATAATAAAAACTGATTAAAAATGAGTCAAACTTGAATACACATTTCTCTGAAGTACCAAGGGCAAATAAGTATATGAAAAAGTGCTCAACTTCACTAATTATTAAAATTTCATGGAAAAATAGAATTATAGGCAGTTTTATTTTGGTGCAAAAATTTTTAAATCCATATAGTTATAAACAAAAATTTTTGAAGACCCTGCATATATCTAAAGGAATCCAAATCAGTGAGACATGTGCACTGCTACATTTATTGCAGCAGTATCCATATTCTGGCTATTGTGAAATCAACTTATATGTTCCACATTTTCTTTATCTGTTCTTCTGTTGTGGAACATCTACACAACGGGATATTATTCAGCCATTTTTTAAAAAGAATGAAATCATACCACTTGCAGCAACACAGATGGAACAGCAGCATATTATGTAAGTGAAGTAAGGTATCCTTACGAAGACAAATACTATACACTCTCCCTTAAATGTAGAGGCTAACAAGTTGATACCACAGAAGCATAGAAAAGAAACAACAGCGTAGGCAGAGTTTGTAGGTGGATGGGATGCAGAGACAATTGTTAGTATATAGCAAGGAAGTGACTGGATAGGAGGAATAACTTCTAATGTTCTATAGCACATTAAGATAACTGAATATTGCAAAAAAAGTTAGAGGATTTTGAATTTCCCCAACACAAAGAAACAGCTGTCTGAGGTGATAAACATTATCAACTGCCTAGAGCTGATCATTTTACATATATATATATATATATATATATATTGAAATGTCATATGGTATCCTGTATGTACAATTACTATGTATCAATAAAAGTAAAATTGCATATAAAAAATCTTTCTAAGCTAAGGTTCTTAAAACTAGTATTTGGCCTTAGTGAATTTGACAACAGAAATATAAGACCATAAAACTGAATGAGTCTCTGAACACGGTTTTCATTTTCCAACATTTATAGAGCACCCTAACGTGAAACTGAGATTGCCTATTTGTAGACTGAGTACAGTATGGAGGACACAGGATAGAGTCTAACGTTTTTACAGTCTCAGAAACAGGAAAGGTAACAAATAAGGTAAGAATAGAAAATGGAGAAAGCTAGCAAGTTAGGAATTTAACATAACTTAATCAGTACTAGGCTATGAGATTATGCTGCAGTGACACAAACTTACCTTTAAACATCTAGTAGTAGCAAAAGCTAAACAGACAAAATATATTTAATAAACTAGGGGAAGTTTTACTTACGGATTAAGCATATACCACATTCAAACACAAATTACTCATCTCAAATTAATCTTAGCTCATAAACCTACCGATGATATTCTTCATTCTTTCCTCACACAGAATAAACGATACTATTTTGGGGTTCAAATACCTTTTGCCAAGCAATATTTAGGGCTTGGTTTTTCTTCTGGTCAAGGTCTTCTATGGTTGCAAGAATTTTGGATTTGTCATTTTCCACAATTCTCTTCTTTTTCATCAAGTCATTATACTGTGAGATAAAAAGCATACTTAACTAGGAAAATATAAAATTTCCTCTGTTCTGTAATACAGTGAGGAATAAAAAGGTTTCATTATTTTTACCTTAATGCATGATTCTATTTACCAAAAAGATATAAGCACTAAGAATTATTATATCAAATCACGAAGAAAGTAAACACACATATATATAAATAAAATTCTGCCATAAGAATTGAGAATTTATACAAGAAGCTCATGAAATATCTTGACTCTCCTAATATCTATGGTCCTAGCATTCAAGGTAAAAAGGAAAATGTGATACATAAAAATTCAAGTAAAAGTAGCCCTGAATACTTTTAAAGCCAGTCTTGACAGCAACAAGAGCGAAATTTTAATTTTCACCATGACATACAGGTTCTACCTAAGATATCTCTTATTTATCTAACTTTAGAATTCTTGCTGTTCTAACATTGTTTTTTTTAGTTTCTAGAAAAAAATAAACTGATTATTTTATGGCCCTTGAATTGTTCTTGTTCTTTCTTCCTGAAATCTTTCCCTTTTTTTTTTTTTTTTTTGGACAGGCAGAGTGGACAGTGAGAGAGACAGAGAGAAAGGTCTTCCTTTGCCGTTGGTTCACCCTCCAATGGCCGCTGTGGCCGGCGCACTGCGCTGATCCGAAGCCAGGAGCCAGGTGCTTCTCCTGGTCTCCCATGCAAGTGCAGGGCCCAAGGACTTGGGCCATCCTCCACTGCACTCCCGGGCCACAGCAGAGAGCTGGCCTGGAAGAGGGACAACCGGGACAGAATCCAGTGCCCCGACCAGGACTAGAACCTGCTGTGCCAGCGCCGCAGGCGGAGGATTAGCCTGTTGAGCCACAGCGCCAGCCTTCATTCCCTCTTTCTAACATAACTGAAACTCAAATTTCAGCTTAAACATCATAATGTGGGGCAGGCACAGCACAGCGGGTTAAGCCACCAGTGGCAACGCTAGCATTCCATGTGAGCACTGGTTCAAGTCCCACTTCCTATCCAGAAACCCGTTAATGTACTTGGGAAACTGTGGAAAATGGCTCATACCCATGTGGGAGAGGAGGATGGAATTCCTGCTCCTGGCTTCAGCCCTGGCTGTTGCAACCATTCAGGTAGTGAACCAGCAAACAGAAGATCGCTCGATTTTTCAATCTCTCTCTCCTGCATCCATCACTCTGCCTTTCAAATTAATATGTATTTTTTTTTTTAAATCACTCTTTAGAGTGGACTTCCTTTAAGGGAGGGTGTTGATGGAGAGATACCATGAACAATAGAAGAACTTGTGAAGTTTATTTTAACCCATTTCTATTCAAAACCTCACATTTCAAAGAAGTTTCATATTCTCCCTAAATAACTATAGCTAACTGGGGAGTGAACCAGTGGATGGAAGACTGCTCTCTGGGCCTCTCTTTCTCTGTGTAACTCTTTCAAATAAATAAATCTTTAAAAAAAAAAAAAAAAAAAAAAAACTACCGCTAACTCAGCTATCTTCCTTGCTCTTTTTATCCTTTATGGCAAAACTCAAAATCTCTTCCCTAGATTAGAAGCAAGACAGAAGCTTAGTAAGACATTCTACCAATCTGAAAAGATATTCAAGCACCAAACCCTTTGACAAAAAATGAGGAAGCCAGTCCAGTGATTGCAGAAGGAATATATGAACTCGCCTGGGGGCCAAGTGCAGACTTGTGTCCCAGCTGATGGGACTTCTATTCTGGCTAGCTTCACTTGTGGCTGACTACAGCAGTCTCAGGCCCAGGGACCACTTCAGAATCAGGCAGGTCAAAGAAGCACGGGCCTTGGGCTTGCTTCTATGCTGCTCTGGTTTCTGCAAGCTGTGAACTCCAAGTGGCCAGAAGGGTGCCCAGCCTACTCATCTCCCAAATCCAGGCAGCACAACAAATTAAACATAATTGCTTAGGTGAAGAAAATAAAGGTGGGTGTTCAGTCACTGCACAGGAGCCAAGGGGCTGGTGCCACCATGAGAACAGAGGCAGGTAGACTCCTGCAGTGCCTTACCAATGACTCCGGATAAGATGTCTGGGCTCACCCTAGCCTGAGGTCAAGGCTTTGTTGGGACACATTAACCTTTGCAGGCAATTCTCTACCACAAGATATATTATACTCAAGCTCTAAGGTAAAAGATAAAGGGGATTCTCAAAGCAGCAAAATAAAGAAATCAAATTTATATGGTTGTCTCAATCTACCCAAAAGTAAATTTCTCAGTAGAAACCTTATGAGAAAAGAGAATTGTATGAGATTTTCATAGTTATAGAAAGAAAAAATATTCTTAACTGATAGAGGTTTATTTGTTATCTAGTAAATCTATCCCTTGGATATAAAGAAGAAATAAAAAAATTACCAGAAATAGCTGAGTTCATAATCACCAGATCTGTCCCTACAAAAACTGTTAAGGTAGTCCTTTAAACGAAAAGTACAAGATATTAATGAAGATGAAGAAAATATAAAAAGGATGGTACAAAATTCACCGGTAAGGATGGTACAAAATTCACAAAAATTTGGAATGCTCTAATATTATAAACACAGTGCTAACTATTTATACCATTAGTATAAAGGGTAAAAAACAAAACTGAAAAATTACAGTTACTTTAATATGGGAAGAAATATGCAATATAGGGAGATGTAAAATGGAACCTGGTATCATCAAATCACTACAGGAGAACACTGGGGAAACTCTGCAGGACATCAGCATAGCCAAAGACTTCTTGGAAAACACCCCAGAAGCACAGGCAATAAAAGAAAAAATAGATAAATGGGATTATATCAAGCTAAGAAGCTTCTGTTCTGCAAAGGAAACATTTAAAGTGAAGAGACAACTGACAGAATGGGGGGAAATTTTTGCAAACTATGGATTAAGATCCAGAATTCTATAATGAGCTCGAGGAACTCAACAACAAAACAGTCCAGTTAAGAAATGGGGAAAGGACTAGAACAGGCATTTTTCAAAAGAGGAAATTAAAATGGCCAACAGACACACATGAAAACATACTCAGGATCATTAGCCATCAGGGAAATGCAAATCAAAGCCACAGTTAAGTCTCACCTCACCCCAGTTAGAATGGCTCTTCTACAGAAATCAAAAAACAATAAATTCTGGTGCGAATGAGGGGCAAACAGTTCCCTAATCCAGTGCTGGTAGGAATGCAAACAAGTACAGCCATTATGAAAGACAGTATGGAGACTCCTCAGAAAGCTGACAATAGATCTATCATATGAACCAGCCATCCCACTCCTGGTAATTTATCCAACTGAAATGAAATCAGCATAGCAAAGATATGGAATCAACTCAGATTTCCTTCAACTAATGACTTGATAAAGAAAATGTGGGCTGGCACCGCGGCTCAATAGACTAATCCTCCACCTGTGGCACTGGCACCCTGGGTTCTAGTCCCAGTTGGGGCGCTAGATTCTGTCCTGGTTGCCCCTCTTTCAGGTCGGCTCTCTGCTGTGGCCCAGGAGTGCAGTGGAGGATGGCCTAAGTTCTTGGGCCCTGCACCTGCAGGGGAAACCAGGAGAAGCACCTGGCTCCTGGCTTCGGATCAGCGTGGTGTGCCGGCCGCAGAGGCCACTGGAGGGTGAACCAACGGCAAAAAGAAAGACCTTTTTCTCTGTCTCTCTCTCACTATGCACTCTGTCAAAAAAAAAAAAAAAAAAAAAAAAAAAAAGAAAGAAAGAAAAAGAAAAAAAAGAAAATGTGATATATAATACACACACACACACACACAATGGAATACTACTCAGCTGTAAATAATATTGAAATACTGTCTTTTGCAAGAAAATGGATGGAACTGGAAACCATTAAGCTTACTGTAATAAGTCAGTCCCCAAAAGACAAACATCGTATTTTCACCGATCTGTGGTTAATTAAGAGTGCAAAAAATGTAATGTATATGAATGAAATTGACATTTTGAGATTTGACTAATGTTTATAGCCCATGTCTATACTCTTGAGGAACAGTGGTCTTCGTTACTTACTACTTGAATTCTTTATTTGGTGGAGGGTTAAGCTTGTGATTATAATAAACAAAGTATGTCATTGTAAAAATCAAAAGCAAAAAGGAGGAGGGAGGGTAAGGTGGGAAGTATCATTGTACTTATAAATTTGTATATATGAAATACATGAAATTTGTTCACATTATATAAATAAAATTTAAAATAAAAAAAGAACAGATCACATTATCAAGTAATGGAGAGCACTTAAACTAAAAAGATGTTGCTGGATTAGTGAAACATTGTTACATACTAAGTTTTAATCAATACTCATATGATGATTTCTGTATAAACTAAAATCAAAAAGAAGATAGCAGGTATGGAATAACTGTTGAGGAAGCAGAAATCTCTATTTTTCAAGGCAAATGAAAGAAATGTGAGGAATCAACAAGATTCAAAAATGTAGTTTTTATTTATACACACACACACACACATATCCCATGTTTATGGCAAAGAGCAAAAGCCAGTGGAAAAATCATTCAAGGTAAAAAAATGTAAACACCTGATAGCATAAAAAGAATGATTTAAAAAAAGGAAAGAAAAGGAAACAAACAAAACAAGTACCTAGGACATTAAGCAAAAGGTTGACTTTAATAATTCTATCAGGGGTCATACAGAGCCATCATTCAAAATACCATGTTCTAATGTGGCAAGATATTTAGAGGAAATTGACTTACTCGCTCTTCAGCTTCTGTCAGTACATTCATAGCTCTCATATTGACGTTTCGTCCTAGTTTCTCCTTCAATTCTTGTAACTTCTGAAGTCTCTGACCAGCTTCTTTTGGGTTGTTACTTTTGAAATCATAAGCACTATTGGGTTGGCCAAATAGGTGTCTCTCTGCACTAATCCACCCATAATCTTTCAACATTTTTGATACCTACTCACATATGAAAATAAAAGGATCCATGATTATTACATATTACAAGCTTCTTAACTATTTACTAATTTTAAATCAAGTATTTGCTGAGAAATAGTACACACTCATTCATTTAAAAAATGTTCACTATTAATAGGACAAAAGGATGACCATTCGTATTTGCAGCATAGGCTCAGGAAATAAGAAATTGTATAGAAGATCTGTCTATTACTTAAGCACTAGGAGAGGAGTCAACTCATAGAGAAACTTTTACAAAGTACAGGTTGAGTGTCCCTGATCTGAAATGCTTGGGACCAGAAGTGTTTCAGATTTTAGCAGATTTTGGAATATTTACAAGTATAAACATGAAATTCATTTATTTCATATATACCTTACACACTTAAGCCAAAACGTAATTTTACTCAATATTTTTGATGTGCCTGCATTCTGACAAAAATCCATTGCAGTGTGGCAGGTATGGGGTTTTCTGCTTTTCATATCTTCTCAGCAATCAAAAAGTCTTGGATTTTAGAGCATTTCAGATTAGGAATGCTCAAACTGTATATGTAAAACATCTCCGTTAAAATGAAATGTTAGATCAAGCTCCTTTAAATTTTACCAAATTCAATTTATTGTTTCAAAAAAACAATTTGTGAAAACTTTTTTATAATGTAGTAAGCCATAGATTTGATAAGCTTAAAGAACCCTAACTATGAGATGTAATAATTGTCTCTCAGAATTATAATCTAAGAAAAAAAGTCCCTAAACATTGACCTCATCTCTGTGTGTCACCAACAAGGTATAGTATATGTCTTCATATAAAACCTATTAAAAATTTAAAATTGAAGCACTTCTAAAGAACTTATTCTCCCACCAGAATTGTTTCAAGATCATTTTTAATGACAGAATATAATCCCTTTCAGAATAGCCTAATTAATTCCATAAGTATGATATCACCTCTACATCCTAACATAAAACCATTTATAAGCTATCTTCCTTGCTGACCTGCATTCCTGTATACATGCTGCTTATCCTTCTATATTTACTACTCAGTGTAATATTGATATAAGTAGGTAGTAATAAATATGATAAACTATGTTTTTCAAAGAATTCCACTTACAAGTCCCTCCTTTTATATCTGTAAAAGCAAATAAAAAGAAGACAGTCACCAGTACTAGCATTTTCAATTACAAAGAAAACTATTAGCAGTAATACTGGCATTGGTGATATCTCGGTAAGCCAACTAACATTAAGCTATGCGACTAATGGGAAATCAATAGTAATACAATAAAGTAAGAGATTATGATATATTCATAAAAAATTTTTTTTAAGTCAAGTAATGAACCTGAACAGGAAACCACAGTTCTTTCAGAGGTGAAAAGAACATTTTAAATGTTCTTAGTGATCTTTGACATTAAAAAGGCACCAAACTACAAATACTCATAGGAAACCAAGATATATGAATTAAGACTACATGGTGGGCAGGCGCTGTGGCATAGTGGATGAAGCCACTGCCTGCAGTGCTGGCATCCCATATGGGCACTGGTTCAAGTCCCGGCTGCTCCACTTCTGATCCAGCTCTCTGCTATGGCCTGGAAAAGCAATAGAAGATGGCCCAAGTCCTTGGACCCCTGCACCTGCGTGAGACCCTGAAGAAGCTCCTGGCTTCGGACCAGCATAGCTCTGGCCATTGCAGCCAACTGGGGAGTGAATCAGCAGATGGAAGACCTCTCTCTCTCTCTCTGCCTCTCCTCCTCTCTGTGTAACTGACTTTCAAATAAATTAAAAAAAAAAAGACCACATGTATGTAGC
This sequence comes from Oryctolagus cuniculus, assembly GCF_964237555.1. Taxonomy (NCBI): domain Eukaryota; kingdom Metazoa; phylum Chordata; class Mammalia; order Lagomorpha; family Leporidae; genus Oryctolagus; species Oryctolagus cuniculus. The sequence continues at coordinate 207,946,725 of NC_091432.1, read as the reverse complement.
TTCTTAACAAGCAACAACTTTCTGCAAAAGCATCTGTTCTCTATAGTACTTAAGTAAAGACATTATGATATATGTAAGAAATTTTAAGATGATCAAAAATAATGAAATAACCTAAAATATATAACTGGCTGGTAAACCTTCAGATTTTTAATAAGATTACAAAAATTGGTAGTGACTTAATATAAGGCATTAAAAAGCCAATTAAATCTTTTTACATATTGTGTGTATGTGTATATTTACTAGTTCTTTGATTTGAAAAAAGGTAAATAGTGCATATATGACTAATACCTAGTAATTAGCTCAATTAACATTTGGGAATATAAAGTTATAAGGATACTTCAAAAAGCTTGTGGAAAATGGAATTAAAAGGTAACTTTAGTTTTAGGCAACAAAACTTGAAAGTCATGAATAGTTTTCTCAAGATATATTTTTCCCATTAACTCTTTGAAGGTACCTTATATGGAGGGATTTCAGAATTTTTTGCACCAAAATAAATGTATTTAATTTCATTTTTTAAAGTACCTTTGTGTTTCCAGAGAGACCACTAAACATTTGGTAAATACATTTTGTGCATGGGAACCAATATTTGAAACTAAATTTAAAAATAAAACATTTTTGAGGCCAGCGCTGTGGTGTAGTGGGTTAATGCTCTGGCCTGAAGCACTGGCATCCCATATGGCCGCCGGTTCGAGACCTGGCTGCTCCACTTCCCATCCAGCTTTCTGCTATGGCCTGGGAAAGCAGTAGAAGATGGCCCAAGTCCTTGCACCCCTGCACCCACACAGGAGACCCGGAAGAAGCTCCTGGCTCCTGGCTTCAGATTGGCGCAGCTCCAGCTGTTGCGTCCCTCTGGGGAGTGAACCATCGGACGGAAGACCTCTCTCTCTCTCTGCATAATGCTGACTTTCAAATAATAAATAAATCTTTAAAAAAATAATAATAAAACATTTGTGGCCGGCGCCGCGGCTCAATAGGCTAATCCTCCACCTAGCGGCGCCGGCACACCGGGTTCTAGTCCCGGTCGGGGCGCCGGATTCTTTCCCGGTTGCCCCTCTTCCAGGCCAGCTCTCTGCTGTGGCCAGGGAAGGCAGTGGAGGATGGCCCAAGTGCTTGGACCCTGCACCCCATGGGAGACCAAGATAAGTACCTGGCTCCTGCCTTCGGATCAGCGCGGTGCGCCAGCCGTGGCGGCCATTGGAGGGTGAACCAATGGCAAAGGAAGACCTTTCTCTCTGTCTCTCTCTCTCTCACTATCCACTCTGTCAAAAAAAAAAAAAAAAAAAAAAATTAAATAAATAAATAAATAAATTTGTGCCATTTGTTGGAAGTGAGTACTATTGGAAAACAGATAACATTGATTAACTGATTATAAGCTCAGAGTTATATTAGGCTGTAGCTGTATCTTTATAGTGAGTTTTTCATTGAGTGGTTTTAATAGAACTTTCCAGCAGCTCAGAAACAAGAATTAGACTTTAAAGAGTAAAAATAAACACAAACATGCCTTTGCAGCCGCATCTTCAGCTTCCCGTTTATGTTTGCTGATGTTGTGGTCTAATTCCTTAACTTTAAGCTGGGAATCATTGTTCTGCTCTTTATGTTTCGCTACTTCTACATACTTCGCTTTAATTACATTGTCTTGGGCTGTTATCACTTCCTTCTGCTTGGTTACCTCTTCTTGAGCTTTATTTACTGACTCCTAAAGCAAAAAAATCAGAACAGAACATACAGTAAGGTAACACATAAATATTTTAGTTTTACTGAGATGCCTTTGACATACTTCTGGGCAAGACAGCAATGTGATTACAGGCAGTTACATAATATTCTACATTTTATATCACCATTAAAATAATTAATGAATTTACACACAGGAGAAATCTTGGTTATGATTAAAAGTAAAAGGGTGAGAGGTGCAGTGTTCATGCTGGCAAACTGAGATTCTGTTGGATGCAGAGTAGATGGGATTAATTAGATATGAGGAGTCACTACTGGAAGCTGACCTGAGGTCTCTCAAAAAGCAGTAATTCTAGGAAATTCACAAGAACATAATCAGACAATCAAACAGATCCCCTAGGATAGACTTTGGTGCAGTGGTTAAGCCACTGCTTGTGACAAATGCATCCCAAATCAGAGTGTCTGAGTTCAAGTCTTAATTCCACTTCAGATCCAGGTTCCTGTAATATGCACCCTGGGGGGGCAGTAGGTGACCACTGAAGTACTTGGGTCCCTGCCACCCACTTGGGGGACCTGGTCCAGGTCTGGCCCAGCCTTGGTTGTTACAGGCATCTCGGGAGTGAACCAGTAGATGGAAGAACTATAAAAAAACTAAAAAAAATTATAAAAAACAATAAACCCCAAGGGAAAATCAAATGAAGCTTTTGGCTCCTGGCTTGGGCTTGACCCAGCTCAAAACACTGTGGTCATTTGAGGAGTTAACTAGCAGATAGATCATCTCTAATTCTTCCAAAAAATAATAATTCTTTTTTTAAGATTTATTTATTTGAAAGAGTCACAGGAGCTTCTCTCTGAGTCTCTCATAAGGATGCAGGGTCCCAAGCATTTGGGCCATCTTCCACTGTTTTCTCAGGCTCATTACCAGGAAGCTGGATTGGAAGTGGAGCAGCTAGGACCAGCACCCTTATGGGATGATGGCACTGTAGACAGAGGCTTAACTTTCCATGCTACAGCACTGGCCTCAATAAATAAATCTTAAAAAAAAAAAAAAAAAAAAGTATCTGATACCCTCTTTATAGAAACATGTGTACGTTAATTTTATATTTATTTAGATAAGGAAGGAGTTTTTTTTTTAATTTTTATTTTCACAATTCTCTTTGGAAACAAGCTGTCGCTCCCCCTCTTCATGGAGGAACGACACTAAACCCTGCCTAGGCTTCATATCCGAGTCACGGCACCATTATGTCGCTCCCCCTCTTCATGGAGGAACGACACAGGACCCTGCGCTGTTCTTTCGTCTGCTCGGCCCTCCCCGGGTTTGCTGCTGGTTCTTCCCGGGTTGGCTACTGTCCCTTCCACCTCCGTGGAAGGGCGGTTCCCCCTGCCACATTCCCCACTTCCGCAGGGGAGCGGCACACCGCCGGCCGGCTCTCTCGGGGGCTGCACAGGTGTTCCCCTTAGATGTTCCCCTTAGATGTTCCTGGTGCATGCCATCTCTCTCCTCCTTTATAGTCCTCCTCCGCCAATCCTAACTCGGCTGCCCACACGCCGAGTACGCTGCTCTCCTCCAATCAGGAGCAAGTCCTACAGTTTATTGGCTGAACTGGAGGCAGCTGTGTAGAAGCTGTTTTCTCCTCTCCCAGCGCCATATTGTGGGAGAGTAGATGCATAGAATAAGTCTTAATTCCAGTAACTTAGTCTAGTCCGAGTTGCTCCCCACACAAGCTACCTGTTTTAATACCACATGATGTCCATGAGGAATAGACATATGGAAAAACATAATGAAATGAAAGAACATTAAATTAAAAGTAACTTTTTTAAATCTAACATTTACTTTGGAGGCAACAAAGAAATTGAACAGAGAGTACAGAAAACTCAAGCTGTGATTCATTTTGATCTCTTATGAACAAAAAGGGGGTTAAGAATTGTTATTCTGCTACTGATTCAATAAATAACGTGTTAATAAAGCAAAACAAAACAGACCAAAAAGAATGTAACCGAGAATAAAATCAAGGGAAAAGATGTACTTTACAAAAAAGCACATAGTACAATGATCAGAACATGCATCTCCATGGAAAAACAGAGAAAATATAGAAGCAGATGACAAAAGCAGAGCAAAATGTTCTGTACTCTAAAGTAGGTAAATGGATGAAACACACCTGTTAAAAGTTATATGTATTTAGTTACATGAACAATGATACATATTTCTTAAAAAGCTAAGTATACAACAAAATGAGAGATAACTTGAAAAATGAATGTTATATTACAAAAGCAAAGTAGGAATAACATGGAATTCAAGGTCAAAAACATAGAAAGAGGTAAGAGAATATCCAATATTCATGAGGGATAGTCTTAGTCTCCTAATATAAATTTGCAGGTAAAGGAATATATTTATAACCTGTGTAACTCTCAAGCCCAAATCCACCCTTTATTGCCTTTCTCCTGACAACAGAACATTTTGCCTTTGACAGCTGCCCTAATAGTATCATCAGGAAATGTCGCTATAGGACTGCTGTCAGACAAAGAAGTTCTATTTTTTTGGTTTCTGAGTGCTTTCCTTAAAGGTGTATCTGGCATATGCAGAGGTTAGCAGCTTGAGAAGTTTTGTCTGGTACCCTCAGAAGGCCTTAGCTTCATTTTTCCAGGCAAGAAAACACCCAGTGATCCATTTCCTCAAAAAACTATTTCCCAGTAGGTAACACATCCTCAACACTTCCTTTTGGACAGCTTTTCCTGGCACTTCATCAAACATCACCACCAGTGGGTCACAAGTAGGCCTTCTGCAATTAGATTTGGTCCTCAGCCCTGCAGGTAAAATGGCAGCTCTTAGCCAAATTTGTTCCTTTCATGGTATATTGCCATATACCTTGGGTAACAGCTATTTCCTGTTATCTGTTGTTCTTGTATTCTTTGGCATTTTCCTTAATCATTAGTGATCAATCTCATAGTAAGCTTTTAATGTAAACTGTGCTTGTCCAAACCTTATGGTTTTTTTCTGAGTGGAACTGGACTAAATCAATCAGTTCTATTATTTCAGGACTCTTTCTGCATCAATCACTGTTTTTGCCTCATACTCTCATCCTAACAACAGTGAAAAGATCACCACCACTCAAGTCAATGATCTTAAACCAACATTTCATGAACAGATTAGTATTTTCAACTTCTAGAATTTGATAAATAAATTTTACCTTATTTTTAGCCACCTCAGCTGCCATTACTTCAATCTGACCTTCATAGGATTTGATAGCTTCATTTACAGCTTCCAGCTGTTGTTTATAAGAAGCATGCTCTCTCTTGAGTTCTTCCAGTTCCAAAGTGATAGCTTCAACTTCCTAAAGAGAGACAATGTCTTAGTATTCACATAGCTGACTGACTACTAAAAATACTTACAGGGCAACAAAATTAACAATATTCTCACACAAATTAACAGCCATAGTTTAGTGACCACTCAACAACCAAAATTACATATTAAGCTGTTTTTCCAGAAGAGAAGAAAGGCAGTTTGTTTTCCTACATTAAAATAAATTACAATATATATACAATTCTAATAGGTTCAAAGAACTATGCATAAATTACTTCATTTTACTCATATAGGAATAATATAAAATTATACATTACAGATACTTAGTAGAGATAATTTTTTTGTTAAAATTATTCAACATGCAAAGTTAATTTCTCATTATAGCTTTTAGTCACTAGAAATTACTTTGTGCAGCTATCTTAAGGCATATTAAAAAAAGTAGACTTAAATGAGATTGTAGAGAATAAAATCTAAGTTTACTGCTTTTGAAAACAAAAATGTTTGGAAACAAAAACATAAGTCTAAATCTCAACTCTGCCACTATCAAAAGAATGCAATGAGGTACTATACAATTGAACAACATCTTGAAATATAAGGTACTTTTGCCACCATTCTCTCACAGTGCATTTCACATATGTGGTTTCCAAATAGAAATGTCAATATGCTGAATTTCTGATATGTCACAGTCCCCCACATCATGTAATTCACTCCTACAGCAAATTCACTCCTGAAGGAAGCATCTACCAAAAATCAACTTTGCTCTCTGCCTAAAATTAGGAAGCCAATGCAACCCACTCTCACAATATGTCACTTAATTATAGTTTTCAGAGAATACAATGTTTGACTTGTATGTTGCATCATTTATTTCCTAAGAATATAACCACTTTTAGATTTGGGAATCAAGACTGCTGAATAAAGTCAACCAAAGATGTTCTACCATCTTTGGCTCTATGTTGATTTTCAGATGGGTTCCATTTAAACAAAGAATATTACCTGTTGCTTTTCTTTCATTTTTTTGCTAGATGCATCTGCCTTTGTTTTAGCACCGTCCAGTTTTTTCTGAGCATCCTTCAGTTCTCTCTCTCTTTCAGCTTCGGCATTTTTCATTTTATTCTCCAATACTTCATATTTTTCTTCTGCCTTTTTTTGAATTTCTTTGGTGTTTTTTAAGATTTCCTCACTTTCCTCTGCATCATAAAGTAGGCAAATTTGGCTAAACTAACAGCTATGGAAAAAGGCTTATAAATTCAACCATTAATAGAAGAAATGATCTGGAAAATTACAGGCTAGAGATTTTACAAAAATTAACTATTCCAACCATATTCTAGAAATGGTATATTAATATAGAGATCTGCTGAGGAGCCATATCTGAATGATCTGAAGATCTGCAAAGAAATCATTTCTAATGGTATGAAACTGAGTAACAAAAACTTTACCTTCGACTCACCTATTTTTAAAAGCTTGAAGCAACTGATTAAAAAACATCAGATTTCATATCTTTGAAAAACTATGCTTCCTAAAACCAGGATTACACCTATGGTATTTTTCTATAATTTCAGTTGCCATAAATCTTACAATTTCATAATAAGATAATTTTGTGTTTTTGAGCTTTATATTTAATTAAAGAACTTTTCATTGAAGTTGAGAAACATTATGAAAACATGTCTATGATGAAACACAGGAAAAGTATTGTCCCAAATTTATGAGAGAAAAAAAGTAAAAGAGCAAGATAGAATGGACATAACAATATCACAAATGACATACATTGTCAATGTTTGGACCTATACAATCCTGGAAACCATGAAGGAAGAATTCTCTATGCAACTTTTCATTACAAAATAAAAACATTGGGAAATGGGTGGGTTCAAGTAATTTTAAGGAATGACAAAAATAAGAACTATCATATCCAATCAAATTTTGATGCAAAAGTGGAAAACGGTTTCTTCAATTAGAGAGGTAGCTAAAAATTGCACTACATTAAACATTAAAAAGATATGTAATGAAAATATTATAAACACAAAGTTAAAAGACAATTAGATAAGTCAAAAAATATATTTGCTAGGCACACAACCTGTCAGGAATCAGAACTCCTAAGTATTATAAGAGGGGAAAAAGAGCAACACAATAGAAAAATGGATAAGGAAAAAATAGGAAAATCACAGAAATAGAAACCCAAAGGTTTTGAATTAGCATTGTGACACAGCAGGTTAGGTTGCCACTTATAACATCATGCTTCAAATCTAGCTTCCTATTAATGTTTCTGGGAAAACAGAAGATAATGGCCCAGGCACTTGGGCCCTTGCCAAACATATAGGAAACCAGAATAAAGGTCTAGGTTCCTGGTGTCAACCTGGCCTAGACCTGACTGTTGCAGCCATTTTGGGAGTGAACCAGCCGAGAGAGGATCTCTCTCTGTTTCACTCTACCTTTTATATAAACAAATAAGTCAATCTTAAAAAAAGAAAAGAAAAAAGAAAACCAAAGGTCCAATGAACATACTAAAAGAAAAAGACCCTAAATTTCACCAGCAACTGAATACACACAAATTAAAATGCTAATATGCTTTCCTTATAACCATGAGATTGGAGAATCTTTACAGTCCACAAAGAAAATGATTTAGAGAAATTAGAACTTTCATATTACTGGTAGAAATCTTGATCAAATGGTCAGAACTTTACCAATAAATAGTAAAAGTGAAGATGATAATAGCCTAAGTCCCCAAAAATCCATCCTTAAATTTATCCTAAGAAACTCTCCCACATAAATATAACACAGAGTTTTCTAAATATAAAGTAGAGCAACATAACAAAACTAGCAATTAAGCACAGAATGTTTTAATCTTACCAATGGTTTTTTTAAGGGCATCTAATTCTTCTTGTTGCTTGTGATATGAACTTTGCTGTAGCTTGGTTTGTAATAAATCTGCCTCTTCACATTTCATTTCCCACTGCTGTTTTAGTTGACGATACCTTAGAAAAAGAGAAGTTTACAAAAAAAAAAAAAAAAAAAAGAAAAAGAAAAAGAAAAAACATGATATTTCTGATGTTTAAGAGTTTAAAACAAGGCCGGCGCCGCGGCTCACTAGGCTAATCCTCCACCTAGCGGCGCCGGCACACCGGGTTCTAGTCCCGGTTGGGGCGCCGGATTCTGTCCCGGTTGCCCCTCTTCCAGGCCAGCTCTCTGCTGTGGCCCGGGAGTGCAGTGGAGGATGGCCCAGGTGCTTGGGCCCTGCACCCCATGGGAGACCAGGAAAAGCACCTGGCTCCTGGCTCCTGCCATCGGATCAGCACGGTGCGCCGGCCGCAGCGCGCCAGCCGTGGCGGCCATTGGAGGGTGAACCAACGGCAAAGGAAGACCTTTCTCTCTGTCTCTCTCTCTCACTGTCCACTCTGCCTGTCAAAAAATAAAAAATAAAAATAAAATAAAATAAAAAAGAGTTTAAAACATACAAGCTTCAGGCTTTTAACCTAACTCACACTATGAACAATGTTAGATGCATGTGTTACAAAAAGTTGATGACTCTCAAGTTTCTGAGGCATCAATTAAGTTCAAGTCTGAGTTAGCTGCTGAAATAAACAACTGTAAATGATGAATATGTGGTTATTTATAATTATAAAAAGTCTTAATTTTAGAAAGTACTAAATTTAGATAACATTTGATTACATTTTCTTAAAAATATTCCCTCACAATTCTTACCTAAAAGTTCAAAAACTATTCACCACAAAAGTAGATTATAATAAAATTCAAAGAATTTGGTTATCTACTTATTAATCCTTACTTTAAAATGTTAACTAAAATGTTCTACTTTTTGTAATGAGATTAACACACAGAAACACGTTCATCAATATGAAAGAAGGCAAAGGAAGAAAATCAGTAAAAGATCACAGTACAAATTAGAAATATTTTTGGAAAAATGGCAGGGCAAAGTCACTACTTATCAATAGTCACACTGAATGTAAATGGCCTCAACTCTCCACTTAAAAGACACAGACTGGTTGAATGGATTAAAAAACAAAACCCATCTATTTGTTGCTTACAAGAAACACATCTTTCCAACAAAGGTGCATGCAGACTGAAACTGAAAGGTTGGAAAAAGATATTCCATGCCAACAGAAACCAAAAAAGAGCTGGCATAGCCAACTTAATATGAGACACAACAGACTTTAACACACAAACTGTTAAGAGGCAAAGAGGGGCACTATATAATGATGAAGGGATCAATTCAACAGGAAGATGTAACTATTATAAACGTATATGCACCTAATTACAGGGCAATGGGTTATTTAAAAGATATGTTAATGGATTTAAAAGGAGACTTGGACTTCAATACAATAGTATTGGGGACTTTACTTTCAGCAATGGACAGATCAATCAGACAGAAGATCAACAAGGAAACAGCAGATTTAATCGACACTATAACCCAAATGGACCTAACAGATACCAACAGAACTTTTCATCCTACAGTTGCAGAATACACATTCTTCTCAGCAGTGCATGGAACTTTCTCTAGGACTGACCACATACTAGACCAATAAAGCAAGTCTCAGCAAATTCAAAACAATTGAAATCATACCATGCATCTTCTCAGACCACAATGGAATGAAGCTGGAAATCAGCAACTCAGGAATCTCTAGAGCATATGCAAACACAAGGAGACTGTACAAAACGCTCCTGAATGAACACTGGGTCATAGAAGAAACCAAAAGAGAAATCAAAAACTTTCTGGAAGCAAATGAAGATAAAACCACAACATATCAAAACTTATGGGCTACAGCAAAAGCAGCATTAAGAGTAAAGTTTATAGCAATAGCTGCCTACATCAAGAAATTGGAAAGGCACCAGACAAATGAGCAATCAATGCATCAAGGATCTAGAAAAACTACAACAAACAAAACCCAAAACAAGTAGGAGAAGAAAAATAAAAATTAGAGAAGAAATCAACAAAAATGAATAAAATTTCCAAAAGTTCAAGAGCTGCTTTTTGAAAAACTAAATAAAACTGACACATCATTGGCCCAACTAACCAAAAAAAGGAGAATACCCAAATCAATAAAATTAGAGATGAAAAACAACAGATACCACAGAAATAAAGAGTCATCAGAAATTATTACACAGAGTTGTATGCCAGCAAACAGGGAAATCTATCAGAAACGGACAGATTCCTAGACACAAACAACCTACTGAAATTGAACCATGAAGACACAGAAAAACTAAACAGACCCATAACTGAGGCAGAAATTGAATCAGTAATAAAGGCCCTCCCAACAAAGAAAAGTCCAGGACTGGATCTATTCACTGCTGAATTCTCCCAGACATTTAAAGAAGAACTAACTCCATTTCTTCTCAAACTATTCAAAACACTTGAAAGAGAGGGAATCCCCCCAAATTCTTTCTGCAAAACCAGCATCACCTTAATTCCTAAACCTGAAAGAAATGCAGCAGAGAAAGAAAATTATAGACCAATATCCCTGATGAAATAGACACAAAAATCCTCAATAAAATTCTGGCCAATAGAATGCAACAACACATCAGAAAGATCATCCACCCAGACCAAGTGAGATTTATCCCTGGTATGCAGGGATGGTTCAATGTTCGCAAATCAATCAATGTGATACACCACATTAAGAAGCTACAGAAGAAAAACATATGACTATCTAAACAGATGCAGAGAAAGCATTTGATAAAATACAACATCCTTTCATGATGAAAACTCTAAGCAAATTGGGTATAGAAGGAACATTCCTCAACACAATCAAGGCAATTTATGAAAAACCCACATCCAGCATCATATTGAATGGGGAAAAGCTGGAAGCATTTCCAATGAGATCTGGTACCAGACAGGGATACCCACTATCACTACTGCTATTCAATATAGTACTGGAAGTTTTAGCCAGAGCTATTAAGCAAGAAAAAGAAATTACAGGGATACAAATTGGGAAGGAAGAAGTAAAATTATCCCTCTTTGTAGATGATATGATTCTTCATTTAGGGGATCCAAAGAACTCCACTAAGACACTACTGGAACTCATAGAAGAGTTTGATAATGCAGCAGGATATAAAATCAATACACAAATGAAAGCTTTACATAATATATGCTAAATTGATCTTCTGTATATAAAGATAATTGAAAATGAATCTTGATGTGAAAGGAAGGGGAGAGGGAGCGGGAGAGGGCAGGGTTGCCGGTGGGAGGGAAGTTATAGAGGGGAAAAGCCATTGTAATCCATAAGCTGTACTTTGGAAATTTATATTCATTAAATAAAGTTAAAAAAAATTATAGAAAAAAAATAAAAAAATAAAAATAAATCAATACACAAAAATCAACAGCCTTTATATACACAGATAATACCACGACTGAGAAAGGACATCTAAGATCAATCCCATTCACAATAGCTACAAAAACAATCAAATACCTTGGAATAAACGTAACCAAGCATATCAAAGATCTCTATGATGAGAATTACAAAACTTCAAAAAAAAAAAAACAGAAGAAGATACCAAAAAAATGGAAAAATCTTCCATGCTCATGCATTGGAAGAATCAATATCATCAAAATGTCCATTCTCCCAAAAGCAATTTGCAGATTCAATGTGATACCTATCAAAATACCAAAGACCTTCTTCTCAGATCTGGAAAAAATCATGCTGAATTTCATATGGAGGCACAGGTGATCTCAAACAGCTGAAGCAATCTTGGACAACAAAAACAAAGCCGGAGGCATCACAATACCAGATTTCAAGACATACTCAGGGCAGTTATAATCAAAACAGCATAGTACTGGTACAGAAACAGATGGATAGACCAATGGAACAGAACAGAAACACCAGAAATCAATCCAAACATCTACAGCCAACTTATTCGATTACGGAGCTAAAACCAATTCCTGGAGCAATGACAGTCTATTCAATAAATGGTGCTGGGAAAACTGGATTTCCACATGCAGAAGCATGAAGGAAGACCCCTACCTTACACCTTACACAAAAATCCACTCAACATGGATTAAAGATTTAAATCTATGACCCGACACCATCAAATTATTGGAGAACATCAGAGAAACCCTACGAGATACAGGCACAGGCAAAGACTTCTTGGAAAAGAGACTGCAGGTACAGGAGTCAAAGCCAAAATTAACAACTGGGATTATATCAAATTGAGAAGTTTCTGTACTGCAAAAGAGAATCAGAAGAGTTGCAAAAAAGTGAATGGGAAGAAATATTTGCAAATTATGCAACTGATAAAGGATTAATAACCAAACTCTGCAAAGAGATCAAGAAACTCCACAAAAGTAAAACAAACAACCCACTTAAGAGATGGGCCAAGAACCTAAACAGACATTTTTCAAAAGAGGAAATCCAAACAGCCAACAGATACATGAAAAAATGCTTAGGATCATTAGCCATCAAGGAAAATGGACACTATGAGAAGCAATCACTTGATCAGCCCTTGTCCTGACTGTCGAGGAACAGCCTACTATTTTATTCTTATTAGTATTTTCTTTTTCAACTTAATACCAATGGTTCAACAATACAGTTCAGCACATGCTAACTGATCAAGACAGGAATAAGTGTCAAAGGTATTACATAAATACAAACAGTCTCTGCTAATAAGAATTGATATAATTAAAAGGAGAGAATGGTAGAATGTGGGAAGTGGGATACACCGCAGACTCACAGAATGGCAGATGTCCTAAACAGCACTCTGGCCTCAGAATCAGCCCTTGAAACATCTGGATCTGGCTAAAAAGCCCATGAGAGTATTTCAGGCATGGAATGCCAAGACACTCTGGCAAAAAATGACCTAAGTGAAAGATCTCTGTGAGTGAGATCACAGTGGAAAGAACAGGCCATCAAATAAGGAGGTACCTTTCTGTGTTGTACTATGAGAATTAATGGTAAAACTAGTCTTCAAACAGTACTTTATACTTGATGTGTCTGTGTGGGTACAAACTGGTGAAATCTTTACTTAATATACACTAAATTCATCTTCTATACATAAAGATAATTAAAAATGAATCTTGATGAAGAATGGATTGAGAGAGGGAGTAGGAGATGGGATGGTTTGTAAGTGGAAGGGTGTTGGGGGGGGGGAAGAACTGCTATAATCCAAAAGTTGTACTTCGGAAATTTATATTTATAAATAAAAGTTTTATATAACAAAAAGACACAGTATTGAAGGTTAATAACTTAAATGTACTTTCTTGTAAACTCTGTAATTCTACCCTATTCCAGCACTACTCTGGCTTCTTAGTCATTTCTTTGGAATATATTTAGCTTAAATGAAATTTCCAATTAATATAAATTCACAAGGTACCTTGTCACTAGACATTTATGAGGACTGAAGAAAAAGGGACTCAACTTATAAATCATAAATACTATAATGAGTATTCTTGCCAAGAACTGTACTTGGCACTATAAACAAGACTAGAGTCTGCTAATACTAACTGTTGGAATTAAAAAGGAGAGAACGATCCAACATGGGAAGCGGGATACACAGCAGACTCACAGAACAGCAGATGTCTTAAATAGCACTCTGGCCTCAGAATCAGCCCTTAAGGCATTCAGATCCAGCTAAAAGGCCCATGAGACATGAGAGTATTTCAAGCATGGAATGCCAAGACACTCTGGCCAAAAAAAAAAAAAAAAACAACCCTAAATGAACGATCTCTGTGAGTGAGATCCCAGTGGAAAGAACGGGTCATCAAAGAAGGAGGTACCTTTCTCTGAAGGGAAGAGAGAACTTCCACTTTAACTATGGCCTTGTCTAAATTAGATCAGAGTTGGCGAACTCAAGAGGCTTCCATAGCCTTGGCAACTCATGGCAAGAGCCTCATGTGACTACTGACATCATAAATAAGAGTGTCAATTGTCAAATCAACAATAGGAGTCATTGTGCACTTACTCCCCATGTGGGATCTCTGTCCTTAATGTGATGTACTATGTGAATTAACAGTATAACTAGTACTCAAACAGTATTTTACACTTTATGTTCCTGTGTGGGTGCAAAGTGTTGAAATCTTTACTTAATATATACTAAATTTTCTTCTGTATATAAAGATAATTGAAAATGAATCTTGATGTGAATGGGATGGGAGAGGGAGCGGGAGATGGGATGGTTGTGGGTGGGAGGGAGGTTATGGGGGGAAAAAGCTGCTATAATCCAAAAGTTGTACTTTGGAAATTAATATTTAATAAATAAAAGTTAAAAGAAACAGTAATTTTAAAATCAAGTAATTTGTTAAGTCATTTAAAAGTCTGAAGCATAGAAATTTTAAAATATTATTTTCCTATATGATAAATAAGAATGGCTTTACCTGATACTTCCAGCCTCATATTTTCCAAAATCTGTATCCTTTCCTCGACCTTAGTGCTAAAATAAGTAAATATATCTATTCCCAAACTAAACAAAATGAAGTTCTAAGCCAAATATGAGTAGAACTCAGTTTGTTAGAGTTTCCACATACCACAAATTTTTGTTGCATCTTTCTCGCAGAAAAAGTTTCATTCATTCTATGGTGAATTTATGCTAAGGGATGTAAAATGCAGGCTTTACACATGTGTGATGTTTCAAAGTTGAGATTTTTGATGCAAACTGTACCATGGAATAGCCAATTCCAACTGAGTTTCCCAAAAAGATTAGTTCCAATTTAAGTTTTGGTAACTTCAGAAGCTAAATGCTTCAAGTGTACACAGTCACAAAACAAAAACAAAAACAAAAAACAAACCACTTTAGTTTTGGTTATTCAGATTAAATATTGTGTATTCTGAACAAATGTTTTTATCAGTTCAGATTTTTTAATCTTTAGAGACTGCAAAAAATTACACTTAAACTTTCTTTCTTTTTTTTTTTTTTTTTTTTTTTTTTTTTTTTTTTTTTAGAGATTTATCTATTTATTTGAATGTCAGAGGTCAGAGTGTTGTAGAGAGACCAGAGATGTAAGAAGCTAGGCCAAACTGATGCCAGGAACCAAGAACTCCATCCTGGTGTCTCCTGTGAGTGGCAGGGACCCAAGCACTTGCTTCCAAGGCACATTGTGGGGAGCAAGACTGGAAGCAGAATAGGAACTCCCACTATGGGATGCAGGTGTCTGACAGCTGCTTAACCCGCCACAGCACAACACGTGCCCATAGGCACACTTACTTTTTTTTTTTTTTTTTTTTTGACAGGCAGAGTGGACAGAGAGAGAGAGACAGAGAGAAAGGTCTTCCTTTGCCGTTGGTTCACCCTCCAATGGCTGCCGCGGCCAGCGCACTGCGGCCGGCGCACCGCGCTGATCCGATGGCAGGAGCCAGGAGCCAGGTGCTTTTCCTGGTCTCCCATGGGGTGCAGGGCCCAAGCACCTGGGCCATCCTCCACTGCACTCCCTGGCCACAGCAGAGAGCTGGCCTGGAAGAGGGGCAACCGGGACAGAATCCGGCGCCCCAACCGGGACTAGAACCCGGTGTGCCGGCGCCGCTAGGCGGAGGATTAGCCTAGTGAGCCGCGGCGCCGGCCATTAAACTTTCAAAGAATGCATTCCAGGAACTGTAGCAACTGTACTCCAGAAGCTTCTCAACCAAGTGAGGACTCATTCACATTTAACCACAGGGCCAGCTCATTCACATCTTTTGGGTGTTTGCTCATATTATTAGTGAGGCTTTTCTTGACCACTCACACTAAAATTTCAACACCACTTTGTTTCTGATGGTTCCTAACTTCTGCCTTAACTTACTTTTTTCTTCTAATATGTTTTATCAATTTATCTGTTTTTATGGTCTGTTTCCCCAACTACATCAAACTATAAGTAAGCTGATCTGTTTGATTCACTGCTATAACTGCAGCTCCTAGAAGACTACATAGCATATAGGACGCATTCAATAAATACTTATTGAATAACACTGAGTTATAAAGAGGCTTCACTAAATAGTATGAGCTCAATTTTAAAAAAACTAAAATGTACATATATATGCACTAATAGAATATTAAAGAGTATACAAATATATATCTGTACCCACACTGAAAACATTGTAAAGAAACAGTAAAAACTTTACTGTTAATCTTTTGACATGAACTTATTTACCTCCTCCTTACAACTTAGTGATCCTTAATATCTGTAGAAAGGCATAATGCTGCTGAGCTTCCTGTGGACCCCTGATCAGTGCTATACTGTTTCACACAATTTCAAATCAAGAACTCAAGTACCCTTTGGTACCCTTTGGTATCAGATCTAAGACTGTTTAAGAAACCTTTAGACCTAACCTATATTAAAAGAATTTATCTCAGCAGACAGTTGAGACTATTTGATCTCTTTCCCCTTCTGCTTAATTAGATTTTCCCCGCATATTATAACAAAGACTTCATTTTTACCAGAAAAAGATGAATAAAACTGATGCTACCAAAGGATACTATGAAAGATGTTAGAAGTTACATTTCTTAAAATAACTCTTCTGGTTGCAAGCCAGACAGGATTCAAGATGGGCATACAGAGAAGTACAGTGTTTGCCTCTTCTTCCACCAAGATACTCCAAGTTCAGTGCCTAAGGAAGAACACCAGAGGCAGTAGGAGTGAAGTGGGAATGCAGTGGGAATCCGTAACAGGCATAGCAGAATAGAGGAAGAGGAGGAACAAAACAGTATCTGAGGCCCAGAGTCGGGGGATTCCCTGTTTTGCAGGAGGGTAACTGGTGGAGCCTTTCTGCCTAGACCTATCACCTGGGCAATCCTACAAGGAGGATCTTGCACTCACAGAAAGTGAGAAGTAATCCCACAAAAACTAGGGGCTCCCAGACTTCAAAAGAGGAACCTGCAAGGTTCTCTCCCTGACTCAGAGCAGGGATTGTGGCAGGGAGGTACCATCTTGAGACTGGAGAGCTCACAGGGGCCTTTCTTTGGAGGGGCCCAGGAGACATTCCTGCAGGTCATTCTGGGCCCCATAGGTACTATGAGCTTACTCTAAGCTGTGAATCACCTGGTTGCATCTGGCACAGTGAAGAGCTCATACCAGCTAACTCCAATATCCACCAACCCTGACTGTGGCCAGACGTGCTCCACCACAACCATCTTGGGTGTCACTCTAGACTCTTGCCCTACCCACAAATAGTGGCCAGGAGTCCCTGGTCCCACACAGCAGGCTCCTGGAGCTCACATGGAACTCTGAGGCACCCCACCAAGCCCCAGAGGCACGTCTCCGGACATAAATCTTTCAATTTAAAAAAGCCATCCTCCAGAAGTGATAGAAAAAAGAGATCCCACAGAGCTGCAAAAATTGACGGAAACACAAGGTGATCAAGGAAGGTAATATAACTTCCAAGAAGGAACACAATAATGCATTAATACTGGGCTGTGAAGTAACAGACTGATGAAATGGGTGAAAAATAATTCAAAAGAATGATTGTAAGGTTACAGAGAAACAATTAAATGAAATTAGGAAATCAATTCATGACAATTCATGACAAAAAATTCAGCATAGAGATACTGAAAAAGAACCAAACAGATATATTAGAATGTCAAATAAAAAAATACTGTGGAGAGGCTTAATAAAAGATTTGATAAAGCAGAAGACAGAATATCCAACCCGGGAGACAGATCTTTTGAAATAAACACACACAAAAAAAAATGCAAAGAATTGATGCAAAGAATTGAAAACAGTGTTAGGGATCCATGGGATATCATCAAAAGCCAAAGGACATGAGTCTTAGGAGGTCTTTAAGGTATTGAAAGAAAGAATGGCTCACAAAACCTATTTAATAAAATAACAGCAGAAAATTTCCCCAATTAAAAGAAAGACTATGGACTTCCAAATACAGGAAGCGCTCAGAACCCAAAATAGGTATGATCAGAAGAAAACACCTATACCATGAAACACTATAGTTAAACTGTCAAAAAGAATACAGTAAAAATCTGCAAGAGAAAAATGGTAGATCAACTTAAAGAAATACCAATTAGACTGCATATTTTTTCAACAAAAACCTTACAGGCAAGGGAAGAAAGAAGAGATACAGTCCTGGTCTGAAGAGTATTTTGCCAAACCCAGTATACTTTATCCAGCAAAACTTTCATTCATAAATGAAGGTGAAATAAAGACCGTTCAAGACAGGCAAAACTGGAAAGAATTTGTCAACATCCAGCAAACTTTACAAATGACACTTAAGGATGTACCACATACAAAAACAGAGAAAGACTACCAGCATCATGACAGAACATGAAGGCAGAAGATTTCTTTGTAAAAGAAAAAAGACTCAAAAGAAGTACCAGGAATATTTATAGAAAAATGGCAGGATCAGGGTTGGCACTGTGGCGTAGAGGGTAAAGCTGCTGCCTCCAGTGCTGGCATCCCATTTGGCCACCGGTTCCAGTCCCAGCTGCTCCACTTCCCATCCAGCTCTCTGCTATAGCCTGGGAATGCAGCAAAAGACAGCCTAAGTCCTTGGGTCCCTGTACCCATGTGGAAGACCTGAAAGAAGCTTCTGGCTCTTTGCTTCTAATCAGCCTAGCTCCAGCCGATGCAGCCAATTGGGGAATGACCAGTGGATGGAAAACCTCTCTTTCTCTCTGCCTCTCCTTCTCCCTCTGTGTAACTTTTTTCAAAGAAATAAATAAATCCTTAAAAAAAAAAAAAAAAAAGGAAAGAAAATGGCAGGATCAAGTCATTGCTTACCAATAACTGCATAACAATGAAAGACACAAAAAAATGTCACTATGTAATGATTGAAAGATCAATTCAACAAGAAGATATGACTATGATAAAGCAAATATTAATGGATCTAAAGGGAGACATAAGCTCCAATACAACAATAATGGGAGACTTCAACACCCCACTTTCATAAAGGGACAAATCAACCGGGGTGGGGGAGGGGAAGAAACAATAGAGCTAATCTACAGTATAGAACAAATGTAGCTAATAGATATCTACAGAACACTCTATCTCAAAGCTGAAAAATACAAGTCTATTCATCAGGGCATGGAACATCCTCTAGGAAGGATCATATATTAGGTTATAAAACAAGTCTCAAGAAATTTGAAAAACCTGAAATCATATATGTATCTTTTCTGAACACAATGGAATGCTGCTAGAAATTAAAAGCAAAATAAACTAGAAAATATACAAATACATGGATACTGAACAACGTGATCCTGAATGAACAGTGGATCACAGAAGTCAAAAGGGAAATCCAAAAATTCCTTGAAATGAATGAAAATGAAAATACAACATATCAAAAAATATACGATACAGCAAAAACAGTGTTGAGAGGAAAGTTTATACCAAAAAGTACCTACATCAGAAAATTGGAAAGGTGTCAAGTAAATGAACAATGCATATCTAGGACCTAGAATGGTAAGAACAAACAAGCCAATGATTAGAAGGAAAAATATAATATAGAGAAGAAAAAAACAAGATAAAATAAAACAGATAAGTGATATGAGATGGTTTTTTGAAAAAATAAACAAAATTGATAAACCATTAGCCCAACTGATCAAGAAAAAAGGGGAGAAGACCCAAAGTAACAAAATCAAAGGGAGGTGTTACATCTGACACCACATATATACAAAGAATCATCAGGAATTATTACAAACAGCTATATATGAACTGGAAAACGTTGAAGAAATAGAAACATTTTTGGACTCACACAGTTTATTAAAATTGAGGCAATACAAAGGCACAGAAAACATGAATAGACCAATATCTAAGACTGAGATCCAGTCAGAGAAACAAAAGAAAAACCCACAATCTGATCTCTTCACTGCTAAATTCTACCACATTTTAAAGGGAAAACTATCACCAACTTTCTCAAACTATTCAAAATACTTGAAAGGGAGGGAATCCTTCCAAACTCATTTTATGAGGGTAGCAATACCTTAATTCCAAAACCAAAGATACAACAAAAAACACAATTATAGACCAATATCTCAGATGAACATAGATAGAAAAGTCCTCAACAAAATATTAGCAAATCAAATACAATGTATCAAAAAAATCTTCCACCTGACCAAATGGGATTTAACACAGTGATGCAGGGATGGTTCAACATACACAAATCAATAAACATAATACATCGTATCAACAAAATGAAGGGTAAAAAATATGATTATCTCAATAGATGCAGAGAAAACATTTGATAACATACAACTTCCACTCTGGTTTTGGTTTGTTTTAAAATAAAGAGGTATTTATTTGAAATCAAGAGTTACAGAGAGAGAGAGAGAGAGAGAGAGAGAGAGAGAGAGAGAAATCTTTCGTGATCCTCCATCTACTGGTTCATTCTCCAAATGGCCCCAATAGCCTGGTCTGGGCAGGCCAAAGGCAGGAGCCAGGAGTTTCATTTTTATCTCCCACATGGATGCAGGGGCCCAAGAGACTGGGCCATAATCTGCTGCTTTCCCAGGTGCACATGCAGGGAGCCAGGTTGGAAGTGGAGCAACCAGGACTGCACTTGGTACCCATTTGTACTGCCAGTATTACAGCTGGCAGCTTAACCCACTATGCCAGGACACTGGCCCCACAACATCCTTTTATGACAAACGAAACAAACAAAAAAACCCTCGAAAAAACTGGGTCTACAAGGAATGTATCTCAACATAAGGCAATATATGAATATGCTGAATGGGAAAAATCCGGAAGCATCTGCAGTAAGATCCAGAACCAAAGATGACCATTCTCATCAGTATTATTCAGTGTAGTTCTAGAAGTCAGACTAAAGTCAGAGCCATTAGGCAAGAAAAAGAGATACAAATTAGAAATGAGGAAGTCAAATTATCCCTGTATAATACTTGCTGACGTGATCCTTTATATAGGGAAACCAAAAAGACTCCACTAAGAGACTATTATAACCCGGAGAATTTGACAAAGTTATGATATAAAATCAACACACAAAAATCAATGCAATTCTTAGGTACCAACAATGTTCTGGCTGAGAAAGAAATTCTAAGATCATTCTCATTTACAATAGCTAATATTTAAGTGCCCTGGGATAAATTTAACCAAGGATGTGAAAGATCTCTACAATGAAAAGTTACAAAATATTAATAAAAAAATAGAAGACACAAAAAAATGGAAAAACCTCTTAGGTTCATAGATTTAAAAATTAATACCATCAAATGTCCATATTAACCAAAGCAATTTAGAGATTCAAAGCAATCCTAATGCAACCTCCAAGCAAGCACACTTTTTACAGAACTAGCAAAAACAATCCTAAAATTCATGTGGCAACACAAAAGATCTCAAACGCCAAAAAAAATCTTAAAACAATAAAAACAAAAATGGAGGCATCACAATACCAGAATTCAAGACATACTACACAGAGCTGTTGTAATCAAAATACCCTGGCACAGGCACAGAAGTAGAGATGTATAACAATGAAACAGAATAGAAACCTCAGAAATTAACCCATATTTATAACCAACTAATCTTTGGTAAATAAGTAAAAATCATTCCCTTTAGAGTGGATAGTCTCTTAAACAAATGGTGTTGGGATAATTGGATTTCAAACAAGATTCTTACAGCCTATACAAAAACCAACTGAAAATGGATCAAAGATGCACACCTAAGACTTGAAACCATCAAATTATTACAGGAAAACATGAGAAAATTTCAACACATTGACCTAGGCACACATTTCTTAGATAAAACCCAGAAAGCACAGGAAATAAAAGCAAAAATGGACAAACGGCATTTCAAAAAGCTAAGAAACCTCTGCAAAGGAAACAAACAATAAAGTCAAGAAACAACCAATAGAATAGGAGAAAAGATCTGTAAACTATGCAATGGATACAGGGTTAATTCCCAGAATATATAAAGAGCTCAAGAAACTCAACAATAAAACAAATAATGCAATTAAGAAATGGACAAAAAAAAAAAAGAAAGAGAGAAGGAAATGGGCAAAGGATATGAACAGTCATTTTTAAGGGAAGAAATACAAATTTCTTCATGTGTCTTCATGAAAAATACTCAGCATCACTCGCTATCAGAGAAATGAAAATAAAACCACTATGAGATATCACCTCATTCCTGTTAGAATGACTATTATTTGAAAATTAAAAAATAACAAATGCTAGTGAAGTTGTTAAGAAAAAGGTACCCTAGTATACTGCTGGCAGAAATGCAAACAGGTACATCCATTATGCAAAACAGTATACAGATTCCTTGGAAAACCAAAAATAGATCTACCAGATGAGCTAGCTATCCCACTCCTGGGAATATATCCAAAGAAAATGAAAATGGTCTATGAAAGAAGTACCTGCACTCCTATGTTTATAACAGCTCAATTCACAATAGCAAAGATATGGGATCAACCTAAGATGTGCAACAACTTGATGCCAGAACAAAGAAAACATGGTATATACACATGATGGAATAGTACTCAACCACAAAAAATAAAACCCTGCCATTTTAAACAAAATGAATGCAACTGGAGATAATTACACTAAGTGTAATAAGCCAGACCTAGAAAGACAAATGCCACATGTTATCATATTTGTGAAAATTAATATATAGGATATAAAAATTATACACATGTCATTTTGTTTGGTATTTCATTATAAATATTGTTTCACTGAATCATACTAGGTAAATGACAATAAGCCCATCTGTCCCCACATATAATCATTGATTTCAAGAAAAATATAGTATGTATGTGTATTTATATAATGTGTACATTTGAAGTGAATTTGGCAAAATGTTAAAAAAAAGTTGTAAAGTACATAAAAATAACCATCATTTTGTATTATGCAAAATTTTGATTTTTAAACCCTCACACACGTAGCTTAACCCAACATAAGTCTTACTTTTCAGCGGTGTTTTTAAGACCTGATAATTCGTCTTCTAGAGCCCTTAGTTCATTCTCCTTGATTCTCAGCTCATCTTGAACATCTTTGAGTTCTTTAAACTTCATTAAAATGGAAGCTGCCTGGGATCGGGCACCTGATAAAGACAAATTCAAATAGGCCTTTGATATTAAATTGCTACAGTATTTATTCAACAAAAAATGTCATTACAGAATGACTCTGGAAAAGATTCAACAGCTTTTTAAAATACATGTATTTGAAAGAGACAGAGACGGAGAGAAAACTGGCATTTTCCACCTTCTGGTTCATTCACCAATGCTCACAGCAGCCAAGCCTGGGCAAGGATCAAGTCAGGAGCCCAGAACTCTAAACAGGTCTTCTACATAGACAGCAGGAACTCAGAACAATCATCTGCTGGCTGCCAAGATGCACATTTGCAGGAAGCTGGAATTGGAAGTGGAGCCAGGACTTGAACCCAGGCACTCTGATATGGGATGTAGGCATTCCAATCAGCCTCCTAACTTCTACACCAAATGCTTGCTCCAAAAGCTTGCTTTAGTGAGCTTATGAAGCTTCCAAATTCATTACATCATTTGAACCTTAGGGCATACATAATTAGCAACAGTTTTAAGTAGATGTGGTAGATTATTCAGAATAACTACCGCCTTGTTTCCTGGGTCCTTCCCTTTGTGGAGTATTTTTTGTCTCAGTGACACTGGGCTTGGCCATATGATTTGCTCTGGCCAATGAAATGGAAAATGTATTTCTTCTAAAGTTAA
Source organism: Oryctolagus cuniculus (assembly GCF_964237555.1). Classification (NCBI taxonomy): domain Eukaryota; kingdom Metazoa; phylum Chordata; class Mammalia; order Lagomorpha; family Leporidae; genus Oryctolagus; species Oryctolagus cuniculus. The sequence goes on along the minus strand of NC_091432.1, from coordinate 207,923,217 downwards.
GTTTTAAGAAGCAGTACATAATTCACTATTTGCTTTCCCTTTGCCATGAAACAGGATGTTAAAGAGCCTATTTCTCCTTTAGACAATGAACAACTAATGTGCAGTATCATAATTATGGAATAAACTTGTGTTGTAAGCTACTAAGATTTGAGGGTTGTTTTATTGCATATCATACCTTAGCCCGAACTGATACAGCACAGCAAGCAGATTAAGCTGATTTCACATTATAAGCAACTATAATCAGCTAGCAGCAATAGGCTTAACTAGTGTGTTGACAAGGAAGCTGTAGGTTAGATGGGAGATTTGTCAACACCAGTTATCTATGCTATTATAAGCATTTTGTTAACAAGATAAGGATTTGCTTATATGTCACACTTTAAGTAGAAACTTTTAAAGCATCCAAATCAATGAACTCTAAAAAGTGTCTTCTTTTTCAGATACTTTAAAGTATTTTGTTTCTTGTTATTTATAGATGCTAGTCATTTTACAGTGTACTGGGTAATCTGACATTTGACCATTAGAATTCATTTAATGGGTTATTATTGTTTTGTCCTAGAAAGACAAGAAGTCACTTGACATCTCAAAAGGCTTTACATAGTCTGCTGACTTAAGAAGTACAAACTCGGAAACTGAACACCCTGGATTCAAGTTTTGAGCTGTACCATTTATCAAGTTATTTAATCTCTCTATACCTTCCACTACCCTACTTTGGAGATGAAAATAACATGTACCTCACAATTGTTATTAACAAGTAAAGGAGTTCATTATTTAAAGACCACAGAACACAGCTAAATTTATAGAACAAATGTTGTATTATCTGCATTATCTAATTACCCATTAACAATTTATAGTTATTGAGCACATGAAATGTAACTCATGCAAGTGAGTAAATTCCCTAAAATTTCACATAGTTTAATTTAATTAACTGAATTCAGTGTGAAGGGCCACATGTGGCTACCTTATTGGACAATGCAGTATAAGAATACCATCAGGTACATGGTTAAGTAAATTTCAGGGTTTGAATCACTTGACATGGATCTGCAAACTCCATGTGGCATATATTAGAAGAATATTGGGGCCAGCACAGTGGCGTAGTGGGTAAAAGCCACCGCCTGCAGTGCCAGCATCCCATAATGGCACCAGTTTGAGTTCCAGCTGCTCCACTTCCGATCCAGCTCTCTGCTATGGCCTGGGAAAGCAGAAGATGGCCCAAGTCCTGGGGCCCCTCCAACCTGTGTGTGAGACCCAGAAGAAGCTCCTGACTTCGGCAGCTCCAGCCATTGTGACCAACTGGGGAATGAACTAGCAGATGGAAGACCTCTCTCACTCTCTTTCTCTGTGTTTAACGCTCTCAGAAAATAAATAAATCTTTAAAAAAAGAAAAAAAAGAAGAATGTGATCACTAATAATTCCTTTCTTATAGCATTCAGGCACCACCTCAAGACCAGATTTAATTTTTTGTTTTACTTTGGATACAAGCAGTACTACCACTGGCGTATGTACAAGTTAAACATGTTAACCTTCCTGAAGAAGTATATTCCTGAAGAATAGTCACGTTAAACATATATTTAAAAGACTTCATTTCCCAGTGATTAAAATATCCTGATTGAGTATAAAACAAAAATAAACAAGAACAGATCTGAGATAAATAAAAGCAGCTACAGGACTTGATAAGCTGATTCTGAGCTCCTTGAGAGTTATGCCAATGCATAAGCTTTCAGTAGTATTATGCACCTGTCACATGGTATGTACTTAAAAGCTAAAATTAATTCTTACATTTACATGAAGGTTTTGGAAATAAGTATCTGATCCTAGGTATAATACCACCTGGACAGTCGTATTGGTTCTAATTAAAGACTAGCAATAAAACTTTCAATTACATCATCCAAACCCACTATTCCCTACTTATTTACTACACAGAATTGTGAACACAAAACAATGTAAAACTTACCTCCACTCAATGTCCCATGAGGATCAAATACATCACCTCCTAGAGTTACAGTTCTAGTCATTATCCTTTTATCAAAGGCCACTTTTTTGGCATTATCCATATTATCACAAACAAATGTTGTTCCAAAGACAAATTCCATTGCTTTCTGAAGTTCTGGTTTGTACTCAACCAGGGAAAGAGCCACATGAACATTGTTAGGGCCAACCTATGGGAAAATAAGATAGGCTTTAGTACATATAACCTCCTTTCCTTCCAGTTATTAGTCCTTTCTGTAGAATTTAAAATTTTCAAAAAACAAAACTTTCAGGTTTAAACACTGAAAGATCAGTTTCTAAGTAAATGATTTATTTAAGGTACAAAGCATTAGGGGACTTTCTATTAAGAACAAGCCAAAAACAATTCTCTAAATCCAAAATGGACTATTTGGACATAATCTTCTTAAAGAAAGTGTAGTAATTTACAAATGTACACAATTATATTGAATATTTTATTTTAATTATTAGGAATTTAATTGTTCAACAATGAATACCTTTTCTTTCTAAACATGCTAGAAGCAGCCAATTATGAGATATCAAAAGATGAAATAACTGAGAGGAAAAAATAAAAATTCCCTTCATCTTCTTTTTGATTCAACTGCCTCTTTTTTTTTTTTATATAAAGTCTTCCTCTGTTTACATTTTTAGAGAAACTAAGCATCTCTTAAGTTGCTTAGTAACAGCAACAGAAATCCCGACTGAGGTAAATCCATATAACATATGCTCAGCATTATTATTTTACACAGCAGTTACCATTAAACAGGTCTCGTTAACCAATACAAGTGGAAGTATGTCTGCTGTTACAACTGGAGCATCTCTAACCCAAAACTCTGAAATGCTCCATCATCTGAAACTTTTTGAGCACTGACATGCCACAAGTTGAAAACTACATAGAATAAAACACTTATCTAATTCACAAAATTATTAAAAAATATTATACACAATTACCTTCATGTTATGTATCTGTCATATATGAAGCCTAAATTAATTTCAAGTTTACACTTGGATCTCTTCCTCAAGATAGTTCATAATGTATATGCAAATATTCCCAAATCCGAAATGTAACAGAACTCAAAACACTTCTGATTCCAAACATTTCAATTTACCTTCTAACACTGAGCCTTGAACGATGGCTGAATTAAATTCTTGAGCCTTCTTGACCCAAACATAATTTTTCAAGTAAAAGAAGTATCAATCAAAAACACTCATTTTGATTACTTTGCTTTCATCCTCTCTGTTCTAATGGTATACTTTGCAAGATAACTGTATTTGAAACCATTTTTACTAAAAGCTTCTCAATTTTATTAAGAACAGTGGCTATCCACTTGGTATCTTAATTACATATGTTATTTAGAGGTTTCATAGAACTGTCTTTTCAACTCAAGCAACTGAAGAAGTACTTGGTCAGTAACAAACTGATACGGCTGCTGAATGTTACAATTAGCTTCATGGTTTTACCCAGTATTACACAATCATGATAGCTCTCTAAATATCTTTTGCTAATAGCAAGTATACTACTTTAGATTCACTGCAGCAGTTGGCTGGAATCCCAATCACCTGCTACGTACTGTCCATAAGCTCAACAACAATCTTAGGAACCCTCAGAAAACATCTCTATAATACTAATGGATGCACTGCAGATGATTTAAATGTGCATGGCACAAAAAAACTAGATAATTCCTGGGTATTTATCTTTAGTGGAAATTCTATTCAGAAATCAGAAATGAATATTTTTGTTTTTGCCTGGGAAAGTAGAAGATGGCCCAAGTCCTTGCTTGGGGAAACCTGGAGAAATCTCCTGGCTCCTGGCTTTGGATCAGCTCAGCTGAGGATGGAAGACCTCTCTATCTCACTCTCTCTGCCTCCCCTTCAATGTAACTCTCTCAAATAAATTAATAAATCTTCAAAAAAAAAAAAAACTATTTCAAATTCAAAAAATAAGAATTTAATCAACACATACAGATTAAGCATTCTGCTATATTAATTTCATATGTAAATATATACACATACATATTATTTTTACTTATTTTTATTATTTGAAAGGCAGAGAGACAGATGGAGTGAGATCTTCCACCCACTAGCTCACTCCCCAAATACCCGCAACAGGCAGGGCCAGGCCAAAGCTAGGTGCTCAATCCATGTCTTCCATGTGGGTGGCAGAGACCCAATTACTTGAACAATCATCTGCTGCTTTCTCAGGATGCATATTAGCAGGAAGCTGGATAGGATGTGGAATGCTAGCATTCAAACTAGGTACTCAGATATGGGATGAGGGTGCTTAATGGCTGGGTCAATCACATCTCCCACCTCTGTTATTTTTTTGAAAGCAGAGGTGGGTATTTTAATATCAAATACAAGGGACTATCATTTGAAAGACATGGGGCCAGCACTGTGGTGCAGTGGGTAAAGCCACTGCCTGCAGTTCCAGCATCATATGGGCACTGGTTTGAGTCCCGGCAGCTCTACTTCCCATCCTGCTCACTGCTATGGCCTGGGAAAGCAGTAGAAGATGGCCCAAGTCCTTGGGCCCCTACATGGGAGACCTGGAAGAAGCTCCTGGCTCCAGATCAGTTCAGCTTGGGTGCTGGGGCCACTTGGTGAATGAACCAGTGGATGGAAGACCTCTCTCTTTCTGCCTCTGCCTCTCTGTAACTCTGCCTTTCAAATAAATAAATCTTTAAAAAAAAATTTAAAAGACATTGTAATACTATTCTTTGGGAGGCCTAGTCTTCCAATATTTTTATTGTTGTCTAATTGCACATGGGTGAACTATTTTTTGTATGTTAATTTTTTAAAGAATGGTAATTTTGTGATTCTGTATATGATTATGTGCTCCTCAAATTAACAACTTCTAACAACTACAAAAAGAATAAACAAGACTTACAAGATTCTGAGCAACCTTCAGAGTTTCTGGAGCAATACATCTAGCTGAAATTTTATTGAGTGGAATTATAGTGTATCGACGCTTCAATTCTCCTTTTTCTAGTAGCTTTTTTCCAGTAACCTAAAACACACATTTAAAACTAAAATTTAGTGACAGAAAATATTGAAATGGAAAGAGTGAAAGTTTAGGAATCTGTAACTGAACAACTGTTTATGCCTTCTACCTTAGACAAGCAAAAATTTAAGATTATGGGATATTCCTCAGTCAACTAAGGCACTTGGAATATTCGATAAGTAACAAATCAACACAGATTTATTACACTATGGATAAACCTAGAGAATACAATGCCAAGTGATGTAAGCCACACACTTAACATGCAATATGTTAAAAGAAAAAAAAAGAAAACATTGATTATCAAAATAAAACAAAGAGTAGAACAGTAGTTTATCAGGGTGGAGAGGGGAGGAAATGCATAGAAGTCAGTCACAGATCAAATGGCAGTTAGGATGAAATCTAAAGATGTAATATACAGCATGAGGACTATAGTTAATGATAATGTATACTGAAAATTTGCTAAGAGAATATATTTTAGGAGTTCTTACTATACACACAAGAGGCATATATGTGTAAGGTTATTATCCTTGTGCATCTGACTTACAGGAATCATTTCACTATGTATAAGTATCAAAGCATCATGGTGTACATCTTAAATGTACACATCAAAAAATTAAATATTGGGATGTAAATTTGACAATGACTACATAGAATGTATGTAAGAAATAGGAGCATCCTACAGAAGGATAAAAAGTTAGAATTTATAAAGTACAGCTAGGGGCCGGTGCTGTGGCACAGCAGGTTAATGCCCTGGCCTGAAGCGCCAGCATCCCATATGGGCACCGGTTCAAGGCCCGGCTGCTCCACTTCCAATCCAGCTCTCTGCTATGGCCTGGGAAAGCAGTACAAGATGGCCCAAGTCCTTGGGCCCCTGCAGCCGCGTGGGACACCCGGAGGCTCCTGGCTGCTGGTTGCTGGCTTCGGATCGACACAGATCCGGCTGTTCCGGCCAATTGGGAAGTGAACCATCGGATGGGATACACCCCCATCTCTGCCTCTCCTCTCTCTATGTAACTCGGACTTGCAAATAAATAAATAAATCTCTAAAAAAAAAAAAAAAAAAAAAAAAAAAAAAGAGCACAGATAAATCTAATGATACACTGATGGGAGGACTGACACGCAAAGCAGATCATTTATTCCCAGATTATTTTAACAAATTTAAATAGATGTAAACTTGCACAGAAAAACAAAGTGTCTATGCATGAAAATAGCCATTCTTAGTTTCTGAGTGAGTTTAAGACTTCCTTTGGAATATAGTTATCAAAAAGTTATTGTGTGGGGCTGGTGTGGTAGCACTGTAGGTTGGGCCAATGATTGTAACTACAGCATCCAAAATCAGAGTGCCAGTTTGAGTCCCAGCTATTCTACTTCTGATCCAGCATGCCTACTGTGCCTGAAAAGGCCATAGAGGATGGTCCAATGCAGTGGAAGAAGCCCAGGTACTTGGGCCACTGCCACCCTGTGGGAGACCAGGATGGGGTTACCAGCTCCTGGCTTTGGCCTGGACTGGACCTAGCTGTTGTAGTCTTTTGGAGAGTCAACCAGGGTATGGACAATCTCTCTGTCTCTCCCTCACGCCTTTCAAATAAACAAATAAATGTTTAAAAACCAGTCATTATGGGAGAATTAGATTTAGTTCTTTGCTCCTGGATTGGCCCAGCACAGTCCGATACAGTTGTTGCAGGCATTTGAGGAGTGAACCAGAGGGTGAGGAAAGAGCTCTCTCACTCATTCTAGGTCTCTCTGCCTCTCAAATAAAATTTTTATTTTGTGATAAAAAAAAAAAAAAGACTTATTTATTTGAAAGGCAGACCTAGAGAGAGAGAGAATCTATTGATCAATCTTCCATCTGATGGTTTACTCCCAAAATGGCCACAGTGCCCGAGGCTGGACCAGGCCTAAGCCAGGAGCCTGGAACTCCATCTGAATCTTGCCACATGGTTGGCAGAGATCTAAGTATTTGGGTCATCTTCTACTGCTTTCCCAGGCACATCAGCAGGGAGCTGAATTAGAAGTAGAGCAGCCAGGACTAGGGACTTGAACTGGTACTCACATGGGATGCCAGCTATACCATAACACTAGCCCTCAAATGAATTTTTTTCATACAGATTAAAAATAAATTAAAAAAATTAAACAAAAATAAATAACATATTTAAACATGAGGACTTTCATAACAACAGTATTTGTAGTAACAGTATTTCTTATGTTTTATGCTCCAATAAATACACACATTAACATGTTACGACAAAAAAGTCATTAACTGAATAGTTTTACCCTATGGAAATAAGTGACCTTAGGAGAATCTGAAAACAAAAAAAAGGTATCCAACTCTAGCTGTACATTATTTTACATTGCTATTACTCAGAAATTTTATATTTTCTTTAGCTAAAATCAGTTTACCTCTGTGTCTACCACAACATTGTAGAGTCGTTCTCCAGCCACCAATTCTAAAGCTGTTGTTGCAGAAGTATCTTTTACACTAATCAGAGAAGCTACAAGTCCTTTCACACAATTTCTATTCCAGTTCTTCTCTGGATCCCTAAGAAAAGTTGACAGAAATTAATTCTAAACAGGAAAATAGAAAAATAATAATTTGCTAGTAAAGAGCGCCTTTGAACAGCACATTAAAATGAAATGAAGGTAAAAATTATCACAAATTTTAACGGAAAATTTTAAAATGTCCCAAATGACTAACTAGCTGTTGCTTTTTAAATCAACCAAAAAGATCTTTCAGTGTGTTTTCAACCTAAGAAAAACAATTTTGATGTCCTAATCTCTATAATGCATATCATTATAATAAATACTCCATAAAAATTCATGTAGCAAAACAAACTCTAATATATAGATATTTAACTGCAATGAATGACTTTAAAGATACTTTGAACTGAGATAAATTCCCCTCATTTTGGTTTTAATGTAAGATTACTGGCATTAGTAGTCACTAAATTTCACAAGAATTTCTCCTACGAACATCTTAAACATTTAAATAAATGTTTAAGAAAAACTGTACTAGGGAAGGAAAAAGAGCTTACAATGATTTCATATGAAAACACTGATGTCAAAAAGCTTTCAGCCTGTCCTCTGATTAAAAACTGACATATTGGTTATTACGATGTTAATATTCAAGGTTTAAATTTCTTACTTGTATGCAAATCGAAGATTCGGAAATCTGGCCAAGAGAGCTTCATAGGTTTCTTTCAGTCTACTGATATCTCGAGATACTTGCCTGCGCTTCTCCAAAAGACTTTCTTCTTTATTTTCTGAAGAATAAATCATAAGTAAATTCAGATACTCTACTGTTTTAAGGAAAACATTAGTAATCTCCATTTCCAAAGCATTCCTAGGACCAAAATATAAATTTCTAAAAGTGTTAAATGAAAACGCATGCTTAACATTCAAACTTCTACCAAATGTCAAGTAGCCACTATTTCTAAGAAGTAACACTTTTCATTCGAAGGAATAACACAAAATCAATGCTTAATGTAGTATTATTCAAATGACATTTCTAAGCTTTCAAGTAATTAAAATAGGAAATTCTCAACACCAAGCTGTCAAAAATTCAAGGGTTATTTTGTGCATATTTTTGTGACTATATTTACAAATACTTCTTACCCTAACACCAATTCAGAATAAAAATGTTTCTTCCTTGCTTATTATCTTTGTTGGTTGCTACACACAACCGCTACCTCCTAATGATTTATAATGTCTTCAAAGACAAACCTTCATAATTTAGCTTTTTCATTTCTGCTTCAAGTTTTTCTCTAAGTCTCTTTACAGCTTCAAAAGCCTCTTGATCCTTCCTGTAGCCACTATCCATCTTCTTAACTTCAGCTTGTTTATTTTTTAATTCCTGTTGGGCATGTTTCAACTTCATCTGAGCCTATGATGGAAACATGTAACTGATGATATGGGCAAATAGTGCTTATAATCGAATGGCTATAGATTAAGATAGGTTAACAGAGACCAGATTTAAAAATCTGTTTGCTTTCTTGGATTAATACTGCAAGAGATTAATAATTTTTCAGTATTTTCCAAAAATATTCAGTGTATAAACTAATATATAACTAATATAAACCACCAAGTAATATACAATTAAAGTTCATATTTATATATTAAACATTAACAAAGTTGGGAAATTATTTGAAAAGAATAACTGTAAGGCGCTGGTTAAATTAAAAACAATGGAGAGATACAAATCAAAACTCTAGTAGCTCTTTCTACTTAGGAGTTCATATTTGTATTTGTGAATGACCACTAATCAGTGGAAAGAGCAATAAAAAGTAAGATTATACAGCAAAAGGGAAGCTAATGTTTAAGTTTATACAATTGAATTGACTCTGCTTAAAACCATAAACTTTTTAGGATTTATTTATTTGAAAAGCAGAGATAGAGAAAAGGGGGGTGAGAGAGGGAGAGAGAGAAGGACAGAGAAAGAGAAAGAGAGAGAGCGAGTGACCGAGCGAGAGAGAGATCTTCCATCTGCTGGTTCACTACCCCTAAAGGACCAAAAAGACTTTGGCTGGACAGGTAGAAGCCGGAAACCAGGAGCTTCTTTCGGCTCTCCTACATGGGTGGCAGAAGGGGCCCAAGCCCTTGGGGCACCTTCTGCTTCCTTCCCAGGCGCATCAGCACAGAGCTGGATCAGAAGTGGAGCAGTTGGGACTCAAACTGCCACCTATATAGGATGCCGGCACGGCAGGCAGCTAGCCTGTGAACTGCTATTTTAAGACCTAGATGAAGCTATCCTCACTTCAAAACTGAATGAAAGATCTTTCACAGTTCCCTTATAAAGTAACAGAAAAACTAAGAATTCTTTAAAATTTCTCCACTATTGAGTTCTTACAAATTTTGAGTATCATCTCTGTAATCTCTGAAACAAAACATTTACTTGCACACTGAATTAAGGTAATTTATGTCTGAAAACATCTTGACAAATTACTATCATCAAGATTTCTTAATCAACATATCTGAATTTACTGTATTAGGTACTACAGAATAACAAAACTAACAGTGTCCTTTACATTAAACTGATTAATTCCAACATCGTGTAACTGCCAAAAAACAACATGAAAATTAGCCTTTTTTTTTTTTTTTTTTTTTTTTTAAAAAGAAAAGCAACCATAAAGCACTTAATGTCTCCATTTACCTGTTTGGCTTCAGTCTGAGCTTTACTAATGTCATTTTTACAGGCCATCATCTGACCAGCCAGAGTCGCTTCTGCTCCATCTTCATTACTGGAGAGGCCAGCGGAAACAGCATTGAAGTGCTGCTGTGCAGCAGCCAAAGCTTCGGCATCTTTACTGCTTGCTTCTTGAAGGGCATGCAGCCCGTCTGTTATCTTTTTAACCTCTTTTTCCTTCGCTGCTAAAGTTTTAGAATCCTTTAGGAAGAGTTTCAAATTGGGGAATATTTTTAGAAAAAATATCCGTTTTCTTACACATATATACCCAAATATCATCAAAGTGTTTTCAACAGTTCGAAGTAGGCAGAAGAAAAATAATTTAATCATCATAAGTTTAAATGCTGAATTCTCATTTTGAAATTCACTGTTTTTGAGACACTTCTGACTCTTACATATACTACCTGAAATATTTTCATTCCACATGTGATAGGATATCACATAATGAGCTAAAAATCATTCCATATTAAAACAAACCACTTGAAGAAACTAAGAGTAAGTGTCCAAATCTATAAAATTGAAATAGTTATCCTATACTAAATTTAAAAGTAGAGATTTTAGGATTAAGAGCATATACATGAAAATATTTTACAAACTATTAAAGACCATAGAACTCAAGTATTAAAAAGCTGTAGAAAATTATTATTAATAATCCAGACTATATAAGATACCAGCACTGAAAAACAACAACAAAAATTTAGATATCTTGTTTAAATGAAAGTGACCAGAAATTTTGGGCCACTTGAGTATCAAGATTCATCAAATATTAGGTGCTCACTCTATACCAAGTTCTCTTCTAAGACACTAAATATATGGACAAAGGCCCTGTCCCCAGGAACACTGTATTCTATCTAGGGTAGAGGGCCATAGGGGAAATAAAGTGATGGGGATTACCATATAAATAAGAAAGGAAGGCCTTCCTGAGATTACACTTGAGCAGAAACCTGAATGAAGGGAGAGGAACGACTAAGCAAATAGCTGGGGAATAGTGTAGTTGGTCCCTAAGGAGTGGGTGTTTGAGGAACTGTGATTGAAGCACAGTGAGGAAAGGGTTAAGAGGGAGCCAGTGTTTTCATCATTCAGCACCTGGTAGGCCACAGCAACAACTTTGAAACTGTTGAAGGATTTTAAGCACTAGAGTGATGTGATCCAATTCATATTTTAGCTCCTATGAAGAACAGACTACAGAAGGGCAAGTGTAGATATAGGGCAAAGAATAAGGACTGATGCAAAAGCCCTTAAGGAGGTGATGACCTGAATAAAAGTTACACTGATGAGGTGGTAAACAGTGACTGTGTCCTGGATTACTTCTAAATTCAAAAGAATTTACTGAAGGATTACACAACAAAGTTTGAGAAAAGGGAAAATCCACAAGGACTCCAGGATTTTGAGCCTAAACGACGAGATGAATTAGGTAACATTTAATGACATGAGGAAAATTCAGTAACACAAGTAGGTTTGGACACATAGGGAAAATTTATGCATTCTATGGTATGGTATTTTATACTTTGTTAGTCATTCAAGTAAAAATGTCAAATAAAGAGCTGGCCAAAGCAATCAGGAGTTTACAGGACAATTCTCTAGGTGGCCTTTGATTGACCCATTTCTCTCCCTTTTATCAGCTGTGGATCTCAAAAGTAACTGGAATATGCTAGAAATGCAAGATCCTGAGATAGTGATAGAATGGCCTAATAGCTCATGCTCTGTTTCAGTCCCTCTACAGGAACAAGATGCCCTTAATGTCTTGGCTCAGAGACTCACATCATCTATGAGCATAAAATCCGGGGCACACTGTTTTCTCGGTCTCCTCAGCTCTAGTTCAAGTGGTCATATTCAGTGCAGACTTGATCTACCTTTGACAGCTCTCCTGAGCTTTGTGGGAATCCTGGGCTTCTACTGTTCCTTGATATCTACTGCTAAGTAGTAAATCTGCTTCACATTACTTGTTGTATAGGTGTATTCCATCTATTAGACACAGACAAATTAGTAACCAATGCAAAGTGAAACTGCTTTACCAACTGGAGAAGAGTAGATTCAGCCTGACAGAACCATGGCTTATTGACAAAGCTGGAAGGACCCTATCTCCCAATCCCCAGGCTAAGTAAGAGATGTCAGTCTGGATGTTTTATGCAGAAAGAGGCACAGTAAATGGTACACAGGTCACCTACTCATAGATATGCGAGCTGGCTGCATGGACTGAGGTAGAAATTTAGAGATAAGCAAATGGGAGAGTTCAGCACATGATCCCTTGGTTGCTGGCTCTCATATAATTGCTCATTCCTAGGGCCAAACGCCTTGGCAAGTGGGTATTCACATGGACCCTGAAGCATCTGAGAAGAAACCAACACACATAATGCAGGCCTTCACAGAAAGGGAGACTCACTATCTAAAGGAAAGAGATGGAGAAGGGCCAGAAATGTTTGCTTGATAAAGGGAAACAGCATATCCAAATGACTGAATAGTGTGGTTGGTAATGAGGACAAGGTTTCCAGGTCCCCAACAGAAGACAAGGCTGTATATTCCTACCAAAATGAGAGGAAAAACAAACAAAAACCCTGAGAGAATTCATACTTTTTTGGGGTCTTTGGATATTGGATCTCACATGACAACACTTCCAGTTCTCCTCAGGGGAAATGTTAAACTGGTAACAGAGGTCTGGAGATGAAGTCAGTGACCCACGGTGTTTATTTGTTGTAGGCAGGGTCCTTTGGGATGTCTTGGTGCCAGTACCACAGTTCTCACCATGAGTACCTTACAGACATTGAAATTGGGGCTGTTTGTAGCATGGAACATCTCTACCACATGAAGGATATGCTCTCTCACAGTTAAGAATTCAAGCCTTGCCAGTGTGACTATCCACCCCTGCCTGGTATCTAAACTACCCAAGTTCCAAAGCAGTACTGAGTGTTAACTGGAAAACAGGACATTACTTTGTTCATTCTAAATCTGTTAAGAGATAAAAACGTTACAGATCATGGTAACCACCAGCTCAAATTGGCTAGTCAAAAAGGCCTTCAGGCCATGAAAATTAGTACAGGTTAAATGCCAAAACCATTTGGATAAGAAGCCAAGGAAGTATCCCAGAGAGAGTCAAACAAAAATTCTTGGCTCTGGTGGCACCTCACAGCTGGTAACTCTTGGGTACCTGATGCAGCATGTACTCCATCTGGGTGTTCTTTTGGCCCCCTAGTTGAGGCGTTCAACAGAACTGTCAACTTTGAATGGTACCCTATACAGTAGCAGGCCTTGCAAGTCATTCAGCAAGTCTTAGCAAATGCACTGCTTTTAAAGCCTGCTACAGCCTGCTAGTGTAATAGAAAACAAATGTCTTCAACCTGCATCCATACTGACCAGAGGGTACAGCAAGAGAAAACTGCCACTGGGTACACCAGCTTCTCTGATTTTGGACTAAACTGCCTGAGGCAGCCACTAGAAAAAAACTTTTTCGAATGATAAGTCTTTACTTGTTAATGAGCACAGGTGGAGACTAAACATCTTAAGTTCACAGCACCATATGTGACTGCAACAAACCAGACTATCTGTTCTTACAGGATTGCTTAAAAAACCCCATCAATAAATTAGGGCAAGTTTAACACAGGCAGACCAAATGATGAAATGGAAATAGTGCATTCAAGGGGGCCCAGTTGGAACCTCTGAGGAACTAGTAGGCTCTTAAACAAACAGCTGGCTTACCAGAAGTGACCAAGAGACACACAGGGAATGCACTGGCATTGTACCAATTCAGTCCAATCCTATCTGATATTTAGGGAACACTGAAGATCTTGGGAGGTGTGAAACTACCCTGTCAATACGCTTTCTTCTACAAGGATGTGGCAAAAAAGGCCAAGAAACTAATTCCCAAGCTGTGGCCACAACCTAATGAAATGCTAAATGTGATGGCTCAGACTTTATATTTTGTCACACACCACAGTGACCAGATGGTCCTGCCAGGAGTAAGAATTCCTAATCTCACAGTATATAACAACCCCAAAGCCCTGGCTTACTTCAAGATGTAATGTGACTCCTGTCTCATGGAAAAGAATCAGAAATGCATTAACACAAAAGACCCTGGCAAAATGTCATGGCCAAAACTAAACCTTATTAGACAGAAGTGTCAAGCACTATACTCCTTCGATTTTATGTATGAGAAGTGTTCTAGCAGCAATGATAAAAACAAGGACTAGACTAGTGCTAGACTTAAGTGTGGGAGGTGCTTAACTGAGTAAAAGTGAAAGGGAGTGAGTAGCTGAAAAAGCCAGGGCTCTACATCAGTCCTCCTCCAGAAATAGGCTGTTCTTCAATGCTTTTTACCCTAGTGCCTAATATCACCCCACGGTATAAAATACAAGTCAGCTGCTTTCTGAGGTCCCTCAGCTGTGTTGCTAATAGGGCACATGCAAATAAGATTTCACCCACCCCAGGCAGTTTTTCTGAGCCTTGGATGACCAGCTTGCAGTGAATTCTAGGCTTCTGTTGTCCCTAGACAACAATAACTAGACTCAGACAAGTTAGTAACCAATACACAATAAAACTAATTCAGAGTTCAGGGAAAGAGTTAAGTCCAGTTATAGATTTGGAAGACATCAACATGTGGACAGTATTTAGAGCTACAGGCTAGATAAGATCACCTCAGAAACAATTGTAAATAGATGTCTGAGTACCAGCCCTGGGGCATGCTAACATTTAGAAATCAAAAAGAATAAGAAAGGAGACAGGCCAGCGCCGCGGCTCAATGGGCTAATCCTCCGCCTTGCGGCGCCAGCACACCAGGTTCTAGTCCCGGTCGGGGTGCTGGATTCTGTCCCGGTTGCCCCTCTTCCAGGCCAGCTCTCTGCTGTGGCCCAGGAGTGCAGTGGAGGATGGCCCAAGTGCTTGGGCCCTGCACCCCATGGGAGACCAGGAGAAGCACCTGGCTCCTGCTTTCAGATCAGCGCCATGCACCGGCCGCAGCGCGCTGGCCGCAGCGGCCATTGGAGAGTGAACCAACGGCAAAGGAAGACCTTTCTCTGTCTTCCCCTCTCTCTCTCACTGTCTACTCTTGCCTGTCAAAAAATAAATAAGGAAAAAAAAAAAGGAGACAAAAATGCAGTATTCCATGTCACTGTGTGAGAAGTCTTAAGCACCTAACAAGATTAAGGAAAAAAAAAATGAACCAAAACCATGGCAGAGCTTTATGAGCCTGATTTAAAAACAAACAAAACAGCAGCAAAAGAAACACTTTTGATGATCTAATTTCATCTGCAGGGTGAAACAGACATCACATTCATCTTGCTTTGACAATCTGTCTAAATTTTTATCCCACTGGTTCTGAAGTCAATAACTTATTTTTGTGCAAAAGTATCTAACAGAACAGTTTATACTTTATTTATAATATTTAAGGTACTATTAATTACTTTATTTTAATGAAGTTAATATTTAAGATAAAACATCAAATGTGTATTCTTTACTGGAACAGGATTCACCCTCAAGAATATTTTCATAAGCACTAATCACAGAACTGCTCATCTACATGCATAACAGTATAGCTGACTCTCACCATGGATGACCTACTCCTACTCTACTCCTACTCGTCACAAAGGCTACCTTCTCTAACCGTATAGCAGTTTCTATCGCATCTCATCTACTTTTTTTTTCTTTGAGAGGCAAGTGGACAGTGAGAGACAGAGACAGAGATGAAAGGTCCTCCTTTTGCCATTGGTTCACCCTCCAATGGCCACCGCGTGGCAGCCGGCACACTGCGCTGATCCAATGGCAGGAGCCAGGTGCTTTTCCTGGTCTCCCATGGGGTGCAGGGCCCAAGCACCTGGGCCATCCTCCACTGCACTCCCTGGCCACAGTAGAGAGCTGGCCTGGAAGAGGGGCAACCGGGACAGAATCTGTCACCCCGACTGGGACTAGAACCCAGTGTGCTGGCGCCGCAAGGTGGAGGATTAGCCTAATGAGCTGCAGCACTGGCCCCATCTCAGCTACTTTAGGAGCTTGTTTCAACAATTATCTCATCCCTCTCCTTGTACCACAAATGTTGACATCTTTGCTGGATTTTTAAAATTAATATTATTACTTACTTCATGTAAAATCAAGCCCCTCAAAAAACTCATTATTTCTGTTACCCTTCCATTAGCTTATTTATCCTTCTCCTATCAGAAAGCTTTTCAAGAGTCATCTACTCTCATTCTTAACATTTTCCTGCTCCCATTCTGAGAGTGTAAATACACTCTAATTTAAATCACCGGTGACTTGTCTTTGAAACATTTTTTTCAGTTGGTCTCCAGTACAACTTACTGGTATGATTTTTCTTAGTTTTTCCGATCCACCTGCTCATTCTTCTTGTCTTACACTCTTATATGTTGAAGTAATCAAACTCTCAAAACTCAGAATTCTTCTCATATAAACTCACAATCCTGATAATGTCATCTAGTCTTATGGATTTAAATATTATTTTTACACTCATGACCCTCAAATTTGTATTTTAAGCCTAGATTCAATATTCATATATTTAACTACCTAATCAACATCACTACTCAGGATATTTTATTGGTATCTCAAGCCTACTACTTTCACTATATTTTCCCCAATGAAACCTTCTTCCTTTTATCTATCTAAGCTAATGGTAGCTGCGTATTTCAATATCTATCCAATTTAAAATCTTAAATCATAACTTTCATCCTCTAAACTATGAATTCTCTTCCCCGTTTTATTTTATTCTCATCAGCTATCACTGTATGACATATTATATATTTTATTTATGTATTTTCTTAGTCATTTCTCCACTATACCACAAGGTAGTAACTTTCTACCATTTTGTCCACTGCTGTAACTCCAGCCCAAATAACAAGGTACACAGTAGATACACCTTAAATATTAGCACAATGGATAAACGTACATTAGTGGTAATTAAATGACGTTTCTTAGCCACTTACCTCGACCATGTTTTTTTCCAGCTCTTTGCGTTTGTTTTCTTCACTTGCCAGGTTTTTCTTCTTAAGGTCAAAAGCACTTTGGGATTTGGTATTAACTCGCTGAGCCTCTGCAAGAGCATCTTCCAAAGACCGGAGTATTCCTCCTATTTCCTGTAATCAAATGTACTCTATTCGGTTCAACTACTTAATATACTTGTTCGTGTTGTCCTTTTCTTGTGTGATTTTTTTTTTAAAGATTTTATTTATTTATTTATTTCAAAGTCAGAAATACAGAGAGAGGAGAGAGAGGGAAAGAGACCTTCCATCCGCAGACTCACTCCCCATATGGCTGCAGCCAGGACTGCGCCAGGCAGAAGCCAGAAGCTTCGTTGGGTCTTCCACGTGGGAACAGGGGCCAAAATACACAGGCCATCTTCCACTGCTCTCCCAAGCACGTTAACATGGAGCTGAACCAGAAATGTAGCAGCAGGAACTCAAACCGGAACCTATATGGGATGCCGACACTGCAAGCAGAGGCTGAACCTTCTATGCCACAGTGCCAGCCATTCTTCTGCAATTTCTATATGCAGTATTTACTTTATAAGATATTTCATTATCTTACTTTAAGATGAACAAAGTAACATGGAAAACAATGTCCAAGTGAATCCTAAATAATTAGTGTACAGAATGTAGTATTTTTTGCAGTAATTTACATATTCTGACCTTATCTTTTCTTTTTTCCAATTCTTCTATTTCATGATTAAGTGCCTTTATTTTTTTATCATTCTCAGACAATTCTTCTTGAAGCTTTACAATTTTATCCTGCATTTCTTTTAATTCTTCAGCTGAGCGTTCTTTGGTATCTTCAGCCAGCAAAAACTGATAAGCAATATATAAACGACTCAAATGTTCTATTTCTCTCATTACTTTTTGGTACTCCAAATAGGAAGATCTTTCCTGAAAGAGAAGTCACAAATAAAGAGCAATTCAAAATCTATATTTTTAAATAGAACTGGGAAACATCAAACTATAGCAATATGTACCAAACTCTCATGACATGGAAATTTTGCTTTATATTAAATGATCTTGACATTTTAAATTAGAAAATTTCAAAAAACATTAGAACTCTGGCTTTTTTAGACAGCATTAAGACATTTCTAGTGAATCCTCGGTTAATCAGGCAGTTGGGATTAACAAGCAATGTGGCCATGAGGTTCATAAATGGGTAATAACAAGTATATAAATTAGTCTAATAAGGAATCAATAAAGAAAAGCTGCACATCCTCCAGTGGTATGTTACCAAATGCATTTTGTAGTAGTATTACCCAAAGTGCCTACTAACATTCTTTCAAGGATTACCTCATGTACTTGCTCACACATTATTGAACTTGATTCCCCTAAAAACCTGCTGGAATAAAGTAACAACTGAATTCTCTATTTGCAGATGAAGAAACAACTTCTATATGGTTAAATGACCCATCCACATCGTCTTATTTAGAAATAATGTGTCAAAGTCAGCTCTGAAATCTAAATTTAAACTCAAAATCCAATGTTTTCTACTAAATCATGCATACAAGGAAAACACCTTAAATATATATAGAAAGAAAACAGCTCTGAAAAGTACCAACATTTTATGAACATTTAAGGAGTTCTTAAATGGACATATTACAAATTAATACTCTATAAATGCACTCCGGATTTCACAAGTTTTATAATGTTTGGAGCTTTACAGATTACAGAGAAAACCCAATCCTTGGTTTCAGTACCTTCCACTTACAAAATGTCTTCATATCAATAATTATAGATTATCCTAGACATTATCCTATTATCCCACCTTATTAATGTTCATTACCACTGAGGGTTACTAAGTGCTACATTTTTAAAAAATGTTGTTCCAGTTCATTCTAATTATCCAGTAAAATCCAAACTTCCTTCTCTTCAATAAAGTATTAACATACAGCATATAAGTTTCTGAGATCTAGATGGTTGTCCAAAATCACTATGACTTAGTAGATATGAAGTACATAGCCTCTGTAAACAAAGGTTGAATTATGAAGCACTAACTTTAAATCTTTATATAATCACAGGGACAGATCCCCAAGAAATGTTACACACACTTCATCCCTGTAACTGATTTTAGATACATCACCACTTTTGAGACATTCTAAATGGTTGTCTTCACATATGCAGTATATACCTCTTTTAATTTTTGAATGGTTGGAGTAATCTCTTCTTCAAGTATCTAGAAAATAAAGAAAATCCCTATATTCAGTATGTAAAGTATCATCAAAATATTTTTAAAAATACTGAAGATGCTGTAAAACCAATGAATAAATAAATAAATAAATAATAGCCCTCTTTACAAGCAGAAAACCCAAATGCAAAGTTACACTCTTTTCCAAAAATGTTTTATATGAATTTAATTACCGTCTTAATTTCTTTCAGCTTAGCCTCCTTTTTTTCTATAGTTTTCTGGGCAGCTATTTTTTTGTATTCATACATCCTGGTTCCAGCTGCTTCTTCTATCATGGATAAAATCTGAAATGATCATTGTATTAATGTTTTAAGACTTTTAATATTTCTAATTGGAATTTACATGAAATATATTATAGCCTCTGCCTCCCTAAGCAACCAAAATAACGGCCCTAGTACAAAGTAAAAGTTAAATAGGTAAATATGCATATATTAGGAAGCAAACACTTGGAGCAGAGGTTAAGACAAATCACTTGGGATGCCTTCATCCCATACTGGAATGCCTGGGTTTGAGTTCTGGCACCACTTCCAAATCCTGCTTCCTGCTAAAGTGCACTATAGGAGCCAGAAGATGACAACTCATGTAGTTGGTTTCTTGCCACCCACATGGGAAACCTGGATTGAGTTCTGGACTCATGGTTATGCCTGGCCTACCCCCAGTATGCAGAGCATTTAGGGAGGGAATCGGCAGATGAAGATCTCTTTCTGCCTTTCAAATAAAATGGAACTAAGCAAATATATGCATTTTTAAATGCAGATGATTACCATAGCTCTTATTTCCAAGAAACATTTCTGGCCTTCACTCTTCTAAAATCAAGTTTTTTGGTACACTAAGTTTCTGGGATTCATAAATCCAGAATTTGCCATTTTCTATCCCAGTAAGCCTCTGCTTCCCTCACAGACTCTGGTCTACTCAGTGGTCCACCTCCTTGAGGGAATGATGGAAACAGTCCACAGCCATTGCCCCCATCACTACGGAGTTGGCTTCTGCTGCAAAACTGAAGATGCTCTTGTTTTTTCTACCACTGCAGATAAGGTGGGGAGTGTTGATGTGGACAGTAAAGCCAAGAAACTATTGGGTTTAAGACAGAAGCATCTGGTGATTCCAGGAAGTAACTAACCTTTTAAGAAACAGTGTATAGGGAGGACAGCTAACAAGTGTGGAGAAGTCTTCTTTTTCTATGGAAAATCACTTTTGGAATTATCAGAACAGAGAATGGTATGTTGGGAAAACGCCTTGGAAGTACACATGGAAGAGGAAAAATGAGACAAACAGAAGATGAATCTCTGGTACAAAATGAAAATATACCTGAGGAAGCAAGGGAAGAGTTGAGAAAATGGGTTTCTGATGCCAAGAACACACACAAAAAGGCGGCAAGTCTCCATCAAAGCCCGAGAAGTGAAATGGAGAATGGTAGAATAGAAGATAAGGACTTAAGTGAGCCTACAGAGAAGCTACAAGACAATGTTTCAGATAACTGAAACCTCCAAAGGGGCAAAAGGAACTGCAGCACCAGAAGGGCTGAACAAAGCTGAGGTCACTTTGGGGAAGCCAGAACAGGAAGCACTAGATACTGAGGAAGAAAATTCAGTTTCTGGACCAAGAAGAGTGCAGAGATAAAAAGAGGACAGCAGAAGCAGAGAGGCAATTGTAAGCAGACAGAAGTCAAAAGACGCTGCAGAAGAGCAGCCTGTTGAATTCAGAAAAGCAGGACACTGCAGTGGATGTAGAAGCAAAGGAGCAGGTAACCACCTCTGAAAATGAAACAGAAAAGGCTGTTCTCAATGAACATCTTAGTAGGGCAGGAAGTGCCTCTTCTAGAAAAGCCACCCGTCAGGACAACAAAGGCTACAGAGGCCCAGATGCAGGGTGAGACCAGAAGAATCTTAGGAGCCTGGGCAGGAGACCACAGCTGTCTCTAATGATGGTATGAACTTGCAGCTGCAGAGCTTCTGCTGATCCACAGACTTTTGCAGGATTGAGAGAAACAAAAGGTGGCTCAGAACTAGAGGTCAGGGCAGAACTAGTTCCTAGCCAGCAGGCTAAGCTACACATGAGAATATGAGACTGCTGGTGATGGGGCTGAAACCAAGAAATCACTGAAGACAGTTAACGACAGCTGCTAACAAAGAGACAGCAGACAGAGAATAGATGAAAGGGGGTGAGGAAACTGAAGGTTCAAAAGCAGATAAATAAAATCACAAGACTGAAGAAACACCCAAAGATTCAGCTATTGACAAATCTCTTTAAGAAAATGAAAAGGAGACTGGGAACCTAGAATTTGCTTGGAATATGCAGGATTTAGCAAAGATCATTTTAAAAGGCAAAAAACATAAGCTGAACTTTAGGATACACAGGAACATCCTAAACTTGGAGAAGTTGAAGTGGACCCTGGTGATTACATCCAAGCTGTAGAAGAGTTCTAAGCTTGTCTAAACTTGCACCAGCAGTACCTGGAACCCCATCATTGTCTCCTTGCAGTGACCCCACTGGGGTTGGCTTATGGCTACAACTCTCAGTAAATGAGGAAGTGGCACAGTTCAGCAAATCTACTGATGTCATTAAGAAGAAAATGGCTAAACTCAACGAGCAGATGGAGGAGGCTGAAGGGTCACCTACTGAATGTAAGAGTTTGAGGAGCTGAAAGAACTGCCCCTGAAATGAAAGAAAACACAAGATGCAAAGGAATCCCACCATAAAGGGAATGTAGTTGAATAAGCTCTCGAAGCTTCTCTGGTGGGGAGCTCTATTTGAGTTTTCACTCCCACTGGAGGAAGCTCCTCAGTACAAAGCCGAACAAATGGTGGTTCTTCATCAAACGGTGTGACTGATATTCCCCACCTTGTCGGAAAGGAAACCAGAGGAACAAGTCCCCAGAAAGACGACGCACAGAAAGCCAAACAAGAGGCAGAGGTGAAAGGAGGCAATGGCTGCTCTCCTCAGTGGAAAACAAGTTTCAGAAAAAAAAAGGCAGCTGAGAATCAGACTGAAAGCTGAGCAGCAAGTGGAGAGGACGCTAGAGGCTGGAGCTACCGTTTAGAGTGGGCAGAGCCTTCCTCCCAAGGGAAATCTCTTTTGTATGTAATGTGTTTTTTTCACTTTTAGGGTATTCTTTTTGTGTAACATCAATAAACACTATAAACAAAAAACCAAGGCACAAAAACATCTTAAAGCCATTAATTCCTCCCCCCTTTATTACTTCAAATACAAATCTAAAAAAAGTAAAGAAAAAGTTGCCATTATTAGCTTTCATTTTGGGAGTTTGTACTTAAAATTCTTTTCCAGTCAGTCCTTTTATGCCAATGAAGGTGAGGTACAGCAGTAACGCTGGCCTTCCAACTGTGACACATGCTTTAAGAAATTGGACAAGCAACTTAATTTTATCTGCACCTGTTTCTTCATCCAAAGCACTTACAGTATCTATAGCATCATTAAGAATTAAACAAAACATGTGTAAAGAACTCTGAAAAACACAAATATTAACTATAATTTTATAAGGACAACACTGTCAGCACGCCTTTGTCTTGAAGTTTCTGCTCATCAATTCATATCACAAAAGGAATCTTTCTTCTCTGGAACCCACTAAGATTTTTACTATTTCCAAGTTTTCAAATTAGAAGTTTCCTGGGGCTGGCATTATGGCACAGTGGGTTAAGTCACAGCTTGTGATTCTGGCACCCCATTATCTGAAAACCCATTGAATTCTAGCTGCTCTGTTCCTGATCCAGCTTCCTCCTATGTTGCTGGGAAATTAGTGGATGATTCCCAAGTACTTGGGTTCCTGCCACCCACATGAGAGATCTGGATGGAGTTCCTGACTCCTGGCTTCAGCCTGGCCCAGAGCTGGCTGTTGCAGAAAACTCGAAGAGTAAACTAGCAGATAGAAAGAAAATCTCTGTCTCTCTCAGTCTACCTTTCAAATAAATGCATTAAAAAAAAAATAAAGGGGCTGGCGCTGTGGTGCAGCAGATTAATAACCTGGCCAGAAGCACCGACAACCATATGGGTGCCGGTTCAAGATCTGGCTGCTCCACTTCCTATCCAGCACTCTGCCATGGCCTGGGAAAGCAGTGGAAGATGGCCCAAGTCCTTGAGCCCCTGCACTCGTGTGGAAGACCCAGAAGAAGCTTCTGGCTCCTGGCTTCAGATTGGCGCAGCTCCGGCCATTGCGGCCAATTGGGGACTGAATCAGCAAATGGAAGACCCCTCTCCCTAACCCCTCTGCCTCTCCTCTCTCTCTGTTTAACTCTGAGTTTCAAATAAATAAATAAATCTTTAAAAATAAATAAATAAGTAAAATACAATTAGATGTTTCCCCTTAAGGTGGGGAAGGGGTATCCTTCCTCTGCCAAAGACCATATAGATATTTATAACATAGACCATGAGCCATACAAAATATCAATTAAAAAAATTAGTCTGTTCTATAGATTAAATTTTAATTTCTGCCTGCAGTTCCCTTGGGAGGGCCAGATGAAATGATTTTGTGGGCCTTATACAGCCTGTTGGATGTTCCCCACTCTTGCCCTAAAATGTTATATAAAGAAAATGAGAATCATCTATACTCTGAAGCAGACTAGTACTGTCATCAATATTCTTAATAGAAAGCTATGTAAATATATATAATATACAAAATATTCATTCCCTCTTAACAACACTTTTCAAGTGTTGTGTGTTTCAAGTGTTTGGTGGCCCAAAGAGAAATTAAATCCTAAGGCCCAGGGGACAGCGCTGTGGCACAGTGGGTTAAGCTGCAGCCTACAGTGCCAGCATCTCATATGGGTGCCAGTTTGAGTCCTGGCTGTTCCACTTCCATTCCAGCCCCTCTTCAACGTTGCCCCTCTGGGGGTGGGGGGTTTATGGAAGATGGCCCACGTCCCCGGGCCTCGGCAATTGCACCCATATGAAGATCCAGAAGAAGCTCCTGACCCTGGCATTGGCCTGGCCCAGCCTTGGCCATTGTCGGGGAATAAACCAGTAGATTGAAGATCTCTCTGTCTCTCCTTTTCTATTAACTCTAGCTTTCAAATAAATAAATAAATCTTCAAAATAACAAAAAATATTCCAAATCCCTACACAACTAATTGTATGAAATGATTTAATTTCACACAAACTGTTAGTTTCTCTACAAAATTAATACTGACATGGAATACCAACTGAACAAGGCTGCTTGACACACTCAAAATTGTTTTATAATACTGGGCACAGTGCCAACTAACCAAACTTTCTTTATTAATCATTCCTAAATAAACAATGTTTCCAAGAATTTTAATATAAATTGCTATTTTAAAAAGCTGACTGCCAAGACAACTAAAACAACATTTAAAATTCCTATTTTTATTGTCCATAAATAGTACTCTTACCTCTGGAGGTTTCATATTCAATACTTTTGTAATTCTGCCCTGAAAGCAAAATAGGAAATTTATTATTGTAACAAATTACAGAAAATGTAAAGGAAAGGTTTTAAGTTTATCTGTATTCAAAGTACTGTATCTCCACAAACCCATCATTGAAAAGGTTTTTCTTCTACCAATATAAAAAAGCTTTTGTGAGATTTGAGACCAAAGGTACTTTATACTTGCAGAACTTTGGAACTCTGGTATTCACTTTCTCACTTATACATGATACAAATTGCCTAAATTATTAAATAATACAAATGAAATGTTTTATTGTTATAATCTTAGACCATTAATAATGTGTCCAATTCTAAAGCAAGTATATAAATAATCTTTAGCATAATCAGTGAACATTATTCGATTTTTGCATAACAGACCTCAAAGATTTTATGAAACAGATGACACAGTTCTAGGAATAAAATATTTTATTTCAATGCCAGAAAATCACAATTCATTACCCAAACAAAATCTGTACACCAGGTTACAGAAGATCATACTGCTTAGATGTGGATTCACTTGAAGTGAATTTTCAGCTATGAAATTTGTTATGTACTGTAGTGAAAATATTTTTATTTTTGTTTGCTACGTTTTGAATGTCGCCAAAGTTTATGTGTTGGGAAGTAGGGCCTAATTTAGAAGCAATTAGGATTAATTAGACTTAATGTCGTCATCACACGAGTAGGAAGGTTTTAGAGAGTGGGATTAGCTCTCCTTGATCTTATGCTTTCCATCATGGATGATGCAGCTCTTACCAGATACCAGTGTCATGTTCTTGAACTTCTCAATCTCTGGTACAATGAGCTAAATAAGCATTGTTTATAATTTACCCAGTGATATTGTTATAGCAGTACAAGTTGGACTAAGACCTGGCCCCACCAGGATCCCACCACTGACTTTTCTGTGACTCTCAATATAGAGTCAAGTGAAATATGTTATAAGTACAAAATAACATTATACTTTACTTTTCATGTATATTGATCTCTAAAAAAAGAAAATTATTCAAATGTATATGCCTGAAATAATAAAATGCTTTAATCCAGTAATTTAAAAGAACATATTATAGCAAGTTTTTGGAAGTCAGCATGTATTGTTCTTGTAGTAACAAAATACAATTAAGGAAAATTGCAGGACTCGCATTGTGGCGTATCAAGTAAAGCTGCCACCTGCAGTGCCGGTATCCTATGTGGGCACCGGTTGGAGTCCTGGTTTCTCCACTTCCCATCTAGCTCTCTGTTATGGCCTGGGAAGACAGTAGAAGGTGGCCCAAGTCCTTGGGTCCCTGCATGTGGGTGGAAGACCCGGAGGAAGCTTTCAGATCAATGCAGCCCTGGCTGTTGCGGCCATCTGGGGAGTGAACCAGTGGATGGAAGACCTTTTTCTCTCTCTGTCTCTGCCTCTCTGTAACTCTGCCTTTCAAATAAAATTAAAAAAGCTTTAAAAAAATTGTTTCTGGCCATTCTTCAAAATTTAAATGTACAGTGCTCGCTTCGGAAGCACATATACTAAAATTGAAACAAAATTTAAATGTACAAAATACAATGGACCAATAACTAAACCACATTTCTTACTTAATAGGTACCAAGACACAGCATAATAGATAAAAAAAAATTGAAGATGTAAAAACAGCATTCCATAATAATAACTTAAGAGATGTCAAAATCATTTTGAAAGAGATATCAATACCCCACCCTCCAGACACACACAAACAATACCTGCATGATGAGAAAGTGGGGGTTGTTAACATTAAGACCAACAGAACAGAAGAGATCCTGTACTCTGGTGTTGTTTGCGTTTACTCCATTGATTAAATATTTATTTCTGCCACCAATAACCACCTAAAATGGAAGCATTTTAAGAAAATATAAATGTACACGTATATTTTATGCTAATACAATAAATTAACAAGTACACTACCTTTATTTGCTCTGTCCCCTAATGGTAAATGAAAGCAATCCTGAGTTAACAGTGAAGAGGCATGACACAGAACAACTAACCTCTAATCCAGGGACTTTGCTGAGAAGTTACATAATCACATGCAAGCATTTTAACTTTCCCTGGGGAGTACTAAGTCTCTAAGGTCACTTCCAGCTTTAAGTTTTCAAGGATGTGTAAAATGTATTTTCCTCTCCTAGTCACCTTCTTTCTGCAATTTTTTCACACTTATAAGTTAACCCCTCTTCTCTACTTTTTCACGGAAACAGAAGTCAGATACTAAAAGCCACAGACAAGTAGTCTAGAATCAATTCTTGAAATGATTCTAAAAGCGATTAATAAAGACATGATTTTCAACTATTTAAAAGAGCAGAATTTCAGTATGAGTTCATTGTCTTGTTTATAATCTACTGAATCATATAACTGCATATAATTGTGTCACCACCAAGTTTTAAGATCTTTAAAGACTACTGCTCATCTGTTTTTTTCTGCATATCCAGTGGATTCAAGAATATCCAGTACAAGGCCCAGTGTTGTGGCTTAGCAGGTTAAAATCCCAGCCTGCAGTGCTGGCATCCCATATGGGCACCAGTTTGAGTCCCAGCTGCTCCACTTGGATTCAGTTCCCTGCTGATGTCCTGGCCCAAGTGCTTGGGCTCCTGCACCTGCATGGGAGACCCAGAAGAATCTCTTGGCTCTGGAACAACTCAGTTCCGGCCGTTGTGACCATTTAGAAAGTGAACCAGTGGAGGGAAGACCTCTCTTTCTTAAATAAATAAATTTCTTAAAAAAAAAAAAACAAAACCAAAAAAGAATATCCAGTACACATCAAGTGCTTAACAACTACTAAATAAATGTTAGTTCTTTTATTTTCCTGATAAGATTGTGAGGTTGGTGGTTCAAACATTAAAATACTCAACAGCCCTAGAATGGCTCTGAGAAATTTAACCAGAACTTTGTAACAAAGTTGTGATGAAGGTACAGGTTAATGATCAGAAAGAAAGCAGGAACAATTAGTTAGAGAAGTAACAGACTTGGTGATAATTCCAAAAGGGGGATTATTTGATGGATGCCTAGTGATATAAAACAAAATTCTGACTCAATTTGGTCAGTAATTTTTTTAATCAGACACTTCTTAAACGGAGGGGAAAAAAATCCCTGAGATATAACACTAAGATGGAGAATAAATGGGAGTTCACAGAATTTTTAACAACCAAAATTTTAACATGCTGAATGGAAACACTGATCATAAGAAAAAATTTAGGGGACATATGTTAAGTCCTGCATTTGTTTAAAAAACCTGCATATGGGGCCAGTGATATGGTGTAGCAAGTTAAGCTGTTGCCTAGGATGCCAACATCCCATATGGGTGCAAGTTGAAGTCCCAGCTGCTCTACTTATGATTCAGGTACCTGCTGATGGCCCTAGGAATGCAGAAGATGGTCCAAGTGTTTGGGTCTCTGCCACCCACATGGGAGACCCAGATAAGCTGGTTCCTGGTTTTGGCCTAACCTAGCCCTGGCTATTGCAGCCATTTGGGGAGTGAACCAGCACATGAAGATCTCTCTTTCCCTCTCTCTGTAACTCTGCCTTTCAAATAAAAGAAATAAATCTTTAAAAAAAGAAAAAAAATCTGCATACATACATACATAAATGGCAGTTACATGATTAAGCAGTAACAGACATGGAAAAATTAGAGTGATTTCAAATACATCTGTTAGGAATTTCCAATGTACTACAAAACAATTGACATATTGGGAAGAACAGAAGTGGGGTACTAAAATGAAAGACGTAATAATTACACTTACTTCTGTTGTAACTGTACCTATTCTGGTACACTAAATTTGAGGCACCATGTATTAAAAAAATAGAGGGGTTTGGAGTAGGGCAACACCATACGAAGTTTACTTGCTGTGATCTGGCCAAGTGAAGGAACTAGAAGCAAGTATCAAGTGAAAGACTTGGCAATATTTTCTTGGAAAACATTTAAACTTGCATGTCACTTAAATATTGAAGTATGGAACAAAGAAGATTTACTCTCGGTGCTTTCCAAAGGGACCAAGAATGACAATTTTTTTTTTTTTTTTTTTTACAGGCAGAGTGGACAGTGAGAGAGAGAGACAGAGAGAAAGGTCTTCCTTTGCTGTTGGTTCACCCTCCAATGGCCGCCGCGGCCAGCGTGCTGTGGCCGGTGCACTGCGCTAATCCGAAGGCAGGAGCCAGGTGCTTCTCCTGGTCTCCCATAGGGTGCAGGGCCCTAGCACTTGGGCCATCCTCCACTGCCTTCCTGGGCCACAGCAGAGAGCTGGCCTGGAAGAGGGGCAACCGGGACAGAATCCGGATCCCCGACCGGGACTAGAACCTGGTGTGCCGGTGCCGCTAGGAGGAGGATTAGCCTATTGAGCCGCGGCGCCGGCCGACATATAAAATTTTAAAAGAGCAGACTTTGGCTGAATTAATAGAGGAGTAATTTTCTAACAAGAACTGTCAAAAAAAAAAAGTAACAGGTTATCTCAGAAGACAGCAAAATTGCAGGTAACACAGGCATTTAAGCACAGATTCAAGTATGGTTGAGTTCTTATACTAAATGGATGGCTTTTCAGATCAGATCTTTCAGCTTCTTAGTCAATGGTGGCAGCTGCATGATTAAAATTTAATACAGTCAAATGTCACTTAACTACAGAAACGTGATCTGAAAAATATATCATTAGGTGATTTCATGGTTTCCTAAATATCATAGAACATATTTATACAAGATAAAGAAGGCTATGTCATTAGTTGGTGATATAACATGGGAATGATAATATGGGTCATATAATTCACGTGGTCTGTCACTGAAATGTCATTATGTAGCACGTGACTGCAAAAGGAAGTTACTCTTAAGGAATCTAGCCATTATTCAATGAAACAATTTTGCTCAAGAATTTCTCTGTCAAACATTTTCTACAAAGTTATATTTCCACAACAGCACATCAGGCATGAAGCTTTCAGGATGTCTACATGTTTGGCTGCCACTCACCTGCCTTGTTACTGTGATTTCATCATGAACTTCAAATCCTAAAGGACTCTGCTTTTTGTCAGAATTATCAAAGGTGATTGACACTGAGGCTTTGGTAATACCAGCCTGCCCATTTTTGTAAACCAAATCTTGTAAATTAGAAGCTCGCACCTAAAATAAACATTTATCAATTTTAAAACCACATACTGTACAAAGTAGCACTAAAAACGGGCCCTTTGCTATTGGAAATTTCCCCCATTAAGTAGATAAGCAAGGCAGTTACATTTACTGGCAAGCAAACTCTGGGCAACAACTTGCACTGGGTACCTTTCTCAAGAGAACAATTTCAATTCTGAATTTTACTCATTTCTTGACAAAATTTGCAAGACTAAAAGGGGATTCAGTGCTATGAATTTCATTAGTCAGCCAATATCCATCAGATCATGAAAAGGCTTTTCATATAGGGAGGAAATACATATCCTGAAATAAGACTGCCTTTAAGTTAAATGTCTCAATTTGAATGTTAATCCCAAATATCTTAAGAGGATGAGTCATAGGTAATCCACGTTTTTATTGCCGCATTTAATAGATGGAATAATACTTTCATTAAAGGCTGCAACGAGGTATGAGATAATTCACACAAGTGCAAAATTGCAAATAAAGAGAACATTGACAATGGTTTCCCAAGTTCAGCTAAGGATTCACTTATGCAAACTTAAATTCACATAAATCTGAAAGTTTACATTTTACCTGAGATAGGTTGGAAATGCCCAGCAAGAAACAGATGGAGTCCAGGATGTTAGATTTCCCACTACCATTTAAACCAGTGATGGCATTGAAGAGGGGGTCAAAACCATTGACTTCAGTCCTCTGGGCATAGGACTTGAATCCTTCAAGAATGATTGACTTAATATGCATTTTCAATAGTGCCTTGGGCAGGCAAACCTCTGCTAGGAATCAAACAGGCCACAAGTTAGTTCTGTACAAACGAGAAAGAACTCCAGGTAAATGGAACGCAATGGAATGCAAACCTGGAATCACAGAGAATCTGAAACTAAAACAAGAACGACAGGGCGAAAGAAATAAATCAGCCACTTGACAAACTACCTTCTCTGACATAGAGATTAATCAACTGAAAGATGGCAAAGAGCCGCTACCTGGGGGTGAAACTGGTCAGCCTGGAAGTCCTAGCGCTTCATTACTTTTCCATCTACTGGCTGGCCTTGCTCTTTTATTCTCTAGCTAACGGAGTCCACTGGTTACTTCACATCTCATCCTCTCTGCCCACTGGTATGGCTCCCTACCGCTCTCAGATGTTGTACAAATGTCACCTTGGTGGGGCCCCTTCTGACATCCCTATGTAAAAAGCCCCCTCCGTCAGCTTTTTCCTTCGCGACACTAAATGCGGGCACTACACTATATTCACCCACTCATCATCAGTTCCTGTAGCAAGGATCTTCGCCTGCTTCCACCACTGTTACCTCCGCATACAATACCTGAGGCAGCGGGCATGCGGGGTCCTCACAGATTCTCCTTATTAAAGACTAATCGAGCTCCTATTTTCCAGGCAGCTGCCTCAGAACTTTCTGACTACACTTGCTCGCGCGCCTGCAAGACCGGATAGCAACTAGCCTTTACTCCCAGCTAGCACCTACAGATGCGTCCTAGCTACTCAGCCTCCTCCCACCCCCTCTCCCGCCAGGACGTCAGGCCGGGCCCAATCAGCCGCGCGAACCCACCGGCCTCGCTGCTGTCTCAGGCCGCCTGGGCTCGAAGCGCCCAAAAACCTCCTCCAGGTCACGAGTACGGTGACGGGTGAACCAACCTCGCCAGGCTCCGGTGCTACGAGGCAAACCCCACCATAGCGGCTACGACACCGGCCGCACACCCAACACCCGCGCCCGAACTATTTATTCCTTTGAATTTCGGCGCGAGCTAAGGACCCCACCTCCGCTGCTTATTTCCTCTGCTGGTGCCTACGAGCTGCCTGGCTTGGAGGTTTAGTCTTTTCCCTCCACGCCAACGACAAAAGAGACAGGACGATAGAAAAAACAATTCTGAGAACTGTGCCTCCGAAGAGGTCACGGCGTGGCCCTGAGAACTGAACGAGAAGGTGCTATCTGCTGACACTGGTGTCCGGCATAAAGCGGGCAGCCCCACACCGAGACCTCGGGGCCTCGCGATTCGCCCGCCCCGCCCCGCCTCAGGCCCCTTCCGGCCGCGGGCCGCAGCCTGGAAATCCCGCCTTCGCGAGGGCGGGCCGGCGCTCGCAGGTGCTGGGTGCTGTGGGGTTAAAGCTATAGAGGCGGAGGGTTTTAGAAGCATCAAAATATCCTCGGAGTGTGGAAATAGAAGCTGTAGTTTGGTGGGAACTGGGAGGCGCTGGCGTTACTGGGCAGTGGCGGGGGTCGTGGCTCCGCCCCTCGCCGCCTACTGACCCAGGCCTGCCGATAGAGACGCGGATACTCGCTGCCTGGGAGCTGTTCGCAGTCTGGGAAAACGGAAGGGCGAGTAGTAGGTTCTGGGCCCATAGATGCTCACCTCCTTGCACTTAAGAGCTGTGCAATAAACAGTGGCAGGCCCAACATTTCAGGGAAGCTTTCTGGAAACTCCTTACAACAGTTAATCATTGTGCACTAGGGTCCGTTCCGAGGGTGGTTCTAAAATCCTCAGGGCCATGCTCTGAAACCCTTTTACACACGAGTAAACGGTCACAGAAGGGTGAAGCAGTCTATCTAAATAGTAAGCTGAGAAACTTGGAATTCTTCACTGGTAGTCTAGTTCTAGAGCACACATGGTCTACAGGTCCGGGGCTACCAATAACCAATCCTGTTTAAGTTTTCTTTTAACAAAAACGTCGGATTTACACATATTTGAGCATGTGGATGTTACTGAATTAGAGTTGCTGTCTTACTCTAGCTGAGGTACAAAAAGACAGTGCCCCGTTATTCATTTTCAGGGTGTCGGTCCCTTTGAGCGTCTATGACAGGACACCACAGACTGACTAGCGTACGAACTACAGAAATGTGTTCCTCCCCATTTGGGTGACTGAAGTGCAAGATCAAGGCATGGGCAGGTGTAGTGTAAGGTTATTGCTAGTTGACAACTTCCAGTGTTCTGGAGAGGGCAGAGGAGCACCCTTGGGGTGTGTTTCACAAGGGCACTAATCCCGTTCATTGCCCCCAAAGGTCCCACCTACTAATAGCGCTTTGGGGGTTAGTATATCAAACTCTGAATTTATCGGGAACACCTATAGGCCATGCTGTAGGGCATGTACTTAAAAGTTGCATTCTTGGCTCTGGAATGGGTTTGCAGTAATCTGAGCCTGGCTTTCACTACCAAGAATGGACTGTATGTTTTGAAATTCTGTCTCCACGTAAGAGAGTAAAGGTTGTCTTACAGGATCTTTCTATTTGTTTGGAAAGACTTTGTTTTATTTATTCTGATATGCTACCCACTTCTGTGATGTTAGCAGTTGGTAGTTACTGAAGATCAATTTAATTAAACAATTATCTTTGTCTGCCTTGATTCCTGTATCTTCTGTACTCCATAGCTATTCATTTATATTGGTTCCATTGAATCTTACACTTTTGCTTTGAGCTGTGCTTTTATCACTTTGTGAATAAAGAATTTTAATTTTCCAACAAATGCTAATGTGTATTTTATCAAATTATGAAATAACCTGTTCGTTTTTGAAATAAAAATACAAGTGTTAAGACTGACCTCATTAGGCCTTGCATTTACTTCAGTTGATTAAAAACTAACATATACTTAAGTCAAATGAAAACGCATATGCATATGCACTTTTGCTGTGTAAGTACTTCTGGATGGTTATCAGAATGTACACATCTAACTACTCCCATTAAAGCTATTAAAGCAAAAACTGCTTACGAAGCTAGTCTGAGTACATGCAAGAAACACTAAGGAATTTCTGTTAAATATAGTACAGGACTTGAGGAAAATCACTAATGACTAATTTAGTGCTGTCTCCTGAGATCACTAGAGCTAAGAGACCACCAAGGCCCAAAGCTAATAATACCCCCTAATTTGGAAAGGTGAGGGCTGGAAACAGACTGACTATTGGCTAGATGTATTATAAGCAGAGCACTGTTCTTGTTTCATCCCTGTGGATCTAAACTTTTGAAAGCTGCAATACCGGCAGGCAGTGTTTAAACCAAGACTAGTGGCTGACAGACTAGTGGAATCTTAGTTCTTATGTGGGAGGTAGCAGCACTAACAAAAACATAGATAAAGCCAAAAACCAGGACCTTGGCAAAGGATTTGTTCTATTCCCCCAAGCATTGGGAGGAATCTCTTTTCCTGGGTATACTTTTGTAATTTTTAGAGTCCTAAAGTAGCTCTTACAGGTGTTTGAATCCTCTTTCTGGAAGTTAGGACAGATTTAGAAATAAAGGACTTCTGTGCAGGAAGAAGGAAGGAGTGATTCATTTTAGTGAGTGATCACTTGGAGGTTTAAGGGGATAAGATGATAATATGGGAAATTCATATTTTAAATTATACTGAGTAGCACCACATCTTTAATATTTCTACCACCATATTATTTGACTTGTGTTCACCAAATATATCCTGTGTGACAAAGATGGAAAGACAGTTAAGCAAAATTTAAAATGAGGAATAGATAACAAAGTGATAATGTTCACCTATGGGATTTGGTTTAATTTCAATGACAATATTGTTTTCAGAACTGCATGTTCTGTTTGGTTCTTTGTGAAATCTACCTATTATTTGATTGTAATTTCTACTATTTTGTCACATTGTCTTAAATATTTATTTGAGAGACAGAGAGATAGAACTCCCCTCCGCTGGTTCACTCCCCAAATGACAGCAATAGCCTGGAGTTGGAAACTATCTCAGTCTCATGTTGATGGCAGGGACCCAAGGAAGTGAGCCATTACCTACTGCCTCCCAGGGTGCTCGTTAGCAGAAAGCTGGATTCGGGAGCAGAGCCAGGACTAACTGCAATCCAGGCACACTGAAATGGGATTTAGGTGTCCCAACCAGCAGCTTAATCACTAGGCCAAAGCCCACTCATAATTATGTTCTTTTTTCAGGTACTTGTGTTATGTCTAACATTGGAATTCCTAACTCCCTCATTTACAAGATTTGCTGACTCCTACTCAGTGATTTATGTGACACTTCCCTTCAGTGGGGTTGTTTTGTTTATGGAGATCTCTTATGCCCTGAGTTGTGAAAGAGTCCCTTCAGAACAATTATGTATTTGCTTCTGCCAACATTCTTTGACTCTTAAAGATCCTGTAGCACTTTAAAATGATAATTTCTCAGCTTGTGGTTCCTGAATTATGCAGATACTGTAAATTTAGATCTGTTGTGAGACTGGGGGTTTTCATTTCTCACAGGTACTTCTTCTTACAATCCCTTCCCCTACATCATCCCCATCATTCAAAACTCCAGGAAAAGAGCAAACTTCCTTGCCTCTCCCTCAGGTTAGTAGAAAGAATTTGCACAATCCCAGTAACCATCAATTGGTTATGCCTTCAGGTTTTACCTAAGTGCCTAATTCTTGCTCCTCTGCCTTGCTAAAACTCAAATCCTTGTGCTTTGACATCAAATTGCTTGAGGTATATAACCAAGTATAAAATGTTGAAGAGGTATCATGGTGTCAGCTCTTTCTTTCTGCTCTTCAATTTTTCAATTTGTATCTAACACCAAAAATTTCCTTTTTGTGTTTTTTGTTTCAGTTTGCTTTTGTGGCTGTGCTATTTTATATAATAATAGTTACATTTCATCCAGTGCTTATGAACTTATAAAGGGAAGCCCAGCCCACTCTGTGGGAGGAGGTCTTCTCATTTTGCTTTCATGAACATCAATGATCTTGTTTTACTCCTGTTGGGCCTTCCTTACAGAAACAAAGACCCATTTTCTAAAAAAAGATTTATTTATTTATTTACTTGAAAGCCAGAGTTACAGACAGAGGGGGAGATAGAAAGAGGAATCTGCTGGTTCACCTCCCAGATGACTGCAATGGCCAGTGCTGGGTCAGGCTGAAGCCAGTTGCCAGGAGCTTCAACCAGGTATCCCATGTGGATAGCATGGGCCCAGGGACTTCCCAGGCCACTAGCAGGGAGCTGGATGAAAAATGGAGCAGCCAGGACTGGTGCTCATATGGGATGCTGGTGTCACAGGCAGTGGCTTTCCCTGTTACACCACAACACAGCACCCCAGATTCTTATATTCGATAAGTAAACTAGCTTTTCCTGAAAAATAGTAATCATTTCTCTCAAAATGTCCCAATTATTGACACTGGCATGGTGAACAAAAATAGATTTTTATTTGCAAACCATATAGCAAGGAGTCAGGCAGCTAACACTGAATTCCTGGCCTTTCTGAAGGATTAAGGGTTAGGAATCTTACATATTGAAGTTGGGCTTGAGCATTGTGTGATCAGCTCATGCATAATTCTCTGGTTTGCACTGTTTTGGGCCTTTTAGTTCTTCAATGATAGCCTGGCCAACATATTAGTCTAAAAATGCTATGATGGTACAGTGGGCTCCTGATTGTGTGCAGTTTCCATGTGGGCAACTTTGACTTTTAATAGGGCCTGGGATTCCTATAAAGCAGCTTAAGACAGGGTCTAGTAGCAAGATGTTGATTATAGAGGGGATAAGAAAACTTTGAATTTTGTGATCTGGGGTCCTGCAGGACTGACTTGACCCATGTACCCGTCCGTTAATTTAGCAAGTTAACCTTTAGGTATATGTTGATTTACAATCACCAAAGCAGGGCAGATAAACTTTCAGCTGGGGAAAGAGACTAGGCCTGATTGGGTCTATATTAGAGGCACTAAACGCAGGGTCTTAGTGTCAATTCCCCCCTATTTCTTGTAATTCCTTAATCCTGACCGGGTATAGGGCAATGACCATTCTAGCTGCTTTCTGCTGTCAAGGGACACAGCAGAAATGTTCAGGATTGGACCAGAAGAAGCTGTAGGCATTTGTTCATGAATATTTCTAGTCCCAAGTTTGACCAAGGAGATTCTCTGCATCACGACAGCATTTGGCCCAATTAACCTGTGTATAAATAAAGCAACAATAAATAAAGCAACAGCCTATTAATATTCCTATACTTATAATGCAAACCAGAAAGAATAGGAGTTTCTACCAGTACAGACTTCTAGTCTCAAACCAGGAATAGAGCCATTAAGACTTAGCATGGGGTAATTCATGGCATGGATCTGGATGTGTATATCCTATAGTGCTAGGAAAATGATTCCAGTTGTCAGAAATGTAGCTGTAACATTCTGGGATTTTTTAAAAAAGATTTATTTACTTTATTTGAAAGGCAGAGTTGCAGAGAGGAAGGAGCAGAGAGAGAGAGACAGAGAGTGAGAGAGAATCTTCCACCCACTGGTTCACTCACTAGATGTCTGAACAGCCAGAGCTGTGCCAATCCGAAGTCAGGAGCCAGGAGCCAGGACCTTCTTCTGGGTCTCCCATGTGGGTGCAGGGGCCATAGCAGAGAGCTGGATCAGAAGTGGAACAGCCAAGAATTGAACTGGCACCCATATGGGATTTTTAAAAAATTCATTTCTTTATTATTTGAAAGGCAGAGTTACACACAGAGAGAAACAGAGACAGAGAAATCTGCCATCCACTTGTTCATTCCTCAAATGGCCTCAACATTTCTGTGACTGGTACAGACTGAAGCCAGGAGCCCAAAACTCCATCCAGGTCTCCCATGTAGGTAGTAGGAGTGCAAACACTTGGACCACCTTCCCCTGATCTTCCAGGTGCATTAACAGGGATAATCACACTTGGATTGCAAGTGGAGCAGCCAGAACTTGAAACAGTACAGGTTCCCAAAGCCATTTGGTTTGAGAGGACTGCATTCCTCATTAGGAAAAATTTAGCATTTAACAAGCACAATCCTCTGAGACTATCATTTAAGTCACATTGAGTATAATTTGCCAGTACTTCAACATGCAAAATTACACTGTCTGTGGAACAAAAATGGGTAACAAGAGGTTGTACTCCTGGAAGATGGATCTAGTCCATCTATGAAGCAGATTTGGAAAGTTGGTAAGCTTTATATATCCTTTACCTATCTTCCTTGAGCCCAAAGGAGACCTAAAGTACTTTTCTCTCTCTCCATCCTAGGAGTAAGCCAAAACCACAACTTGATACTGCATAGCCATTAGGTCCCGTTTGGGTCTAGACACCATATTCCTGGCCTGCATTCCATGTCTGTTGCAAACTGGCCATGAAATTGCTTAGTTCCTCTTGTACTGCTTCTAATAAGTTGAGTATACTTTTTTTTTTTCCTGAAGTCAGATTCTTCTATTCTTCTA
Organism: Oryctolagus cuniculus; assembly: GCF_964237555.1. Lineage (NCBI taxonomy): Eukaryota > Metazoa > Chordata > Mammalia > Lagomorpha > Leporidae > Oryctolagus > Oryctolagus cuniculus. The sequence goes on along the minus strand of NC_091432.1, from coordinate 207,885,252 downwards.
AATAGCTCTATCGGCATGCAATATAGAAGTATACTCTCTTACCTGTTCCAAGCTATGAAGCATGGGTAGGGGCTGTAAGTTTAGCCTTTTGAGACAAGGTACTTAGGGACAGTGCTTCTATTCCAAAGTCTCCTGGAGAGTTACTACCATGAATCCAGCCTTCCAGTTTCTCTGGTCCATGAAGCTGCTTCTATCCATGAAGAGTTCTAGCTCCCGAGTCTGTACAAGGATGTGATTCATGTCTGGTTCACTGGGATACACTTGTTCAATAATCTGTAAAACAATTGTTGTAAATTCTTCCAGAGGAGTATAGAATCAGAGTATCCTGAATTTAAAGATGATACAGCTTTTAGAGTAACATTTGGGATCTCAAGTAGTATGAGTTGCTATTTCCCCAACTGAGAAATGAGTCATCAAATTCCCTCTACTACATGTTATATAGAGAAGCCAAAGACCTACTTTATTTTCTGCATTTTTTTTTTTTTTTTTTGAATATCAAGGGTATGCTGTGCAACAGAAGTCTGGTTAACCAGTTTAAAGCTTTCAGGGGCATCTGGTTCCAGATCTGCATATTGTCAGTAAGTTTTGTGAATTCTTTCCAAAAACTCAGAGGATTCTCTTGTGGCTTTTACCATACCTCCTTGCACTTTGTTAAAAATGTGCTGTTTTGGTGCCCATTTTTAAACTTACTGAAAGACGATTTCTATGCTGCTCAACGCAGTGTTCTCCTGCTGGGACATTCATATCTCATTTGGAGAGGCTGGGCCAGATAATAGGCACCAGCAGTGTCACCTCCCATTGTGATTGTGCTGCCAGGGTTTTGCTAATGCAGACAGCCTCTGCTCAGGCCTTTCTAATGACCATCCACTTCTCCTTGGCAGTCAATAGAGTTGTTAACAAATTTTGGACAGCTTCCCAGTCAGGATCAAGGGACGTGAAGATGGAGGAAAATAATTCTTCCATCAATTTTGGATCATCCTGTTATGAAGGCAGGTTATTCTTCCAACTGTATAAGTTAGAGAGGCTGAAACCAGAGAGGGCACCCAGACAAAGCCTGCCAACTGACCTTTCTCATTTACCTCTCCTATCTGGACCTGGATTAATGGGAATTGCCCTGCCTGAAACAGAATGGTTCTCTGACCTAATGGAGTCCCCTGCCAGGTATTTGGGGCTGAGACCATTTTTTTTTCTCTTAGCATCTCATTCCCATTTTAGGGAGGGTCCATTGCTGTCACTGAGCCACCTTGAGGAGGGAATATTAAAATTTCTGAATCAGCTGGCCCAGCTGCCCCAGCCTTCTCTTCCCCTTTCCTTCCATGTGGAAGTGGAGGAGCCATGGAAGTATTTGTCTCTTGAAGTAACAGCTCATCTTCTGGCTTCTGAGAGACAATTAATATCTTCTCCCTTTTCTTCAGGAAGATATCTTCTGAATCATTATTCTAGGCCTATTAAATGTCCTCTGTATCAGTTCATTTTGAAATAATAGCATAAAACCTTGCATGTTTGGAATTTACTCCCATTTTTCCTTCTTGCTCAATGGACAATTCCAGTTGGGAAATAGTAAACATAGTCCAAGGATCCATTGACTGACCGTTGCTCTCCAGATCCCTAGGAATACTGAGGCCAGGCTGTATTTTAGTAAGACACCATCATTCTCATTCTCATAGGTTTACAACTAAAGATTTCTCAGTTTGCCAGAACATGTGCTGAAGGACTACAAGGAGGAATAGGGTTCTAATAACTCATCAGTCTTGGCCAATTCTGCTGGAAAACTGCTTACAAAGTAGTATTTAAAAATAGTGTTTCCACCAGCTCCTAAAGGGAGAGGCCTTTTAAATCCACAGCTGAACTCAATTAGCATAAAAGGCATTATGTTGGCAGCATGTTGCATGAGCTTACTACCAAAGAGGTCTTTGCAAATTTGGAATCTAGTTGTCTCCACTTGAAAGCTTAATAGGCCAATGATATCTTCTTGGCAACCAGACACTCAGGCCCATCCTAGAAACTAGTAAGCTCTCAAGCAGCTGCAGGACCATTCCAAAGGGTGGTTCTCAGCCAGGAGCTGTTGTGCCATGGGTAAGACATTCTATCAGGACTAGAGTCCTTTATGGTTGTCAAATTGATGCATATCGAGTCTAGGTTTGCTTGCTTGATACACAGTGAGCCAGTCATAGACACCAGGGTATTGGAAGAATGTAGGTATTTATTTTCAAAGCATCAAGTAAGCAGTTGGACAGCAAACAATTCAAAGACTCCTCAAGGGATTAAGCATTAGGAATCATACAAAATGAATTTGTGTTGAGTAGTGTGTGATCAGCTCTTGTGTGGTACCCTGGTTGGTCTATATTGCTCATGGCCTTCCTTTTAATGGTCAGTGTGTTCTGGGAATACTGTGATGGCGCATTAGGCTGTAGCCAACCACAGTCTCCTTGTAGGCAGCTGTTACTTTGATTGATCAGGCCTTATGTCCCTGAAAAATATCTCAAAGTAGGGGCTGGCAACAATATGTTATTTATAAAGGGGATAAGTGAACCCAAAGTCTTGTGACTTGGGGTTCTGTGTGGCCAACTTGACACATGAACTGCTCCTTTCATTTTGTGAGTTAATGTTTAGTAAGAGATTTACTTGCAATCATCAAAGCAGGGCAGGGAAATTTTAAGCTAGGGGAGAGAGACTAGGTCTTGACAGATTCTACATCAAAGGCATTAACTATTGGGGTTCAGTTTCAATTTGACCTAACTCTTAAGAAACTGCCTTCATGAACTCCTCATAAGATGCAGTAGAATCCTAATTGTTCTTTCAATTTTTTTCCAGCCATACCTGAAATCTATCTTTTCTATGCTGCTATATGACTAAAGTTACCATCTCATATCTCTTTTGCATTGTCATACCCTTCCTTTAAGGGAAGATTATTGGCTCTTTTCCTAAAATGTTATCCCCATTTCATTATTCTGTCAAGGTCGTCCTTTCCTATTTGTTAATTTTAAATCCATCTCCATATACACGATCCTCCTCCAGTTAGTTTCCTTTAATTATCAAACTTAGTTCTTATTAGAACTAAACAGACTCTGTACTCCTAGTTGTTTTTCAGAACACCTACTCCTGAACATAGTATCTCCTTCTACCTGTGTGTGCCTCATTCTGCAACCCTCTACAGACAAGAGCATTTCATCTTGAAACTCTAACTTAATTTCTTATGGTTTAAAGATTTAGTTTTATTACTTATTTGAAAGTCAGAGTTACACAGAAAGAGAAGGAGAGGCAGAGAAAGAGAGAGGCCTTCCACCTGCTGGTTCACTCCCCAAATGGCTGCAAGTCAGGAGCCAGGAGCTTCTTCCGGGTCTTCCACATGGGTTCAGGGGCCTAAGCACTTGAACCATCTTCTACTGCTTTCCCAGGCCATAGCAGAGAGCTGGATTGGAAGAGGAGCAGCTGGGACTCTAACTGGTGCCCATATGAGATGTCTGCACTGCAGGCAGTGGCTTTACCCACTATGCCTACAGCATTGTAGCAGGCTAATATTTATGTTGATAATTTTGATAGCCCATGATTATAGTCACAAGTGTCCAAATGGCCATTGGCAGAAGGAAGTTCCCTACCCCTGCTTTAGGTAAAGGGAAAGAATAATAATAATAAAAAAGACTTGAAATGTGCTGAATACTGGCAGTCAATATTTTAAGGTTTACTAAGTTAATAGTAGTGATAATTTCTCATTGATTTAGCATTAAAGGCTTATATATATATATATATATATATATACCTGCTAGTCCAGGGCTTATTTGAATAATACTCTCCTTGACTACTGTGACATTCATAAGGGTGAGGAATATACCATGGGGTACACAACATAGCTTTGTGTTTCAGAACACCCTGGCCACTGTATCCTTTTTCTCAGATCATGATTTTCTGGCCTGTAAAATAAAAACCAGCTTTGGCTATGCCATAGGAGCAGCTGGGATTTCAGGTTGAAAGAGTGTAATTTAGTTGCTTTTGAGGAAAAGTAACCAACCTTCCTTTGTGCTCCTTTATTACACACAGAGACTCCTGTTACATGTATTCTTTTATATATTTGCTTCCCTTTTTGTGAGCACCTTGGCAACAGTGGTCTTGCTTTATGATTGTAAATCTAGCATAGAGCCCGGTTTCTGACACAGTTAAACCCTATCAATGTTTTTTGAATGGATGAGCAACTACATGAACATACAAAGATTATAAATATTCTCATTCTCTCCAACCAGACAACATTCATCTGTTTTCCAGATGAAAAACTGGTTTTTGTTTTGTTGCTGTTTTTATTTTTTTGTCTGTATTTAAATTCCCAAGTAAATGCTTGTATGCTCCATCAAACATCACTATACATAAAAACTGAGAAATTATGTTGATGACTGTCTTCCCTCTCTCTGTCATTTGGCTTTTTCTCCAAACAGTGACATACTTCCAAGCCACTTTTACTGCACTGGGGTCGGTGACAGGGAATCCTTGGACTTTCATTAATTACCTTTGATCTCCATTTTCTTTATGTTCCATTCTCCCCAAGTCCCATTTTCACTCGTAGGGATATGGTTTTATCCTTTTGTCCCTAAGAGTCTCAGACCATGAGAGTGAGAGTGTCTCATCAATATATGTGCAAGAGTTTGAGAATTTTTTCTTAAAAATACTGGTATTTGTGGAACATTCACAATACAGTTCAAGTGAGGCTTTAGTAATTCAAATCCAGTCATCCATATTCCTTGTCAATAGCCGATGAAGTTCATGTCTCCAAGTCGTTCTATGTTATTCACAGGTGAATCAGAACCCCAGCTGATCCATTTCACCAGATACTTGGATGTTTTCAGTCAAGATTGGATTAACAACAATCAACGTTAAGTACCCTGGTTTAAGCCTATAGCATAAAATCAGAACCACTTCAGGCACAGCTTATAGGAAATAAATGCTTAGTGAAAAAGCAATGTCCCTTTAGGAATAAATATCTTAATGGGCTAAAAGTAGACCTGAAAAGTTTATTAAAAGCAGATTGGATGTAGCATAGGGAAGAGGAGGAAATGTTCAAAGCAGTGCCGGTTGGCAGGATCTTCTTTTATACAGAGAAATGTTGCCAGCAATTCTGTGTGGAAGACTAATTTGGAGTAATTTTTATTTTGTGTATTTTTTATTAGTTAATGGGATCTAGGAGTAAAACAACCTGGTGAGAATTTCTCTGCCAACTGCTATCAAATTAGTCTTATTCATGAAACTCATAAATAAGCTATAATTCTGCATTTTAACCTAGGGAAAATAATATGGGGGTCATGCTGCTTAAGAGGATAAGGGAATTTAAAAGAACGCTGGGGGGATTTAGAGCAGATTTATTATGAAGATACATTCTAACTGGAAACATAATTGTGATTTAAATTACAGGTCAAGCTGTGCAATGCATTTTCTTTTTAGGGAAAAATCTTGGGAGAGATAGAATGTGCATGCTTCAACAGAAAACCAAAAACAGATTGCATTTTTTTTGTTTCTCTTTAAAATTTCAAGCTGCTTTAAGTCAGATTGCTCCTGAGTTCCTAATGATGGCTGTTGTGAAATTTCTCTGTTTCACTTTGTGGTATTCTTGCCCTCTGTTCCAGAGGAGTATTTTATCTGAAAGTAACAAAAAGGTATAGGCAGCATATCTGCCAGCAAACTAATATGGGGACTAGAGACAAGGTATTCTCAACTTTTCTAGAATTGTGACATCTTGTCATTTTTGACTGGCCCATATAAAACCAGCAAGTTCTACAGATGGAAGACCCTTTATAGAATTATAGCAAATGGGGAAAATTGAAGCTTCTACTGATTTTTCTTAATTTATTCTTTCTATTATATAACTTGAAGTCCAACAAATAAATAAATTTTATACACAACAATTTTTAATTGAAGTATAAGAAAATGGCTTCTGCTCAAAACAAAACTTAAAACAGATAAATCTGAGGCAGACTCTATAGAGAGGATTTCCTATAGGAAAAGAAACAAACTTGACAGCTCAGACTCTTTACTCTCTAACACTTCCCTTTCCCTTGGTAATGCCCCTCAATAACTGACACTATAGACGTCAGCCATTGATAGGGCTGGAGTCACAGATGGGAAATGGGGACAAAAGGCTTGAGAAGGGATTGAAATGATCTGTTCTCCCTTTAAAGCTCTGAAGCAAGGCCAAATCAAGAATGGAATTCCTAAACAATCATTTGCTAAAGCTTTTGAAGTAGTCATAGAGAAACAATCAGTAGACTGTGGTGAAAAAAATAGAATAAATTTGTTTACAAAATACCACCATTAGACTTCAGGATGCTCTGGGACTCACAGACTAAGTGCTATCTCTGTGGGAACCACAGAAAAATAAATGAGGCCTAAAATGTCCCTATCTGTATCTTTCAAGTTATCTCCCCCTCCCTTTCCTCCTTGATTTTGCTATGCCTCAGGTTTGAGGAGCAGCCTCCCAGTCCTACAAAGTACACACTCAACAAACTGATAAAGCAAGAATGGTGGAGAGTGCCAAGAACATACACAAAGAAGTAAACATTTGTGACTGTAAACACCAGGAGGAGAGATTTACTGGGAGGATTTTCCAAGATGTTTGAGCTGAAACCTTAAGGTTAAATGTAACATTTGATAGTTGGAGGCTGGGAAACAGCTCTCCAAGTGGACAGGTCATGATGGACAAGTACTGATTAATGGTTTCAGAGGGAGACAAGCTGGTGGCAGGTTGCCAATGATTTTATTGGAAATTTATATTACACCTACAATGAATGCTTTTTGCACCTTGCAGAATCCCCCTTTAGGACAGAGGCATATGTTCTTCTAGTTGGCAGGAATGTTGGCTGCTGACAGCTCACCATAGAGCCCCTTCCTAGCCATTGCCCTGAGCTGAAGGAAGCTGTGGAGCTGAAAATTACATCTCTTTTCCTGGGGTTACTCATACCCAAAGATGAGTAAAGGCAGGGACATGAAAGGCCAGAACTGTGCTTCAACCAACAGCTATAAAGTACCATCTAAACAGCACCCTGGACCATTAGCTGAGGTCTTTTGTTCTGACTGCTTTGCAGTTCAGCATCTCTCTGTGATCAATCATATTTTTTTACATTCAGTTATAATATAAGTGTTCTGGAAGAACTCCCAAGTAAACTTGCTGCATACAAATCTCTGTGTTAGGGTCTTTTCCCTAGGTGTATGCATCTAAGACAACTCTAGGCATAATGGCAGACACAACAGACTACCTTAATAGAATTTAACATAAAGTTTGGAAAGCCTAACGATTACACATGATTCAGTCATTAGAAGCGCTGCCTGTGGTCTCTATGGTAACAATTTGGCATCTCAAGTTAAATGCTGAAAATCTAAACAAATTTAAATTGTACTGTCAAAGAATTGGAAAGCATAGAAGTTGTACCTGAGCTGTGGGTCTTCTGCTGTCAAGCTTTGCCAAGCCCATCCATCAGTCCCAGTCACTTAGTGAAAAGCATATCAGTAGAGCCATATCAAGGGAATATGCTATTTTAAAAAAAAATTCAAGGACTTAATTAGCAATAATAGTTCATTTTTTGTTGATGTTACATGAAATTTTAATGTCAGAAAGGCAAAAGGTATTTCTACTCAGAGTCACAGGAGTGCCAGGCTAATGTATCAGATACCACCTAGAAACTTGCAAATCATTGCCAGAGACAACAAGAACTCTGGGAGAGTTTAGAACCATAATGTAAGTACTCCACCCAAGGTGATCATATGCTTACACTCATAGTTCATTGCAAGTATTTGTTGCAATGGACTCAGGAAGTATAATCTTTAATTGTGCCTGAAAGACCGAGACTGGGGGAAACTGGAATATTCAGCAGGATGTACTAATAAAGTCTCAGGAAAAACCTTGGAACTCAGAAACTAAAAATTACAAGAAAAACCACTTTAAACTGATAGCTCAAGTTTCAATTAAATAAGGAAGAGCTTAGTTAAGTAATCATGGATTCTTTAGTATCTCTAAAATCATAGTTTGACTCTTTGGAGTTTACTTGTTTCTTTTTAAAGATTTGTTTATTTATTTGAAAGGCAGAATTACAGAGAGGCAGAGGTAGAAAGAGAGAAAGAAAAAGAGAAAGAGAGAGAGAGAAAGAGAGAGAGAGAAAGAGTCTTCCACCCACTGGTGCACTCTCCAAATGGCCACCATGGCCAGAGCTGAGCTGATCCAAAGCCAGGAGCCAGGAGCTTCTTTGGGTCTCCCACGTGGATGCAGTGACTCAGGGACTTGGACCATCTTCTACTGCTTTCCCAGGACATAGCAAATAGCTGGATTGGAATTGGAGCAGACTGGACTCACAACTGGTGCCCACATGGGATGCTGGCACTACAGGAGGCAGCTTTACTTGCTACACCACTGTGCTATCCCCTGGAGTTTATTTTATAATCATTATTAGGTATCCGTTTTTTACAAGTGATGGTTATTTTTACAGCACAACTGCAAAGAATTGCTGGACTGGCTTTGAAAGCCATTTCCTATCCAGTTGGAGATACAGGTATTAAAATCAGTAGCACAAAGAACAAAGAGAGTCAGTGGTCAGAGGCATTTAAAGTTTAGTGTTTAAGAGGGAACTGTTAGGTACCAAGTTTCCATGTTTGAAACAGAATAGGACAAGTTGTGCCTTCTACAAATGCTCATGAAAATATTTTTCTGATTTGAGCTACACAGAAGAGGTAGATAAAGAAAAACAGTATTAGCTTCTTTTAAAGTCACTTCTTGGCCGGCGCCGCGGCTCACTAGGCTAATCCTCTGCCTTGCGGCGCCAGCACACCGGGTTCTAGTCCCAGTTGGGGCGCCGGATTCTGTCCCGGTTGCCCCTCTTCCAGGCCAGCTCTCTGCTGTGGCCAGGGAGTGCAGTGGAGGATGGCCCAGGTGCTTGGGCCCTGCACCCCATGGGAGACCAGGAAAAGCACCTGGCTCCTGGCTCCTGCCATCAGATCAGCGCGGTGCGCCGGCCGCAGCGCGCCGGCCGCGGCGGCCATTGGAGAGTGAACCAACGGCAAAGGAAGACCTTTCTCTCTGTCTCTCTCTCACTGTCCACTCTGCCTGTCAAAAAAAAATAAATAAATTAAAAAAAAAAAAGTCACTTCTTGATTCCCATTTTCGCTTTCTTGTTCTAGAACCTCTTATTTACATTTTTGTGGTTAGGATAAATGATTATAATTTGAGATCAGGAACTGGGCTTTTTTGGTATTCTGTATACTGTTCCGAGTTAATGAGGATTTATGGTGATAATTATAATAAATTACACCTACTGTTTCTTATAGCTTATAAAGCAAGTTTACATATATTATTAATGCTATTTCCACAACATGGTAGTATGATACATTCAGGCGGTTTTAATCAAATTATTCCCATATCACAGATAGAGAAATAGAGACTGATAGATTTAAATAATTTAATTACCATTACAGTTATTTATAATTGTGAACAAACCACCTTAAGACAATAGCTTAAAGCAAAAACTCATTTGTTTTGTTCACTTGGGGGTAGCCTGGGTTTAGCTTGGCATTCATTCATTACCTGGGGTCCCTAACACAGTTGAAATAAATCAGGTGACGGCTGGAGCTGATGAGGTCACCAGAAAGCTTTCATTCCCTTGTTTGGTGCCTGATCTGGGGTGACTCAATATTTGGAAGCTAGATTAGTTAGGGATCCTCAGACCCAGCCCCCTCTGTCTCCACAGATGGTTTCTCTACATGGAGAAGACTCCCAGAGTGAGCATCCCAAGAAATACCAGCAGCAGTCCCAGGAACTTTCCCTCCTCCTCTCAGGAATCACACATTCCTACACAAAAACTTTTCCGATTATATTCCTTTGTTCACTGAAGCAATAATAAAGACCATCTTGTTTCACTTATAAAGGATGGACTCCACCTTCTGGGTGGGAGAAGTGTTAACACTTTTGTCAAAAAACAACCATAGACAGACTTATGTGGTGAAAAATGAAGCTGAGAAATGACTCTAGTCTTTGTCTTACAATCTGGGTTCCCTGCATGGCAGGAAACAAGACAGAGTTTGGGGTACAGGATGTTTTTTAAGGCATGCCCTTGGCATCAAACTGTGAAGGAGAGCATAGTCACAGAAATGAGCAGTAGGAGAAGCTCATCTGCCATACAGGCCTAATGACAGCCAATCCCATCAGGCTAGACCCTGCAGAGTTCCCTGTAGAGTGAGCCCAAGTTGGGCTTAGATGCTTCAGCATTTATATTCTCACATAGATGAGTCACTGGATGTGGGCCACCCCAGGAAGTGACAAGACCTTGGGAAAAGTAGCCTCTCTACAACTGAATATATCCCTCCATTGAAGGAGGATCACTTTGGCTCCAAATCCAGTACTCTCCCATTATACCACACTGTCTCCATAAATATAACATCCCTAATCTAAAGATACAAACCAAATACTATGAAACAAAATTACCCACAAGCACAGTGTGATACTCTGTAAAATAATTATTTAGCATTTTGCATGTATATCTCTATTTTGCATATATACGTTCGAAAATCCTATGCCTCACTATTCCACAAGTAGGAAACAATAAGACCACATCAATACTGGTACTCAAATCTTGCTAGTTTCAACTCCCACATGCATCTTGCAATAATTCCAGTTACTTTCAAAACAACCTGCCTGTCAATATCTATGGGAACACACCCAGAAGATCAGATACACGGACTACAAATCAGCTCAGGCAGCCACAGCCTTCCAGCCTTTATTTTATCCAGGCCACATTACTAATGCTTCTATCTCTAACTTGCTGCCTGTTGCAGTGGAGATACATTGCTCTCCTCTATCCTATCCCTCCAGCTCCAGACTCTTGTATCCAATTACCTAATCAAACTTTCCACTAATATCTTTGCAGCATCTCAAAATTTTTACTTGTCCAAAATCAAACTCTTGATCTTGAAACTTATGAAATGCTTATACATCTATATTTTTAAAAAAGATTTATTTTATTTTATTTTATTTGGAAGGCAGAATTACAGAGAGGCAGAGGCAGAGAAAGAGAGAGAGAAGAAAGAGAGAGAGAGAGAGAGAGAGGGAGAGAGAAAGCCTTTCATCTTCTGGTTCACTCCCCCAAATTGCTGTAATGGCTGGAGCTGTGCCAATCTGAAGCCAGGAGCTTCCTCCAGGTCTCCCACGTGGGTACAGGGACCCAGGACTTTGGCCATCTTCCACCAGCTTCCCAGTCCATAACAGAGAGCTGAATTGGAAGTGGAGTAGCCGGGACTTGAACCAGCACCCACATGGCATGTCGGCACTGCAGGTAGCGGCTTTACCTGCTACACCACCATAGCGCTGGCCCCTATATATATACTAAATGCTATGACCATACATCAGAAACTTAAAATTCACCATTGATTCCTGTCTCTCATGTCTTAGAAGTGAATACCTGGCATTATATTATTTATTTACTTATCTATGAATTTATTTACTGTATACTTTTCCTAAAATTTAGGCTCAATGGGAGCAGAAAATGCACTTTTTTTACCTAATGCTGTCAAAAACTTAGAATAATTTAGAATAGGTTCTCCATAAATATATAACAAAGAAATCTCTGAGGAAATTAATGGTTATTAGGCAATTTAAGATTCCAAAGCCACTGGCAGAGAGAGAGAGAAAGAGAGAGAGGGAGAGAGAGAGTGAGTGCGAGCTCACATTTGATGGTTCATGCCCTAAATGTCCACAACAGTTGGGCTTGGACAAGTTGAAGCTAGGAGTCAGGAGCTTATCCAGGTTCCCCATGTGGTGGCACCAACCCATATTCTTGATTCATGTTCTTGCTGCCTCAGAAGGAGTGTATTTGCAGGAAGCTCAAATTGTGAGTGGAGCCCAGGGACTGTGATATGGAATGTGGACATCTGAAGCAATGTCACAATGGCTACACCAAACTGCTCCCCAAAAACAGATTTTAAAAGTATTTTAATAAGAATCTGCAGTTACTTAGATATGTTAAATGCTTCAAAATTACACTTAATTCAGGTTCTGTAAAATATTTATACAGAGGAAAATAAAAACTGATGGTACAAGCCATAGAAGCCTTAACCATTTTTCTTCAAACTCCTAAGTTTCCTAATTTAGATTTTTATACCAGAGAAAAAGTGAGAATTTTAAGGGGAGTGATTTGATCATACACAATATATAATTTGTGCAGGACCATTATTTTTGGCAATAGATTTTCTTTTATGGGAACGAAATAGAGTATATAAATTCTATGTTGCATGCTGGGAGAAAATCAGTATGGCTACATACTTGTCATGCTTCAAGGATTTTTACTATAATAGAAATCTATAGGAACATAACACCTTCAAACTTCACCACCTCAATGTGTCTTAGACAGACATGGACTGAATACATTCTCATGAATTTTACTTGCTGAAAGAAAGCACAAACAGTATTTGTGCCCAAATATATTGACTTTATTTGCAATGTTAGAAACCACCTTTTCTTGTTAAAGAACTTTGAAATAACAATCTGCATTATCCATTTTAGGAATGGAGAAATTAGAGAAAATTGAAGAAACATGTGTTTGAATTTGTAGTAAAAGTCAGAGCTGGGAACTGAGTCATTGTGGGTATGTTTTCTTCTATTAATGAGGCACATAACTTTCCTAATTAATCTATATCTGGTTCATATATTCCTACATAACTTAAGGTGGTACTTCAGTGTTTCTTGCATTGGATTGGTATTTTTATCTTTTACACCTGTTAGAGACAGTTTTTAATACAAGTAAAACAAAAATATTCAAGCTAGAATGTGCTATATACATTTAATCTTTGTAAGTCAGCATGTCAAACTTATGCATTTCAAAAGACTCAGACTAAGTATAGAAAATATGAAAAGCATATGCTCAGCCTCTTTATTATATTCTCATATTATTCCACATTTGCTTTAGTAATAGTTCGGATTCTTTTGAAATCATTTGTATTTCCATTTTCATTGCTCCTTCTCAGAGGTAATCTACTCTCATTAATATAATGAGATAATTTATAATTTATAGTTAGTTTCTCTGCTACCTCTATATTTTCATTTATGTGTAAATAATATATATTATCATTTTCAGAATTTTAAATATATACATTGTGTTAACATTATATCTATATCTATCTATCTATCTATCTATATGGGCCACATCCAAATTAATGTATATTTGCTCTGGTTTATTTATTTGGATTACATTGTTTTATACCATTCTATTTTATTACTATTCCATACAACTTATTCATGCATTCCTCTACTGGACACTTCAAATAGTTCCAATTTTTCCTTTACTCAAAAGTTGTTGCCATAAATAGTCCTGAACACATATTCTTTTTTAAAAAATTATTTTTGTGAGACAGAGAGAGCAAGAGACAAGAGAATTAGATGTTCCCATCTGTTGGTTTACTCCTCAAATGTCCATAATTACCTGAACTGGTACAAGCCAAAGCCAGAAGCCAGGAACTTAGTCCAGTTCTCTCATATGTATGGCAGGAATCCAAGTTTTTTTTTTTTAAAGATTTTATTTATTTATTTGAGAGGTAGAATTACAGATAGTGAGAGGGAGAGACAGAGAGAAAGGTCTTCCTTCTGTTGGTTCATCCCCCCATATGGCCACTACGGCCGGCGCTGCGCCAATCCAAAGCCAGGAGCCAGATGCTTCTTCCTGGTCTCCCATGTGGGTGCAGGGCCCAAGCACTTGGGCCATCCTCTACTGCCTTCCCGGGCCACAGTAGAGAGCTGGACTGGAAGAGGAGTAACTGGGACTAGAACCTGGTGCCCATATGGGATATTGGCGTTGCAGGTGGAGGATTAGCCTAGTGAGCCATGGTGCCGGCCCCAGGAATCCAATTATTTAAGCCTGGTGCCTCCCAGAGTCTATATCAGTAAGGCTAGAATCAGGATCTGGAACCTGGATTCCAATACAGGTACTCCAATACTGAATGAGGACATCTCAGTTGCTAGGCCAGAGGTCCATATGTCCATATTATTTTATAATGACCCTGACATGTATATATTGTCTTATGCATCATTTTATACACATGGGAGAGTTTCTCTGCTGGAAAAGGAGCTGCTGAGTTGTAGGGAATATGCATCTTCAGCTTCACTAGTTACTACTAATATATAACTCTAGCTGTGTATGAAAATTCCCATTCTCTACTTTTTTAATAAAAGGAGCTATGCTTGTATATAATGACACCTATAATCTGCTGCAATTCTTTTCCCCCTTGACTCAGAACTTACTACAGTTGTCTACCATAAACAGACTCTCACATTATCAAAATTATGGATCATGATCATTCTATAGGAGGAACCATGCTAACTCATCCTTCACAGTTTGCAGCAAGAAAGGAGTTTATTTTGTCCGAGATAAAAATCAGGGATGTTGAGAATTGGCAACTCTCTCTGCTCACATATGGAGGAAATGTTTGATTAAAGACTAACAATGTGCAAATGAGTTCTCTGCAAATAGGCATACGGATTTTATAGGGAGAAATTCTTGATATTTTATGGCCTGGGAATCAGTAAACATCTTGACTCCTCTGCCCCAAACCATCCTGGAAAGTCTATACATTGAGAAGCTCACCTTGTCTTTGGAAGGAGGCACCTTTGATCTTTGATTTGATTTGATCCCAGTATCCAGTAATTTTTCCCTTCCTCTCCTGATCCCTCTAAAAGCTGCAAGTCTATTTGTACCTACTGCTCTGATTCTGATCTTCTAGGTAACACCAAGAGGTAAATGGCAATCAGAGAGGAAAAAGTATTTTCTCAACATAGCTAGAAAGTATCAATCTATTGCTCCTTCTTAGCAGAATCTTCTCTCTACTACACCATTCAAGCAAAAATGATTTCCTTTAGCTTCCAGGTTTTTTTTCCTGAGATTTTATTGTTATTTTCTAAACATAGTTAGGTTCAGTAATATATTCTTAGAAATGTCTTTATTTAACTGTGAACTTTATATAGGTCCTCTACATGCAACATTGCACCCAAGGAAATAAGCTCTTTTTTCTGTCCAGTTTTTTTTTTTTTTTTTTTTTTTTTTGACAGGCAGAGTGGACAGTGAGAGAGAGAAACAGAGAGAAAGGTCTTCCTTTGCCCTTGGTTCACCCTCCAATGGCTGGCGTGGCTGGTGCGCTGCGGCCGGCGCACCGCGCTGATCCGATGGCAGGAGCCAGGTGCTTCTCCTGGTCTCTCATGGGGTGCAGGGCCCAAGGACTTGAGCCATCCTGCACTGCACTCCCTGGCCACAGCAGAGAGCTGGCCTGGAAGAGGGGCACCCGGGACAGAATCCAGCGCCCCGACCGGGACTAGAACCCAGTGTGCTGGCGCCGCAAGGCCGAGGATTAGCCTAGTGAGCCACGGCGCCGGCTTCTGTCCAGTTTTACACACACAGAAACTCAGAGCAGAAACAGAATTCTAGAAAGCTTGTCTGACACTCTCCATTTCCAAATTAAACAATGTTTAGAAACAAGAAAATAAGGAAATTTAGTTTCTTTCCCAATGTTATGCTGATTTTGGGTGGCAGAACCATGATGACAATAACTTTTTTCTGATTAAACATTAAAGAATAAAATAAAACACAAAATCCCTACACAGACAAATATCATTGTCTGTTTCTGTGGTATAAGTGACCATTAGATAGAAAATAAATAGTCTAGAATCTTAAGGTTTGGTATTTCTTGTGGAGCTACTGTTGTAGGATATGAGTAGGAAGATACACAAAGGATACATGACTCAGCACATATTTAGTGTATTTGTATTCAAAGATTTGCTAAGGATTTTGTAGCAAAATATCCTCTTTAATTTCATAATAACCCTGAAATGTAGATATTACCTTATGTTTTATTCTATCAAGAAGTACAGTTTGTTCTCCTACTACATGAATCTAAGCGGCCCTTGTGATTTAGAAATGTGACAAAGGTGACTCATTGTTGAGCTTAGGCCTTAGGAAGCCTTCCACTAGCTTCTCCTTGGAACTCTGTCGCTGCCATGTACATTCCACTGAAAGAATACAAACAATGGTGTTGAAGAGTGGAGAAAAAAATCCTATGCTGTTCAAAAGATAGAGGAGTTACTTTGACCAAAGTGGCTAAGAAAGCTATCATAAGAAATATATCCTTTGGATTGGGCCCTTAAAAACTGGTGAACGAGGCTTGCAGTTGAAAATAAGTTAAGGTACAGAAGCAAGAAGGTGTAAATCATGCTCAAGAATGGCAAATGAGCCTGTTATTCAGAAACTACAGTAGGTATAACACAGCACTGGCTTCAAAAGAGATTTTACTCTTACTGGTGTTTCATTCACTCTGATGATAATTGTCGCTCCCCCTCTTCGTGGAGGAACGACACAGGACCCTGCGCTGTTCTTTCGTCTGCTCGGCCCTCCCCGGGTTTGCTGCTGGTTCTTCCCGGGTTGGCTACTATCCCTTCCACCTCCGTGGAAGGGCAGTTCCCCCTGGCCACATTCCCCACTTCCGCAGGGGAGCGGCACACCGCCGGCCGGCTCTCTCGGGGGGCTGCACAGGTGTTCCTTCAGATGTTCCCCTTAGAAGTTCCTGGTGCATGCCGTCTCTCTCCTCCTTTATAGTCCTCCTCCGCCAATCCTAACTCGGCTGCCCACACGCCGAGCACGCTGCTCTCCAATCAGGAGCAAGTCCTACAGTTTATTGGTTGAACTGGAGGCAGCTGTGCGGAAGCTGTTTACTTCTCTCCCAGCGCCATATTGTGGGAGAGCAGATGCATAGAATAAGTCTTAATTCCAGTAACTCAGTCCAGTCCGAGCTGCTCCCCACAATAATATAGGTAGAAAACAGCTTAATCACTTTAGATTCAGAAATAGTTCGAACATTGTAATTACTTTGACTTCAGTTTATTCATGTTTTAGATTAAAACATACTGATGTTGAAATGTAATTTGTAATAGAAAATAAGTGTTTAGAGAAGAAAAAATAGTTAATTTTTGAAATGACTCAAATTAAATGGTTAAATGTGAAAAGAACATAGATATTGGCCGGTGCCGCGGCTCACTAGGCTAATCCTCTGCCTTGCGGCGCCAGCACACCGGGTTCTAGTCCCGGTCGGGGATCCAGATTCTGTCCCGGTTGCCCCTCTTCCAGGCCAGCTCTCTGCTGTGGCCAGGGAGTGCAGTGGAGGATGGCCCAAGTGCTTGGGCCCTGCACCCCATGAGAGACCAGAAGAAGCACCTGGCTCCTGCCATCCGATCAGCGCGGTGTGCCGGCCACAGCATGCCGTTACGGCAGCCATTGGAGGGTGAACCAAGGGCAAAGGAAGACCTTTCTCTCTGTCTCTCTCTCTCACTGTCCACTCTGCCTGTCAAAAAAAAAAAAAAAGAACATAGATATTAAGGAGAGGCAACATTGGAATTCAGCTTAGTCATTTACTGCATGGCTCTGGGCAAGATACTTACCTTTCGTAAGTCACAATTTCCTTACCTGTAGGATGAATGTAGTATCTATTTCACAAGGTTGTTGGGAGAAGTATAGATCAGATGTATACAAGTACCTGGCAAAAACAGGAGTGTAATACTTAACAATTTTTACAAAATAAATATTTAATGCATTTTAAAAATCCCCCTTGAAATCAAAATGTTATTTATAGTAACACAATCAAGATTAAGTCTAGTGGTATTCTTAAGTGGAAAGATTCTTGATGTTTTACTCACATGGTTCTTAGATTAGATATTAGATAGAAATACCTATGCTATTATACAACTATGGAGCCAGCAGTTACCATCTTATCTTAGTTGGTATCTATACTTCCTTTGATGAAATGCAACATGGTATATGATGAGTACATCATACTCCAACATCAAAAATTACTGAATTAGTGATGATGTGGTAAGAATAACTAAAAACCTCTTTCAGATATACTTGAAGAATGTGGTTGAAAGAGGGGTAAGATCATGTGCCACAGGATTATTGAGTCCTTACGTCAGGGAACTGCGATACAGAACAGGGTAATGAGTTCACATGTAATCACACAAAGGAAAAACCTTTTTAAAAAGATTCATTTTATTTATTTGAAAGGCTGAGTTACGGACAAAGGTGGGGAAGAAAGAGAAAGAGATATTTTCTATCTGCTTTACTCCCCAAATGGCCAGAACAACTGGGGCTGGTCCAGGTTGAAGCCAGGAGCTTGGGACTCCGTCTAGGTCTCCCACATGGGTGGCAGGGGTCCAGGTACTTGGGCTTTCTCCTGCTGCTTACCCAGGCACCTTAGCAGGGAGCTGGATCAGAAGCAGAGCTTCTGGGACTTAAATGCTTGTGTCTTGGGCAGTGACTTAACCTGCACCACAACAATGCCAGCCCCATATGGAACAAAATTTAAACTGATTTTTCACTTAAAGAATAGAGCTTTATGTCTTTTTACAACCATTATATGTGCACAAGAGTTCGTGTTGAAATTGGTGCATTCGTGTGTGCTGCTGAGAGTATAAATTATAGTAGTGTTTTAAAAACAAAATAATAAAAACTTTGAAGTTATTCAAGATTTTTGGAACTGATGTTACTATTGTTGAGGGTCTATATTATTGTTAAGAAAAAAGGAAAAGCTACATGCAAAAATATGCAATATTAATATTTATAATAGTGAAAAACTGGAAGCAGCTTAATGATTGAAAATTGAGAAACTGTTGAGTAAATGATAGAATAGCAATTTGTAGACTCTAAACCCTCAATTTAAAAATGTTACTGTGGGCTGGCACCGTGGCTCACTTGGTTAATCCTCTGCCTGCAGCGCCAGCATCCAATATGGGCACCAAGTTCTAGTCCCAGGTGCCCCGCGTCCAGTTTAGCTCTCTGCTGTGGCCCGGGAGGGCAGTGGATGATGGCCCAAGCGCTTGGGCCCTGCACCCGCGTGGGAGACCAGGAAGAGGCACCTGGCTCCTGGCTTTGGATTGGTGCGGCACCAGCCGTAGTGGCCATTTGGGGGATGAACTAATGGAAGGAAGACCTTTGTCTCTGTCTCTCTCTCTCTCGCTGTCTAGCTCTGTCAAATAAAAATTAAAAACAAATAAAAAATGTTACTGTGAAAAATATCAATAAGAAAAATGTTTATAACATAATGTCAAGTGAAACATTAAATATATACTGTACTTATACACATGTATAAAACATGTTTACTCATGACGTTAAAAAGTGAAAATAAAAAAATAAAAGATTTGATTCTAAGGTGAGAACTTTCTTTATTTTTAAGCTTTATTTCATTTATTTGAAATGCAGAGTTACAGAGAGTGGGTGAAACAGAGAAAGAGAGAGAGAGAGAGAGAGAGAGAGAATCTTTCATCCTCTGGCTCATTCCTCAAATGGTCACATTAGCCAGGGCTGGGCCAGACAGAATCCAGGAGCCAGGAGCTTCTTTTGGGTCTCCCATGTGGGTGCAAGGGCCTAGAAACTTGGGCTACCCTCAGGTGCTTTTTCTGGTGCATTAGCAGGGAGCTGTATGGAAAGTGGACTTGAACAGACACCTATATGGGATGCTGGTGTTATAGACAGGGACTACAAGACTTCCTTCCTTCCTTCCTCCCTCCCTCCCTCCCTCCCTCCCTCCCTCCCTTCCTTTCTTCCTTCCTTTTTGTTATAATACTTCTTGTGTTACAAATAGAAAACAGAATAATAAATTAGTCAAATGGAACTATTACTCCCATGTCAGATCTTGTAGACATCTACAGGCTAATTCTTTACAGTTCACCAATATTATTGTGTTTACCTATTTATATAAATGCTTCATTTCCCTTATTTAATAGATTGGATTAAATGCTATTGAAGCCATAAAGTAACATCAATCTGAAATTAATTGGATGAGAATAATAGGCTTGAATTTATATACTTTGTATTGGGTAGAGTTTAGAATGAATGATAAAACAATTGCTCACCACTTCCTCAATTTTCTAACTTTTTTAAACTGAAAAAGATTCTGGACAATAATGTTTTCAAAATCTTGTCAGCTATTTTTGGAAAAATGAGAACAGTTTTTTTTTTTTTGTTTAATAATAGTTGAATGGAATGTAGCTTGTTATACTATTCACATTCAATATTAAGCTATAGCAATTTTTACAAGAAATATAGAGCTCTCTTTTTCTTTTCATACCATGTAAGAACCTATAGTTTGAGCACTTGGAAAAATTATTTTGTATGTGCTAACTGCTTATTTAAAAGGAGATTTGGATCTGAATACTTGCATTACCTTCTGAAAAAGATATTGCCTGCATTCAGCTGCAGTGATCTCATCTGTAAACTGGTAGTAATTTCTCTGTCTTCTCTGTTTCTCAAAAAATTAATGTTCTATAAATTAGTGAAAAGAACTGTGAATTAACTGAAAGTTTAAAAATAACAAAATGGCATCTGCTATTCCTTAAAGAAATATCAACAAATATTAAGACTCACTACAAAAATAAGAAGTATCTTTCCACTTTATATTCCTTCTATCTGATTCAATAAATATTTTTGGGAGCCTACAGTCACTGTGCTGGATGCCTGAGATATATCCAGGAAAACAGCAAACTTCTTGTTCTACACTCTATTGTAAGAGACAGAAAAATGAACAAGAAATAACAGCACAGTCTGATGAATTTTGTGATTGAACGCTTTGGTAGGTGCTAGCAAACACTTATTAGAACCACCTAACCTAGGCCTTGAAGGAAGGTTGATCCTGGAGGACTCGCTGGAGAATACCTGATTTGAATCCTGAAAAGCTAGTATACTAGGAGTTAGTCAAGGCAGCCAGGGATTGGGTGTTCATTCAGAAGGAACACAGAAGTGGTGGACACTCACTGCGGTCAGCTCAAAGTGGTCTGTTCAGGAATTTTAGGATTTTCACAACCACTTTCTCCCTCTCACCTACCTCACCTTAGTTTTGTTGTTTTGTTTCCCCAGTGGAATTTAGACACTTTTTTATATAATCAAGATTTTGCTATATGCCTACATTTATTTGTGCACCATTCTTTCTTGCATTTATTTTGTTATTATTTCCCATCTTTCCTCAAGTACATTTCTCAGAATTTTCTTTTGTGAAGATTTGTGGGTAGTAAGATCCTTTACTTTTATTCTATTTATTGAAAATTATATTTTTGCCTTTATTTATTTACTTATTTTACAGGCAGAGTGGACAGTGAGAGAGAGAGACAGAAAGAAAGGTCTTCCTTTGCCCTTGGTTCACCCTCCAATGGCCGCCGCGGCCGGCGCACCACGCTGATCCGATGGCAGAAGCCAGGTGCTTATCCTGGTCTCCCATGGGGTGCAGGGCCCAAGTGCTTGGGTCATCCTCCACTGCACTCCCTGGCCACAGCAGAGAGCTGGCCTGGAAGAGGAGCAACCAGGACAGAATCCGGCGCCCCGACCAGGACTAGAACCTGGTGTGCCGGCACCTCTAGGTGGAGGATTAGCCTATTGAGCCGCGGCGCTGGCTATATTTTTGCCTTTTATGGAATGATAGGAAACATCTAGGTACACAATATCAAACTCTGGTATACTGTATTATTCCAAATTATGTGCTCCTCTCCGTCTCAGAATGTTAGAAATCTCTGCTTATTACTATATAATTTTCTGTGTTTCCCTGTGGGAGGTGCATACTTCTCGGCTCACACACACACACACACACACACAGAGAGAGATGGATATGTAGACAGGGATAGTGTACTGCATAATGTATATAGAGAGAACATTCTCTATATATTATATTGTTGGTATTTAATTTTCTAATGTTTTCTTAAAAATGTATGCATTTATTTATTTGATTGGTAGAGCTACAGATATAGGGAGAGACAGAGAGAAAGGTCTTCCATCCACTGGTTCACTCCCCAAATGGCCGCAATGGCAGTAGCTGGGTTGATCTGAAGCCAGGAGCCAGGAGCTTCTTCTTGGTCTCCCATGTGGGTGCAGAGGCCTACAGCCATAACCATAGAGCTTTATTGGAAGAGGAGCAGCTGGAACCTTAGCCCATTTGGGATTCTGGTCTCGCAGGTGGAGCTTAGCCTACTATACCACAGTGCTGGCCCTTAATTTTTCTTTAGAATTTTTAAGTCTATGTTCAAGGATATAAATTTATAGTTTCTTTTCTTTGCAATGTCTTTTTTATGTTATCGTTATAATACTGGCTTCAAACTAAGTTTGGAACTGTGTTTTTTTATTTTTATTTTATTTTTATTTATTTATTTATTTTTATTTTTTGAGAGTGGACAGTGAGAGAGAGAGACAGACAGAAAGGTCTTCCTTTGCCATTGGTTCACCCTCCAATGGCCCCGTGGCCGGTGTGCTGTGGCCGGCGCACCACGCTGATCTGATGGCAGGAGCCAGGTGCTTATCCTGGTCTTCCATGGGGTGCAGGGCCCAAGTACCATCCTCCACTGCACTCCCTGGCCACAGCAGAGAGCTGGCCTGGAAGAGGGGCAACCGGGACAGAATCCGGCACCCCGACCGGGACTAGAACCTGGTGTGCTGGCATCGCAAGGCGGAGGATTAGCCTAGTGAGCCGCAGCGCCGGCTGGAACTGTGTTATTTTGCCAATCCTCATTCATCTAGGCTTTTTGTTTTGCTATCTTTGACTTTGATCTTAGTGTAGGGAAGTCTTGAGGTCTATATTTGTTATACCTTCCTTCAGGAAGAATATACATTTATCCTTGCCCTGAGCCTGACACCACTTTCCAACATGAAGCCATTTTAACTTTCTTGGGAGTTTTTAACCTAGTACGTGATTCTGTAATTTTAGCCCTTGCATTCTGTAGTTGGACTAATGTCTAATCTCATGACATCAACCCTGATATTGGAATTTATACCTGGGACAACCAAAATGTGTGTTTTAGTGCCACTAAAAATTTTGTTAGAGATGGCTATTAAATTTTCCTTTTATTCTGTGTGTTCAGCATTGCCTTGAAAAATATACACACATATACGAAACCTAGTTGTTTATTATTCAGAAACCTTTTCAGAGTCCAGAGGACTATAAAGTCCTCCTTTTTTTGAATCAGAAGTGCAGCCTCTGGCACATTTTAATCATGAGAAATTAAGAATAAAGGCAATACTTAGCCTGTCAACAATTGTATAAATAGGAAAGGCCCACAAAGAGATGGGAATTCAGAGTCGTCTGCATTAATGACCATACTGTTTTGATAAAACCACACATACACACACATGCTATTATATATTTATCCTCTTGAAGATATGTAATAGGAAATATAACACAAGCCATTGTAAATTTTCTCATTAATGTATCTGTTATCATCTTAACTAATTTGCAGGAAATCAATCACTGATTTTTAGTGGTAAACCAGAAGACTTTGTTGTCAGAGCATCCAGCCTTTAAATTTTACCTCTGCCTACTCATTTTTTTGCACCAGCTACACTGAGATTTGCTGGAGCAAGAGTTTATGCTTACTTGCCAGGATTCCACAGTTTCTGTATTCTGGCTGAAGTAGTTTTACGTGATCTGTCACATTTCAGCAACTACAGAATCAGGATTTGCTTTCATCAAATCAATGCTGAAATCACAGCTAGTGTTTCCTGTAATTGGAATACATTAACTTTAAACACATTAATTTGAAGGCTCAGATGGAAGACTTCCATCCAAACTTCTTTTCTCCTTATAACAGATTCAAATATTTTTTGAGCATGTTGCATTATTGTGCACTTTCCTTTTTTTTGGTTTTAGTAATAAAAATCCACACCTAATTTGACATGATTTCTTTGGCAGTTAATAAACACACATTATACAGTTTAATGAATCTGTAAACTAAATAATGGTTGCAGTGGGTGTGAAAATAGGGATATTTAAATGCATAAGGAAGTTTAGCACACATCCCAGTGGCCATGTAAATAGACTTTTGATTCTTTTATAAATTGCAAATACTCTTCTTGTGCAGAAACACGGTGAAAAAATATAGTACTGCATCCATACATACACCTCATTATCATATTTCAGAATGCTCACCACATGCCTATTATCCACTTAAAACTTCCATTAAAACACCCACTCTGTTTCAGCAGCAGCTAAACAAGTCAAAAACTAAGTCTCATTTGTCGCTATTTGTCCCCAGAGATTAAGGCAGCTGCGCTGATGAGGAGCATTAAAAATTGTATCTCCAGTTATTTTGATAAAGAGTTTTCAAAAATGACCCTGTGCCATATCAAATCAGTATTCAAACGATCATTATCATTATAGATTCTAGAATGGCCAAACCCCAAAGAAATGTATATGAAGAAAAATGTCCTTGGATAATGAATATTTGATGGGTGGTACTCATTTGTTAACTTGCTACATGAACTTTTAAGCCTTTTAGTGTAATAGTCGTTTATTATTATTTATAATCTTAATACAAAGATGTTTAATGCTTCTCATGAAAGTAAAACAAATAACAAGATAGCATATTGTAGACAAACAATTGAGTTCCAGCTTGGGATCAAGAAACCAGTCCATATGGGATGCCGGCACTACTGGTGGTGGCTTTATCCATTATGCCACAGTGCTGGCCCCTAGGTTATGCTTCTAAAACAAATACATAATGCACAAGTAGTCATATGGAGATGAAGTAATTATTTGTGTGCACTATGCCAGTCCTTTAGATGTAAGCCATGAGCTGAATCATGATGTCTTATTTAGGAAGTTTAGATCTATACTGTGTGTGAGTGTGTGTCCTTTACCATCCTAAAGCATAAAAAGGTATTACTATCTTGATCCATTCCTCTATTTTTACTGTGAATATAATCATTAGGAATTCAACATACATATTTTTCAGCAACATAAAAACCTCTTTCAGAATGAGTCCTGAAAAGAATATTCCTAAAAATAAAGATGCATGTTTTAACTTTTGTGTCTAATCAATTCTTTCCCTCTTTTTTTTTTTTTTTTGTTAACCTAAATGGAAACTACCATCTTGCTATTTCATGATTTCTAGATACAGTAGATGTTATTGGTTACCTTCTAACCAGGGTCACTATCTATTCTCACCTTTCTTCTTTTGTTTAGAGAAGCCTAATTTACTAGTAGCATCCTAAGTTAATGAAATGAAGCTTGAATTGTCTAAATTAAATATTTTTTCATCTTAGTGGTTGGTGAAGGAGTGAGCATGTGACTCGTTTCTGGTCAATAAGGTGCTTGGATTGGTAGGGGCTCTCTGAAGGCATCTGCTCCCTAATTAAAGGGGATAAGGCAAAGAAGTCCTTTCCTGCCTCAAAAGTGTTCTGTGAAAACCTAGTGCTAAGTCATGTTGGGCCATGATGGCATTATGTCTCTTCTGTGCCAGTGCAGTGAATAGATTGGAAAAAAAGTAGAGTCATTAAGTAAGGAACAAAAGGTTGTTATATGGGTCTGAGGCAAAGAAATTGCAATGGAGATAGAATAGATGGAATAGATTTCAGAGATACAAGTATTTGAGGCATCAAATCAACAGGAACTGGTAAGGAATTTGACAAAATGAAATGAGAGAGCAGGAGCTGCTGAAAGTGACACTGAGCTTTCTGAAATTGGAACAGACAAGTGATAGGTCTGTTAACACAGATAACAGATAAAATTTAATATATCTTTAAATGTCAGGGAACTGTAGTCTAGAAAATAATTGAATAAGGATCTCAAATTAGATAAATTATAGTAAAGACTAGTACTATATATTTGGAATCATCAGTGTATAAATATTAGATTCCTGGGTATAAATGAGATTAAAAGACATGTGGAGCATTTTTCTAAATTATAATTTTTGTTACCTACTCTTGATCATTTTAAAGCTTTGCATCCATTTCCCATGTAGCTAACTCTATTGAGTATCTTTCTACTTGGAAGGCCTTAGGTACCTTAGAAACATATCTAGGGGCTGTTGCTGCGATGTATTGGTAAAAGCTACAGCCTGTGATGCCAGCATCCCATATTGCACCAATTCAAGTCCTGGCTGCTCCACTTCTGATCCAGCTCCCTGCTAATGTCCCTGGGATAGCAAAGGAGGCCGACCCAAGAACCTGGGCCCCTGCACCAACCTGGGAGACTCAGAAGTATCTCTTAGTCCCAGGCTTTGGACCTGCCCAGCCCCAGCCTCTTATGGCCATTTGGAGAGTGAACCAGTGGATGGAAGATCTCTCTCTCTCTCTCTCTCTCTCTCTCTTACCTCTGCCTTTCAAATAAATAAACAAGTCTTTAAAAAATCTAAAATTGATCTCCTCCTCTATCAAATCCAATCCTTATTTTCTATTGTTAGTCTTTAAGAAAAATAAAAGCATTCTGCCAATCACAGAGCCATTTAGAATCCTATTTTTTATTCAGTATTTCATATATAATCAGTTACTCAACTTCCTCTGTATATCCTCAACTTAATTACATTTTTACCATTTTTACTGGCTGCAAATGGACTAGAATTTCTTGGCTGCATTATGGAGATAATCTTCAAACTGACTTACCTGCTTTTGGTTTGACCCCCTCTAATTTATCTGCCATCTAAATTATTGTTAGAGTGGTTGTATTAAAGTACAAAAATAATTGTGAAATCTCCTCTTAAAATCTTTAAATAGGGGCCGGTGCTGTGGTGTAGCAGGTTAAACCTCCATCTGCAGCACTGGCATTCCACGTGGGCAATGGCTTGAGTCCCAGCTGCTCTTCTTCCAACCCAGCCCTCTGCTAATGCACCTGAGAAAGCAGAGGAGGATGGCCCAAGTCCCTAGACCTCTGCCACCACATGGGACACCTGGATGAGGCTTCTGGCTTTGGCTTGGCTTAGCCCCAGCCATTGCAGTCATATGGGGAATGAACAGATGGAAGATCTTTGCCTTACCTCTCTCTCTCTCTCTCTGTAACTCTGACATTCAAATAAATAAATAAATAAATCTTTAAAAAAATCTTTAAAAAAGCCATTTCTGTCACTTGGGATAAAGTTTAAATCCCTTAAATTGACAGGCCATACCCTTCACTGTCTTCTACCTCACCACATGTTCGCCTTTTCTCCCCATATCTTCCTCTGTATGTAGTGTGTTAGTATCTCACATCTCACTATAGCTGTGAGGAACTGCCACATACTTAGTGGCTTAAAATAGTGCATTTATTCTTGAATTTTCCTGGAGGTCAGAAACCTTCAGTGGGCTTGCAGGGTTGCATTCTTTCTGGAGGCTGCCATCCCTAC
This sequence comes from Oryctolagus cuniculus, assembly GCF_964237555.1. Classification (NCBI taxonomy): domain Eukaryota; kingdom Metazoa; phylum Chordata; class Mammalia; order Lagomorpha; family Leporidae; genus Oryctolagus; species Oryctolagus cuniculus. Next base: position 207,858,137 of record NC_091432.1, on the reverse strand, counting down.
CTCTCTGACCATTGTCAAAGCCACCTGCATTCCTTGACTTGTGAACCAACCCACCATCTTCAAAGCCAGCAGTATGGTTCCTTCAGCCATGCTCCTCTCTGACCTTTAGATGCTATAGCTCCTTCTCTGAGTTTTCCCTTTCTACCCTTCTCTTTCCTTTATAATGTTCCTTGAGATTACATTAGGCCAACCAGGATAATCTTCCCAATCCTTAGCCTAATCACATCTTTTTTTTAAAGCTTTTAAAAAAAATTTTTGGAAGCTTTTATTTAATAAATTTCATAGGTACAGCTTTTTGGAATATAGTAGTTCTTCCCCCTATGTCCACCCTCCCACCCCCAACTCCCATCCCACCTCGTACTCCCTCTCCCATCAATTTTTCATTAAGATTCATTTTTAATTATCTTTATATACAGAAGATCAACTCTGTACTAAGTAAAGATTTCAACAGATTGTAACCACACAGACACACAAAGTATAAAGTACTGTTTGAAGTCTACTTTTACTGTTAATTATCATATTATGACAAATTACGGACAGAGGTCCTACATGGGGAGCAAGTGCACAGTGACTCCTGTTGTTGATTTAACAAATGACACTCTTATTTATGACGTCAGTGATCACCAGAGGCTCTTGTTGTGAGCTTCCAAGGCTATGTAAGCTTTTTGAGTCCACAAACTCCATCAGTATTGAGACAGGGCCGTACGCAAAGTGAAGTTCTTTCCTCCCTTCAGAGAAAGGTACCTCCTTCTTTGATGGCCCCTTCTTTCCACTGGGATCTCACAGAGATCCTTCATGTAGGTCATTTTTTGCCACAGTGTCTTGGCTTTCCATGCCTGAAATGCTCTCATGGGCTCTTTAGCTAGATCCAAATGCCTTAAGGGCTGATTCTGGGGCCAGAGTACTGTTTAGGGCATTTGTCATTCTATGAGTCTGCTGTGTGGCCTTAAAGCTTTATTTAATGAATGCATTTTTCATAGGTACAACTTTAGGAATATAGTGGTTCTTTCTCCCATATCTGCCCTTTCACCCTGACTCCCATCCCACTTCCTACTCCCTCTCTCACCCCATTCTTCATTATGGTTCATTTTTAGTTTAACTTTATATACAGAGGACCAACTCTATGCTAAGTAAAGATTTCAACAGTTTGTACCTACACAGACACACATATAAAGTACAGTTTGAGAACAAATTTTGCAGTTAATTCTCATAGTATAACTCACTAAGGACAGAGGTCCTAAATGGGGAGTAAGTGCACAGTGACTTCTGTAGTTCATTTAACAATTGACACTCTTATTTATGACATCAGTGATCATGCGAGGCTCTTGCAATGAGCTGCCAAGGCTATAGAAGGCTTTTACGACCACAGACTCCATAAGTATTTGGACAAGGCCAAAAGTAAAGTGGAAGTTTTCTCCTCCCTTCAGAGAAAAGTACATCCTTCTTTGATGGATCCTTCTTTCCAGTGGGGTCTCACTCACAGAGGTCCTTCATGTAGGATATTTTTGCCACAGAGTCTTGGCCTTCCATGCCTGAAATGCTCTGACAGGCCTTTCAGCCAGACCAGGAAGCCTTAAGAGTTGATTCTGAGGTCAGAGTGTTACTTACAGTGAGTATCATTCTAGGATTCTGCTGAGTTTAATCACGTCTTTAAAGTACATTTCACCACATACAGCAACATATTCACAGGTTCTAGGGATTAGGATATGGACTTATTGGGGGTGAAATGTTATTCTGTCTACCACATATACACTTTTATTCATGATTAAAAGCTATATCAGGGGGGCGGCACTATGGCATAGTGGGTAAAGCTGCCACTTGCAGTGCCAGCATCCTTCATGGGTGCTGGTTTGAGTCCTGCCTGCTCCACTTCCAATCTAGTTCTCTGCTATGGCCTGGGAAAGCAGCAGAGGAAGGCCCAAGTCCTGGGCCCCTGTACCAATGTGGGAGATTAGGAAGAAGCTCCTGGTTCCTGGTTTTGGATCCCCTCAGCTCCGGCCATTGCAGTCATCTGGGGAGTGAACCAGTAGATGGAAGACCTCTCTTTCTCTCTCTCTGTCTCTGTCTCTCTATAACTCTGCCTTTCAAATAAATGAATAAATCTTTAAAAAAATAAACCCTATATCAGGGGCTGGTATTGTGGCATCCTGGGTAATGCTGCCACCTGCAATTTTGGCATCCTATATGGGTGCCAGTTGATGTCCTGTCTGCTCCACTTCTGATCCAGCTCCCTGCTAATAGCCTGGGAAAAATAGCGGAAGATGGCCAAGTGCTTAGGCCCCTGCTACCTAGATGCGAGACCTGGATGAAGTTCCTGGCTCCTGGTTTCAACCTGGTCCAGCCCTAGCCATTGAGGCCATCTAGCGAGTGACTCAGAGAATTGAAGATCTCTCTCTATATCTCTCCCTCTCTGTAAAGTGATCCCTGTTAGGCATTTGGAAAACATTATGCTGAGTGAAATAAGCCAATCCCAAAGGGACAAATACCACTTGTTCTCCCTGATAGGTGACAACTAACTGAGCACCAAAAAGGAAACCTGTTAAAGTGAAATGAACACTATGAGAAACGGTGACTTGATCAGCCCTTGCCCTGACTGTTGATGAACAACTTAATATGTTATCCCTCTTAGTATTTTTTTTGTTTGTTCTACTTAATACTTTTTGTTGAATACTGTAATCAATACACAATTCTTCTTAAGTGCTGAAACTTAACTGAAAAGTGATTGCTGTTAAATATCAAAGTGGGAATAAGAGAGGGAAGAGATGTGCAATTCGGGACATGCTCAAGCTGACTTACCTCAAACGGTAGAGTTAGAAACATACCAGGAGATTCCAATTCAATCCCATCAAGGTGGTATGTACCAATGCCATCTCACTAGTCCCAGTGATCAATTTCTGTTCACAATTGATCATAATGATAGGACTAAGAACCAAAGGGATCACATAAACAAGAATAGTGTCTGCAAATACTAGCTGATAGAATAAAAAAGGGAGAGAATGATCCAACATGGGAAGTGAGATACACAGCAGACTCATAGAATGGCAGATGTCCTAAACAGCACTCTGGCCTCAGAATCAGCCCTTAAGGCATTTGGATCTGGCTGAAAAGCCCATGAGAGTATTTCAGGCATGGAAAGCCAAGACACTCTGAGGAAAAAAAAAAAAAAAAACCTAAATGAAAGATCTCTGCGAGTGAGATCCCAGTGGAAAGAGTGGGTCATCAAAGAAGGAGGTACCTTTCTCTGACGGGAGGAGAGAACTTCCACTTTGACTATGGCCTTGTCTAAATATGATCAGAGTCGGTGAACTCAAAAAGCTTCCATAGCCTTGGCAGCTCATGACAAGAGCCTAGGGTGATTACTGATGCCATAAACAAGAGTGTCAATTTGTTAAGTCAACAACAGGAGTCACTGTGCACTTGTTCCTCATGTAGGATCTCTGTCCTTAGTGTGCTGTACATTGAGATTTAATGCTGTAACTAGTACTCAAGCAGTATTTTTCACTTTATGTTTCTTTGTGGGAGCAAACTGTTGAAATCTTTACTTAATGTATGCTAAACTGATCTTCTGTATATAAAGAGAATTGAAAATGAATCTTGATGTGAATGGAAGGGGAGAGGGATTGGGAAAGGGGAGGGTTGCAGGTGGGAGGGACGTTATGGGGGGGTAGCCATTGTAATCCATAAGCTGTACTTTGGAAATTTATATTCATTAAATAAAAGTTAAAAAAATAAATAAATCATTAAATAAAAATGTATAATTCCCATTTTCTGGAATATTCTTTCCCTCACTTCTGTTTTAATAAGCTTCAAGTGTTGAAGAATCAACACTCAGCTTCAGGTTTCAATTCCCTTTCCCTATAGAAAATCATACAGGACAAAAAGAATGAGACATAGAAATGCATGCTCTAAACACATATTCTGGAAGATATCCATAAATCTAAACTAAAATCTATGAACATGAAAATAGGGGTGGAATAACATTTGACTGAGCAGAATGAAGAAATACAATAATTAGGGCTTGCAGAGAGACAAATACTATGAACAGGAAGTGGATTTTTTTTCCCATAGCATTTTGGAAAGGTCTAGAGAATTGTAAGCATAATATACCACTATAAGTTAGGAGGTATGAAGTTAATGGGGTAGGTAACAATGAGAGGATTGCTTGCCAATGTTTATGAAGAACAGTTATCTCTATCCCCACACCCTATAGGAGACAAGAAATGTATCTGGAGAATCAGACAGTCTCTGGACTGTTTAAGGGTCTTGGTGGTAGAAATAACTATATGAAGATGGGTTTAAACCAAACACAAATGACTGAATTGCCTTGTTCAATTGTTTATTAGGTTAATTTTGGTATAGACAAAATTGACCAACTAGTCCTATGCAAGCCTAACCAATCTCCACTCCCATAATTCTGCCCAATGGTCCCAGTCTGTAATTGTTCTCACTATATATTTCAATTTCACATCTGTCTTGGGTTTGTAACAATTTTCTTTGTAAATTAAAAATATTATGGTAAAAAAATTGAGATTAATAAGTATTCTTGGTAGAAACCTCATTCACTGAATCTTCACAATATATCATGTATCAAAAAGTAGTGTTACATACAGTTACACCATAGTTAGCCTTAAGGAAAACTAAAAGTATCACTGATTACTAGCACAAACATTAAAGACATGTTTTTCACACTTTTCTTTAAATAATCTCTTATGTGAAGTTGATAATTATGGATGCATTCCAGGTGGAGTAGAGGCAGAATTAGAGAGTGGAATAGTTACACAATAGTCATAATAAGCACCTTTTAGCACTTACTAGGGCACTAAAGCTTGCAGTATGAAATAAGACAATGGAAACATCATTGGTCAGACAATGAGGCACTTTGAGAAAAATCAGTGTAAGGTAGCAACTTCTTATGTGCTTGCTCTACCACCATCTACAGGCACAGGGTCCCTTCAAATACTTGCTGTACCTGCAATAAGAACTTGGCTACAATCCCTCCTGCTGTGCTCTATAGTCCAGAAATTGACTCTGTAGCATCTGGCTTAAGTAGCATTCACTTAGTGCTTACTCTATCTTTTCAAACAACTCTGTAAAACTTGGAATTTACTGATGTTGGGGTTTAAAATTCATCATTTGACATTGTATTTGACATTGTATTTATTCATTTATATATTTAACATTTTTATTTATTTGAGAGAGAGAGATTGAGAAGGAGAGATATCATCTGCTAGCTTACTCCCCAGATGGCCACAGTGGCAGAGACTAGGCCAGGCTAGACCCAGGAGCCAGAATCTCAATCTAGGTCTTTCACACAGGTAGCAAAAACCCAATTACTTGAGTCATCACCTGCTGCCTCCCAGGGTGCACACTAGTAAAAAACTAGAATTGGGAGTGGAACCCAGATGGAACCCAGCACTCTGATATGCAATGCAGGCATCCCAAGCATTATCTTTTGTTTTTGTTAATTTTTATCCTATTTTTTATACAACTGTTATTAGCCTCGAGGCCTCAAAAAATTGGTTTAAGAGTCATAATTGTTCCTCTCCATGGAATCTTTAGTAAAAGGGCAAGATTTATATGACCTGAAGAGAAACCTGAGTATCCAAGCAGTACTTTACATACCAGGTCAAATACTTGTCACTCATTTGACATTTTAATCTGATGATGGAGCTTCATGACTGGTCAATACAATGCTGGTAAATTCATTCATTGGATGGAAGCACCCTATAGATGAATCTAAGTTATTGAATAATTTTAAAAACTCACTTATCTTACTTTCAAGGGACTGGATAATAGAATGTGAAATTGTAGTTTAAGCGAATGCTTTGGATAAGTAGGTTCAGTGAATAAATAAAAACAATTGTAATTAGCCTATCATCCCAGGTTTTTATATGCAAATGATGCTTCTAAAGTACTTGAGGTTTCCTGAAAGTAATTTCTTTCTTGAATTAGTTATAAACTTTAAACATCCTGTTCACAAAGGTTTAGCTCTATTAATTTGCTTAACAAAGCATTTCTCCATCATTAGCACAAAGGTAAACTTCAACACAATTGTGAACATTTTCAAGTTGCTGCAATCCATACAAGTGAATTTCATTTGATCAGCAGGAGGCAGTTGTAAACTTAAGGTCAGAAACAGACATTGGCTATCATATCAATTTCCTTATATCTAATCTGATCATCAACAGAGTAGCATGAGTGCCAGTTCTAAAAAGATAATCTTGCTTTTAAGACTCCCTGTGACACAAAGTCTAAAGGCTTTGTTCCACCCAGATGTGCACAGAGGAGGATCCTGTGACATGTGGTGGCAGAAGACTGAGTCCCAGGGAAAGCAAATTTCTGAGTTTGGCAGTGATGTTGAGAGGACTGTTGAGTAGGCGCGAGTTGCCAAGCAGAATCAGGTTCTGTGACAGATGCTCTCAGCTTAGGGAAGTAAATGCAAAACTATAAGAGAAATAACTTTTCAGCGCAAAAGCCTAGAGGCCCTCGAGGATAGATGATGCCAGAAAAATGTGAGATTATTGTGCCTGCCAGAGTATATTAATACTATAAATATAGATGATTTCCTGAGGAAAAAGATCCTTAAAAATGTACCAAATATATGATGTTGAATATCAAGTTAAACAGCAAAGACACTGGCACCAACACAACATCGATTCCCTGCCCTTCATCCTTCCCCAGGATACTGAAACATGTCTGCGTGTCTCACAGGCACCTTAACTGGGAACCAAACTGAATTCATTACTTTTTTTCTCATACTTCCTTTTCAGATTTTCCACCTTCATTAAACTTGTAGATAGCATTTCAGTAACTCAAGGGCTCAAGAATTAAGTTCTTTCCTTCATTTCATAAATATTTATCAATCAGCTCTGCAGTATAAGCACTATTGTAGGCACTCAGGATACTTCAATGAATGAAACAGAAAAACATTTCTGACCTACTGACTGGAACTTACATTATGGGGGCAGTAGCATAGACAAAGAACAATAAATATAATAAATGAGCAAATTATACTGTGTACTAAAAATTGCCACGGAAAACAATTTGACCAAGTAGGGCAAGGGACAGGATGATAAAAATGGTGGGAAAGATGAATTAAAATTTTAATTGAGGTTGTCAGAGTGGGTTAAAATTGAGCAAAACTCAATTGTTTTTTCTGCCTCTCTTTCGTACCTCTTGTAACAGCCAGCTGGCTTAAATTCTACCCATCCTTCAATGCCCAGTGCAAGCCTCATCCTCACTGTGAAACCCAAACCAGCCCTACTTCTTTTGTTATTCCTTAGACATTATCTCCTTTCTCATGAATATTTGATTATGTTGTTGCTCATCCCATTTCCCCTGAGTTGTGGATAGGGGCATATGCAGTCCAGTTTCCCACCACAAGGGTTTGCATCTCTGGTTCTCTGCCTGAGACCTCCCCACCTCTCCGCCCCCATCCCGTGCCAGTGTGTGAGTGCAGGGAAGCCCCAAAGTGCTGAGCATTTATCACTCCCTGGATGTAAACTTCAAACCATGAGAGATAACAGGGGCTAAATATAGCAACTTCTCTGTCCCCCAGATGGGGCAATTTTCAGTGCATTTCACACAATTTCTCAGATTCCTAGCAGAATTAAGCATCGGTTGTCCATAATATTTTCTGCTTATTAATGCGTTGTTTGTTGAGTTTGTGCACTATTGATATCAATGTACTTGTGGTGTTTTGCCCTTGCCTGTCTTGCTTTTTGCATTCTCTTGCTGACTTTTTCTGTACTCACTTTATAAGTAAACTATTCATACCCAGACCCAGTAGGGGAATCTACATGCAGATGTTGTAGTTTTCTTTTTTTTCTTTTTTCTTTTTTTCTTTTTTTTATTTTTTGACAGGCAGAGTGGACAGTGAGAGAGAGAGACAGAGAGAAAGGTCTTCCTTTGCCGTTGGTTCACCCTCCAATGGCCGCCGCGGCCAGTGTGCTGCAGCCGGCGCACCGCGCTGATCTGATGGCAGGAGCCAGGTGCTTCTCCTGGTCTCCCATGGGGTGCAGGGCCCAAGCACCTGGGCCATCCTCCACTGCACTTCCTGGCCACAGCAGAGAGCTGGCCTGGAAGAGGGGCAACCGGGACAGAATCCGGTGCCCCAACCGGGACTAGAACCCGGTGTGCCGGCGCCGCTAGGCGGAGGATTAGCCTAGTGAGCCGCGGCGCCTGTAGTTTTCATTTCTGAATCCCCTGTGGTCTTATTGGATTTTCCTTTAAATTCCATTCTTATTGATATTTGCCTCTTCTACTGTCTTGTGAGTTCCTTAATTTATATCCTTAAAATTTTGTGTTACTCAATATAATTTTTGACACATAATCCAAAATATTAAGGTATCTGTATATTTGGTGAGGGTTAGGTAGGTTGACTTAACAAATTACCTGTATTCAAATTTTGGCTCCATCATTTCCTAGTTGTGTTCATGGATGCTATTTTGTGCTTCTGATTTCTCACTAATAAACAGATAAAAAGAACTATTTAGTGAGATTTGTCTGCAGGTAAAATAAGAAAATGCTCAAAAAGGTCTTAGCATGGTGCTTGGCTTATATCAACAACTGAATCAATGGAACTCCTATACTGACTCACTCTTCCTTTCTCTCTTCTGCTAATCTAATTCTTTAAAATACATGAACCAGAACAGGACTAGTAGAATCTCAGGTCTGGTTGAAATCTTTCCATGATTGAGCCGTCCTTCATCTGAGTAAGAAGTATCATCATCAACTGATACATGTTTCTTTGTTTTCCTACTATTCTTTTTAATTCACTAAAGAATGAGGTTTTGAATTTGGCATCATATATGGCAAGCTTCCAATGATCTCTAAAGTATCTGCTATATGTTGTAGAACTACTCTGCCAATAAAATCATTGAGCCTAACCACTTACCTGGAGCAAATGAATGCAAAAACATGTATTGCATTATTTTAAGCACGTGTTCGCCAACTTAAAAAAGTGTTAATTATTAGTTAATCATGCTTTTCTCTTTTCTGTTTTAAAATAGTGATTTCAAGAATGAACACAACAAAGTATGAGGCTTTAAAATGATAATAACATATTACTTAACTCACTAACAACTACAGATTATGAAATATTTTCAAATCATCAATTTAACAACTATTTGCTGAATATGGAAAATCCTGCATCAGGTGTTTAAATCATAACAAGAAGAGTAAGTGTAGGGGAAAAGTTTGGAACTGTACAAAAAACTATAGAGTGGGATCATGTCAGTATTCTGAGAGAAATGTGAACTTTTCACAACATGGGTTTAGAGAGAAGGTTAATATCTATTCCAGTAATTGAAAAACCCTCATAAGAAGCTAATGCCTGAGATAGATGGATCTAAAGGGTTTTATCATGCAGAAGTCAACAGAACATATTTTTGAAATGAGAGGCAACTTATGCAAAGATGTGATGGGAAATTAATTAAAATAAAACAGCTGGCCTAAAAACCTAAGTTTTTGGGATAGGTTTTTATACATGGGTGAAGAAGAGGTCATAGGTGAAGGATCTTGAATGGGAGAGGAAAGACAGAGAGGGAGAAGGGAGGAAGAGAGAGACATTTGTGCATTTACTTCTTGACTTAGGATTATGTTCCAATAAACTCATTGTAAATTGAAAAATAAAATAAAGTGGGCTCCAGCATTCCACAATCTGGAGTCTAAGCGAGATGTTTCAAGTAAGAGTCTAATAAAGTGTGCCAAATGCTACTGATAGAATGAGCTAGAGGATTAAGAAATGATCACAGGATTGGTAACACAAAAGTCCAGTGATTAATTTGATCAACAAACATCACACATGAAAAATAGGCTGTTAAGGGTTTTCTTCAATGATGATTAATGGAAACTGTGTAACTCTGTTTACCATGATAGTAAGTTAATAACTAAAAGTTCTCTTAGAGAAAGCAATATTTGAGGATTTAGCCACTTAAGGAGCACAAGGAAGAACATTTCAGGGAAGACAAGAGGCTTTGTAATGGCAATGAGCTTTGTGATTTCAATTATTGAATGGAGACTTTTTTCGTACAAGTGTAGTGAGTAAGGCAGAGAGTGGCTAGAAGTGAGTCAGGAGATGTGAAAAAATATTATGGCTCTCCATGTAGACCATCAAGCAAATCTGTATTCATTATAAATGAAATGGAGTCACATAGAAGAGTTTTAAGCAGAGAAATCTCATAATCTGATCACTGGCTGATGTGTGACAAATGCATTGGAGGCGAAAGGGAAAATAATAGTGCCTCAGTAGGACAGTTACTACAGTAATACAAGTGGGAAATGGAGGACCAGGGTGCTGACAGTGAAGAAGGAGAGAGAGGGACAGATTTTAAAGTAGAGTTCAAAATATTTGCAGAGTATAAATGCAAAATATGAGCAAGAGGGAGAGAGTAAAATGACATTTAGATTTGTGGTTTGAGCAATTGGATGGATGGTCATCCCATTTACTGAATTGGAAATGGTAGAGGGAAGAATAAGTCTTAAGGGGGCAAAACATGCACTTAGATTTTATATATTAAATGGGTTTAGACTCATGGGGTCAAAGATGGGAAGAAAAGTGGGACTACAGATATGCACTGCAGAGTTGTTGGCATATATATGACAATTAAGTCATAGGAATGGATGAGATCACCCAACAAAAGAGATAGAAGATGGTAGAAGGGAGGAATAATAAGAAAGCTAAGCAAGAGTACACAGAGAGGAGAAAAGTTAGGACACAGTTGTATTGTGGATGCCCAGGAAGAAGAGGATTTCATGAAGGAGTGGTGTACTGTCTGTAAAGAGCAGAAAACATGGGAGTCTGGAGATTTCAAGGACAGTTGTAGAAAAATGGTAGAAGTGAAAACTAAGCAGCAGTGAACTGAAGAGAGAACAGCTGGCAGAAGTTTAGCTGATGTGAGTTGGCAATGCTTGAAAGAAGCTTGCCCAGGAAAGGAAACAGGGACATGGTATAACAGAAAAGAGGAAGTCAGGAAATATTAAAATGGGTTTCAGTAGACAGTGTTTGCAGGCTAGCAGGAAAAATTTTGTATAGAAGTAAAGGCTGAAGATAAAGAAGAGAGAGAGAATATTCAGAAAGCAGAAACCTTAAAAGGTGAATAGCAAAGAAGATGGACTGCATGAGAAGGAACGGCCTTAGCGGGGTTTTGGGAGGGAGATATCTCCCCCATCACATCTGAAGAGCACAAGAATGTGGGTGCAGTCAGGTAGGTTTTTTGATTTGGTGATAGGAAAAAGAAGGACTCCCTCTACTATCACTTCTGGTTTATCTGCGACCTATGAGGCAAAATAATTAAGTTGTTGGAGAGAATGAAAAGCAATATAAAGTAGCTGAGCAGAAAATACAAAAATAATCTTCTTGGAGCAATCTGCAGGAGAATTACAGGGTGCTGGTGAATATCTGTTAGCGGCTGCTGATCATGGTGTTCATGAATTCAAATTGACACTAATTAAATAATTTTCTCCAGTTCTGTGATTCTCTCAGTAATTTTCAATATTGTGTTGTGATTGGAAACTTAAATTGTATCCTAAATGTACATATCAAAAAGTAAAATTTATAATTTTTAAATGGGTAAAAGTTATAAATTTCCCTTATACCAGCATTTATTGAGTAGCTGTGATTCAGGCACTAAGTATTGAAAGGCACTGAAGATTCAAAGACAGAGGTCAAGATCTCTGTTGTGAAAAATCCACAATATAGCTGCCCACAGGTATTTACAGAATAACTACAATCCACTCAGATCAGCATGTAAGAACTGATAGGTTTATTATGCATATGTGAGGTCTTCCAGCTTGAAGAATTCACAATAGCCCTATGATATTTATTTGGATCATCATCCAAATAAGCATTTTTGGAAATTTGTCAATCATAGGATTATACAAACTAGTATTTCTGATGTTCTATTTCTTTCCTTATGAAAGCATATAGGATATGGTCACCTAAAATAATTGTCAAAACAGTCTGACGTCCTGTATCCTACATTGTCAGAATCTGCAAAGGTAAATTATATGTGCCTTTCAAATTTAAGTACTAGTTATGTTTACATGTGCACATTTTGCCTTAAAAATATGTGAAATATATCATTCTAAGCACATAACATACATTTTGTCATTCCAGGATCACACATATGAAAAGTAAAGCCATTAATTTTTTTTTGATTAGGAAATTGAGTTTAAGTAGATAAACTGCTAGAGACCACTGCTTTGAAGATGCTTTCTTAATTATATTTTTGAAAAATATTTCTAGAAAAAAAATTTTTTTTGACAGGCAGAGTTTAGACAGTGAGAGAGAGAGAGAGACAGAGAGAAAGGTCTTCCTTTCATTGGTTCACCCCTCAAATGGCCGCTACGCCCAGCGCGCTGTGCCGATCTGAAGCCAGGAGCCAGGTGCTTCCTCCTGATTTCCCATTCGGGTGCAGGGCCCAAGCACTTGGACCATCCTCCACTGCACTCCCGGGCCACAGCAGAGAGCTGGACTGGAAGAGGAGCAACCAGGACAGAACCAGCACCCCAGCTGGGACTAGAACCCAGAGTGCTGGCACCGCAGGCGGAGGATTAGCCTAGTGAGCTGCGGGGCTGGCAGAAAGTATTTTAAATATGTGAACACTACGGCCTGTACTAAGATCCTACCACAACCATCACCCCACAACAAACCAGGCAGAGCATTCTTTTACCTCTGACAATGTTGACTATTAGACATTTCCATTAAGAAACACATTTTATTTTTGCCATATTTCTCCAAATAAAATTTTACTTTGTTCTTTACCCCCTTACAATGAGTTGTAATGTGTTCTCCACTAGAATTCCTGAGGGCAGAAAATATGCCTTAATCTACTTATTCCTGTTTCCTAGTTTAGTATGTGACATGGAGTTAGATCTCAAAATTGCATATTTATCTGATGGGTAGATTGGATGTGATATCTTGAGTCATTTCTCCAAAGACACTGCAGGAAGAGTTTGAACAGCAGTCACTCTAAGCTTAATGGACAATGACATTTGGAAGTTTTGGGCAAATGTCTCAGTAATGCCTGGTGATTTGTGGAAAGGAATGTTAAGGATGGCATTACCTCCAGGATGTTCGGAAGACTATGTGTGTAGGAGAGATAGTGAGCCCAGGGAGTATGGGGTTTTCTTTGACTAATATTTTAGGCTGGGATTTTCTTAGCAGCAGTAGTCAAGAAAAGTGAGGCAGTGGTTCTTTTGTGATTTTATAACATGGTAGTCACACCATCACTAAGTTCTTATCCCAAGATAGTGAAATGAGGAGAGAAAAAAGAGAGAAAGAAAGAGAGCAGGAGCGAGGTTCTTATTTTGAATCTACTACTCACTAACTCTTTAACATTTAGTAAATAACTTTGGTGAGGATTATTTTCCTTACAATGTATTGTCCTTCTAGGTTTGCTTTGAGATTTAAGTGAGAAACTGTGTCTCATGTGAAAAAACCTAGAAGTCTGCTCACTACACAGAAATTGTTAAATAAGTGGTAGCTACTGATATTGTGACATTTTTAGATTATGGCTTTTTTTTTTAATCTGGCAAATATAAAATCATAAAGCAGCTGCTCTTTATATTCCTGATTCAAAGTCTGAGCCCAATTTAGAAGTGGTATATCAAGAAAGAATTAATAAAAATGTTAGCATTTTTCTAACTTTTTTGATTTTATTTTCCAAGGACCATTGATCTTTAGGAAGTTAAGGTTATTTCTAGTGATCTTAGAGAACACTCTGTGAGAAGTATGGTTAAACAATTACAAAGTTCGTATTTTTAAAGTTATTAATCACATACATTTATTTAAATTGATTCCTTTTTCATTCGACCACTTGGCTAAGTGACAGTTCATATAATTCTCATTATATAGTAATTTGAAGAGGTTATTAATTAATACACAGTAATGTAAAGTATGCTATTATGATAAAGTAATTATAATATCTATTGACAACTTTGGAAAGAAAACAAAGAATTTTATTAGTGGTTGGCAAGACCTAATGAAAATCTAATGAACTAAACTAGAAAAATTGACAAAACAGTACCCCCCATAAGAACAATTTGTTACTGATGATGGAATTGAGAAATAACCAGAATGAAAGTTGTGAGATTCCTAGTGAAAGCCCTCAGGGTAAAATTAATTTCTTTATAACACAGTTTAAAGGCAAACAAAAGGAAATTGCTTGTGCCAGATGGGATAGGAAAGGCTTTGTGAATAAAAATGAGCATCTCTTTTCTGCTTACAAATATTTGAATTAAGATGATACCAGCGTGTCTGGTTAATGGAAAAACACTATTGATGGTTGCATCACTTTTAAAGATTTTCTCACTCTTTTTAAATGGACTTTGTCAACAGAACAAAGCACTCTAAGCAATATTTTAGGCCTGACACTATCACAGTACAGCTTTTTTTAATTTGAATTATTATTTCAGGCAAAACAGGAAGAATACAGTGGATAGGGTATTGGGTTTAGAGTGAGAGAAACACTGTGTAGCTCTTCTTTAGACCTTACTGCTGAGCAGAAAGGAGGCTAAGAAAGTCACCATGTTATTAATGGGAAGTTTCTCCATTAATAAAATGACAATAGGAATGATTTGCCTCTCCATCCACTAAATTTCATGAGGCCTCAATGAGATAATGAAGGTGAACATTTCTTGTAAATGGTAAAGCATATGCATATAAACTTTAATTTTGTGTTTTATTTTCCTGGAAATGGTCTGGAAATTACCTCTAATTTTGTTCTGTATTTTATCTGAATGGTGGGTTCACAGCTGCTGGCTTTATCCTTCTTATACTAGCATGCATTTTTATGCATAACATTTCAAAAACAGTTATTGAGGATGTAGCTGGTGGTAATCCTTCTCTGTCCTAAGCACCTGTAATAGTTATTTAGCACTTACCACCATTTATCTTCATATGCATATGTCTTTTCCACTTGGTTGAAACATAAACTCTTGAATATTTACATTATTGCTAATAGTAGCTAACATTTATTGTTTGCTATTTGCCAGGTATTATGATAAACATTTTAAGTGGACTATAAATTTTAATAAGAAACAGAAAATGTACCATATTTTTCAGTGGAATTATATCACATATGTGTTATATCATGAGTATTAACATATCATACTCAGCAGCTCCTACTATCCAAAAAATGAGATACTTTAAGTATAGAGAAATATATATTTATATAGTATAACCATTCATCCTACCATCCATTCCATTTAAAGAGCTTATGCCTAGAGTAAGAGGGAGATGGGAGATGAATTTGCCCTTTCCCCAGATGAAGTCATTTCCCATGTATCTTTCATAGTATGAGAATCTAGCTTTGAAAAGTATGCCTAAAAAATCCCAGGCAGTTTTGTTACAATCTGAATTGTTAAGGCAGGCTATATCTGTTACTAAACTAAACCAACAGTTATAATTCTGGAGGAGAAACTTGTTGCAATATACTTCTTAAGAGAATGTATGACAGTTACCAATATGGAAACTTCCAAGGAATTTTCAAGGACAATATAGCTTCATATAACTTTGCTATACATTCTTAGTTAACAATGAAATGAGACGTAAAGGCATTATCAGAAAATAGGAAGGTGATAGGGCTTTGAAACTTAGAGCAGAGAAGAAAATGTGTGGAGTGTTTAGTAGTATTGCAGAGTGGAAGAGTAAATCAATTTGGGACCTATTATAGATTTTTCTAGCAAAGGTAATGCATTTCTGACTGAATTAATTAATTAATTAATTCTGACAAATTAGGATGATTGTGTTTTTCCACCTGATACATTTAGCTGTTTAAATACAGAGAAAGTAGTTAGAGATTAGTGATCAATATTGTTAAGGATTTCACCATGTAAGTTCTTCCAGAGGAGGAGGGAGGGAAAAGAGGTGACAGCATGTAAAAAGGGATTTTTAAAAATTTTTTTTCAACTTTTATTTAATAAACATAAATTTCCAAAGTACAACTTTTGAATTATAGTGGCTTTTCCCCCTATAACCTCCTTCCCACCCGCAACCATCCAATCTCCCACTCCCTCTCCCAACTCATTCTTCATCAAGATTCATTTTCAATTATCTTTATATACAGAAGATCAACTTAGTATATACTAAGTAAAGATTTCAACAGACTGCACTCACACAGACACACAAAGTATAGAGTACTGTTTGAGTAGTAGTTTTACCATTAATTTGCATAGTACAACACATTAAGGACAGAGGTCCTACATGGGGAGCAGGTGCACAGTGACTCCCGTTGTTGATTTAACAATTGACACTTTATTTATGATGTCAGTAATCACCTGAGGCTCTTATCATGAGCTGCCAAGGCTATGGAAGCCTCTTGAGTTCATCAACTCCGATCTTATTTAGACAAGGCCATAGTCAAAGTGGAAGTTCTCTCCTCCCTTCAGAGAAAGGTACCTCCTTCTTTGAAGGCCCATTCTTTCCGCTGGGATCTCACTCACAGAGATCTTTCATTTAGGTCATTTTATTTTATTTTATTTATTTATTTATTTATTTATTTATTTATTTTTTGCCACAGTGTCTTGGCTTTCCATACTTGAAATACTCTCATGGGCTTTTTAGCCGGATCTGAATGCCTAAGGGCTGCTTCTGAGGCCAGAGTGCTGTTTAGGGCATTTGCCACTCTATGAGTCTGCTGTGTATCCTGCTTTCCATGTAGGATCATTCTTTCCTTTTTAATTCTATCAATTATTATTTGCAGACATTGGTCTTATTTATGTAATCCCTTTGACACTTAATCCCATCTTTTAATCAATTATGAACTTAAACTAATTACTTTAAGAAGTAAGATGGCATTGGTACATGCCACCTTGATGCAACTGAATTGGAATCCCTTGGCACATTTCTAGCTCTACCATCAGGGGTAAGTCGAATGAGCATGTGCCAAACTGTACATCTCCTCCCTCTCTTATTCCCACTCTTATATTTAACAGGGATCACCTTTCAGTTAATTTTAAATGCCTAAGAATAATTGTGTGTTAATTAAAGAGTTCAACCAATGGTATTAATAGAACAAAGAAATACTAAAAGGAATAAAATAGTAAATTGTTCCTCGACATTCAAGACAAGGGTTGATCAAGACATTGTTTCTTATAGTGTCCATTTCACTTCAACAGGTTTCCTTTTAGGTGTTCAGTTAGTTATCACCAATCAGGAAGAACACATGATATTTGTCCCTTTGGGACCGGCTTATTTCTCTCAGTATGATGTTTTCCAGATTCCTCCATTTTGTTGCAAATGACTGGATTTTTTTTTACTGCTGTATAGTATTCTATAGAATAGAGTACATATCCAAAGGGATTTTTAAAAGATTCATTTACGTATTTGAAAGCTGGAGTTGCAGAGAGAGAGAGAGAGAGAGAGAGAGAGAGAGAACCTTCTTTCCATTGCTTTACTCCCCCAAAATGGCTGCAATGAGTATCCCGCACAGGTTTTGGGGCCCAAGCACTCAGACCATCATCTGCTGTTTTTCCAGGCACATTAGCAGGGAGCTGGATTGAAAGTGGAGAAGCTGGAACTCTCCCATTAGGAATGCCAGTATTGTATCTGGAAGCTTAATCTGTTACATCACAACTCAGGCCTTGCAAAGGGGTTATTTTAATCCTGGGCCATGGAAGGAAATACAAACTTTTTAGGAACAAAATGAGGACTTGCAATAGAGGAAAAAAACACTGAGAAAATTGGTGGCATCAATGTATTACAAGTCAAGAAATCTTGGAGTGGGAGTACAAGAAGAAATTTGCTAAAAAGACAAAAAACATTTGTCCTATACAGGGATGATTCAATCAACATGTACAGGTATGACCATACCGAATGTTAAAGTTATGAAATTATTTCATATAATTTGGTAAATAACTTGTATCTCAAGCCTACCTCATGTCCACTGGCTTAAATAACAAAGTCCTTTCAAGGGATCCCTATGGACCTCCCAAGACAAAATCTAGGGCAAAATCTAGCAGAGAGAATTTGCAAGACCCAATCCCTTTACTCTTGCATATGTTTTGTCCACTCTGATTGACAGGATCATTTTCACCCTTCCTTTTCCTGTTCTGTATCTAGATTATTTCTAGGATAATGTACTAACAGAAAAATTATTCCATTCTGTCTAATAGGTTTTAGGATTAAAAGAACATAAGGGCATTCACTATCTGGCCATTACCCACCTCTCCATCATTGTTACCACATTCCCTCTTCCATTGCATTGCCATCTACCCATTAGTTGCCCTTGTCATATATTCAGTTTCTCCAGTGAGTCCATTTTGTGTGGCCTTTTCTGTAAAACTTCATCTAATCACTTCAATCTTTAATGAATGTCTAATTGAACTAATTATCCGCACAATATTTTCAGAATTTAATCATCTGTTATAATTTCACATTTCAAAAAGTGACAATTTTCTATTCTATTTAAATTGATTATAAGGACCCCCCAAAACATGATTGCATATCCCATTCAGTTTTCTATTTTCTGAAGTATTTATTGTGGTCTCAGGAGGAAATTAAAAGTATTTGCTGGAAAAATAAAAAATAATCAAATAAATAGAAAAACTCTTTGAAACACACATCCACTTTTATGCAAACTAGAGATCTGGAGGTACAGATTCACCTCAGATATTTAGCAATTTGAGGGTACTATTTCATTACTATGGAGAGTATGACTTAATTAATTCATAAAATGTCACTTCAGACTTAAATAAACCAGACATGTGGGAAGTGTTGGGGATCACACTATTGAGTAAAAGCAGCCTCAATGAAATAGATAAACTTTCAGGGAAGAAAAATTTTAATATGTAACTAAATTATACAAATACATGTAAATTCTTAATATTTTCACCACCACGATGGAGAGGAATGTGTTTTATAAACATGCTGAAGAGATTTGACCTCATCATGGTGGTTGTACAGAAAGTGGGGCTTGAACAAATTACCATGTAACATTTCTGAATCTCCGTGTTTTCATCTTATGAGTGGAAATAAAACCTTCTTTAATCTTATAGAGGACTGCAGTGGAGTTTGGATAAAATTATATGAATGAAAGGGCTTTGAAATGACACAGAATTGTGTCCAGTGAATTTATGCTTCATCTCTTCTAAATGACAGTAGGGCTTTATTGTAAGTAAAAATCACAAAGCTTCTAAGAAGTCTTTGATGATTGAATGAAATACTTTGATATTTTTCTTGAAGAAAAATATGGTACCTATGCCCTTCAAGTCTTTAGTTTTTGATCTCATAATTTAACTTTTTCAGAGATGGATTTGGGCTCATTAATAAATAGATTTTAATCATTGAATCAGTAGAAGTATGTAGAAAATGAATGGATTCAATAAACCAGTCATATATCACCCCATAATATATAATATATAACATAATATATAACACATGTTTCTAGAAAAGCAGATGGCTGTGTCTAGCCCTCAGGTTTACCATACCCCACATCTGGGCTTCTTGGGTATCTCATTTTGATTCCAGGTAGTCTTCCTTCACAGTGGCTCTAGCACAGTGGGATGCCCAACAAGACTTCTTACATGACAGCTCAGGACTCAAAACATTCATATTCTTGAAGACAGAGAGAGAATCAACAAAGAAATAACAAAGATAATTGACAGTATGGACCAAATGGACCTAACTTATATCTATAGAACTTATCACTCCACATTCTTCTCATCTGTACATGGAACTTTCCCTAGGATAGTTGCAGAATACAAATTCTTCTCATCTGTACATGAAACTTTCTCTAGGATAGACCACATGCTAGGCCATAAAGCAAGTCTCAGCAAATTAAAAAAAAAAAAAAAACTGAGATGATTCCATGCATCTTCTCTGACCACTATGGAATGAAGCTGGAAATCAACAACTCAAGAATCTCTAGATCACATACAAAAACGTGGACACTTAACAAGAAGCTCCTGAATGAACAGTGAGTCATAGAAGAAATCAAAAGAGAAATCAAAACATTTCTGTAAATGAATGAAGATGACAATGCAAAATATCAAAGCATATGGGATACAGCAAAAGTAGTGTTAAGAGGGAACTATATAGCAATTGGTGCCTACATGAAGAAATTAGAAGTGTATCAAATAAATGAGCTATCAGTGCATCTCATGGACCTAGAAAAACAACAACAAACCAAAACTCAAAATTAGTAGAGGAAAGAAATAATTAAAATTAGAGAAGAAATAAACAAAGTTGAAAACAAACAAAAAACATAAAATATCAGTCACATGAAGAGCTGGTTTTTTGAAGAAATAAACAAAACTGATACATCATTGGCCCCCCAAAAAAGGGGGAAGACCCAAATCAACAAAATCAGAGATTAAAAAAGAAATATAACAACAGAAAACACAGAAATAAAAAGAATCATCAGGAATTGCCAACAAGAGTTGTATGCCAACAAATTGGGAAACCTAGAAGAAATGGATAGATTCCTGGACTCATATAATCTACTAAAATTGAGTCATGAAGACACAGAGAACCTAAACAGACCAATGGCTGAGGTGGAGATCAAGTAAATAATAAATACCCTCCCCCAAAAAAGAAAAGCCCAGGACCGGACAGCTTCACTGCTGAATTCTACCAGACATTTAAAGAAGAATTAATTCCAAATCTTCTCAAGCTATTCAAAACAATTGAAAGGAAATGAATCCTCCCAGACTCCTTCTATGAAGCCTCTATCACCTTAATTATGAAATGAGAAAAAGGCACAACAGAGAAAGGGAACTATATAGACCAATATCCTTTATGAACATAGATGCAAAAATCCTCAGCAAAATATCAGCTAATTGAATCCAACAACACATCAGAAAAATCATTTACCCAGACTAAGTGGGATTTATCCCTGGTATGCAGGGATGGTTCAACATTTGCAAGCCCATAAATGTGATACATCACATTAACAAATTTAGGACCAAAAACCATATGATTATCTTGATAGGTGCAGAGAAAGCATCTGATAAAATACAACATCCTTTCATGATGAAAACTATAAGCAAATTGGGTATAAAATGAATATTCATCAACACAATCAGGGCAATATATAAAACACCATGGCCAGCATCCTATTGAATGGGGAAAAGTTGGAAGCATTCCCATTGAGATATGGAACAAGACAAGAATGCCCACTTTCACCATTGCTATTCAATATAATCTTGGAAATTTTAGCCAGAACCATTAGGCAAGAAAAAAAAATCAAAGGGATACAAATTAGAAAGGAGGAAATCAAACTATCCCTAATTACAGATCACATGACTCTATACATACAAGAACCAAAAGATTCCACTAAGAGACTACTGTAACTCATAAAAGAATTTGGTAAAGTAGCAGGATATAAAAATTAACACACAAAAATCAATAGCCTTTTTACACCTAGACAATGCCATGGCTGAAAAAGAACTTTTAAGATCAACCTTATTTACAATAGCTACAAAAAGAATTAAATACCTTGGGATAAATTTAACCTAGGATCTGAAAGATCTCTATGATGAAAATTATAAAATATTAAAGAAAGAGACAAAGACATAAAAAGAATCCTCCATGTTCAATAATTAGAAGAATCAATATCATGGAAACGTCCACACTACTGAAAGCAATTTACAAATTCAATGTGATCTCAACCAAAATACCAGTGACATTCCTCTCAAATGTAGAAAAAAATGATGCTAAAACATCAAGAGACCTCAAATAGCTAAAGCAATGTTATATAACAGAAACAAAGCTGGAGGCATAATAATACCAGATTCCAAGACATACTTCAGAGAAGTTATAATCAAAACAGCCTGGTTGTGGCACAAAAATATATACACATAGATCAATGAAACAGAACAGAAACTCCAGAAATCAATCCATTCATGTCCTACCAACTTATTTTTGACAAAGGAGCTAAAATTAATCCATGGAACAAGGACAGTCTCTTCAACAAATGGTGATGGGTAAACTGGATCTCTGCATCCAGAAGTATGAAACTAGACCCCTATCTTACACATTACACAAAAATTCCCTCAAAATGAATCAAAGACCTAAATCTGTGACCTGATACTGTGGACTTATCCTGCAAGGTCGCACCATCAACGAAAGTTGGGCGACAGTGTTCTTCCACAAAAAGCACCAGGGACAGACTTTGGTGAATACGTCCATCTTTATTCACAACCACTTACACTTTTAAAGAGCAGGAGGAAGAGGCGTAATTAATTCAGAGGAACATTAACTCTATAGGACAGACCTAACACTGGTGCCAATATGCCTCTCCAATCAGCTTGAAGGTCAGATAGGGTAGCTTTCCAAGTGGGCCTGGGCCACACCTTGGAGCACTTCACCTGATTGGCAGAAGGCAGGAGTGGGGAGCAATGTGCCAGGCTGCATGGTCCCTTCTGGGAGGCACGGTGCACCTTGCCTTCTCAAACTTCTACATGGGAAGGACAGGTAGCCTCACAGATCACCCACGTTGATACTGTAGAATTATTAGAGAATATTGGGGAAACTTCAGGACATTGGCATAGGCAAATACTTCTTGAAAAAAAAAAAACTCTACAGCACAGGCAATCAAGTCAAAATTGAAAAATGGAATTACATCAAACTGAGAAGCTTCTACACTGCAAAAGAAACAATCAGCCAAGTGAAGAGATAGCTGACAGAATGAGAGGAAATATTTGCAAGCCATGCAACTGAAAAAGAGTTAATATCTGGAATCTATAAAGAGCTCAAGAAATTCAACAACAACAAAACAAACAATACAGTTAAGAAATGGGCAAAGGACCTGAACAAACATTTTTCAAGAGAGGAAATTCAAATGGCCAATAGACACTTGAGAAAATGCTGAGGATCACTAACCATCAGGCAATTGTAAACCAAAACCACAATGAGGTTTCACTCTAACACAGTTAGAATGGCTCTCATACAAAAATCAACAAACAACAAATGTTGGCAAGGATATGGGAAAAAAGCTACCTTAGTCCACTGTAGGTAGGAATGTAAACTGGAGCAGCCATTGTAGAAGACAGTAGGGTGATACCTCAGAAATCATCATCTTATCATATGACCCAGCCATCCCATTCCTGGGAATTTACTTGAAGGAAAAGAAACCAGCATATGAAAGAGTTATGCATACACTAATGTTCATTGCAGCTCAACTCACAATAGCTAAAATATGAAATCAAACCAAATGTTTATCAACTGTTGATTGGATAAAGAAATTATGGGGGACGGTGCTGTGGTGCAGTGGGGACGGCACCGTGGTGTAGTGGGTACAGCAGCTGCCTGCAGTGCCAGCATCCCATATGGATGCTGATTCAAGTCTCATCTGCTCCACTTCAAATCCAGCTATGGCCTGGGAAAGCAGAATATGGCCCGGGTCCTTGGGCCCCTATACCTGGGAGACCCTGAAGAAGCTTCTGGCTCTTGGCCAGCCCAGCACCAGCCACTGCGGTCATTTGAGGAGTGAACCAGTGGATGGAAGGCTTTCTCTCTCTATCTCTCTCTGCCTCTCTGTAACTCTGCCTTTCAGATAAATAAATAAATATGTAAAAAAAAAAGTTATGGTATATATACACTATGCAATACTACTCAGCTGTAAAAAAAATGAAATCCTGTCTTTTGCAACAAAATGGATACAACTAGAAATCATTATACTTACTGAAATAAGTCATTCCCAAAACAACAAATATCATATGTTTTCCCTGATCAGGAGTAACTAATAGAGTACCTAAAATGTAATGTATTGGAGTGAAATGGATATTTTGAAATTGATGATTGTTTACAGTCCTTTTCTGTTGAGGAACAGTGTTTTTTTCCTTCATATTATTTGTTGAACTCTTTTACTTGGTGTAGGGTTAATCTTATTATCATTATGTAAACTGAAAGTAGATCTCTGTAAAACTTAGGAGTGGGAATGGGAGAGTGAGAAGGAAGAAGAGTTGGAACATGGGTGGGAAGGAGGAATAAATCTGCATATATGAAATACATAAAACTTGTTTAACTTAAATAATATTAAAAAAGAAAAAATTATAATAAAATTAAAATAATACGCAATGTTTTGCCATAAACAAAGAATTTCCATCTCTATGGGTTGAATTAAAAAAGAACTGATGTGGGAAATAATACTTTTATTGGAATACCTGATTATGTTGATATAAAACCTTTATGGTTTAATTAAAAAAAGGAAAATAATATCCAGGTAAAAATCCTGGAGAAAATTTCCAATATCCAGGTAGAAACAAAAACCTTTTGTGAACAAGAGTTTGAAGTCACATGGCATTCTATTAATCAAAACTTGAAAATATATTTCAACATTGGCAGGTATTACATAATTCTTATTGTATTTTTATTCAGTACAATTTTCAGTTTTTCCCCATAGCTGAAAAACCTGTTTCCTCAAATATAAATAAGGACATACAAATTAAAAACTGTATTTCCCCTTTAATTATTTTTATATGCATTTTCTTACAAAAGAATAGCAATTTGATTACATTTAACAATTTGTCTTTACTAAAAGAAAGCATGGAATTTGGATAACTTGATAATCACACCAATAGATTGAAATTGTAAATTAGAATTACAAAAGGAATAGAATACTGAGACTCTGAGCAGACATGGTCAACCGACTAAATTCTGGAACAATCTGAAAATAAATCTTAAAATCTCATACGAAGAAAACTTGCTTGCTTTCATGGGAAAATACAGGTTTAATAAAAAAAATACTAGTAATTAAACCAAAAAGCTGTGTGTTCAGAAGAATTGGGAAATATTACTTTATTATAAGTTAAAAAATAGCTATTTTTTATGTGTCCAGACCAGCATTTTCTATCCTGGTTAAGGTCACAAATGCCATGCTTATGTCTTTAAAAGTTTCAACAAATCAATGTGTTCTTAAGTTTATGATTTAAAACTCTGTCTCAAGGATCTGTTCTATAGCAAAAATCTCTTAAATGTGTCATGGCTCGAAATGGAAAGTCTGTTAAAAACAAATACAAGACACAGCTGGGCGTTGGCCCCTCATGTTTAGAAATTCATTCTTGTTTCAATACATGTAATAAAGGCTTAGCCTCTGATCTCTGGTCATATCTCACAGGCTTTTGTCAAAATATTGGTTGCAGAAAATACAGTCCTTATAATTTCAGCTCCATTAAACTGTCATTTGAAGGTATTCAAAATGTAATAAGCAGAATGCAATAAACCCGAGTATTTAACATTTATCCCCACTGAACACTTAGCCATTATCCTAGAACTAGCTCAGATTCCTGTTTTGCATGTTTATTAAAAGGTATCTTTAACCACGCAGTCAGGTGATATACTAAACCTAACTGTATAGGGACCTCTTTATACAACAGGATTTTATACTGTCTTGATTTTCTAAAATTTATTACTTTTTTCCCTCAATAACTGATTTGGTGTAAATTCTCATTTAACATTTTTTTTTAAAGATATGAATGGAACTCGACCTCTTTAGAAAAGACTAAAATCACTTTGTATTTCATCCTTCTGGACTTACAGTAGAATGTGTATGACTTCTAGTTTGAAAGACTATGGCTATAACTAAGAAATATATTTAAGTGTATATTAATATTCTTTTGTTTTATAGACAAAATCTAGATTCTGTCATATATACTGAAACACATAACTCTTAAACCTAGCTATTGCATAAAACCTTATACTACTTTTTTCCTTTTTTGTGTGTTTTTAGACAAATTAACTTGAGTAGCTACAACTTTTAAATTGAGATGTAGATGAGCCAAGATGGCTGAATACTGGGAAACCATACTGGCATTATTTGCAGAAAGATATGAGAAAAACAACAGAAGGACCGTGTTTCCAGGAAACTGATGGACAGAAATTTTCTGTGGAGAAATGAAACAACAGAACAGAGACTCCATGGGACAGTGAGGCAGGAGGACAGGCATGATGCTGTGACCAGTCACACAGTGCATCCAGCTGCTGGCTGCGAGTCACCATCTTCCTAAGTAAAGGTAGGAAGAAGTTGCTGAGTTTCCCATCATGGGCCGATTTAACTGAGGGAGAATTCCATATCCCCCCCACTGATTTTAACTCCAGTATGGGGAGCTGACTGTCTGTGTAACCACTTGGCTCTGAAAAGGGAAGCAACATTGACTGTGTCCCCTCCCTACTCCCACAAGGCAACAAACTCAATTGACTGTGTAGTACAACTGAGCTATGTTCCTCTGTTACCAGAGGTGACCAGAGCCAGAGTCAGGGCAACTTATGTGGTAGAGAGCAGACCCTTGCATCCTGCAACTGTGGGAGTTTAGAGCATAAGATCTGGAGCTGCACTCACTCAAAATCACTCAGGGGGTTCCCCTCAGCCTACTGGGGCTAGCACCAGCAGCAGCTCAAAGATCTGGACCTGACCTGAGGAAGTTCACTCTGTACTCCCTAGCTCAAAGTGCTGGGAGCCCTGAGCACAAACCCCAGGAACACCCTTGATTGCTTTGTAAGAACTGGGGACAGTTTCACGTTTGCCTTATAGAACCAGGACCGTAATCTTTGGAGTAATTCACGATCAGGTTTTTTTTTTTTTTTTTTTTTTTTTTTTTTTTTTTTTTTTTTTTTGCCATGCTGAGTTAGAGAGAGACAGAGAGAGACAGAGAGAGAGTTACAGACAATGAGAGAAACAGAGAGAAAGGTCTTCCTTCCGTTGGTTCACTAATGGCCACTATGGCCGAAACGCTGCGGCAGGCGTGCTGCGGCAGGCGTGTTGCGCCGATCTGAAGCCAGGAGCCAGGTGCTTCCTCCTGGTCTCCCATGTGGGTGCAGGGACCCAAGCACTTGGGCCATCCTCCATTGCCTTCATGGGCCACAGCAGAGAGCTGGACTAGAAGAGGAGCAACCGGGACTAGTACCTGGCTCCCCAATCGGGACTAGAACCCGGGGTGCCGGCGCTGCAGGCGGAGGATTAGCCAAGTGAGCCACGGCGCTGGCCCCACGGTCACTTTTATGTTATGGAGTGCTCTATTTAAATGGTTCTTCTTTAGACAGGAGCCTACCACTGTCCCTAACATACAGTTCCCATCTGGGATATTTGATGACTCCACTATGCAATGCAAAACAAGGTCTGTAACAATCAGGACCAGTTTCCTCAAACCCACGAGAATGTATGTGTATGAGTCTCAGAAACAGTTACACTCTCCCAGCAGGACCCGAAAAAGCACTATCCACATCACACAGTCCAAAGCCACAAAGGCCAAGCATCACTCAGGGTTGCCAGTTAGACAAAGGGACAGCCCCTCTGTGTCCCTCAGAACCAAGAATAAGGCTCTGGCTACCACAATGCTTAGTGTACATGACACCAAACTCTGTGTTCTGAAGATACACACCCTAGGAGGCCCATGTTCACCTAAAAGTCATGTTTCTACTTCTATGAACTTCTGTAGACTAGACCACTGTATCACTTATAGACACAGCTGACAAAGATTAAAACAAGAGAAATCCTTCAGAGACTACAATTTCTGGCTCACCTGGAACTAAAGCCATAGCAACAAGCCAAGTGATACCCTGGATTCCATCTAAACCCTAAACTCCTTCCCCAAAAACATCTACTCCATAGAGCAGAAGGGACTATTATCACCAGATGCACTGACATCATTGTAGGGACACAGGGCACACGAAGAAGCAAGGTAGCATGATGCCTCCAGAAGGACACGATAATTTTCCAGAATTAGATTCTGATCTGAAGGAAATATATATAGTGTGAAAAATAGAATTCAAATAATGATTGTAAAGAAACTTGATGTGGTACAAGAGAATACAGATAGATGCTTAAAGAAATGAAATCAACAGGTAACATGAATAAAAGTTTAAAGGATACAGAAATCATTGAGAAGAACTAAAGGGAAATTTTGGAAATGAAAACTTCAATCAATGAAATAAAAATATGATGGAGAACTTCATCAGCAGAAAATACCAAGTGGAGGACAAAAATTTTGAAATAACCCAACCAGACAAAATAAGGAGAAAATAATTTTTTTTATTTTTTGACAGGCAGAGTTAGACAGTGAGAGAGAGAGATGGAGAGAGAGTTATAGACAATGAGAGAGAAACAGAGAGAAAGGTCTTCCTTCTGTTGGATCACTCCCCTAATGGCCACTATGGCTGGTACGCTGTGGCAGGCGTGCTGCACCGATCTGAAGCCAGGAGCCAGGTGCTTCCTCCTGGTCTCCCATGTGGGTGCAGGGACCCAAGCACTTGGGCCATCCTCCACTACCCTCCTTGGCCACAGCAGAGAGCTGGACTGGAAGAGAAGCAACCGGGACTAGTACCCAGCACCCCAACCAGTACTAGAACCCGGGGTGCCAGCGCTGCAGGCGGAGGGTTAGCCAATTGAGCCACAGCAGCAGCCAGGAGAAAATAATTTTAAAAAATGAAGAAAGCCTATGTGAAATATGGGATTCCACTAAATGATCAAATATTCATATTATAAAGATTTCTGAAGAAGAGAAGGAAAAGACATCAAGAACCTGCTAAATGAAATAATAGCTGAAAATTTCCCAGGTCTTGAAAGAGACATGGACATATAGATACTGGAAGTTCAAAGAACCTCAAGCAGACTCAAATCAAAATGATCTTCACTAAGGTGTAGTATAACCAAACTGTCAAAAGTTAAGGCCAAGGAGGGAATTCTAAAGGTAGTAAGAGAAAAGTGTCAAGTTACAACCAACACCTCACTACATGCTGTTTATAAGATACTCACTTCGTGAATAAAGATACACAAAGGTTGAAAGTGATGGGGCTGGAAGAAGATATACCAGGCAAATGGAAACCATAAATGAGCAGGGGTAGTGATTCCCACATCAGATAAAACAGACTTTAAGTCAAAAACTGTAAAAAGAGATAAAACAGATCATTATATATTGATAAAAGGATAGAGTCAACAAGAAGATATAACAATCATAAATTTATACTCACACATAACAAGACGACCTAGATATAAATAATAAATACTACTAGACCTAAAGGGAAAGTTAAACTCCAATACAATGATAGTGGGTAACTTTAACACTCCACTCTCATAAATGAACAAATTATTCAGACAGAAAATCAAAAAAGACACATCAGAACTGAACTATGCTATTGAGCAAATGGACTTAATAGATATTTACAGGACATTTAATGTAACAGCTTCACATTATTGTCATAGCATATTGAAAATTTTCTAGGATAGACTGTATATTACGCCACAAACCAAGTCTCAGTAAATTTAAAAAGAATGAAATTATACCTTGTATCTTCTCAGACTACAGAGAAATAAAACTTAGAAAATTACAAGTACATGAAAATAAAATCACATGCTATTGAATAATCAATGGGTTACTCAAAAAATTAAAAAGGAAATCAACTACTATCTTGAAATAAAAGGAAATGCAAACACAATCTATAAAATTCCAAAGGATATAGCAAAAGCAGTATTAAGGGGGAGTTTGGGACCAGCACTGTGGCATAGCAGGTAAAGCTGCCGCCTGCAGTGCTGGCATCCCATATGGGCACAGGTTTGAGTCCCGGATGTTCTACTTCCAATCCAGCTCTCTGCTATGGCCTGGGAAAGCAGCAGATGCTCAAGTCCTTGGGCCCATTCACCTGTGTGGGAGACCCAGAAGAAGCTCCTGGCTCCTGGCTTTGGCAGCTGCAGCCTTTATGGCCAATTGGGGAGTGAACCAGCAGATGAAAGACCTCTCTCTCTCTCTCTCTCTTCTCTCTCTGCCTCTCCTTTCTCTCTGTGTAACTCTGACTTTCAAATAAAAATGAATAAATATAATAAAAGAGGGAAGTTTATGGCTTTTAGTGCTTACATTAAAAGAAGTTTCTCAAATAAATATCTAATTATGTACCTCAAATCTTTGGAAGAACAAGAATAAACCAAATCACAAATTGGAGAGAAATCATAAGGATTAGAGTAGAAATAAACGAAATTGAATCTAAAAACAATACAAAAAATCAACAAAAATAAAAGCTGGATTTTTAAAGAAGAATATAAATAAAATAGACAAACCTTTTTAGAAAAAAAGAGATAAGACTCAGATAGTAAAATTAGGGATGGAAAGGAGGCATTACAACTGACACCATGAAAATACAATGGATAATAAGAAACTACATTGAAGAAATACATGCTAACAAACTGGAAATCTGTATCACCTGGAAAATAGATAAATTCCTGCATATATATAATCTACCAAGATTATATATGTAGGATATAGGAAATCTAAACGGACCCATAACAAGCACAGAGATTGCAGCAGTAATTAAAAGTCTTTCATTAAAGAATAGTCCAGGACCTGATGGCTGTATTACTAAAGTCTATATAATAGATAAAGAGAAACTAATTCCAATTCTTTTAAAACTATTCCAAATTATTGAGCAGGACAGAAGTCTGCCAAACTCTTATTATTAGGCCAGCATCACTCTGATACCTAAATCAAGCAAAGTAGGAAAAGAAAACTACTGGCATATATCTTTGATGAGATAGGTACAAAAATTCTCAACGAAATACTAGCAAACTGAATCCAAAACCACATCAAAAAGATCACACATCATAATCAAATGGAATGTATCCCAGAGATACAAGAGTGGTTCAACGTTGATAAATCAATAAGCCAGAGATCACATAAACAGAATGAAGAACAAAAACCATATTCATTTCAATAGATGTGGAGAAAGCATTTGATAAAATTCAACATATTTTCTTAAAACCTTCCACAAATTAGATATAGAAGGTATATACCTCAAACTACGAAGGCTTTATATGACAAACCAACAGCCAATATCATACTGTACAGGGAAAAGCTGAATGCATTTCCTCCCAGATTTGGAAGAAGACAAGGATACCCACTTTCATCACTTTTATTAAATATAGTACTGCAAGTATTAGCAAGAGCAATTAGGATAGAGAAAGAAATAAAGGGCATCAAAATCGGAAAGGAGGAAATAAAATTATACAGGTTTTCAGATGACATGGTGTTGTGCATGGAAAAACTTCCAACAATCCACTAAAAAGCTGATAGAACTGATAAATCAATTCAGTAAGGTTGCAAGATACAAAATAAACAGGCAAAAAAAGTAGCTTATTTTACACTGATGATGAATTCACTGAAAGAAAAATTCTGAGAGAAATCTCATTCACAATAGCCACAAAAATAAAATATTTTAGAATATTTAAAAAATCTCTATAATGAAGATTATAAAACATTGATGGGAATAATTATTAAGGAGACACAAAAAAATGGAAAGGCATTTCTTGCTCATAGTTTTGAAGCATTAACACTATTAAAAAGTCTATACTACCTAAAGCAATCTACAATTTAAATACAATCCCTATCAAAATACCAATGACATTCTTTACAGAATTAGAAAAAAGAATTCTAAAATTCACATGGAATAACAAAAAACCCAGAATATCCAAAGTGATTCTGAGTAAAATAAATCAAGCTTTAGGCATTACAATACCTGATTTCCATGCATACCATAAAGCTATAGTAATTAAAGTAGCATAGTCCTGGCATAAAAATTGACATACAGATTCAACCAATGGAACAGAATTGAGATCCCAGACATTAATGCATATACATGTAATCAAATGATTTTTGACAAAAGTACCTGGAGTACACATTAGAAAAAGGATAATCTCTTCAATAAATTGTGCTGGCAAAACTTTATGGATATATGTAGAAGAATGAAATTAGATCCACACCTATCACCATATACAAAAATCAACTCAAAGTAATGCGATCAAAGACTAAATTTAAGACATAATACTACAAAACTGCTGGAAGAATATGTAGGGGAAACACTTTAAGACATTGGTATAGGTGATGACTATGTGGATAAGACTCTCAAGGCACAGGCAACGAAAGAAAAACTAGACAAATGGGAATATATCAAACTGAAAAGTTTCTGCCCAGCAAAAGAAACAATTAATAGCATGAAGAGACATCCAATAGAATGTGAAAAATATTTGCAAGTTATCTATATGACAAAGGATTAATATCCAGAGTATGTCAGCAACTCAAGAAACTCAACAACAAAAAAAACCTACCAATCCAGGTAAGAAATGGGCAAAAGATCTCAAAAGACAGTTCTCAAAGGAATAAAATATGTAAAACAATGCTCAACATCACTAGCCATCAGGGAAATGCAAATCAAAACCACAATGACATATCACCTTATCCCTGCCAGATTGACAGAAAGTAAGAAATGCTGGTGAGGATGTAGAAAAAGAGAAACTCATACACTGTTGGTAAGAGTTGTAAATTAGTACAGCCACTGTGGCAAACAGTATGCAGATTTTTTAAAAAACCTAGAAATAGACTTGCTGTACGATCCAGCAATGCCACTACTGGGTATATACCCAAAAGACATGAACAGCTTGTATCAAAGAGATACCTGTACCACCATGTTTATAGCAGCACTATTCACAATGGTAGCCTCGACCAAGGTGTCCATCATCAAATGGATACAACATGAACTCAACCAAGTTGTCCATCATCAAATGACTAGATACAGAAAATTTGGTGTTTGTACACACACATACATATGCACACATATTTATATATAAAAAGTGGAATATTTTCAGCTATAAAAATGAATGAAATTCAAGCATTTGCATCAAAATAAATGCAACTAGAGGGCATCATGTTGAGTGAAATGAGTTGGACACAGAAAGACAAATATCACACGTTCCCTTTATATATGGAAGCTAAAATTAAAAAATTAAACAAAAATGCATGCATGTATCAGTATTGCTGCAAATATAGTTTTTTCAAACATATCTTTGTCAAACCAATGGTTAATAATGATATTCAACTGTAGTTAGTACAAAGGACATCATTTCATTTGATCATTATTTAGAGCCCTTGCCTATATTCCCGCTGAACTATGGTATTTTTAGTTTTTACTTTTTCACTTTTTTATTTAGTAGAGTGATAAGCCTTTGAGTATAATGTAAATCAAAAATACATTATCTAGAGAATTAGAAAATCGGAGCAAAAAAAGAAAGGAGGAGAGCAGGATGGAGGGAGAGAAGGGAGTATCGCTACATTCTTAAAATTATATCTGAACTACATTGAATCTGCTCTCTTGGCATTAATATCACATTGACATGAGAACTTATGAGAATTGTATTGTAATTATTGTGCATTTGCTGTGACCCTGAGAACCTAACATATTAATAAATCCTTAAAAATGAATTTAGATTAAAAAATAACTATTCTCTTCTGAAGGTTAAATAAATGAAGTACAATATACTATAAAATGCTGGGGAAGTTCTTTTTTTTTTTTTTTTTTTGACAGGCAGAATGGATAATGAGAGAGAGAGAGAGACAGAGAGAAAGGTCTTCCTTTTTGCTGTTGGTTCACTCTCCAATGGCCGCGACGGCTGGTGCGCTGCGGCCGGCGCACCGCGCTGATCCGAAGGCAGGAGCCAGGTGCTTCTCCTGCTCTCCCGGGTACAGGGCCCAAGCACTTGGGCCATCCTCCACTGCCTTCCCCGGCCACAACAGAGAGCTGGCCTGGAAGAGGGGCAACCGGGAAAGAATCCGGCGCCCCGACTGGGACTAGAACCCAGTGTGCCAGCGCTGCTAGGTGGAGGATTAGCCTAGTGAGCCGCGGCGCCAGCCAGGGAGGTTCTTTAAAGGTTTATCCCTGTGTGCAGTGTCTAAATGATGTTTGGGATATTGAAATATGTGAGATATTTCTACCTTTGATAGTTGGTAGGAAAAATAACTGTAGGAAAAAACATATGTAAACATACTCAGTAAACAGTAAAAACCCTATGTAAATCTTTTCATTGAGTTTACTTTGTAATATTGTGACTCATTTTCCATAGATTTTGAATAATAGTAAATAATCCCACAAAATACAAAGTTATTATAAGATTATAATATAGTTATTAATCAATTCTCCTATTGGGTCAACAAAATTAGTGCAACTAAGAGCTGGGTAATGAGGAATTAGCATTTATTCAGTTGTAATGTGGGATCCTGATGGTACCTCCATTTCCTTGCATTTTTTTCCCTTTAACTTAATCCTAGGTCTGAATAAATACAAAGCACAAAAAACACAGAGAAGTATGGGAACCTGTATATATATGTCATTGACTCTGGAATTCATATCTTTACTTCAGATCTGAACCTCTGGATTATTTATCCTACTAATCAGCTGGAATTTCTTAGATATTGTATAGGAATGTAAATATTAGCATGCCCTAAATAAAACTGATCACTCTTTTTATCATGTTCCTTCAAGTCTGTCAATCTTCCTGTCAAATAAGATTAGATGATCCATCCAAATGAATCTGAGAATCACTTTTAGACCCTCCCCTACTGTCTTATGCTGTATTAATTCTGTCCCATGACATACCAACCCTACCTTCAAAATACATTCAGAATCTGACTCCTTGACCACCTTGGCAGATATACCTTGGTCCAAGTCATTATTCCTTTACTTAGACTTTTCCAGCTGTCTGCTATTTGTGTCTTCTCCTGTCCACTATCTCTGTGTCACATATACCTTTACTTCATACATAATTGTCAAAGTAACATTTTTATTTGAATAACTATTCTATTTTTATTTGAAAGACACAGGAGCAGGAAGATAGATGTTTCCTACCAAAAGCATTCTTCCTAAAAAAAACCCATCTTTTTCTCAGGTCCAAGGCAACTAGAAACTTTAAAAGGAAAACTACAGTCTCAGGTAATTGAAATCAGAATGGTTGAGTGATTGGAATGTATTATGACACAACTTATTCAAATCTTTCTGTCCCTCTTAATATATCATTAATATATATTTCAGTAATAGAATTTCAGTAATATCATTCAGTAATAGAATCAACATAACAAGTAACTTTATAAAATTATAATAAATGGAGGAAAAAAATTAGAGGACTGGGAAAAAAAAAGATAAACATGCCTACCACCAGGGTCCAGATACTTCCTGTAGCTGTATTTAAAGTAGGTTATGAGTTTTCTGGAAGGGAAAATGAAAACAGGAGCGGGCGTCTGGCACAGCAGTTAACATGCCACTTGGGACACCTGCACCCCATATTACAGTGTTGCACTTCCAATTCTAGCTTCTTGGTATTGCACACTGTGGGAAGCAACAATGATGGTTCAAGTACTTGGGTCCCTGCCACTTATGTGGAAGACTTGGATTGAGTATATGGCTCTTGATTGCAACCGGGCCCACTCCTGACTATTACAGGCATTTGGCAAAGCAAATTAGTAAATGAAAGGGCTCCCTCTGTCTTTTAAATAATTAAAGATAAATTTCAAGAGAAAAATGAAAGCATAGACCAGATATGTTATACATTTCACTTGATCAGAGAGAAGAAACATGTTCAGTGACTCCTTAGAAAAATTAAAGCTTTTTCCTACACTAATTTCATATTATTGTTTCTTATAATGACCTTATTTCTGAGAAAGTAACACAAAACAACAAACAACAAAAAAAACCTATAACCATAAAAAAGTTATAACAATAACAGCAGTAAAGCCAATGTAGTGACAATGATTCTGTGTTAAGTCTAGGTAATAAGTTTGAAATATATATGCTGCTGAAAATGATTCATTTCCCTAGGTCACATAAAAAGACAGAGTCAATCATTGCGTTTTGTGGTACTAAACTTTTGACCAACCCTCAGTAATCCATGATAGGTGCAATGGGAGTGCTTAATAAATGCTGAGCCAAGCTTTCAAAGCACACATGCTCTGCTAGATTGTAAGTATTGCACTTTTGAAGGTTGCTATCTAATAATATGGTACTTCATTGTACTTAGTCTGATTCAGTATTGATTAAGTTCTCAGGCTTTCTGAGCTCACCACTCTTTTCTGTCAGTTGAAGATGATTGCCTCCATTTCTGTGCCTTTTCCCAGGAAATGTATCCCTTTCAAATCACTGCCTGAACCAATTACTTAGCATTTGAAGGCAGAGTAAAGGCATGCTGTAATGAAAAAGGGATCATCTACAACACAATTTCTTTGGCTCAAACAAGAACCTGTGGATTTATAGATTTAGACAGAAAAAAACCAATAAAGGGAATTTTTTATAAATAAATTATATCTGAAGCCAAGAAGAAAATTCAGTTGCTATTATAACCATGATCAAAAATCACATAAATCTCTGTACCTGACACTTTTCCTTCTACATTGAAACACAAAATGGACAAAAACAATTGCATTCTTTTCATTGCAGTTGTAGGATCATTGACTTTGAAATTGATAAATTCAGATTTCAGAAGAGTTGCTTTCTCTAAGTTATGTGTTCTCAAATAAGTAACTCTTTTTTTTATTCAAATAAATAAATTTACTCAAATAAGTAAATCTCCATTTTCACACACACACACACACACACACACAGAAATCACTACAGGGATTGGACCAGGTGAGTAGTTCTCACCTTTATCATATCAACATCCATTTTTATGCCAAATGATTCTAATGCTCTTTCTTATCTGAAGTGAAATTCACACATAGAATAACTTATTACAAATGTATTTATTAGCAAAATAAGTATAACTGTATAACTATATAAGGATGAAATGAAAATGTGATTTATAGTAAAATAACATATATTTCAATGAGCAAATTTGTTACGACTCTACAGACACAGAAAGTGGTCAGATAATTGTACTTTCTCACAATGAATGTAAGAATTTGTTAGATACTAGATGATCAGAAACTGTTTTATAGAAGTATATGAAAATAAAAGAGGAGATATGAGTGCATATTGAAGTAAGAAAATAGTGTTAGAGTCAATAAAAGTAGATCATATTTACTTGCTTATGGCAGGAAAAGAAAAAAAACAACCTTAGTTGAAAATTAGTTGACATGCCAACACAAATTACAAATGGGAAAGTGGATACCAGGGACTATAATATAATTGTAAATGAAGTAGATTATTGTTTTAGGTGTAGTCTCAAATAACTATTTTATAACATGAGAAAGGGTAGTGATAGAAAAAAAAATGTGTCCTTTCTTGAAATCCTTCTATGGGTTTCTAATACTTAAACAGATATTAGACACCATATCTTTTGACATGCCATGGAGAATACAGGATACATTGAAAAAGTATATAGTAATAAAGAAGAGGTAGATCAATTGTGTGATAGCTCTCTGAGATCAATAGAGTAAGACTGAAAACCAATTGGCATACTAAAAAAATCAATGATTTTGATATGTAATTTTTAAAACTGCTGTAATGGAATGACAACAGTATAGATATTTTAAAATAATTAAAATTAATGAAATACTGACAGATCATTTTATCTGTTTTTTTCTAATTTAATAATGTTTGGTTCTAAGTTTTTAAACAAGAGTTTCAGTTTCCTCTGCTATAGATGTATAAAAACTATAAACGCAGGCAGTGAGAGAACTGTATGGTATTGGTGCTTGCATTGTCACTGGTGATGCTTTTTTATTGGCAAAATGCTTTTCTGAGATGTCATATAACTGTGTTGTCTGAACACACACACAAAAAGTTTCTCCTCTTAAGTCAAATGTTTTTTTAGTTAAAAGTGCCAGAATATTTAGTTTTATTAAAATTATGCAAAAATAGTTCTTTATGCATACAAAAAAACTTGTTTTCTGACTTGAACAACTAAAAACAGACTTTCTCCCTCCATGACTATCTACCTAGAGCTATACTTTGGAAGCATGCTCTGTAGACTGCTTCAGTGCCATCTGGGAACACTTGGAAATACAAGTTCTCTAGCATGATTCCAGGCTTACTGAATCAGAACCTGAGATTGAACAGTAGCAATCAGCCCCCCAATGATTCCACAGTAGGCTAAAGTTTGAGAACCACACCACACATCTTCAAACAATACTTGCAAGGTACATGGGAGATGGCTTGCATATCACAAAGTGAGATGTCCTCATCTGGGGAAGCCGTATCATTCAGTAACAGCCACATTGTCAGTATTTTCTTTTTTTTTTTTTTTCCTTTTTTTTAAAAGGTCTTCCTTCTGCCGGTTCACCCCACAAATGGCTGCTAAGGCTGGCTCGCTGCACCGATCCGAAGCCAGGAGCCAGGTACCTCCTCCCTGTCTTCTGGACTTGGGCCATCCTCCACTGCCTTCCTGGGCCACAGCAGAGAGCTGCACTGGAAGAGGAGCAACCAGGACAGAATCCGACACCCTAACCGGGACTAGAATCCGGGGTGCCAGCGCCGCAGGCAGAGGATTAGTCAAGTGAGCCGCGGCGCTGGTTGGTATTTTCAACAATGAAAAACAATGTAACTACAAATTTCTAAACTGTTCCCCAGAAACATTGGGTTAGATAATGGCTGTAGTCCCAGTTTATGATTCTATCATATTTATGGGGGCAATAAAAACCTAAAAGCCAATGAATTTAGAGCTGCTAAGTGTGAAACATTTGAATGAGATTGCAATAGGACATTTGTCTGCAAGACTAGACACGTGTTAAAATGTAGGTGTTGCTGAGCTTCATTCTTCAGGGATAATTTAAATGTGCAGCTTAGCAGACAGAAGAGGAAGGCTGTTAAGTGAAACTGAAGTAAATTGTAGCTCTAAATGTCCCTGGCTGTTGCATTTGTACTTCAGATTCTTCCTGAAGGTTCTAGAAAATGGCTTCACACTGCTGGTTAGTTATAATAGAACAGACCATTAATTTATGTGACAGATTTGCAGGGCAGAGGATGTTAATCCTTTATTACTTTATCAGTGGACTTCAGTCCTGCCTAACAAAAGAACTTCAGACAGCTCTTTAGTTAGACTTACCACATATACTGAAAGATCCAACCAACATTTTTCAAGCATGAGGAAATTTCATCATTAGCAGAAATTT
The DNA here is from genome assembly GCF_964237555.1 of Oryctolagus cuniculus. Lineage (NCBI taxonomy): Eukaryota > Metazoa > Chordata > Mammalia > Lagomorpha > Leporidae > Oryctolagus > Oryctolagus cuniculus. The sequence continues at coordinate 207,819,344 of NC_091432.1, read as the reverse complement.
AGACTAGCATCTTCCAGAAAAAGAGCTTAAAATAGCTAAAATTGCCACACATTGAGAATCAGAACTGACTCACAGATTATGTTTATCATATTAGGGAACAGAATTACAATTATATTTGTGAGGTGAAGTATGAACAAGAACCTAACTTCCTGATTAAAAAACAGAAATAAAAGACATTTTGAGCTATAATGATTGATTAGCAATTTGTCTTTTCCACCATTTTATTTCCTTTTGGGTAATTTCCTCCTCTCCAGCAGAGTAACAAAGGAGAAAATATCTCAAGTGAAATGCAGTCTTGGGACTTTGGTGCTAATTAAACAATTTACTGATAAGAGCATCTAGTTTTAAAATCAGTTGATGGTGTGACAACACTCTAATTGATCACTTGACCTCTTAACAGAATCTGAGAAGGAAAGACATCCTCCTTTAAGTATATGTTGAGAACTACCATGGCATTTCCTGAAGCTTCTGTTTTATGGGCGTTCATTCAAGGAGTTCGTAGTGCGACTTCTGATATCAATGTCAATTTTCCTTTTCCTTTGTCTCTTTCTTCTTTTTTAGTCCATCCGTACTCTTTAGAATACTATACCGCAGTAAGAAACAACGAAATCCAGTCATTTGCAACAAAATGGAGGAATCTGGAACACATCATGCTGAGTGAAATAAGCCAGTCCCAAAGGGACAAATACCATATGTTCTCCCTGATCGGTGACGACTGACTGAACACCAAGAGGGAAACCTGTTGGAGTGAGGTGGACACTATGGGAAATGGTGGCTTGATCAGCATAGCCCTGACTGTTAATGAACAACTAAATACATTATCCCTCTTAGTAGTTTTTTTTATCTGTTCTACTTAATATGACTGGTTTAGATCTGTAATTGATGCACAGTTATTCTTAAGTGTTGAAAATTAACTGAAATGTGATCCCTGTTGAACATGGTGGTGGGAATGGGAGAGGGAAGAGATGTATAATTTGGGACATGCTCAGGCTGACTTGCCCCAAGTGGTGGAGTTGGAAGCATACCAGGGGATTCCAATTCAATCCCATCGAGGTGGCATGTACCAATGCCATCTCACTGTTCCAGGTGATCAGTTTCAGTTCACAGTTGGTCATGGTGAAGGGACTGGGAGTCAAAGGGAGCACATAGACAAGTCTAGTACCTGCTAACGCTAACTGATGGAGTAAATAAAGGGGAGAGTGATCCAACATGGGAAGTGAGATACTCAGCAGACTCATAGAATGGCAGATGTCCTAAATAGCACTCTGGCCTCAGAATCAGCCCTAAAGGCATTCGGAGCTGGCTGAAAAGCTCATGAGAGTATTTCAGGCATGGAAAGCCAAGACACTCTGGCAAAAGATCTCTGCGAGTGAGATCCAGTGGAAAGAACAGGTCATCAAAGAAGGAGGTACCTTTCTCTGAAGGGAGGAAAGAACCTCCACTTTGACTATGACCTTGTCTAAACAAGATAAGAGTCGGAGAACTCAGAGGGCTTCCATAGCCTTGGAAACTCATGACTGGAGCATAGGGAGATTACTGATGCCATAGACAGGAGTGTCAATTGGTAAAGTCAACAACAGGAGTCACTGTGCACTTACTCCTCATGTAGGATCTCTATCCTTAATGTGCTGTACATTGAGATTTAATGCTATAACGAGTACTCAAACAATATATTTCACTTTGTGTTTCTATGGGGGTGCAAACTGTTGAAATCCTTACTTAATGCATACTAAACTGATCCTCTGTAAAAAAAAAAAAAAAAAAAAAAGAAATTATCAATTCCCAACTTGACTCTCACTGGGATTAAACATGACAATAGGTCTGCTCTGATTTCATCATCATTTAAAAAAATCATCTATTATTTTTCACTTTATGTTTCTGTGTGGGAGCAAACTGTTGAAATCCATACTTAATGTATACTAAGCTGATCTTCTGTATATTAAGATAATCGAAAATGAATCTTGATGTGAATGGAAGGGGAGAGGGAGTGGGAAAGGGGAGGGTTGTGGGTGGGAGGGACGGTATGGGGGGGAAGCCATTGTAATCCATAAGTCGTACTTTGGAAATTTATATGCATTAAATAAAAGTTTAAAAAAAAATTCAGTATTTTTTAAAATTTTGTTAACTGATTATAATTCCCATTATATTATGATTTATTTGTCCCTCTATATTTAAATGTTTATTTTCATTCATTTTAGAATTTATACATTTTATATACAACTTCTTTAAAGTTCATTTTGTAGTCATCTGATCTTGGAAAGTAAGGAAAAGAAAACATGCTGTTCTGTGCAAGGAATATTGCTTATAGAATGTTGTGAGCTCTCACCACATAATGGAAAATATATGCAATCAAACAGAATAATGTGCTGTTATAGAATGGGTGCTGATTCACAGTTATTTTTGATATACCACAAAATTTTATGCTCAGTAAGACTATCTAAAATCAATCTAAAAATACTTGTTTTTCCACAAGTAATTATTTTTACTTGAATACATTTTTGTTGGAAGATAATTAGGAAGTCTACAGAACTTGGCTAACAAAAAAGGATGAGTGTCATTTTTATAACTAAATTTAATCTCTAATTAAGAAATTATTTCACCTGAGTGCAGAGGAGCTTTACTTGGGAGATTTTAGGTAAAACTGGTAAATTTTGGTTTATTTTCAATCAATTCAATGCTATTCCATTAAACTGATATTTCCTCCTTTTTACTTCTTCCTGTGATGTGTCTCAATGTTGGCAGTATTTCTGAAGAGGTAGACACTTGGCATCAGGAGATCAGGAAAAGATTACAAGGAACTCTTTCCAGAGTCTGCTGAAATTCAGTGTCCTGGCTGGCCTTTGGTCATTGTCATCCCTTCATCTAGTATCTGCAGAGGTATCCATCTTTATACCTAAAGTTGGCTTGTCTGCTCTGTGTCAAGGGGATTTAGCCCACTTAACTCCCTCATCTCTTAGAGACCTGGGGAAGGTGTGCCCGGGCCATGAGAAATTAGTGGAGCTGCTTCAGTCACTTCAGGCAGTTAAAGTCCCAGGCAACCACTAGTCGCTTTTTTTCTATGGCGTCTGCAAGTCATGACAGGGTCCCATGTTTATTATTTTTAAGATGGAATTAATAGATCTCTACTAGTGGGTCATCAAGCATTCTGGGGGTGTCCTTCTGTCTCTTAAGGCTACCTCAAGTAGGTTGAGGGCTCCTTATTATAACAAGACCTTAGTTTTAATGCGTGTTTATTTGGATCTTTATATTAAAGAAAGGGAACTTCACACCTCCTCTGTCTGTTTCCCTTTGAGGGATCTGGAAGGCTCAGGTCCCAAAATCCTAAAATGGTAATTCAGCTCCTTCCTACTCTGCCCTCAGAGTATAACTATAAATCTGGAAACGATGTGAGAAGCATCGTGGAGAAGGGAAGGGAAGCAATTTTGGAATTCAGGACTGGAGGAAGAACAAGCAACAGGGTTTCTCACCCCTCTTACCCAATGGAAGAAGACAACCCAAGCCTGGCGTTTTCAACCCCTAATCTGGCAACAAAGGAAAGTCTAGCTGGGTTTGTCAGTTTGTCCTTACCCAGGCTGACTGAGTCCTGCAGACAATCCCAGTAGAACAAGTACTACCCTCAAGGGATAAATCCATTGATAGCCCTGCTGAAAATAAGTAGACAGGGGACATTCTTTCCTTCTTTGCTGGACCTAAGACTATTTTCCCTCCACTCAGAGGGAGGCTCCCATCAGCCTGGAAACACTAGCAAAGACTTCTTCCCACAATAGATGGAATGGACCCGTGAGTCTCTTAATTTCAAGGCCAAGACTCCTTTCTTTAGTGAAAGATATGGGGGCATTCATGGGCACTGGCCATGGGGAATCTGCCAAAACAGTGGCTGACCCCTTGTGTATTTCTTATAACTGTGGGTCTGAGACTCCCTTCTCCAACCTGGGAGGCACAATAGGAAAGAGAGGCATCCAATCAACCAAACCAATGAAGATCACACTGCAAAGGCTCTGAAAATTATGTCATTGGAAACACAGTCCAGCAAAATTGGTTAGGGCCTGTGTGCTAACTTTAAGTAGAATGACTGCCTGAAAATAAGAGATTTAAGTAGGATGCAGTAGGGTGTCAAGGATAAAGAAAGTGTGTGTGTATGTGTATGTGTATGTGTGAATAAACACAGTGATTCACAGTATCAATAAATATTCAAAAAACCTTTCCCTATAGTATTTTAGTTAAATTTGGTACTACTAAATAAGTGAAACACTTGAGTCTACCTTACTTAGGTCTACATTTTTCTGAATAAACTGAAGAGGAAAGATGCTAATGTCAGGTGCCTTCCTCGAAAATATCATCTCCACTTTGCCCCTTTCCCTCACTCTAACTTCTGATGCTACAACTTTGGGACAGAAAGGACAGGAAGGAGGCCATGTTGTAATCATGAAAGGGATAGACTAGGATTTGGGGTTGTACTTAAATGCTCTGAGGCCTGAACTCTGACACACGGGTTCGTCCAGTTGAAGTCATATGGATTCTGACACCAAACCTATTACTCTGGCTCTCCCTGAACATGAGTTTGGGTCCTGTGAACTAGTGTCACAGCCCACATAAAGAAACAGCCCACATCAGCAACCACATTCATTCCAAGAGAAGATGTTTGAAGTGAAGGTACAATGTTCTGTCCTGGCATTGAGGTACTGATGACCAGAAAGTTGCTTTCCTCTCTCCATACCCACTTGCTCTCTCTACTTTCTCCAGTATGCACTTTAAAAAAATTGTAATATATTTGATAGGCAGAGAGGAAGAGACACAGAGAGGTAAACAAATAGAGAAAAAGGCTTCCATCCACTGATTCACTCCTCCAAATACCTGCAATAGCCAGGACTGGTCTGGACCCAGAACCAGGACATGGAACTCAAACCAAATCTCTCACATTGGTTTCAGGAACCCAACCACTTGAAATATTGCTGCCACCTCCCAGGGTATGCATTAGTGAGAAGCTGGAACCAGGATCCAGATCTGGGAATTGAACCCAGGCATTGAGGCATGGGATAGGAGTCTTAATTTTTAGGCTAAATGCCTACTCTCTTTAATGATTAATTCAGCCAAACATGGTGGCTGATTAAAGACAGTGAAGGCATGTGGATTGACAGCCTATCTGCTGATAATTTTCACTGGATAAAATCTTAACCATAGATTGAGTAAGTAAAAAGCAAGATATATTTAAGCGCTTTAAGATATATGAGTTTTTTTTTAAGTTTGTAAGAAAATGGAATTAAAAGGTAAGCTTATTTTGGTATTAAAAAGTTGAAACCTCTGTATAGTTTTCACATAATATGCATTTTCATGCTCTTTTTGAATACTCCCTCAGATGTGCATTTGTGTATATATATTTGTGGTTTTATGCTGTTCTCGTCTAAATTTAGTATTTCCATATTATTTTGTTGTGTGGCTATTATTGATAAGCTGAAAGTTTATCTTAATTCTACTCCCCTCCTTTAACCTCTTCTAGCTTCTGACATTTCTATGTTTGTTGATTCAATACTCAAACCTCTGCATCAAGAAATGGTCTCTGCATTTTCTTCTTTGTGTCTTCTTTCACATTTCTAATAAGAACACCATTGGATTATGGGACCATCTGAATCCAGTGTGTCTTTATCTTGGTTCTCACCTTGATTACATTGCAAAGATTCTGTTTCCAAATAAGTCCATTCTAAGGTTAGGCATGGACATGAAGTTTTGCAGGATACTATTCAACCCAGTTTGTACCAACTTCTGTTAGTTTTAACAGAAAAAAATTGCAATGCATAGAAGAAAAAACAAGAAACTAAATGGTTTTGCCAGCACTGCAGGCGGAGTTTTAACCAAGCGAGCCACCAAGTGCTTGGGCCCCTGCACCCGCATGGGAGACCAGGAGGAAGCACCTGGCTCCTAGCTTCAGACTGGCGCAGCGCCAGCCATGACAGCCATTTGGGGAGTGGGCCAATGGAAGGAAGACCTTTCTCTGTGTCTCTCTCTCTCACTGTCTATAACTCTACCAGTCAAAAAAAAAAAAAAAAAGAAAAGAAATCTGAATGGTTTAAACTGTAAGTAGAGAAATTATCCCTTAAATCAATGTATTTTTTTCCTCAAATCAATTTAATCAGAAGTAATCAGAAGTACTTTTATTATTATTATTTTAAAATTTCCATTACTGAAATCAGAGATGTAGAACAGGCTTTGAGACTGGCTTACAGAAAGATTCAATCGTTTTATCAAGGGATTGTGTTCTTTCTTCTTTCACTCTGTTGTTTGTAGGCATCTACAGTCCCCTTGTGGCTAGCAGATAACTGCCACAACTGATAAAGGCTCTGAGAAAACTTTCTGAGCCTTCTCCTTTTACAGGCAAAGAAATTTGTCCTTGAAGAAATTAACTACTTTGCTTAGATATTAACCACTTCATTAATTCAAACATTTATTTAACACTAATATGTGTAAGGTTTTGTTCTGGGATGGAATGGTGAGACCAAATGGATAAGATTTCTTTGCCCTTGTGGGATTTGTTTTAGTGGAGGCAGTCAGTGCTCTTTATATTGAGCAAGTTTGGGTATGTAAAATTGCTTATGATGTAATTTTTTTTTTTTTTGACAGGCAGAGTGGACAGTGAAAGAGAGAGACAGAGAGAAAGGTCTTCCTTTGCCCTTGGTTCACCCTCCAATGGCTCCCGCGGCCGGCATGCTGCAGCTGGCGCACCGCGCTAATCTGATGGCAGGAGCCAGGTGCTTCTCCTGGTCTCCCATGGGGTGCAGGGCCCAAGCACTTGGGCCATCCTCCACTGCACTCCTGGGCCAGAGTAGAGAGCTGGCCTGGAAGAAGGGCAACCGGGACAGAATCCGGCACCCCGACCAGGACTAGAACCTGGTGTGCCAGCGCCGCAAGGCGGAGGATTAGCCCAGTGAGCCGCGGTGCCGGCCTATGATGTTATCTTAATAATGTTGATGTAAAATAAATTGTACATAAAATTCATGAAAATTACGAGAAACTAATTTAACTAACATCAACATTATTAGACCTGTTTGAACAATTTTTATTTTGTAAAATTTCATGTGAGTTGATCTAAAATTTTTAGTTATTCCTTGATTTAGGCATATTTAAATAAATGATTGGCTCAGTATTTAAATTCAGTTGATACAATTCATCTCTCTCTTTTTTAAAGCATTAGTTATTTATTAGAAATGTAGAGTAAGAGAGAGAGAGGGAGAGAGTATGAGGGAGGTGTATACACACAGGGATGAAGGGGAGAGGGAGATAGATTGAGAGAGAAAGAGATCTTCCGTCAGCTTGTTCACTTCCAAAATGATTGTAACAGCAAGAGTTTGGCCAGTCTGAAGCCAGGAGCCAGGAGCTCCACCACTGTTTCCCACATGAGTGGCAGGGTCCCAAGTACTTGGGCCATTTTCTGCTCTTTCCCAGATACCTTAGAGAAGCAGGACGAGAAGCAGAGCAGCCAAGACTCAAACCAATGATCCAAGATGCAATGCCAGCTTTGCAAGCAGCAGCTTTTCTCACTGCAGCACAATGTTGGTCCCAATACAGTTAATTTGTGAGCTATTATAGTTCAGTGACAACTTCCCTTCTTAATAATAATGACACAAAATTATCAAGTAAACATTCTACCCATCCTAAAAATAAGGTACTAGCTAAGACATCATCACCTGATCGAGCTAAGTCTTCCATCAAACCAACTCACACAAAAACAACTTTGTTTCAGGAAATAAACATGAAGAAGCAATGAGACTCTGCTGTTTTTGTTGGTTTGTTTTCATAGCAATATCTGTTGACCTCCTGTGTACATGTACACATATCTTTAATGAAGATAGTACTACAAAGAAGTGTTAACTAGGGGTGCTTCAACTTTTCTTGGTGTTGGAAAGATGGTGTGATATAGCATGATAAAAATTCATTTGGTGATTGACATGATAGTGTTTTCAAGTTTTGGCTCCAGTATTACCTATTTATATGATTTTGAGAAAGACACTAAAGTTCCCAGAACTTCAATTTCCTGATCTAGAAAGTAGAAATTAGAATGATGTTGAGAAATAATTAATATATAGGGAAGCCAAAAGCTCAAAGTATGAGACTTTGAAGGAATGAGATACATTTTAATATAGCTAATATTTTAATATAATAAATGCAAAGAAGTCAATATTGAAACACATATTTAGCCAATGATAATTTGTGATAATCCACTACTTTACTGTTACTCTTTAAAGAATATCATCTGAAAACATAAATTCAAACATAGTTATCTTCGTTTATGTATCTATAAAGGGTCTTTACATATACAACATAGTTGTAGCATAGACAAACTGGTGGAAGAAAAATCAAGAACCAACTTCTGCATGTGGATCTGGCTCTAGAGCCCATGGGAGTATTTTAGGCATGGAAAGCCAAGACACTCTGGAAAAAAAAAAAAAAAACCTAAATGAAAGATCTCTGTGAGTGAGATCCCAGTGGAAAGAATGGGCCATGAAAGAAGGAGGTACCTTTCTCTGAAGGGAGGAGAGAACTTCCACTTTGACTATAACCTTGTCTAAACATGATAAGAGTCAGTGAACTCAAGAGGCTTCCATAGCCTTGGCAACTCATGACTGGAGCATAGGGAGATTACTGATGCCATAAACAAGAGTGTCAATTTGTTAAGTCAACAACAGGAGTCACTGTGCACTTACTCCTCATGTAGGATCTCGGTCCTTAATGTGCTGTACGTTGTGATTTAATGCTATAACTAGTACTCAAACAGTATTTTTCACTTTGTGTTTCTATGTGGGTGCAAACTGTTGAAATCTTTACTTAATATATACTAAACTGATCTTCTGTATATAAGAGAAATGAAAATGAATCAATGTTAATGGAAGGGGAGAAGGAACGAGAAAGGGGAGGGTTGCGGGTGGGAGGGAAGTTATGGTAGGGGGAAACCATTTTACTCCATAAGCTGTACTTTGGAAATTTATATTCATTAAATAAAAGTTAAAATAAAAAGAACCAACTTCTAGTCACAGCAAGGTTAACTTCTTGCACAGCTGAGGTGGACATTGAAGTGACCTCACATACCTAATTTTCATGCCCAAGTCTGCCTCATGTCATCTTTCTCTTAGCTTGTTTAAATCAGCTCACTGGTCTATCCATTCTTGGAAAGGGGTCATATCTTTCCACATAAAGTTTTGCTAAGTCATGTGTAGCTTGCTTGCTCCTTTATTTACTTTTTTGCTCAGGAAACTCGAAGCCATCCTGAGGTTTCATCTTCAATATAACCATCCTCAGAAAAGACTTTCCTAATCTCCCAATCTAAATTAAATCAGATTGCTACAATATCTCTTCACATCATTTTCTTTTCTTATATCAATCGTCACACTTATTAATATAAAATACTTAAACCCTATTTCCTTGATTACATTTATAACTCAAAATATGTCCTTTATGCTTCTCCTGCCCAACACCTAGAAAATTCTCCATTAAAATTAATAAATGGCTGACGGTATGGCATAGTTGGCAAAGCCATCACCTGCAGTGCCAGCATACACCATATGGGTGTGGGTTTGATTCACAGCTGTGCCACTTCTGATCCAGTTCCCTGCTAATGCCCCTGGGAAAGCAGCAAAATATTACCTAAGTGCTTGGGACCCTGCACCTGCTTGGGAGACCCAGAAGAAACTCCTGGCTCCTGGCTTCTGCCTGGTTCATTTCTGGCCATTGCAGCCATCTGGGGAGTGAACCAGTGGATGGAAGACCTCTCTGTCACTCTTTCTGTCTCTGTAACTCTACCTTTCAAATAAATAAATAAACAGTTTTTTAAAAAATAAATTATAAATGGGGGTTTAATCAAGATGCAGCTTTGGACACATGCATCCCAAATCAGAATGCCTGGATTCTATTCCAAGCTCCACCCTCAATTTCAGCTTCCTGCTGATATGCATGCTAGTAGTAAATGATTGATATAGTTTGTTTTCTGCCATCTTGATTGAGATCTTGGTTCCTGGGCTTTTGGGGAGTGAACCAGCAGATGGGAAGTTTCTGTTTCTCTCTACCTCTCAAATAAAATATATTTTTAAAAAGAATTTGTAAATAAATTAGGCAAACTCTCAATGTTATGAATTCCTTCTTTGTAAATAATGGATAATAATCACAGTGTTGTTACAATCAATATAAGTTAATATGTATTTTGTAAATAATAATCCAGTTTGTTATTATTCTTTAAAAACCTGACTTATGTTACTAATAAACATCAAGGGAGATGTTTTGTGAATACACTTCCACACAATTACAAAAATACTTTTAAAATATAGTGCACATTCAGGTCTCCCATGTGGGTGGCAGGGGCCCAAACTCTTGGGCCATCTTCTGCTGCTTTTCCCAGGTCATTAGCGGGAAGCTGGATCAGAAGTGGAGCAGCTGGCACATGAACTGGTGCCCGTATGGGATGCCGGCATCACAGGTGGCAGTTTTGCTAGGTAGGAATCTAGAAATTATCCTATGTGTGAGAGGGGCCTGAGGAAACTGACATCTACAGCAGTCCAGCATCTGCACTGCACTTCAAAAAAGTCCTGCCCAGGCCCCATAACCTTCCCAGGTGGTCCCAGCCCTTCCCCCAGGTTCTCTCTCAGCAGCAATAAATGTCTTACTTGGACTAATAAACATCCTTCCTCCAGGGCAGGCACCCTAGGGGGAAGCTCCTTGGCTCTGCACCAGCAAGACTCCCCTGTCTGATAAATTTGGGAAGTAGTTTTCTAATTTACACTCAGCAAATCCTTTGTCCTGGAGGAGAAGGGGGAAGGGGAAAAGAGAGACTCCCATAAAAACCAGAAGCCTAAACAAAGATGCTGTGCTCAGCTCTGCTCTCCACTGAGACACCTGCCTGGCCTGCCAGGTGTATTCTCTCCATCTAACCATGCTACCTCGTTTTTCCCCAGTCTGAGTGACTGGGCACTCTCTCTCTGTCCCTTCCATTCTGACGGATGCCACGTCTGCAGTAAAACTTTGTTACTTTGCTCTCCATCTCATGCCTGAATTCCTTCTTGCGTGACGCCAAGAACCCGGCAACTTCTCTGTGGTGACGGCTTTATCCACTATGCCTGCCTCTGGCCACTGTGGCCACCTGGGGAGTGAGCCACCAGCTGGGCTGGAAGTTCTCTAACTCTGATTTTCAAATAAATAAATTTATTTATATGTGTACATGTTTCAAAAGTTTTGGATTTCAGGTGGGCCTGCCAAAAATGCAAATTTCCTGTGGATTATCAAACTTCCAATCCTGATCCTAAGAACGATGCAGTTAGAAGTGGATTACAATGCCAGGGGATTCCAATACAATCCCTTCAAGGTTGTATGTACCAATGCCATCTCACTAGTCCAAGTGATCAATTTCAGTTTACAATTGATCACGCTGATAGGTCTAAGAGTCAAAGGGATCACACAAACAAGACTAGTGTCTGCTAATACTAACTGATAGACTAAAAAGGGAGAGAATGATCCAACATGGGAAGCAGGATACACAGCAGACTCATAGAATGGCAGATGTCCTAAACAGCATTCTGGCCTCAGAATCGGCCAATACGGCATTCAGATCTGGCTGAAGAGCCCATGAGAGTATTTTAGGCATGGAAAGCCAAGACACTCTGGAAAAAAACAAAAAAAAACAAAAAACAAAAAAACAAAAAAAAAAAAAACCACACCTAAATGAAAGATCTCTGCGAGTGAGATCCCAGTAGAAAGAACAGGTCATCAAAGAAGGAGGTACCTTTCTCTGAAGGCAGGAGAGAACTTCCACTTTGACTATAATCTTGTCTAAACATGATAAGAGTCGGTGAACTCAAAAGGCTACCATAGCCTTGGCAACTCATGACTGGAGCCTAGGGAGATTACTGATGCCATAAACAAGAGTGTCAAATTGTTAAGTTAACAACAGGGGTCACTGTGTACTTACTCCTCATGTAGGATCTTTGTCCTTAATGTGTTGTTCAGTGTGAATTAATGCTATAACTAGTACTGAAACAGTATTTTACACTTTATGTTCTCTGTGGGTGCAAACTGTTGAAATCTTTACTTAATACATACTAAATCAATCTTCTGTATATAAAGATAATTGAAAATGAATCATGTGAATGGAATGGGAGAGGGAACGGGAGATGGGGGGGTGCTAGTGGGAGGGAAATTATTGGGGGGGGGAAGCCATTGTAATCCATAAGCTGTACTTTGGAAATTTATATTTATATTTACTAATAAAAGTTAAAAAAAGAAGTAGATTACAATGACAAGGGAATACTAGTTGAACTATGATAAGTAGGCTTAATCAGGTGTGGCTGCAACTAAGGTTGTCTGCATCCAGGAAGCAGATGGCCTTCCAATTCAGCCATGCCAACCCATAGACTTCTTATCAAAGAAATGAATTCAGGAGATTATAAAGTCAGACCATTTACTTTCGAGGGGAAATTACTGGCAGAGCTTTCAGTAATTTGGCTTGTCATCCCCAACATCTGTTGTCTTTGCTGTTATACCACTTAGTTCCTGATGACAAATTGAACAAGATCAGAGTTAGTGTATGATAACATGTTCATGGGTAAAATCAGTTAACATCAAAATCTGGTCAGTGGAATAACAGTGTGCCATTTCCTGATTGTAACCTCTCCATTTTTACTATTCTTACACAATTCTTTCACTCTTCAACTATTATTTTTTTTAACTTTTTTTTTTTTTATTTTTGACAGGCAGAGTGGACAGTGAGAGAGAGACAGAGAGAAAGGTCTTCCTTTGCCGTTGGTTCACCCTCCAATGGCCGCCGCAGCTGGCGCACTGCGCTGATCCAATGGCAGGAGCCAGGTGCTTCTCCTGGTCTCCCATGGGGTGCAGGGCCCAAGCACTTGGGCCATCCTCCACTGCACTCCCTGGCCACAGCAGAGAGCTGGCCTGGAAGAGGGGCAACCGGGACAGAATCCGGCGCCCCGACCGGGACTAGAACCTGGTGTGCTGGTGCCGCAAGGCGGAGGATTAGCCTAGTGAGCCCCGGCGCCGGCCTTTCAACTATTCTTAATTCCATCTACACTTTCCTGAAAATAATTCAGTCATAATATCCTCTTATAAAAGGAGCCCTCAAAGAAACACATATGTGGATGGTTATGAAGAATGTCTGATATATGTTTTCTGATGTAGGACTATCTATCACAGTCATATCTGGAATGAAGCTGGAAGAAAACACATTGAAACGAGTACAAAATGACTTGGCTCTGCCTTCTGCTTGGCTCATCTGCTGTTATTTTTTTCCCTACTGACAAATGCTGGATTATATTTCAAATTAGTATTTCATATGCAGTTACACCATAGAAAGATACACTATATTAATGTTTAGTTTATTGTTTTCTAATTCTGTATAGTCTTCTTGTTTTTTTTTTTTTTTTGCTTAAGTAAATAGTAAGGCTAATTAATCATTTTATTTGATACTCTTTTTTCATCCCTAACAAAGCTCACTTTATTTATCTAGCTTTCTTTTATGCAATATAATGGATGAGCTGTATTTCTGCCCTATGGACAAAGAAACTGGTGTATGGCATTATAAAATACTTGTGGTAAATTTTATATAGAAATATAGGCTCAGGAATTAAACTAGGACTTGAGTTACAGACTGAATTAGGATTTCTAAAAAATTGACTCCTATGAAACAGAACTTCAATGAAATGAGCTTGTATCTTCCTACTATGGATAGATCCAGATATTGAAAATAAAACCTGCATTTTTGTAAAAGTGAAAAGAACACCAATCTCCATTCCATCATGTGTTTATTACTTATTTATTCATTAAATCTTTTTATTTAACCTCAGCGAACTTAGGCCTCACTAGCTTTGGGCAAATATGAGACCACATGAACTTTCACATTCAGCTTCCAGTGACTCGTCTCTAAGCTGCATGACTGCAGGAGCTCAGCTTGCCTAGTGCTTCTGGAGTACACACGTTATTTCCTGCAATGCTCAAGAGGAAATTTGTATGTGCCGTGAATAAATTCTTTCTTGTTCCTCTGCTCTGAGATTTTGCTAATGATCTGATGATCAAAAACAACTTGAGGGAGAATATCTGCGCTTGCCATGACCACAGAGACCTTCTGTAAGAACAAGAACTTGCTGGATGTCATGATCTCCCCTGATAACTGGGCCAGATTGCCCTACATGGGACACCACCCTGAACCCTTTCATCCCACAGACTGTGGCTAGCAAAAGTTGAAATTCTGCTACAAAGGTCCCTGAACTAACACTTTGTTTTCTCAATCTTACAGCATTCCTTCTTACCCAAATGCATTAGCTTCTCCCCGTTGCTGTTCCTTCAAGTGTCTCATGTCAGATCTAGTTCTTAGACTGCTTCAGAAGAGGCATCATTTGCCTCCCCTTTATTTGCTTATATCTCTAGGTGTTGATGCAAAAAGGAAAAAAGTAAAAAGTAAAAGAAACTGTTTTCTAATTTTTTAATCCATCCCAAGCAAAATTGAAAGTGTATATCAACCTCTGTAAATCAATCCCCAGAGTGTTTGTTACTGTCCCAGTTCCCTGAACATAACAAGTCTGGGTTCTTGCTTCACTAGAACAACAAGAAGTTATCGAGCGTCTATGATGAGCCTGGCCTATACTAAACTGGGTTAGAAATTAAAATATGAAACCTCAACTTTTCTTTTCAATGGGCTCATTGTTTGAGAAATGGCATGCAATGATAAAAATAAGCAAGTAATAAGAAAAGTCATACATACGATAATAACACTGGGTTTTGCTAAGGATATAGAAGAGAATTTCAAAAAGTTCATGCAAAGTAGAAATAAAAGGTAGTAAGAATTATGAACTTTTGATTTCCCTCAACCTCTGCCCTGCCACCCTTACATGGGAATGATCACTTTGATGTTTATTATTTTAAATGATGAGTTTTTTTTAAAAAAAATAGGTGTAAAGGGAAAAAATTTCATGATTTCATATGTAGTTTTATAAACATAATATTTCCACCCTACTCTTTCTTCCTTGCTCCCATACTCTCTTCTTTCCTTAATTTTCTTTTAATTTATCAATGAAATACTTTCAATTTATTTTCTAATCACAGGCTTAACCTTCCACTAAATAAAGAATTCAACAAGTAATAAGTAGAAAAACCACTGTTCCCCAAGACTATAGACAAGGGCTATAAATAATATTCAAATTTCAAAATGTCAATTTTGTTCATGTACATTACTTTTTACTCTGTATATTAGTTACCATAAATCTACAGAAAACATATGATAATTGTCTTCCTGAGATGGGCTTATTTCCCTATGTAGAATGGTCTCTGATTACATCCATTTGGTTGTGAAAGACAATAATCTCTTAGTGGACTGGATGAATATGAACCTGTATAGCATCATATCATCTGCAAACAGGAACACTTTGATTTCTTCCTTTCTCATCTGCATCCCTTTGATTTTTTTTTTCTTGTCTAATGGCTCTGGCTAAAACTTCCAGAACTACATTAAATAGGAACAATAGTGGTCCTCTTTATTTCTAGAACTTTGTAGAAATGCTTCCAGCTTTTCTCCATTAGATATGATGCTGGCTGTGTGTTTGTCATATATTGCCTTGACTGTGTTGAGGTATGTTTCTTCTATACTCAATTTGCTTCATGTTTTTATCATGAAATGATGTGATATTTCATGCTTCCTCTGCATCTATTGAGATAATCATATGGTTTTTATTCTTCAATTTGTTAATGTGATATATCACGTTTATTGATTTGCACATGTGGAACCATTCCTACATCCCTGAGATTAATATCACTTAGTCCAGATGGATGATCTTTTTGATGTGTTTTTGGATTCAATTAACTAGAATATTGTTGAGGAGTGTTGCACATATGTTAGCTAGATATATTGGTCTATAGTTCTCTTTCTTGTATCTTTTTCTGATTTTGGAATTAAGGTGATGCTGTCCTCTTAGAAGGATTTTGAGAGGATTGTCGCCTTTCAGATTGTTTTGAATAGTTTATAAATTGGGATTAGTTCTTAAAAAGTTTGGTAGAATTCAGTAGTGAAGCTGTCCAGTTGAGGGCTTTTCTCTGCTGGGAGATTCTTTATTACTGATTTAATCTCCATCTCCATCTTGCTTATTCATCTATTTAGCTTTTCTAAATTTTGGTAAACTGTATGTGTCCAGAAATCTATCCATTTCAAAAAGTTTATGGAACGTGAAACTAAAAGGTAATAAGAATTCTCGTGAACTTTTTGAACCCTCACCCCCCATCCAGTACATGGGAATGATTACTTGGGTAGGGTATAGCAATTTTTTTAAACGATTTATTTTATTTGTAAGTCAGAGTTACACAGAGAGAGGAGAGGCAGAGAGAGAGAGAAAGAGAGAGAGGTCCTCCATCTGATGGTTCACTCCCCAACTGGCTGCAATGGTCGGAGCTACACTGACCTGAAGCCAGGAGTCAGGAGCTTCCTCCAGATCTCCCACACGGGTGTAGGGGCCCAAGGACTTGGGCCATCTTCTACTGCTTACCCAGGCCATAGAAGAGAGCTGGATTGGAAGTAGAGCAGCCGAGTCTTGAACCGGCACCCATATGGGATGCTGGCGCTTCAGGCCAGGGCATTAACCCACTGCGCCACAGTGCCGGCCCGGCTATAATAAGTCTTGAGAAAAGATTTTCAGAGGAATTGACAGGTGAAATTTGTGTAGTATCCTTATAGATATAGAAAAAGGCTGACTTGAATCTCTTTTGGTTGACAAAGGGATATTAATACAAAAAATAAAGACAAAGCATTCTCAGACCTCTTTGGGAAGTAGTATGAAGGTCTGTGTGGCTGGGATGTGAGGTATATGAAAGGGCGTTGGAAGGAGAAAGAGTTTAAGAGGAACTGTGAAGGGATTTTGAATGTCAAACTGAGGGATGTGGACTTTATCCTGATAAATGTTGAATGACCACTGAAAGCTTTAAACGAAGGTCTGACAGTAATTGTCTTAAAAAAAAAAAAGCCATTGAGGGCTGGCTGTGTATCCAAAGCTCTGAAGTAAGCAATCCAAAGCTTAGCTTGAAGGTATTTGTTGCAACTGCTTTATGAAAATAAAACATCTGAAATTAGCTTCAGCTAATCACAGACAGCCAACAGGCTCATTAGTTATATAACTAGAGATCTCCTGCAGAATTATGCCCAAATAAGGGCAATGCATAGCTGTGGCCCATCAGGTCATTTCTTTGCCTTGCTTCTGTGCTCAGCCTACAAGAACTTACTGCTGCCGAATTAAACCCTGTGACCCCTTTTTAGTTTGGTGTTTTCCAATTTATGGATTATTTGTTCAAATAAACCATTAAATTTATTTTATCTAAAGTTTTTTAAAATAATTGTCTATTAATATGAAATTCTGCAAATACTTTTCAAAATGGATCAGAGCAAGGAGAAAATGCTGGCATGAGGATGAATTTGGATAATTTTGAAATAATTCTGGACATAGGTAAGAAGGGCCCATGTTAAGGATGACAATGGAAATGAGGGGATTTTTGAGTTGCTTTAGAATTTGAATATGGGAAGTTATCATAGGGAGGAGTCACTGTTTTTAACATTTCCAACACAATATCTGGTAAAATGTGCTATTATAAATAATTACAGTGGGATAAGTTTTACTCAATTTTTAAAACTCCAAACAAATAACTTAAGATATGTTTGGTAGATAGAGTAACAGCTCCTCAAGTGTTTGTGTGACCTAATCTTTAGAACCTATGAATATGTTGCCTTACATGGTTAAAGGTAATATTTGCAAGTGTGATTAAATTGAGGAATTTGAGATTGGTGAGTAACCTGGACTACCCAGGTGGGCTCAACCTAATCATGAGGGCCCTTAAAACAAGGAGGAAAGACAGTCAACAGTAGAGAAAGGAGTTGTGATCATGGGAGTAGAAATTACAATTACGTGTTTTAAAGATGGAGGCAAGGCATGCAGGCAGTCACTGGAAACCAGAAAAGATAAGGAAATGGATTTTCTCCAATAAATTTTGTAACATAACTCTTCAGAAACCTTCATTTTAGTCTGGAGTGCCCATTTAGAACTTCTAACCTTCAGCATTGGAAGGTAATAGACTTGCATTATTTTAAGCCACTAAATTTGTGGTAATATAATTTAGTTACTCAAATAATTTCTGTGCATGTCAACTGGGATAACATCAGTATTTTTTCTTTAGTGGAACCAACATAGAACTGTGTATATGATTTACATTTTGATTTTTACCCCAGATAACTTTAAGAAGATGTAGGAGTAGTCTAGGTAGAATAAATAGCTTGTCCAAAAGCCCACATTCCATATATCCAAAAAGGGAGCCTGCCCAGGATCCCCTCCACATGTTGTTTGCCAATGTTGCTGGCATTCATTATGTTTCTTCACAAACTTTATCAGCCTTGTAGAAGTTAAAGCCCCATTGTTACCAATGGCTGCCACTTCTGCTTCTGTCTTTTCCTCTCTAGGCTCTTCCTTACATACATATATATATTTCTGTGTAGGCTTTGCCTTGATAACCCATTTTGATTCTCTTTCCTGAAATATCCTCAGGGAATTAAACTCAGGCACTCTGATACTGGATGCAGGCAACCCAAGCAGCATCTTTACTGCTGTTCCAAATACTTGCCCTTGATGTTTACACAGAAGAAAACCAGCTCAATTAACGTCTATTGAGTGCTTGAAATGGGCTAGACACTGTACTAGGTATTTTATATATTTCAAATTCATATCAACCTTGAAATTTCAGTGTTAATGTCTCCATTTTATGGACAATTAACTGATATTCTGACGCTTAATGAGACTTACACATTGCCAAACTGCACAAAGCTAGCAAGCAATAGCATTGAATTTAGAATTTAGGTCTTTTTGTTCCAAAGTCAGTGCTCATTTCTCTGTCCCATAGTGTCCTCTATAGGAACTAATATGTCATTTTACAAACTGCCCTGTGGAATATCTGCAGAAATCACAGAAATCAAGTGAGACGATCAGGATGTTCATCTCATTTTGTTATAGACTAGCTGTGGGACTTTGAAAAAAATTTTTAATCTGAGTCTTTTTTTTTTTTCTGAACGCATACATATATAATGGTAAGTTCAAAGAACATATGACCAAAAACCAGGTGCTTCAAGTTTAGGTTCCAGCCTGTGATTACTTAGCTGCATAGTTTGGGGAAGTCATTTAACCTGTCTAGGTCTTAGTTTTGTTTGTTTGTTGTTTTCCCTGTAAAAATCAAAGGAATAGGGAAGGCTTGTTCTTTTTATGTCTGAAAATTTTATCATAGCATGAGCTTCAATTTCAATAATCATAGTTCCACCCAGACAGCTAATGGAGAAAATTCTAACAGTTCCCTAATACAGACACAATCTTCTTTGAACAATGAAATGCCCTGCTGGCAAGCCTCGCTCCATCCAGATATATTTGCAGAACATCCTTTAGCCTGAAATAGAAATTTATTGCTCAACCATCTGTTACAATTAAGAAAAGGTTTGAAAATGTTTTCTGTGTGTTTGACTAATCATGTTTTAGCGCCCTGTGGGTACATTACAAATTACATGCCTTCTCTTCTTCTTGGCTTCATTAAAATTCTGGGATCTGCTTCCAAAATTTATTTCCTCTCTCTCTTATTTTCTCTCTTCTCCTTTTCTGAAGAAACTTGTTCAGGGCTCCAAATGTAACAGAGTAAGCAAATATGCTTCAAGTAGAAGTTAGCTTGTAGAGCAAATGAATTGTTTCTGGTGACTAAGTGCTTTGTTCTCCAGTGTGTGTTTGAATGTTGCAGTACAGAAATATATAATTTGCCTTCCTTGGACAATGACCTAGCCTGTATAACCTATGAGGAGTTAGGCCAATAAGATCCAAACTACTGAATGTGGTCTCTTATTTCTCTCACATGAAAATATGAATGTTGTCTCCAAAATGTTCATGGAAAATGGGAATAAAGGATACATTTATTTTGTTGTAAGGGTTTGAAACCCATGCATAGTCTTTTCACAATGTGCATTTTCCATGAACCTTTTGAAGATTCTTTGTAATGATGCAATATGACGTTGTTTGGCCCTTAATTACAAATGACCTATCTATGTGGCCAGTACTCAGTAAGAAAGCATTTCAAAGGCAAGCTCTGGAACTCTCATTACTTTCTACTTTCTACATCTCAGCATCACCTCTATCTCTTACTTTGCCTGTGTGTTTCATCTCATACAGAACTTAAGTAGGATTTTGCATTATGATTTTTCTCCCAAAATTTCATTTCTCTTTAAATCCAAGAATCTTTCAGTTATATGAACTATTTTATGTGAAAAATAAGCATTTTAAAATATTTATTTATTTATTTGAAAGGCAGAGCTAGAGAGAAAGAGAAAAAAAGAGAAAGAAATCTTCCATCCACTGATTCACTCTCCAAATGAATGTGATGATTGGGTCTGGGCCAGGCCAAAGCCAGGAGCCTCGAACTCCATTTGGTTATCCCACAGGGGTGGGAGGAATCCAGCACTTGGGGCATCCTCTATAGTGCTCCCAGGTAAACTATAAGAAAGCTGGATCAGAAGTGGAGCAACCAAGACTTGAACCAGGGCTCATATGGGATGCTGCTGCCAACAAAATTATTTAAGTAGGCTAGTTTCTTTTTTTTTTTTCTTTTTATTTATTTGACAGGTAGAGTTATAGACAGTGAGAGAGAGAGAGAGACAGAGAGAAAGGTCTTCCTTTCATTGGCCCACTCCCCAAATTGCCACTATGGCTGGTGCTGCGTCGACCTGAAGCCAGGAGCCAAGTGCCTCTTCCTGGTCTCCCATGCAGGTGCAGGGGCCCAAGCACTTGGGCCATCCTCCACTGCCTTCCTGGGCCACAGCAGAGAGCTGGACTGGAAGATGAGCAACTGGGACTAGAACCCGGTGCCCATAAGGAATCCTGGTGCCGCAGGCGCAGGATTAACCAAGTGAGCCATGGCTCCAGCCCCAAGTAGGCTAGTTTCTACTACTATTTCACATAGTCAAAGGCATATCTAGCTCTTTGGGGTCTTTTTTATAGGGGCACTGATCCTGTTTATGAGAACCACCCACACCCATGTAATTTAATCACCTTCCTCAAAACTCCATCTCCTAATACATTACCTTAGATGTTAGGATTTTAACATGAATTTTGGGAGAAACACATTCATACCATTGTAATTCCTATACGAGGTAGCTTGGAAAACTTCTAGCTCTGAGTGGGGCTAGATCAGAAAGGGTTGTAAAGAAGCTCCAGACTCTTGTAGAAATGACACTGCCACTCGGGCCTTATGATCCTGAAAAAACTATGGTAATGGAGGTGTCATTGGAGTTATTGGTATGTCTCATCTGCAGCACTGGCATTCCATATGGATGCCGGTTCAAGTCCCAGCTGCTCTACTTCCAATCCAACTCCTTGCTAATGTGCCTGAGAAAGCAGTAGAAGATGGCCCAAGTGCATGGGCTCCTGCAAACCCTATAGGAGATATGGAGGGAATTCCAGGCTCCTTGCCCAGCCCTGGCATTTGGGGCCATTTGGGGAGTGAACTAATAGATGGAAGATCTCTCTCCCTCTCTCTCTGTAACTCCGCCTTTCAAATAAATATATAAATCTTTTTTAAAAAGTGAAAAACAGAGTGGTGGTGAACATTTGGCTTAGAACACTTGCTGGACACCTATGTCTCACATCAGCATGTCCAGGTTCCACTGCTGCCTCCTGACCCCAGTTTCTTGCTGTTACATAACCTGGGATGCAGTGTGATGACTCAGGTAGGTGGATTCCTGGGAGACCTGGGAGACCCAGACTGCATTCCCTGCTTCCAGCTTCAGGCCTCCTAGACATTTCTGGCATTTGGAGAGTGAACCAATGGATGGAAGTGCCTTCTCTCTCTCTTTCTCTCTCTCCTTCCCTCTCCCCTCCCTTTCTCCCTCTCCCTTTCCCTCTCCATCTCTGCTCTCTGTTTCAGCTTCTGTCTCTCTCTCCTTCTCTCTCAGCCTGTCAAATAAATACATTTCATTAAAAAAATTCCGATAATGTACTCAATGAAGTAAATACAACCTTCTGCATGCTGCTATTCAGGGCTAAAAGACATTTGACAAAATCACGATTATTACTGCTTGGTGACTGTCCACCCCTGGAAATGCTGGAATTTCACAAAACACAAAGCTTCCCAAACCATGTTTAAGTCTTTGTCACAATCTCTGAAGGAACCCGAGGTCTCCGGACATCACTTCCTGAGAAACTCTCTTCTAGAAATTTCTTTATCCTCCCACTCAGGTTCCCTCCTTTCTCCTGATAAATCTCTTTTCTATTGAGTAAGTTGCCATTTTTCCTTCTCCTGTTCTATCTCTTGGGTCTAAACTTAAATAGTTTCTGAAAGGGAACAAAACAGAGCCCTTGAAATAAGCCTATGAGATTTTAATATTTCTGTTTTGGAGTGGGCTAGAAGAGAGAAAATGACAATGTTTTTTGGACACATATAAGATTAACACTTAGGGACATAACACTGTTACATTTCTTTTCAGCAATGAACTCTGGAGGCCTAGAAACTTTGACAGTCCTAAATTAAAACATTAAAATTTAAAGTAAACTTTTCTTTACAATGTGGCAAAGTCCCATCAGCTCCCTGCCCCTCCCCTACATTGAAGTGACTCTAGAGGATTTTATACCTTTCTTATTGCCCCTTTTAAAAAAAGATTTATCTATTTATTTAATTTAAAGATAGAGAGAGGGAGAGAGAGAGATACATCTTCCATTTGTTGGTTTACTCCCATAATGCCCACAACAGCAAGGCTGACCAGTTAGAAGACAGCAGACAGGAACTCCATTTGGTTCTACCACTCATGCCCTTCAGTGACTTATTCCCCAATAAATAAGTGCTATTTTTATCCTTTGGAAAAAAGAACTATACCTATTTATTTAGTTGATTCCTTTATGACATTAATTCCTAATTTAATGTAAATCATGATTCTAGTTTGTAGAGTTTTCCATTTGTTTTATACCAATTTGTAATTTTAATATTTTCTCCAGTTGTAACTTATCAAACGTCTCAGGGGGTTGAGAGAAAGCAGAAAACATGCCTGGGCAGCAAGCAAGTTGCTGTTTGTTTGATGATACAACTAGATTCCAGGGGGGAAGAAGTCTTGTAATTCTGTCAGGAGATTGTCAGTTGATGATTGTTTTTAACAAGCCAATGTGTTTCTCAACATATTTTCATGTCAGAGTGAAAACCATGCACATCTGAATATAAAAGACTGAGGTGGAGTGTATTTGAGAACTCTTCCCATTATTCTTTTATTTATTTATCTAGTCTATCACAGAATTAGGTTTTTGCAAAATACATTTCTGATTTAATGTAATTATTCCATTCAAGTGACAGCTAAAAAAAGATTTTTACTCATTTTTGGTGGAAATATAACAAAACAACATTACATATTTTAATGGCTTTCTAAACTGCCATGCTTGAATTTCCAAATTTTTTATAAGTTAACTTGGGGATTATTATCATCTATGGGAAAGTCTTATTATCATATATTGTGTTTATTACACTCAACCAAAGGGAGGGGTGTTCTTACCCCAAATGTGCATTTTATTTACCAACAGAATCTCTTCTCCGAATTTCTAGCTTGTTTAATGTCCTATCTAGTGGACTAGGCTAGATAACACAAAGGAAACCTAAAATTCTACTTTTCCATTTCTTCTAAGGTCAAATTCTCAGGTTAGCCAAAATGGTAAGCCCTCTTCTCCTTGAACCTCAAACCTGTTTGAGCTTTCTCTTTGCTTAGGAAGAGATTCCTTAGAAAATTCGTAGTCCTTAAGAAACTAAGATTTTCATAAAGAGAGCTTGATTGTTCACATAAATGTCTGTTTAGACCTTACTTTTTAGTTTTACAGGCAAGCAGGAACTTGTCTGAAGCCCAGGTTGAAATACCAAGGCTATATCTGGAATTCCTGACATAAAGAACATCAAGACACCCTTTGTTTTTCTTTAAATTATCTTTCCTCTATCCTATATACTATATATGGAGTTCTCAAAACAGAGAAAGAACTGAGTGCTGTGGGTATAGTGCAAGATATCTGGGTGAGCTCAAGACTGGGGAGAGTCAGTATGTGAGTTCTGAGAACAGCTGCAGCGGTATTTCTAACATTTTTAGTCTTCTGTTGCCCTTGTTGAGAACCCTGCATGTATGGGTGCTGGAAGCATACTCTGTCCCAAATTACTCTATTGAAAATATTGTAGTTTCACATTTAGAAGGCCCAAGTCTTCTTCTGGTTCTGCTGCTCTTTAGGTTTAGAACCACGGTTAATTACTTTACACGTTTCATCTTTGACTTTCCTGCTGATGAGTATAGACATTAATGTTGAACAACTGAATTTTGTAGAAAATTACATGAAACTTTGAATATTGTAAATTGTTTTCAAAATGTGAGAATATATAGGAGCAGCAGCAGCAGGGAACACATATGTTCATTGTGCCTTCCTTTCTAGAACTTTCCTAAATGACAAAGAATGGCTAACCTGGTCAACGCCTGAGATACTCACTCTGACTCATTTCATTGGGGTGTGGAGATACTCTATGTAAAATATAGGGTATCGAGTTCCCTTTCTTCTTGAATCTGTTTGGACAATGTGCCTGGCAAGGCTTACCTCAGCAGGCTCAGCTGTCATCTGACTCTCTGTGTTCTGTCAGTAACTGAAGTAATTAGAATGGATACCAACCTCCCCCACAGTGATGAAGGTCATTTCAGATTCATAGATGGATAGATCAAGGGATGTTACACACATTCTTCAAGGCCTAATCTTTTCACACTAGCAGAGCACAACAGAGAATCTTGCGTTTAGAAGAATAAAAACAAAATTAGCTACTGTTTAATATAGCTTATTTTTCATTATTT
This sequence comes from Oryctolagus cuniculus, assembly GCF_964237555.1. Classification (NCBI taxonomy): domain Eukaryota; kingdom Metazoa; phylum Chordata; class Mammalia; order Lagomorpha; family Leporidae; genus Oryctolagus; species Oryctolagus cuniculus. The sequence goes on along the minus strand of NC_091432.1, from coordinate 207,794,455 downwards.
TATTACATTACTATTACTTTATTTATTTATTTTTTTTTTTTAACAGGCAGAGTGGACAGTGAGAGAGAGAGACAGAGAGAGAAAGGTCTTCCTTTGCCGCTGGTTCACCCTCCAATGGCCGCCGCTGCAGCCGGCGCACCGTGCTGATCCTGGCAGGAGCCAGGAGCCAGGTGCTTTTCCTGGTCTCCCATGGGGTGCAGGGCCCAAGCACCTGGGCCATCCTCCACTGCACTCCCTGGCCATAGCAGAGAGCTGGCCTGGAAGAGGGGCAACCGGGACAGAATCCAGTGCCCCAACCGGGACTAGAACCCGGTGTGCCGGCGCCGCAAGGTGGAGGATTAGCCTATTGAGCCACGGCGCCGGCTCCATTACTATTACTTTAATATTTGGTCCTCTTGGCAGTGAATTCCTGAAGGTAGGAAGAATGAGGTTCAGTATTTCAGCACCAACACTGCATACCAAATTTTTACACCAGGCAGGGGATATAGACAAAACAACACAACAACAACAAAAACACCTATTGTTCATGTACATCAGGAGATTAGTTTCTGATAAGGGAGATAATAAATACATAAACCAATAGTTACATCACTAAAACAAATCAACAGGGATGTGCAAAATGTATTTTAATGCAACCAAATAGGAAAGGTCAGAGAAGATTCTATAATGATTTGGTACCTGAGTTGAGTCTTAAAGAATAAAAAAGTTAGCTGGAGTATGTGTGTGGGGGGAGGGATAGAATCATTAGATGTTTTAGGTAGAAGGGGCAGCATGAGTAAAAACATAGGGTTGTAGGAGTAGCAAATTGTTAGTTGTTTTAACTTGTTGGAGCATGCAGTGCAGTGTAGGGGGTAGCGAGAAGAGCAGCAGGAATACTAGGCAGGGGATGCATAATGAAGGGCTTATGCCGTGTTAGTGTCAGGAACTTGAATTTTATCTATAGTCAAAGAAGAGACCTTGAAAAGGATTTTGAGTTGATATTGTGCATAGTCACATTTGAATTTTTCAAAACACTATCACTTCGTTGATTTGAAGACAATGCAACTGAAAATTGGTTAGTAGGTTCTTACTGTAATAATTTAGGTCATAAATAGAATTTGAGAATTGAGCATTAATTTATTCATCTATTTATTTATATTTCAACACACTTTCTCTTTTTCTATATAAGTACTACTCATAAATGAAATTATTTTCAAAAGAGGCTATCTGAGTTTCCTAGGCAGTAGGATTAGGACATTTGTGTGGGCTCAAGAATGGCAGCAGGAACACTCATAAAAACTTTGGGAACACTGCAGAAGTATTTCTACTGTATTCAGTCACTCTGTTGCCAACTTGAAAAATTATTTCTGTATGTGAAGAATAATTGTTTACAAATTGCAAATTGAAAATATCATAGCAACGGCCGGTGCCTTGGTTCACTAGGCTAATCCTCCACCTGCAGCGCTGGTACTCTGGGTTCTAGTCCTGATTGGGGCGCTGATTCTGTCCCGGTTGCTCCTCTTCCAGTCCAGCTCTCTGCTGTGGCCCAGGAGTGCAGTGGAGGATGGCCTAAGTGATTGGGCCCTGCATCCGCATGGGAGACCAGGAGGAAGCACCTGGCTCCTGGCTTCGGATCGGCACAGCGCGCCAGCCGTAGCAGCCACGTGGGGAGTGAACCAACAGAAGGAAGCCCTATTCTCTCTCTCTCTCTCTAACTCTGCCTGTCAAAAAAAAAAAAAAAAAAAAAAAAGAAGAAAATATCATAGCATCTTATACAACATTTCCATCTCATGGTTATCACCATCATGGAATATGATGAACTTTATCATGATAAATAGTAGTTTTCTTGTATTCTACTAGAGAAAATGAATTGAAACAATCAGGACCATATTAGCATGAGCCCTGTTCATAAGTTTTTATGAAGTGAATTCTTCAATTAAATGATTAACAGTTTCAACTGCTAATAATGCAAGAAACATTATCCTTGACTACACTATTAGTGTGATATAATCCTTACTTATGACTAGGACTTTATCCCTAACCAAATAAAATTTACGATGATTACTCAGATAGACCTAGCATGTAGGTAAAGTGATGGAATATGCCAAGGTATGTGAGAAAGTCAACTAACTGCTGTCTTCAATGTTTCCCTCTTGGACAGTCTGATGTTTCTTGAGGTGTGACATTTCATGTTTTGCTTATAAATGATAACTTCAAATGTCTTGGCACTTTGCTATGTATTATTGCATCATTAACTGAAAAATATATTTGAATGTGATTGTACAAAGGAAAACACAAATTTTACAGCTTTACAACAGATGGACATTAAACACTAATTCTGGGAACGACTTCACAGAATGACATGATCCCAGTCTGTACTAGAACTCTACTTCTTGACAAGGTGACCTGGGGCAAAAACATAGTCTTAGTTTCCTCCTGCATACTGCAGGTAATAAAATCTATCCTGCATAACTTTTTTTAATTCAATGAGATAAACCATGTAAAGTGCTTTCATTGGAAAATAGTAGCATTCCATAATTATTACTTTCTTTTTGTTCTTTGCTGTTATTTTCTGTAATTGATTTTTGTTCTTCTACACCATTGGCTGTTCTTTTTCAATATTCCTTATAATCTCTTTCTAACTGTTGGAGGATTATAGAGGTGTAATCTGGTATGTCTTGTTTTCTATCTATGGTGCTAGGTGGCCTCATTCAGTTTTACGAACATCCTTAACGTGCTTAAGACTTCTACATCTTTATGAAGGACAATTTTTTTCCAGACTATCTTGGCTTTCCATGCCTGAAATGCTGCCCCTGGGCTTTCCTGCCAGACTGGAATGCCTTATGGGCTGATTCTGAGGTTAGAGTGCTACTTAAAGCAATTGTCAATCCATGAATCTGCTGTATGGATTGCTTCCCTTCACTCCTTTTAATTCTGCCTATTGTTTCCAAACAGTTCCTATTTATATGATCACTTTAACATTTGATCATATCTATATGTCACTTATTCCTATCCATTTGATCTTTATAACACTTAAGCTGCTATTTTTATCAGCCAGCTTAAGGGATTTTGGGGTCTTATGGCTAGTTGTTAAACTGTACCCTTAGAAGTAAGTCCATATGAATGTATGTAGGACTATACTGCTTTAGAAGTTACAAACTTCATACATTTCACAATTACAACTTTATGGTCTTGGTGAGATTCCTGTGGAAAGAAGTGGCCACCAAAAAAAGATGTACTTTTCTCTGAGGGGAATGAGAACTTTCACTTTGCTATGGCCTTGTTGAGCTAGTGGACTCAAAAGGCTTCCATAGCCTAGGCAGTTCATGGCAAGAGCCTTGGGTGATCACTGATGTCATACTTAAGAGTGGTATTCATTAAATAAACAAGAGTCACTGTGCACTAACTTCCCATGCAAGACCCTGGTCCCCAAAGAGTTGTATCATGAGACTTAACAGTAAAACTTGTTCTCAAGACTCACTTCCTTTTAGTGTATTAAAAGGAGAATATTGTTGGTCTCATAAATTACAGTCCTAAGAGTTCACAAAAGATAGAACATCCTTAAGTTCTTCTTTAAAGACAATTAAGTTTCTAAAAGGAAAGGAGGGGAAGAAGGAAGGGAAATGAAGAAGGGGGAAAAATGTGAAATCATCTTTGAGAAGCAATAACTAAGAACAGCCCTTTTCTAGACTGTGGAAAAGCAGTGCTCTTAGTTTTTTTTTTATTCCATTTTTTTTCCCTTTCTTGGACTTAACAGGAGAGGGAGGAGGAAGCTGGGTGTGAGTGTGTGGGAGGGCTGGTGCAGTGGGAAGAATTACTATGTTCCTAATGTTATATTTATGAGATACATACAAATAATAAAAAAGAGTTCCACATCTAAATCCCTGGCTTGCTCCTGTAACTCTGGATTTGTGTACTCAATTGAGTGAAATCCCTGCTGGAATACCATGTAGACATTTTATTTATTAGCTAAATATTTATTTGGTACCTATTTTAATTGTAGATGCTGAGGATCTATCAGTGGGAAAAACAATTCTCTCTCTGTAAGTTTATGTCCTAGAAATGCGAAGTTATACAATAATCAACACAAATGAATCATTTAGTAAAATAGTTATAAGTGCTGTGGATTAAAATAAAACATCTGAAATAGATACTATAATGCAACAAATTATCTTGAAACTTAGAACAAAACACATTTAAGTATTATCTCTGTTACTGTGAGTGATGAATATATTCGTGGTTTACTTTGGTGATTCTGGCTCAGGGTTTTGCATGAGATTTACTCATTTGTGGCCACCAGCAGAACACATAATTTCCTCTTCACATAGACCTCTCCACTGGCTTCTCTGAGTGTCCTTACAACATGGCAGTTTGGTTGCTCCCAAAACAGTGATCCAAGAGAGCACAGCATGATTCTTTGCCTGTTCTGTCTTTGGATTTATGCCTTACTTTCTTCTTAACCCAAGCTTGATCCCCAATGCCTATATTTCAGATTTTTTTGATTCCAGGGGATACAGTCTATACCTACCTGGTCAATCACATTCCTGTCTTGGCTTAGATTTGGGACTGTGGATCAGTTTTTCCAAGAGGGATTTATCAGTACAGTGCTGCAGATAAGTCTCAACAGAATAAATGCTAGTGGATATTTTACATTTAATAGCAAGAAAGAAGATTCATTGTTAAAAACACATAATGCAGTTTAAAATAATTTCCTCTTCTAATGCATTGAATTTTGTTGAAGAAGGAATGAGATGGATACTGTTATATGAATGGGAAATATAAAGGACTATAAAACTTGGTAGAAAGGTATCAGCATCATGAATAAAGTACTTGAAAATATTTATACTACTTTGCAAAGCTTTCTGGTCTCAATAAAATAATCTTTAAGTGTTAAATTTTATCCACCAAGATATCTATTGCAGTATAAAAGAAATGTAAATATGGAATGATTAAATATATAGTGAGTTATACATTGAATTAAATAATATGTAGCCTTTAATATTTAGGAAGAACTTTTAATGACATAAGAAATACTCAAAATCTTGAATGATAATGGGCAGTAAAATTATTTGAGTCACAAAAAGGCTAATGTCAACATCCTATGAAGGATGGTATCACAGGAGACATGAAAAATAAGCTTGAAAGAAATGCGTTGGTAAAATATCTATAAGAGCACTTCTTTTTTTATTTTTTTGACAGGCAGAGTGGACAGTGAGAGAGAGAGACAGAGAGAAAGGTCTTCCTTTGCCCTTGGTTCACCCTCCAATGGCTGCCGCGGCCGGTGCACCGCGCTGATCCGAAGCCAGGAGCCAGGTGCTTCTCCTGGTCTCCCATGGGGTGCAGGGCCCAAGCACTTGGGCCATCCTCCACTGCACTCCAGGGCCACAGCAGAGAGCTGGCCTGGAAGAGGGGCAACCGGGACAGAATCCGGCGCCCCGACTGGGACTAGAGCCTGGTGTGCCGGCGCCGCAAGGCGGAGGATTAGCCTAGTGAGCCATGGCGCCGGCCAAGAGCACTTTTAACACTAAAATAAGAATTAAAATAAAGGGCAGAGGTGTTGTCTCTATGCCAAAGCATACAGAACAGTTACTAAACACCATGGAAAGGATAAGAGAAAGTTCACAAGTGAAAAGGAATACTTCCAAGGTTGGGATACTATCATGTAAAATGACTGGCAATGCTATGCATTGTTAAGGATGGATTAGAGTGGGAATTCTCACCCATCACTGGTGGATGTGTAAGAACCTGTTAGAAAACAGTGTGAACATATTCAGTCAAATTGAAAGTACTCATACTCTTATTTGGAAATACATTCCCAGGGGTTCTATTTCAGGAGACTGAGTAACCTGAAGCTCAGTATATGTACAGATGTGTCTAAAGCAGTGATTTGTTTTTGTGTTTATCACCAACAGCCTTTTACAGGCCTGGTATGCACCCCATAGATTGCACATAGCCTGATGACTGTGAGACCAGGGTTAGCAAACCAATCACCTGCCTGAGAAGCTGAGGGATTGCTTTGCATTTATCAACCTTTCTACAACCTTGGGAAGACAGTAAGGAATCACAAAAGAAATTTTTTGGGACTGACAGCCAGGCTGATAAAACCCAGAGTTGAGTAGATGCTTATGGTCCCCTTTCCCAGGCCAGTGTCTGCAGACAGTTTCTGGACCTGTTTTTTGCCCGATGGAGTTCCATGGTCCCAGATGAACAGGTCTTTTATTTCAGTCAACATGAACAATGGCTGATGGTGTGGTAGCATCAGACAATGAGCATACCTCAGCAGCAAACAGACCAACAGCTGGGTAAGCATTGGTCCCACTCCCAGGCTGCACAGGTCTTGGTGGGCTGAGGGCTACAGATGTGACCCAGCATCATGGCATTTGTGGACACAGGACAAGCAGTCAGTCTGAGCCTTACATAGGCCAGAAGGAGGCTGGTAGAGATGGACTACCCCTTTTAGGCACTTCGCAGTTCACACTGAACAGCACTTGAGTTGCAGTTTGGGAACAAATTTGATTTTATGGAGTATTGTAAGACTGAATGGGTAAAAGCATTTCAACAGTGGACCTGAGGCAAACTGTGACTTAGGGTGCTATCCAGTACTGAAAAAGCAAAAGTACCCATAGATTCAGAGGAAATAAAAAGATTGCTTAGAATTTCTAGAAGGGGAGCCACAAATGAAGCCAGATTTCTATAACTAATGCTTCAGTGTATACACAACATTGTATGCCAACAACCATCAAGAATTTCCAGAACAGACATTACAAAGCAAAGTTGATTCATAAATGTGTGCATATGGAAAAAATATGGGAATAAGGAATAATTATGCAAAAGACATGGAACAAATATTCATAAACAGAAGGTTGTATATTGACTTCTAACAAATACCTCCGTCCTGATATGCTTTTACTATATAAAATTTAAAAATTAAAACAGTAATGTCTTCAATTCAATGAGCAAAAGGGCATTCTGTAACTAGTACAAAGGATAAATAGAGCATGTATAGCACAATGAAAACTAACAGCCCCAGTGAAACAGGATTATTCATAATAAAAATGATACTAACAGTAATATTTGTAAATGCTCTATGAATTGGTAGCTATTATTATTAGCTATTAAGAGTCCTGATGGTATCAGGAATCAAAATGAGAACAGAGGAGAATGGAAAAAACTGCCAAAAGACCTTGGATATATTTGTTCCCATGGAATTGTGTCTTCCCTACCACTTCAACTTCCTTCCAGGCTGCTTACCTCCTTAACACGGAAGAAATGTGTCATCTGCAGAGAATATAAATAATCTTTCCTTATGATGGGGCTTATGACAGTTCTCTTTATAAAGCAGACATTTGTAGTAAAAATAGATAGATAAAACAGAGGGAAACTGGAGTCTTTCTGTAGCTGTGAAATAAAGAAAAACTTGAGCCTTGGTGGTACCTCTGACTTTTTACTAGATATCAACATTACACATCTAATTCAAAAAGAAGCACATCCCTGTTGGGGCTGAGGATGTCAACAGGAGAAGATGACTTTTATGTGGTTCACCAGACATCACAGGTGACATTTGTTCAAGTGCACAGTGTGATCATTGCTTTGCAATCTGAGAAACCTGGGTTTTTGTTGTTGCTCAATGCAAGTAGAACCACAGTAACTAGGTCTGCCACACCGAATAATAAAACCAGGATACCAATATATATTAACTTACAAAGAAAAATGACATTTTGTATCAATTAATATTCTTATATTGGTATTTCTAGAATGTGCTCTTCAAGTAGGCAATCAAAATCTGAAGAGTGCTTGATAGGCACAGAAGCAGAACAAACCTACCATCATTTACCACTTCCACTTCAGGAAATTTTATATCTGGGCTCATATATATTCATACTTTCTTCCTTAATCTATACCTGGAGTGCAGCCAGAATTATATTTTTTTCAAAACTGCAAAACTATACAGTTTTACCCCTACCTGTATGAAACTCTTCAATTATTTGCCTTTGCAGGCAGAAAACTAAACCCTTTACATTGCCTCAAAATCTTTGTATCTTTTGAACCTACATGCCCTGAGAGAATTTAATCTGAGATGCTTAAATTTTATAGCAATACTTTCAGATATAAAAACATCATTATTGAAGTTCCTGTCAGAAAAATATTTTTTATCGTGACTCTGCAACTGTCTAGCTTCTATTTTTCTTTTCTTCAAGAAAAGATTTTTTAAAAAATGATTCCTTTTTTTTTAATAAAGCAGGCTTATTTTTGGTAGAGCAACTTATTGTGAAAAACAAATTGATATCAAAATGGCCATGACCACTCTCTATTAATGACTTATTGAGAGAGCTGGCCTTCAGTCACAGGGATTTGGAAAAGTCAGAGACCTGCACTTACTTGTTCACATATTGAATGTCTAAGACCCACCAAATATTAAAATATTTATTCTACATTAGTCTTAGGTGTATAGTGCAGTGATGAGACAAACAGATTTCCTGCTGTTTTATGAAACTTAATTTTAGGTGGAAAGGGAAGCAGAAAATAAGAAAAATATCAGGTAGATACAAACACACGCAAAAGGTTAAAATTGAGTGAAGGTATACAAAATGAGTATTAAGTATGTTTCTGAGGAGACCCTTAAACACTATGACTAAACAAATATGATAGAAAAGGTGGTATATAGTTAACATTTGGAAAATGGCCTATGACTTAGAATGGGACTTAATAATTCATGTGTAAAAACATTACAAAGTGCCTGAGCTTCATTTATTTAGACGTTATGTGCTGGGCTTGAGATAGGACTTCTGATTCTGAATTGCCTGAGAGGGTCTCAAGAGGACTTATTTGTATATTGGAATAGCCTTGTGAGGGACATTAAACTGGTTCAGGTAAGTATACACCTGAGTGTGGTTCATAGGAACCAATTACTTGCTGTTAAATACTTTGGTGGATCTGATTATTTTCTTAGCAAACAGTTTTGCTGCTTTTAGCCAGCTGCTTCAGCAGATAAACTGTGAAGAGTGCTAAAAGGCCTAGGGAATATTTCTGAAAGTATAGTTAACTTGAAGACATCCCTTTATGAAGATACATTAAAACATGAACCTCATGCATTAAGAAATGCCAAGTTATCTTAGGTGATGAAATAAAATGTTCAGAAGAGATCATTTCAGTTCATTTTTTTTTCCTGAAACTTGATTCGAGAAGGGTAAGGTGAGCCAGACACCAATGCGGTGATTGCTTCATGGAAAAATGAAGTATGACAGTGTGTATTAAGCATGAAAACATTGTTGAATAGCTATGTTCTCCAACCTTGATTCCCAGAAAATCTGTTCACAATGATTTCATTTTATCTCCTAAAGCAATTAGAGAGCCAGCAACACAAAGTATGTAACAGTTGGATAAAGAGAAAAAGAGGCACATATTTTGGAAAATTCAGACTGTAGTAAAATCTATCTTAGTGGTTATATTTGGAAAAATTGTATAATAGTAGGACCTTAACATAAACTAACAGTTTTAAATATTACATATTGGAAGTGTTTAGATTTTAAGATAGTCACTATTTAGATGCTGTCATTAAAAATGACATTTGAAAGAATACTAACCATTGGCCCCAAAAAAGCCCATTCTTGATTTTTTTCTTTATTTATAACCTTAATATCCTTGTTAATTTATTTTCTCTATTAGCTAATATATATTAAGCCCATTGAAATTTATTATATACTGGGGCAGGTGCTGTGGCATAGTGGGTAAAGCTGCTGCCTGCAGTGCCGACATTCCATATGGGCGCAGGTTCAAGTCCCTGCTGTAACACTTCCAATCCAGCTCTCTGCTGTGGTCTGGGAAGGCAGTAGAAGATGGTCTAAGTCCTTGAGCCCCTGCACCCACGTGGGAGACCCAGAAGAAGCTCCTGGCTCCTGGCTTCGGATGGGCGCAGCTCTGGCTGTTGAGGCCAATTGGAGAGTAAACCAGCGGATGGAAAACCTCTCTTTCTGCTTCTCCTTCTCTCTCTGTATAACTCTAACTTTCAAATAAATGAGGGAAATGGAGATTATCACTGTTACCAATCTTCCCTCAGGGCATATATTAAAATGGAGTAATCAATATTTGAAATTAAGTGTGACTAAGATGCAAACCTAAGTTTCTAGCCCCTATGTACTAAAGATTTAAAGGCTGGTTATAAGATTAAATGGAATCATGGATAGAAAAATATCAAGCAAATCTATATATTCAACAGAAATGGAGCAGTTATTTATCTTAGTAAGAATCTTCAATTGTGCAAGAAAATGTTTGTTTTTGATTTAAATAATTATAATTTAGACTCTCTTCCTTTTTTGCCAGTCAGAAATTCAGTCTGACTCATCCTTTGGATTTAACTCTTTTAGTGTTACATTCGGTTATCTGGGGCCTATGCTGTGCCAAGAACTGCAGCAAGCACTCTGCTTCTAGGATTGGTCCACACTGGATACTGCCCAGAAACCCCTTGTTTCTTTTGGTGTTATTGCTTCAGGAGTAGTATTTCTGATAAGTTTGAGACATGGAAATCATGATTCTGAGGCAACTTTATTGCCCTTGTTCAATTATTTTATATTTATTTATTACATACCCTTCAGTACAAGTAACATCAAAGATGTTCATGAAAACTCAGCAATCAATGAGTTTTTTCCTCTCTGCTTAGAGTTCAGCCTCTCTTGGCATAATATGTGGTCACATATCTTGTTGAATCTGGTTGTCCCTTAATGGTTTGCTACACAGTAGCATGTGCATTCCAGCCATGAAGGTAAAGAAGAATTGGTTTCCAGGACCCTCATTTTCAGGGCCTCTTTCTGGAATGTGAGATGAACCTTAACAGCATGAAAACACAGTGTTTTGTGTTTTCCTTTTGCAACTAAGATATCTTAATGGTAATGTTAGATTTTTTTTCATTCTGAATTTCTATGTTTATGATCTTGTTAAAGGAATGTTGAGTTTACTTATTAACATTGTTGGGATTTTAGGTGTGCTAAGATTATGGTGGCCATATGAAAAAAAGTTATTTGTTAAAGTTGTGTCCTGAGCATAAGTAAAAGGGTAGAAAACACAGAGTATTTCTCCCAAAAGGAAAAAGTGGATAAAATGAAACAAAAACTAATATGATGTTTATAATTGATGAAACTGGGTGATGGATCTGTGATGGTTTATTATATTGTTCCCTTATTTTTCTATATGTCTGTATATTCCCAAAATAGTTACAAATGACTGAATTCAAAGTGATTACTGTGGTGCAGTGAGTTAAACCACTGCTTGGGACACCTGTATCACATACTGGAGTGTCTGGAATTGAGTACTGCATTCACTTTGGATCCAGCTTACTGACAATGTACACCATTGGAGATAGCAAATGTTGGCCCAAGTATTGGAGTCCATGACACCCATGTGAGAGATTCAGATGTAGTTCTTCATTGGCTTCAGCCTGGTCCAGCATGTTCTGTTTAGGGCATTTGGAGAATGAAACATTGGATGGACAATCTCTCTGCCTCTCTGCCTTTCAAAAAAATAAAAAGAAAACACTAAACCCATTAGAAATCTAGGTGTGATAATGTTTTTCAAGTTTTTTCTTTTTTAAAGTAAGTTGGTAAATTATTCAAATAGAAGTTTTTAATTTTTTATTCATTGTTTTCTCAGAAGCATTTATATTATATCTTGGCTGTGCTTTTGCTCTTTATTTTTAATTTTTTTAAATTTATTTGACAGGTAGAGTTATAGACAGTGAGAGAGAGAGACAGAAAGAAATGTCTTCTTTCTGTTGGTTCACCCCCAAATGGCCGCCACAGCTGACGCTGTGCTGATCCAAAGCCAGGAGCCAGGCGCTTCTTCCTGGTCTCCCATGTGGGTGCAGGGCCCAAGCACTTGGGCCATCCTCCACTGCCTTCCCGGGCCACAGCAGAGAGCTGGACTGGAAGAGGAGCAGCGGGACTAGAACCCGGCACCCATATGGGATGCCGGTGCCACTTGGGCCATCCTCCACTGCCTTCCCGGGCCACAGCAGAGAGCTGGACTGGAAGAGGAGCAGCGGGACTAGAACCCGGCACCCATATGGGATGCCGGTGCCACAGGCAGAGGATTAACCAAGTGAGCCACGGCGCAGGTCCCCTGCTTTTGCTCTTTAACTTATGTTTTCAAGAGTAGTACGTTCAATTCATTGATTGAATGTGTTATTCTGCTCCAATGCTTATAAATTTTTCTTTTCACTTTGCATTTTTAGTTTCTCTAGTTTATTCCCATATATTACTGCTTTTATTTTCTGCAAGTTAGTTCTACCTCTAATTGCACACCACCAAAACTGGAATTTTGCTCTTCAACTTAGGGTTCCATAACTCCTGTGGACACTAAAGTCTGAGGATGCTCCAGTCTCTTATATAAAATGGTGCAGAATCTGCATACAATGTATGCACATCCCATGTATTTTAAATCATCTCTAGATTACTTATCATATCTAACTCAATGTAAACACTATGTAAATAGTTTTGTATTGTTTAGAGAATAGTGATAAGAAAAAATACGTTCATTAGAGAAACAGGTATTTGAATTTTTTTGAACCTAAGGATGCAGAACCCACTGTTTTTTAATGAACTGATTTTGTTTCTTAGTTTAACATGTACAATGACTCTCAGCTTGCAGCTCTGTGGTCCTCCTTCACAAGGCTACATCCAGTAATTTTTAAAGTAAACCAAGCAGGCAATATGCGTTTTCTTCATTTTGGAAGCTGAACGAGGCATGTATGTAATAGGCCCTTTTCTTACACTGCAATACTTCTTCAATGGCTTCATGGGTACCTAGAGACATTATGCATCTCTAAAGTAAGTGATGCTCCCCAAATATTTAACTTTTTCTTTTTGAGTATGTGGAAACCCATAAGAACACTTCAACTTATTCCTTGAATAATACTTTGGAAAATGTTGGCTAAATCTTTAAGATAAAAAAGATTTATTTTTATTTATTTGAAACACAGGAAGCATGGAGAGAAAGAGTGAGCAAGAGCAAGGGTAAGGGGAGAAGGAGAGGAACAGAAAATATGAATCTTCCATCTGTTGGCTCACTTCCCAAATGGCTGCAATGGCCAGTGCTGGGCTGGGCCAAAGCCAGGAGCCAGTAGCTTCCTCCAGTATTCCATGTGGGTGTGGGGGCACAATTACTTGGGCCATCTTCCACTGCTTTACCAGGTGCATTAGCAGGGAGCTGAATGGGAAGTGGAGCAGCTGGGATTTGAACTTGCACCCATATGGAAAGACGGTGCTACTGGCAGAGTCTTAATCTTCTACACCACAGCATCAGCACTGAGAAATAGGTTTTTCCTCTGCTGACTCACTCCCTACATGGATGCAGTGGCCACAGCTTGACCAGGCCAAGGTTAGGAGCCTGGAATTTCCATCTTGGTTTCCCATGTGTGTTTCAGGGACCCAAGGATGAGGGCCATCTCCTACTGCTTTACCAGGAGCACTAACAGGGAGCTGGGTTGGAAGCCAAGAAGTCAGATTCCAACTGGCACTCCGATATGGGATGCCACTGTGGCAGGAGGCAGCTTCATCCACTGCACCACAATGCCAGCCTTTTAAACATCATTTAATCTTCTAAAAATCATTTTTTGTGTGTGCTCATATTCAGAGGGATGAGGGTAAATCCATGCTTTGGATCTTGTGTCTTCACCATTATTCAGTTCAATAAGATATTAATTAACTTCTATAGTGGACCAGGCACTTTGCTGGCTCAGGGGATACAGAACTATATTTCTTCCTCTCTCAAAAAGACTATGTGATAATTAACACATGAACTCAGGAGTTTAGGCAATGGAAAAGGAAAGGCATATGCAAGACTAATGGGGTATATAGCCCTGACCTAAATGCTATCCAAAATCCACAAAAAGAAAGGCAGCTTTAGGCATAGTAGCTCAATCACCAATAGCTTGTTTTAAAATATACAGACCAGGTGTTCTCTATAAGTTAAGGGTTGTTTGGTTTTTTTCTTTTTTTTGGGGGGGGCGGGTAACTCAGAGGGGAAAGAAAATGAAGCCTATTTTGCCAAAATGTTTCAAAGACTTTTAATATTTATTAAAGTGAATGGTAGTTTTAATTTAGAGACAAAATGTTCTGGCTCAGTACTCAAGTTCTTTAAAATTTACTGAGAAGGTTTAATATTAGAACAACTGTTTTGGTTCATTAAATTTTTAAGAGGTTCTATACTTTAATCAGTGAGAATTCAAGCTTCTAACTGCTAAAGCAGGCTATTTTTAACTAATGTGACAAGTTTAAAATTTTACAATTTTAAAGCTCTTCTTTACACAATTTTTCACTGGTGAAGTTCTGAAGTTTTATATATTCCTAATGAGATAACTTTTATAAATAGGAGGATATAAACTCCATGAGATATAAGGACTAATAGAATTGAGTTTTATAAGTCTAAATTTGGTTTGTATTTTAGAGCATTTTTTAAAAGTAATAAGGTTTTATTAGAGATAGGGCATCCGTCAAAATGGAAGCGATAGAGTGCCATCACTATGACTGGGGGAAAGCAAGGTTACATGGTTGAATGGAGAGAATACACCTGGGCAAGCCAGGGGGGCAGCTCAGCAGAGAGCAGAGGACTGAGTGTGCAGTCTTTGTTTAGACTCCTGTTTTTTTTTGTTTTGTTTTTTAAACATTTTTTATTTATTTATTTGAGAGGTAGTTACAGACAGTAAGAGACAGAGAGGTCTTCCATGCGCTGGTTCACTCCCCAAATGGCTGCAATGGCCAGAGCTGAGCCAATCCAAAGCCATGTGCCAGGAACTTCTTCCAGGTTTCCTACATGGGTGCAGGGGCCCAGGCACTTGGGCTATCTTCTACTACTTTTCCAGGAAAACATCAGAGAGCTGGATCAGAAGTGGAGCAACCAGGACTAGAACCAGTGCCCATATAAGATGCTGGTGCTGCAGGTGGAGGATTAATCTACTGCGCCACAGTGCTGGCCCCTAGACTCCTGATTTTTAAGGGAGTCTCTTTAACCCCTCCCCCTTCTCCTTTAGAATAAGGAATTTTGTGGAGAGTAAATTAGCAGTAGTGCATATTTTTAAAAATACCAAAAGGCTAATATTTGTTAAGAGTCTTCATGGTTTAGTGTTTTCGTCTGCTCTATTTTGTGTTCTACTTATATTATCTCCAACAGAAACATGGTTTAAGATGTAATTCGTACATAATGAGATATACAATTTACAAGGAAATACTGAATAGTCCTATTGAAAACTGATCAATGGGATGAAGAGAAAGTGAACATACATGTATAAAGTACAAATTGGAGATATACATGTAAAACACTGTGAAGTTGAACCTCAATAGTTGTATACCACTAAAAAGCAATTATAAAAAGCATTAAGAACTAAAGAGAACACCAGACTAGCAAGTCTTTTAAAGATAACAATCCTTTTGTTGGTGAGAGTAAAACACGAATTCTGGCACTTCGCCTTAGAGTCTGAAAATTGGAACAGTCTTTCTCTAAAAGAGAAAGTCAAAATGTATAACACTGCATAAACAATCATAGTCTCTGGTTCATTAGTAAAGCTTCTGGAAATTCATCCTCAGGAAAGCATATTCACAGAGTTTGATCATCATGTCTTTGTGTGACTCTGATTATAGTTTGGTGAGGAAAACACTCATTATTTCCATATTACAGATGATAAAGCCCAAATCAAGAGACTAAGTGACTTGCACAAAATCCCAATGATATGCATGGAGCAGATCTTGTAGGTTCCACTTCACAATTATTGCTATTGTTGAAAATACATATGTGTGTATGTGTGTGTATAAACATTTTGTGCTATATATACATACACACATATACTTGTTTTATGCTACATTCAGTGTTAGATTCTGGATGTATAAAGATAGGATAAGAACTTTAATTACTGAGCTATAATAGTTTTTGAAAACTTACTATAGACTAACTTCTTCATATATAGATTTATTTGATCTATGTGAACAACGTTTTAGTGTCCTATAAATCTCCAAATGTCAGATAGATGAGTTAACAAACCAATCTGTGCCATTTTATTTTAGAGTTCCCTGTCATTGAATTCTCTCTTCCAAACAGACTGTGTAGATTCTGTCCCCAAAGTGTTCACAATATAGTTGCAAAGAACAGATTTGTAATGGTTGAGCTTGCTGTTAGATGCTCTCTTAAAGGTAAATTTTGGGTAATTTTCAGACTAACACAAATAACAAACATCGTTATAACTTTTACTTACACTAAGTGCTTTAGGGTATTACTCATTTGAACTTCACAATTGATTTTTGTTGTCATATCTGCAAATGGGGAATGGAGGCTTAGAAAGGAGCAGTAATTTGCTGAGGGTCACACTTCTGTGACTTGCAAAGCCAAGAATTAAGACTAAATACCAGCAGGGCTCTTACTCACTTAAGCGATGGCCTATTGCACTAAAGAAACAAAATAAACAGTTGTAATTTGATAACTATTTCTCCCTTATCTTATTGTTCTACTACCATTCACCCAGCCTATAACAACTCCTCTATACCCTATATATTTTAAATATATAATTTGCTAATTCATGTATATTTGAAGCTATCATTTAAATGTTATGGGATAATCAGACAGAATTAAACATGCCCTGCAATCTTAGAACAAGATAATTAGGATTCTATATCACAGATAAAAGTGATAAACCCAGCATACAATAAATGCCTTTATCACACCTTTTTCATACAATGGTTTAAATAACTCCATATGATTTTGCTGTTTTTTTCAAGTATGTTCCCATTCCATGTATGGCCACTATAATTTCAAAGAAAATAGTGCCACATTATTATCTCTACAGGAGTAGGTTTGGTCAAACAAAACAAAGTACATTTTCTAATTCTGAAATTTATATATAATTTATATAAATATGTAGTTAATATACAAGATCAAGAGCAAAGTCTATCCCCTTTGGGAATAAAAAAATATACAGTGTAGTGAAAAGGTGGAAGGATCTCCCTATAGAGAGTTCTTGTAGAGATGTGCAAGACCAACTTTAAAAAATAACTGGCAAAAGTGAGCATTTGGTGCAGTGGTTAAAATGCCACTTAAGGGGGCCAGTGCCATGGTGCAGTAGGTTAATCCTCCACCTGAGGCGCCAGCATCCCATATGGGCACCAGTTCTAGTCCTGGCTGCTCCTCTTCCAGTCCAGCTCTCTGCTGTGGCCTGGAAAGACAGTGGAGGATGGCCCAGGTCCTTGGGCTCCTGCATCTGTGTGGGGGATGGGGAAGAGGCACTTGGCTCCTGGCTTTGGATTGGCGCAGCTCTGGCTGTTGCAGCCACCTGGGGAGTGGATCAGCAGAGGGAGGACCTTTCTGCCTCTCCCTCTCCCTGTCTGTGACTCTACCACTCAAATAAATAAAATCTTTTTAAAAAAAGATGCCACTTAAGATGCCTGCATTCCATATCAGAATGACTAGGGTTGAGTCCTGGCTACATTTCAAATTACAGCTTCCTGCTAATGTATATCATCAGAGGCAGTGGAATTGCGAGCAACAGTCAAGTTTTGGCTATTCCACTTCCCACCCAGCTCCCTGCTAACGTGCCTGGGAAAGCAGTGGAACATGGCTCAAGTCCTTGGGCCCCTGCACCCATGTGGGAGACCTGAAAGAAGCTCCTGGCTTCTGGCTTTGGATTAGCTCAGCACTGGCCATTGTGGCCATTTGGGGAGTGAACCAGTGGATGGAAGATAGATCTCTCTCTCTCTCTCTCCTCCTCTCTGTATCTCTGTCTTTCAAATAAATAAATAAATCTTTAAAACAAAACCTCAGCTACAATATTTACACAATCCCACATGACATTATACCTATACATTCCAATGCATTGTTCAAAGTATTGATAAGGGACAAATTAATTTTTATAATTTAACCAGAATAATGCATTTTGAGGTGGGAAGAAAAGAACTAGTTCTAAGGTAATTTGGCCACAAGGGGGAAGTAGAAGGATTTAGAAAAACCAGAAGTGTTTTTCTTCATTTAATTTCTGCTTCTCAAATTTTCCCTTCAATTCTCATTGTTGGGGGGGTGGGCATATTCTACTTGTCTTTCAGACCTCCTGATTTTAAAAATATCCTCATAGCCCCTATAACTGGAGAGCTTATTTTTAAAGTTTACCAGCTTTTGATGTCATAATGATACATGCAGGATGAGGTAGACAGTGCCTTGCTGACAATGCTGTCCTGCTTGATTCCAGAGTTGTCCTTATGGATTTACAAAGCAATAATTGCTCATTGCTGTACTCTCTTAGTGCACTTAATCACTGAGAAGAAATTATCTGTGGTCACCTTAAGTCAGTTGGGTATAAGAGCTGGCACAATATCTACAGGGCTGAAGCGATCCTTTATAAGTCCTGTTCTCTCAAGGAATTTCTCATCTAGATTGCCCATTCTAAGCTGACAGGATGCACCTGAATCCCTCTTTCCTAATATTAGGAGCTCTGTTAGAAAATACATTCTCCTAGTTTACACTAGTTTAAAGCTCAAGCTTTAAACTATACAGATTTAATCAATTATTTTCAAGGTTACTATATATTTTATTTAACAAATGTGTATTGTGTGCTGTATATAACATGCACTCTTCTGAGCATTGGTTATGGCATCAAATAAAGCAAGTGCCTTATGCCTAAGAGGGTTGTTGTGTAATAGTTTGAATTCTACTGCTAATATATTGACCTGTATGGATGCCTTGATTGTCTAAAATCTTTTGATTCTCATTTTCTACAAAATTAAGTCAAAACCTTACAAAATGTAAGGCTGTACGGATGATGGTCCTTATAGGAAGATGGCATACTCAAAAGAAGTTACTTACAAAGGTGTACAGGAGGAAGGGAAAAGTGATGGGGAATCTTTAGCAGCATTCCTGAATGAGAAGAGAGCTGCAGCTGTGGGAGAGTTGCCCCCCATAGGAGAGGAGCACTTTGGTAATTAAATAGATGAGAGTGAGCCTGGAAAGTAGAGAGACAATGACTCAAACCTCTCAACTTCTTACTCCTGTTTCCTAGTCTCCCTCTGGTGTATTCATTCACAGAACTGAATAGGAAGCCAGAGGGAAAGGAAACATAATGTGTATGGAACCTGAAATTTAACCTCCTGGGACCAAGACCAGAGTAGATTGGAGTAGAAATGGAGGGGAGCAAACAGAGTACCAAGCAAAAAGGCCACTCCAGATCTTCCCCCAACTTAACTTACACCTATTAGAGTTCTCTTTTTATTGCTATTCCAATTCCTTTAAATGTAGATAATTCTGGAAATAAAATTCTTACTAGCAAGCATTCAACGTTAATAAATTTTTCTGGAACCTATATTATGTACCAGGCATATTTCTAGTAGCTGAAAATATTCATTGTTATTCAGGAACTTAGTTTTATTGAGGGATGTGTTTATAAAAAGTGTAAAGCACCATGTGATGGTTAGATAAAGCCATATGAAGAATAGCTGATCTATAATCGTGGGCATTCAGAAAGGTTTTCCAAATGTAATAATGGCTAAGTTTATTTGTGCAAGATGAAAAAAAGAAAAAAAATAGTGCAGCAAGAAGTTTCCAGACAGAAATGAAAGTATGAGTAAAGGCCTGAATATGAGAGAGGACACAGCTCTTCCGTGGAATTGCAGACAGCCAATCCCAGCAATGCTGAGTAGAAGCGACAGAGGTGACAGGTGGGGCATGAGTGGTGAGCAGAGCACTAAGGCATGCAAGTCATATTGAGGAGCAGGACTTTTTGGGACAAGAGAGGCACTGAACGTGGTCTGCTTTGTAGTTGTGGTACAAAATGTTTGAGAGTTTTTCCTAAGAATGAAGCCTATTCAAAGTAAAAATCAAAATTTCACCAATATGCCCCTGGTTCTGAAGTCCTTTATTCTATGATTGTTCTCTGGATGTTACTAGTTAATGTCCCCAAGGCCTAAAACAACTAGCATTAAAATCATCTAAGAGCAGACATTTAGTGTAGTGTTTAAGACGTAGTGCTTAAGGCATCTACATCCTCCATGGGAGTCAGGCCTGGATTCAAACACTGGATATGCTCCCAATTGCAGCTTCCTGCTGAGGGGCACCTGGGAGGGAGCAGGTAATGGCTAAAATCTTTTGGTCTCTGTCACCAACATGGGAGATACAGATTGAGTTCTAGGCTACTGACATCAGCTTGGCCATGCCCCAGTTGTTGCAGTCATTTAGGGAGTGAACCAATGGGTGGGTGGTAGATCTCTGTCTCTCTTTGTGTCACTCTGCCTTTCAAATGAGTAAAAATTAAAAAGAAAAGTTAAAAAAGCATCCAAATGTTCCATTGATACTTTTTGTCATTCCCAATTACTAATTTGGCATACTGAACTCTAACTGCTCTGACAACAAAGTCCTGCTTAGTACATCCCATGGCCTTGGCCAGCCATCACCAGAGGCACAGCATGTGGTGGTGTCTTCTCCATATTATTTTCCCCTCTGTTCCCCACTCCCATCCACAGGCATTAGAGCTGGAATCATACTGTCTACATTCAAGTTCAAACTCTAACAAAAACTAGTTTTAATGCCGTGGAAACTATAATTTCTCTGAAGCTCACTTTCCTCACCTATGAAATTTGAGAATTATGATTTTGCATTGAAAATTTGCTACCAATTATTGAGGAGGTGAAATAATTAAAAAAAAAGATTTTATAACATGTAAGCCAATATGCTGTCTGGGATCCCATGGTGTAGACTTAAGAGGTAACTGCCCTCAGCCCTTACTATGAAGTGAGAGAGCCTTTCAGACTGAAGTTCAGAATGTTGGGTGGAGGTGGTAAGGGTACAAGTTCTACAATTCAAGGTTCTGGGTAAGTGGTGGGAGTACAGCCCTGGGGGCAGGTGCTGGGGCAAATATTATTGGTGTTTTATACAGTGATTCTATTCCCTGGACAAATGCGACTCTTTGCAATTTGGTATTTTAACAGGCAAGGTTGTCACTAGGGAGTGGGGAAGATGAGCTACTCTCTCTCCATCTTAGTTTTCTGCTTGTAAGAACAGAGGACCTGCATGGTTTTTGGAGCAGTCCAACACTGTGAGGCCCATGTTCCTGATTCTGCAGAGGGAAGTTGAGACTCTGTGGAGGTTTGAGAACAAGTGAATTCCTGGCATCCTTGCCCTCCTCTTTGGTGCCTAAGCTGAGTGCTGATAATTCAGCTCAGTGTGAGGATTTTACCTTGGATCTGCATATGGTTTAGACACTAGAATGATCATGACTGTACTTTATCTTGTTCTAAAGATGGTCGGGGATGCTAGCATTTCAGGAAAATTTCTGAGCTCCTCTCCTAGGAGGAAACAAGAGGATTAGAACAACCAGTGAAGGATTGGGAATTGAGGCTAGAAGAGGGTATGACAAAGACCAAGAAATGGGTATGTTCAGAGCAAAGAAACTGGGACCCTTGTAATCAATAGGATTGGGCTGCCACAGAAAAATAGGCAGGGCAGACAAGCAGGAAGGAAGGAAGGAGGTCTGAGAGAAAGCCTGACCCAAATGCTATTTCCCTCCCTATTAGCTATTATGAGCTCCCTGGAAATTGGTGGCTTGGCAAGCTAGTTTTTTCACAGCACTAGATAAAAGACCAATGTGTGAATCTTGGCCCTGTGTGGGTGAACAGGTAATTTAACTTCCTTGACACTCATTCTTCCAACCTATAAATACAAGAATAATATTTCTATCTTAGCTACTTCAAAAGGCTTTTTGGTAAAATAATATTTAACTAATAATATATATAATAATCACATACATGTAAAATACACAGTCATGTATATGGAGCTATAATTTTTAACATTGGTTTATTAACACAAAGGTGCTGTATTATTATAATATGAAGCTTGCTTATTTCTTTTCCAATTAAAAGTTGTGTATTTAGTCAAAACTTTCACTTGTAGCAACTTCATCTAAGCTTCATTTTATGGTTTTATTATCATTTATATTTGGTCTTCTTGAAATGTATCCTATGTTAACTCCTCCTTCACCATGTTGAACTTTGAGTAGGAGGGGAAATGAGACAGTAAACCTTAGGTTCACATGAAACACTGACTTAAATTCAAGTTGTGGTAATAGAACACACCTTCCATTTCTAATTAATAACAATAGTCTTGCTTTATCTGGCAGTGCATAAACTTCAAATTGTATTCTAAAGACATTCCAGAGCCATGTTTTAGCTCATTTATTTTTTCATTTATTCATCTTATAAATATTTACTGTTTTTTACTCCCTATGAGCTAGACATTTGTCTGCCTGCTGGTGACACAATGACATTTCAGTTACAGTTTCTGAGCACAAAGAACCCATTAGCCTGTGAAAGAGATACTGACAAGTAGAAGTTGTGATACAGAACAATATCAGAGATACATGGGAACATGACCTTCCATCTTCAGAAATGTATATATCTGAGAACAGAACTCTAACAATTATACTATACTTGGAAATACTTTAAGAACTTCATAATTTGCATGAGAGAGAAAGCAATATCCTATATGTATAAGTTACTATATATGTTGAAGTATAAAGACCCTTAATGTAACAGGACAAAGTTGAGTTTGTTTTGGGCATTCTACTACAAGCATATTTTTCTCGATCCACAGTTTAGTTTTGCTTGTTTACTCTTTTCTTCTGCAAAATTCCTCCTACCTCCTGGTAATGTTTGTGGCATAATCAATTTTTGAGTCATTTAGAAATAGCATTCACAATTTTTTCAATATGATTTTGTAGAAAACAAAATTATATTAACCACTAAGGCAATATAGTATGCTTGATACTTCTTGTACTGTTCCTTTTAATTAATTTGTACATCAAAACTGTCTCCTGTATGTCATTAATATGTTGAGAAATTTCTTTTATTATTTTATTTATTAATTTGTCAAAATTTATTAGCAGAGCACTCTGAAATATTTAGACAGGAGATATCATACCAGGGGGCTTCAAAAGTTTGTAGGAAATAGAATTAAAAGGTAAATTTAATTTGGTGCAATAAGTGTTGAAGTCCAAGTATTTTTTCTCTTTTTTCCTTTTTTTATTTAGACTTTGTTTTATTTAGTAGAGGTAGAATTACAGAGAGAGGGAAAGGCACAGAGAAAGGTCTTCCATTGCTGCTTCACTCCCTAAAAGGCCTCAGAGGCTGTAACTGGGCTGATCTGAAGCCAAGAACCAGGAGCTTCTTCTGGGTCTGTTATGCAAATGCAGGGACCCAAGCACTTGGGCCATCTTCTGCTGCTTTCCCAGGCCATTAGCAGGAAGCTGGTTTGGAAGAGGAGCAGATGGGACTTAAACCAGTGTCCATATGGGATGCTGGCGCTGCAGGCGAAGGCTTAGTCCACT
The DNA here is from genome assembly GCF_964237555.1 of Oryctolagus cuniculus. NCBI lineage: Eukaryota > Metazoa > Chordata > Mammalia > Lagomorpha > Leporidae > Oryctolagus > Oryctolagus cuniculus. The sequence goes on along the minus strand of NC_091432.1, from coordinate 207,771,141 downwards.
ACGCCACAGCACCGGTCCCCAGTACTCCTTTTCTTAATACACATGTTTCATGAATTTTTGAAGATGTCTCAGACACATGAATTTCAATTTTTGCATCAAAATAAACTTATTGTTTAATTCCATTTCCACAAACTTTTTGAAGTACTTACATACTCATATGACATGTATACATGTACACATACATACATGTAAGTATGTATGTGCACACACAGACACACACATACCTTCAAGAAATTTATAGTCTTGTGACATAAAGAGTCAAGATATCTGACACTGGCATTTACAGGTTAATAATCTTGACCCTGGGATTTCCTAGTCATGGACATTGGACAAACTCCACCCCAACCATTTTTTGGGAATTTTGCTCCAAATCAGTTAAACTCTAAACGAAAAAAAACAACAAAAAGAAGCAGTGAGAGAAGACTCAGAACTCCAGAAATAGAATTAATCAAATGAATTTATCAAAAGCTGCATTATGATATACTGCACTCAGTATCAGGTATTACATATGAACACATATCTTCTGCTTTAGGAAAAAGAGGTTTTAAAATAAAAGAGTTGTCTGCAAGCAAGCTTATTATAGTTTTTTTTTTTTCAGCTGAGACACTGAAAGTCAAGCTCCCACCAATCTTTAAAAGAAATATTACCAAGCAGAAGGTATTCAAAACTTCTGGTGATCCAGAACTGTACATTTCACCATTTTATTCCCTCTCTCCTTTCCTTGTCATTGTTATATAAATTATCGCTTGACATGGAACTGTCCAAATGCTGAGGTGCCATTTTATTCTTGTTTCAATTTTGCGTGTAGCTTTATTGTTAAGAAAGAAGTGACATGTGGCAAGTGACCACAAAGTCACCAGGATCTGCAAGGTTCAGTTGTCCAAGAATCCCTTGACATAGCAGTTTAAAATAGGAAAATAGGTTTATACTGAAAATAAAATGAACTAATAGAAATGCTATGTCTCCATTGTTCAAAATGGGTATCTACTAAACTCTATAGGAAGGTTCTCAGACCCATCTTGATGTTGAACTATTTAAGTTTCTTAACACTTATAAATACATCTAAATGTTAAATAAGTAACAAACAAAATCTCTATGAATTAAATCAAGTAAAGTATTTTGACATACTTATGCATACTCAAAGTTCTCTGACTTTTATGTCTTTCCTTGTTTTTCTCTTTCAGATTTAAGGATTTCTATATTAAAACAGGACCCACTCTGAGTGTAGCTGACCTCTATTATTGCCACAACTCTGTGCTGGTTCTTTCCAACACAACACTAACATTTGGCATAGTTTTTAAGGAGAGGCAGGTGTGTGAAAAAGAAACAGAAGTACTTAGATATATGATTAAAATTGTTAAGAGATTTGGTTTTGTGGGCTTTTATTTGCGTGTTTTATGTGTTTTTCTTTTTAAAGATTTATTTATTTATTTGAGAGATAGAGTTACAGACAGTGAGAGGGAGAGACAGAGAAAGGTCTTCCTTCCATTGGTTTACCTCCCAAATGGCAGCAACAGCTGGAACTACGCCGATCCGAAGCCAGGAGCCAGGAACCTCCCCCTGGGCCCACATGCGGGTGCAGGGGCCCAAGCACTTGGGCCATCTTCCACTGCTTTCCCAGGCCACAGAAGAGAGCTGGATTGGAAGAGGAGCAGCCGGGACTAGAACCGGCGCCCATATGGGACAACGATGCAAAGGCGGAGGATTAACCTACTGTGCCACGGGTCCGGCCCCCTCAATGTTTTATGTGTTTAACAATGAAGCGTCTGTAAGATTCTTGAAGTAATAAAGTGAATGAACACCAGAATTTGTTTCAAGATCTATGTTGATGACATTTAGTGTTTTGGGATAGCTTTTAGTTCAAAAATCTTTACAAATCAAAACTAATCTCCCTACATTCACTCAGAAAGCTTATGCATATAAGTTAAAGTCCTCACTAAAAATTACTCAGATTGTGAGAAATATCTTTATACTGCTAATTACTTTACTAATGAGTACTTGTCAAGTTACTATTATGGTTAATTTTACACTACTTGGCTGTCATTGTGTCATACTGGGTAAAGCTACCACCTGTGATGCTGCCATTCCATATGGAGTTAGTTTGTGTCCTGGCTGCTCCACTTCTGATCTCACTTGCTGCTATTGACCTTTGGAAAAGCAGTGGAAGATGGTCCAAGAGTTTTGGCTCCTGTCATTCATGTTAAAGACCAGGAAGAACCTCCTTGCTCCTGGCTCCAGCCTGGCCCAGTCCTGGCCACTGTGGCCCTGTGGTGGGTGAAACAGCAGATGGAAGATCTCTGTCTTTCTGTGTCTCTCCCTCTTTCTCTGTGTAATTCAGACTTTCAAATAAATAAACAAATCTTAAAAAAATTTATAAGTCAACTTGACTAGTTTGTGGGGTGCCCAAATATATGGTCATGTAATACTTTGAGTGTTTCTGATGGTATTTTTGGATGAGATTAACATTTAAATTAGTAGAATGGGTAAAACATACTACCCTCTATAACGTTCGTAGACCCATCCAATCAGTTGAAGGCAAAAACAAGAATTCTGTATACTCTGTAGAGTATTTCTTTTTGATCGTCATCAGACTGGAACTGCCTTTAAACTCAAACAACCATCAGTGCACACTGGGACTAGGGCTTCCAGCCTTTGGATGGCATATACCATCAACTTCCCTGATTGTTGGGCTTTTTTAAAAAAAGATTTTTATTTATTTATTTATTTGAGAGGTAGAATTATAGGCAGACAGAGGGAGAGACAGAGAGAAAGGTTTTCCATTCGTTGGTTCACTCCCAAATGGCCATAACAGTCAGAGCTGGGCTGATCCGAAGCCAGGAGCTTGTTCTGGGTCTCCCATGCAGGGGCAGGGACCCAAGTTTTTGTGCCATCTTTCACTGCTTTCCCAGGCCATAAGCAGAGAGATGGATTGGAAGAGGAGCAGCTGGGACATTAACTGGCACCCAAATGGTATGCCTGTGCTGCAGGCAGAGGCTTAGTCTACTATGCCACAGCACCAGCCCAATTCTCAGGCTTTTGGACTTGGAAATGGAATTAAACCATCAGACTGCTGACTCGTCCCACAAATTTTAGGACCTGCTGCCTCCATAATTGTATAAATCAATTTCTTAAAATAAATCCCCCCTGCACAAATACACTCTCACATTCCCAAATACACCGTATTGATTCTGTTTTTCTGGAGAAACTTGACGAATATACTTAGTCTTCCAGATATGATATAGCCAAATCGTTATGATATATGTTTTCAATCAATTATGAAATAAGTACATTTACCTCAGTCTCAACAAGCTGTTCTTATGTTGAGAATATATTAATACATTTTTTAAAGATTTATTTTATTTATTTGAAAGAGAGTTACAGAGAGAGGTAGAGACAGAGAGAGAGGTCTTCCATCTGCTGGTTCACTCCCCAGATGGCCGCAACGGCCGGAGCTGAGCAGATCTGAAGCCAGGAGCCAGGAGCTTCTTCCAGGTCTCCCACATGGGTACAGGGGCCCAAGGACTTGGGCTATCTTCTATTGCTTTCCCAGGCCATAGCAGAGAGCTGGATTGGAAGAGGAGCAGCCAGAACTAGAACTGGTGCCCTTATGGGATGCCAGCACTTCAGGCCAGGGCTTTAACCTGCTGTGCCACAGCTCCAGCCATGAGAATATATGAAAATATTAAAATGTGCTGGGGATGGGCACTTGACCCAGTGGGTAAGACAAGTTAGGATGTCCACATTCCACATGGGAGTGCATGGTTTCCATCCGGTATGGATGTGATTCTAGCTTCATACTATTGCAGATCCTGGGGGGTGGCAGTAGTGGCTCAAGTGGTTGGGTTCCTGCTAACCACATGGGAGACTTGTATTGAATTCCCGACTCTTGGCTTCAACAATTCTACCTGCTCCACCATACTGGCCATTAGGGCATTTAGAAAGCAAAGCAGTGGATGAGAGTTCTCTTTTCTGCCTCTTAAATAAATACATTTTAAAAACTGTGTTGGTTGGTGAGATGTCTAAGGCAACTACTTGGCTGCTGCATTTTGATTCAAATAAAATTGGCCCTATCTGTAGCACAGCACTTTTCTAAAATCTGCTTCTAAATATGAGACTATCTTCTAGGATGGTGATTTTGAAGCTGATCTTGAAGGCAGTATCAAAGAAGTTTTATTTTGCTTGTTTGATTGTTCTCTTTATTGTTTTGCTCCTAGTCAAGATATTTCTCTATTTAGTTCCAAAATTTCTGATGATTTGCCTTCAAAATTTGCATGATTGGCTTTTAAATGTTGCTGAAAAAGAGTTTCATGCAGTAATTGTTCAGTTTCTTTTTTCACAAGACAGATCCTGAAATTTAGACTAATTTGCATCTCCCCAATAATAAAATCCATACTTTAAATAAACATCTAAGTACCTTCCATGCTTTTTATATTGATGACTACTGCTTAGCACTGAGTCACTAATTGTGGCAGAGAAGTGCTATCATCTTTGCTTTCAAGTTTTTGTGTGCAGAGCCTCAGGGACTAGATAACAGTGCCAAGTGTTCTAATCTGTTGCTACAAATAAAATCTGTCTACTTTCTGGGTTTTTGTGATAAAAACAGGAGACTGGTTGCCTGAGAAAAGCAGGGGTCTGCTGTCTTTCACAGGAATGCAGTGAAACCTTTTAAGAACATGGAATACAAAATTTATGTTACCCCAAATTGTAGGTAAAACGTTCACTGCTTGAAAGGACATCATGCATATCCTCGGCCCTCGCTAATGGCAAACACACCAGGCCTCAGATGGTGTGTGTGTGCTGAGCTGCCTCATTGACTCCCTGCCCTGATCTAGTCCCTCCCCATAGTAAAATTCTCAAATGGCAATTAAAGTGATTTTTTAAATACAATTCCTATATTGCCCCCTCTCCTTTGCTTAAAATATTTTGAGGCTCTCCTATCTCTATTCATCTTACAAATACAAGCAAAAACTCAAAAACTCAATCTGCAAGCTTCACCAGGGTATATCACATATCTGTCCATGTCTACCTCTTCAGTCTCGGCCGCTGCCATGTATTTCCTCATGTTCATCCTGAAGTTTTTTCCCGGTTCCTGCAATCGACCTGTCAGTCATTCCTCTGTCCCATTCACTGTACCAGAATCACTGCTCACTTCCCTCCTTTCCTGTTCAATTCTCTTTTTCCCTGAGCCTGGAAACACTTCCCAAATTTACCAAGTTCAGGTCAGTTTCCAATTTCTCCCACAGCACCACCTCCTCTCCCCACCCAGACATGAACTTCTAAACATAATCTCTATCTATTACAGCACTTGTCACATCCTTTTAAGTTCCTAGTTATTTGTTATTTCTATAACTTTCTGAAAGCAGAGACCAGTTCTTTGTTCCTGCTTTTAGTCTTTTATGTAATGCCTTGTATATGGTCGGGAGTCAGTAAATAATTGAATTAATGGATGCCTACTGTTACAGGCCAGTGAAAAACCAACCAAGAGTCAATATTAAAGAGGACTCATACCTTTACCTTTCTCAAGGCTTTAACTCTTTTCATGTGCTTTGCATTTTATAATTTGTTCCCTGTCCTCACCTGTTGCCCCTGTAGAACCAAATAGCACATATCTTATTAGCACTTCATATTATGCAGCAGGTGTTACACATGCGCTCCTCGGGGAGCAATAGTCTGAAGCATTTTAAGGGCAGCAAACTCATCTGATTTCCAGTGTCATACCCCTAGGTTAGCATATATTACATTTAATGAGTTAAAAACACATTTCATTTCATGGAAGCTGGGTCTCAGAAACATGGATTAACTAATATGCTTCAAATCCATAATTACTAAATTGCTGTGGAGGAATAAAAGACCAGAAATTATGATTTTTAACTCAGAATTTTTTAAGAATCAGAACTTATGGTCCTGTCCAATAATTTAATAGTAACATAACTCACTATTTTAAAAGACATAGCAGACTGTCAAGCACTACTTAGGACATCCATGATTCTACTGATGAAAGAGCATCCAGTAGGCCTACATGACAATGAAACTCAGATCTCATCTTCTCTAAGGGAAATGGCTCCAGGCAAAGTGATATTGCAGCAGACAGACAAGTTGTCAGGTAGTCTCTTTTCTGAGTTTGAAGTATGGGTACATCTACACTATGGTAGATAATATTATTTCCTATTTTTTCTCTTTTAAACTTTTTATTGAAGATAAAAAGATACATATTAAATACAGCAAAATGTATTATCGTAAATTTGTCTCTGCAACTACTGCAAAAATTAAGAAATAGAATGATATTTCCAGATTCTCCAAATACCCTCCATTGTTCACCTCTCAAAAATTTCTCCCTTTCTTTTCATTTTATCCTTCACCACTTTCCCAAAGGAATGTAAGGAAGAAAATGTTACCATCTCTAGAAAGAATATTTCATCATCTAACAGAAGAGGGGAACTTATTCGAATAGGCACACGACAATACAGTAAGAGGCTAAGCATGTAAGCAGAGTACTGTAGAAACTTAGAAGAGGGAATCTTCATACCTGTAGGCAGACGTCTTCACAGAAAAGGTGATCTTTAAAGAGGGTTTTGAAAAATATTTTCTGGCGCCAGTGCTGTGGCTGGGGCCTCTGCTTGTGGCACCAGCACCCCATCTGGATGCTGGTTTGTGTCTCTGTTGCTCCTCTTCAGATCCAGCTCTCTGTTTATGGCCTGGCAAAGCAGTAGAAGATGGCCCAAGTGCTTGGGCCTCTGCACCTGTGGTGAGAAACCCAGAAGAAGCTCCTGGTTCCTGGCTTTGGATCTGCTCAGCTACGGCTGTTGTGGCCATTTGGGGAGTGAACCATCAGATGGAAGACCTTTCTCTCTGTCTCTCCCTCTCTCTGTGTGTAACTCTACTTCTCAAATAAGTAACTAAAAGCTTTAAAAAAAGAAAAAGAAAAAAATATTTTCCAGAGTTAGAAAAAGGAGAAAATTAAGGTATTCCAGCATTTACACCATGATGGTGAGAGGAAACTATGGCTGTTTGAGAAAAGCCTGGTAGTCTAATGCAAGGTTTTTAGGGTAACAGCAATTTTAGCTATTGCTAAGCTGATGGAACACACCATAGAGCTACAGATTGATTCATCATCTACAGGGAATCAGGGATGAGGCTAATATCTGTGGATTGTTTTCAAAACTTCTTAGTTCATTTCTCTTTGCAAACAAGATCACAAATAACTGAACTAGAGGATAGGGTAACTGGGAGAATGTGAAATACTACATGTTTTGCCGATTGTGAAGTTTTTTTTTTTTAATTTGGTATAGTTACAGATAGTGAGAGAGAGAGAGAGACAGAGAGAAAGGTCTTCCTTCCGTTGGTTCACTCCTCAGATGGCCACTGCAGCCAGCGCTGCGCCAATCCGAAGCCAAGAGCCAGGTGCTTCTTCTTGGTCTCCCACGAAGGTGCAGAGGCTCAAGCACCTGGGCCATCCTCCACTGCCCTCCAGGGCCACAGCAGAGAGCAGGACAGAGAGTTGGATTTGAAGAGGAGCAACCAGGATTAGAACCCGGTGTCCATATGGGATGCCGGCGCCGCAGGCAGAGGATTAACCAAGTGAGTCGTGGCACTGGACCCTTGTGAAGGGTTTTGAATGTCAGCCTCTAATGTTGGCTGTGTTCTTTATCCTGGTATTGACCAAACTTGCCTGATCATAAGAATCATCCAAGAAGTCTAGTGAAAATCAACTTTCTTGCCCCCCCCCCCCCCCAACCTACAAAATAAGAATTAAGGTGGATATGGTGACTGGGGTTAACTTTCGCTTTTGTCCCTTCTTACCTCCCTTGTTTCTCTCTCTCTTTCCTTTCCCCAAAAGAATTTAGATGATTTCCATGATTACTCTTTTTTAACCCAATTGAGAGTCATTTATACTTCGTTATACTCTAGTGATAACTTAGAAATTTGCTGGATGAAGAAATGGAAGATTTAAATAAGGTAGAAGAGATGAATGTTCTATATTTTGGGGACTGGCTAGTTAGCAGAGACCTTGGTTGGTTCACTTTTTAATCCTTATTACAAGACAGAGTCCAACACTGAATTGGTACTCAGAAATGTGTTAAATGAATGGATAGAATATTAACTCATTAGGTTGAAAGTGATATACTGTTTGGAAGACATATTTACAGGTAAGATAAAGAGGTCCTGGTGAATAATTAGATGTTGGGATTGAGAAAGAATGAGGGTTGGGCATGACTTGAGATTTTTAGCACAAAGGACTGATGGATGGGGAAGTCACCCTACAAGATAGGTTAATGTGATGATTCTCAAATTTTTTTAATGTGAGGAAAAGGCTTTTTTTAAACATTTACTAATAAATTACTCTGTATATCACAGAATGTCATTTACTTCCTCTCTACTTTTTAAAAAAAATATTTATTTATTTAAAAGAATTACACAGAGAGAGAAGAGGCAGGAGAGAGAGAGAGAGAGAGAGAGAGAGAGAGAGAGAGAGAGAGAGTCTTCCATCCAATGGTTCACTCCCCAGTTGGCTGCAATGGCCAGAGCTGCACCGATCCGAAGCCAGGAGCCAGGAGCTTCTTCCAGATCTCCCATGCAGGTGCCCTCCCTACTTTTTTTACTTCAGTCCAATCACAGCAATACCCACCCCCCTACACAAATCTCATATTCACAGAAATGATGCACATTGGCATCAAGAAATGGGTCACACATCTAAGGCCTAAGCCTTAGACTGGCAAAGTCTGTTTTCACACCTGTCAGATCCTCTCCTTTGCCTCACTCCTGCACCTTACTCAGAGCAACTATTTTTCCTTCATAACAGTTTTAATACATGAAAAAGTGAGAGAGCATCTCTCAATGAAGTGATAGCTGTCTGATTTTTTTTTTTTTTACAGTATCTGCTGAAAAATCTTCAGTGGTGTAACTTGGTGCTGGAGTTTTAAACAGAAGGGCAAAATTCTAATTGAATCGCATCTTCAAACAACTAGAGTAATAAAAGAGAAATAAGGGTGGAATTTCATAGCAGTTCAATTTGAGAACTCTTATAGCTGCTCAATTTGAGAACTCCACATAACAATTACCTATATATTAACAGATCATAGGTGAGTCTCAATTTTTCACCTCAGTGAACATTTTTCTGGCAATAAAACAAGAAGTACTTTCTTTCCTTATTACGGTAAAACTGCCACTGGGCTTCATTTAATAAGAATTAACTGTGAATAAATTACAGCATCAAATTATGCACCATGACATGACTTGGTGTGAAAAATCTAGGCAGCTGCAAGACTCCTTGAAGTTAATTCAAGCTGAGCTCAGTAGAAAAAACCCTTAATTACTTCCTGGAACCCTTGAATCTATTTTCAGTTCTTGGTGCCATTGGGATCACAGTTTAGTTGAATTTACAGCAAATGCTCAGGAAAGACAGCAGTGAGAACAGCCACAGAAATAGGGGGTGGGGGCTCGACATTTTTATTTTTGGATTTGCCTCAGGCTCTTATTATTAAGTGTGTCTCTACAAATTGGCTTGAGAAATCACAGCTGAATTTAGAAGAATCTACATTTTATGTGTGTCAGAAAATACAGAATCATCCAATTTTACCTCCTATTGAGAACATACTTTCCTTTGTCCTTTCCCACAGATGGTTAGCCTCCACTGTGTAACAGCCCTATGACCAGGGCTCATTACCTCCCAAAGCAACTCATTCTTCTACTAACAAAAAGTTTTAGAAACTGTACTTAAAAGCTAGTTGCTTTTAATAGTCTATCTACATATAGTTTTGTGAATTGCAGCAGTTTCCCAAAGTTGCCTGTTTAATATCATCTGATGTACTTGCTAAGCCTAACGATTACCTGTCCTCTCCCCCTGAGAATTTTTTTGCTTTCTTAATAATCTTTTAAAATTGTATTTATTGCATTTTTGATTGTATTTTGATAATCTTATTTTATCATATTTACTGTATTATTTCAAATAATTTTATTTTTGGAGTAAGTTTCTTTTATTTAAGTAATTTATTAATATATTAGATTCTCAGGTTCACAGCAAATGCATGATAATTACTACAAAGCAATTCTCATGAATTCACATGTTAATATATTTACATAATTATTTATTTATATGCAGAGAATAGGTTTCATATATTTTATATGTAAAGTTTTAAGAACATAACAGTACTTCCCAGCCTCCAAAAATCAGAGCTTGAGTCTGGGGATCTGCATTTCATCACATACAGCAGGATATTATTGCTTTCAGATGTTTCTGGGATGCACAACTATAACTACTTCTAAAACATGAGTGTGCATGGAATCACCTGGGGTTCTGATCAAAATGCTGATTCTAATTTAATGAATTTGAGATGGGAACTGACTTTCTGTATTTCTGGTGAGTTTTAGGTGATGCCAATGCAGCAAGATTCTAAAATAATGTCAAAGCTTTTTTTTTTGTTTGTTTTTTTTTTGTTTTTTTTTTGTTTTTTTTTTGTTTTTTTTTTTTGTTTTTTTTTTTTTTTGACAGGCAGAGTGGACAGTGAGAGAGAGAGACAGAGAGAAAGGTCTTCCTTTGCCGTTGGTTCACCCTCCAATGGCCGCCGCGGCCGGCGCGCTGCGGCCGGCGCACCGCACCGATCCGATGGCAGGAGCCAGGAGCCAGGTGCTTTTCCTGGTCTCCCATGGGGTGCAGGGCCCAAGCACCTGGGCCATCCTCCACTGCACTCCCGGGCCACAGCAGAGGGCTGGCCTGGAAGAGGGGCAACCGGGACAGAATCCGGCGCCCCGACCGGGACTAGAACCCGGTGTGCCGGCGCCGCTAGGCGGAGGATTAGCCTAGTGAGCCGCGGCGCCGGCCAAAGCTTTTTTTTTTTTAAGATAATGATCCTTACAATATTGCAGAAAACAACAATTTCTCCTTAGCTTGTATTTCTATATACTTGTATCTACAAGCTGAATGCCTTTAGCTTATTAGTTTCTCATCCAGTATGCATTTCTATGGCCTCCAAACCTTCATCATTTTGGTTTGAATGAATTTTGTGAATTCATCTTGACCCTCTAATGTCTCTCATGAAACATAATATATACAATCTATAATAATTTTCCCAATGTACTTTGAAATCTGTATTCTAGTATTCTTTCAATAATTTAATCCAAATTTCATCAGTTATTCATATGAAATTTGTGATCTCCTAAAAATCTCTAAATCTTCCTTGAATAATTTACTGCCAGGCATGGTATGCTGGAAGTCAACTTAATTTTGTTTTGGTGGGTATAGGCTACACTAGACTTATTATCCCTACTCAATTTCCCATTTCCTTCATTCTCATTTTGTTTCCTCCCTGAGGGAAAATCGAATTCATAATATTAGCTACTTCTCACAACTTCATCCTTCCTAGTTCTTTATTCATGTATTTTATGAAATGTTGAAAATAAAAATATAGAACTTTCTGGTATTTTAGTGGAGATGACTACCATAAAACAACAAGCTGTTAATTTGTATACTCAAATGTGCTCTCAATGGCTGGGACTGTACCTAAAAATATCATTCAGTCATTGTTTCAAATAGGGGCTCTAATGGCATTTTAGGTGGGATATTTCTTTATTGTATAGGATTGCCTGGCATGTTGCAATTTGTTTGGCATCTCTACACCTTACTCACTAAATGCAAACAATATATTCTTTTGAAAATATATCCTATACTTTTGTCTGGAGTATAGTACCTTTCCTTACTGAGAACTAATATACCTTACACTTTACTGTGTTTCTTCTCCAAGGAAGGCTTTTTTCAATGCTTTATGAGAGTACTTTCTTAATGTTGAATCAAAACCTGTTCATATTTAACTATTATAACCAAAGTCAGCTTTGTGGCACACAGGGTTAAGCCACCACTTGTGATGATGGCATCCCATATCTGAGTGCCAGTTTGAGTCTTAGCTGCTACACTTCACATCCAGCTTGCTGCAGTAGAAGATGTTCTAAGTACTCGTGCCCCACCACCCACGTGGGAGACCAGGATAGAGTGCCTGGCCCAGACCTGACTTTTGTGACCATTTGAGAGTGAACAAATGGATGGAAGATTTCTCTCTGACTCTCCTTCTCTGTCTGTTGCTGTGCCTTTCAAATAAATAAATACATCTTAAAAAAAAAAAAAAGAATTCAGACCACATCTTTCACATTAACTTGTCTATTGAGACTGGGAACTGAGACCATCTGTGCCAATATGAGTTAGCTATTTGATCAGGACATTTTTTTATCAGGAAGATAATTCTGCAAGTCAGTAAAAAAATTCCCTATTTCACTTCAAGATATTTTTGTGAACTAATTTGGACAGCAGTGCATTCATCTAGACATTAAGCTAGAGCATCAGAGCAATTATTTGATTATCAAGACATGCTTCAATATCATCACCTTATTTGTGAAGAAAAAAATTTAATTGATTCTTCATAATTTTTTCCAGATCCCTATTAGTTCTCCATCTTGAAAGACATCCCTTTTGGTTACTTTTCCCCAAATTCCAAAGCTCAAAATTCCTTAACATTTCCTTTTTGAGACACTATTGAGACCCCCAAGGTGATGACCTCCCTTGATTTAGTAATGTTAAGGAACTCAGTTTTGTTGGAATATCAGGTTTCCCTGGTGGTCTTTATGAGGGAGTTGGCATTATTTATTGATAAAGACTTTCAAGTACTCTTGATAGTTAACTTTGTATACTTTGATCTTGAATCCTTTGAAGATGCTGAATATTTGCTCTAAGCCTTTTTGTTGATGATTGATATGTAATGTGCAGTTACTTAGGAAGACAAGAAAATAAATGGAGGAGAGGAAAAAGAAGGGGTTCTGATGAATATGAAGAAAAAAGGTTATGAAAAAGGGGAGTAGGTAGATAGAGGAGAAAATAGGGAAAACAAATGGAGATGAGAAAAGAGAGAAACTGTGGGAAATATATAATAAAGAGAAATGCAGACAAAGAGAAAAATATAAGACTTTTTCCTTTCTCATTCTTTTCATCATTTCTCCATGTTGTTTCCAGTCAGCACTACTTAGCTACAAATATGAACAATGAGAATGGAGACAATAGCGATAATTAAATATAGAGGGTGAATACAAGGGTATGACTTATTACTTTGCTCCTTATGCAGAGAGGTCTCTTTCCACCTAACAATCTGTTTGGGGGTTGATCAGGTTAGAACTCCTGACACATGACAGCTCATTGGTTATATTAATCCATTGAACAATTAAGTGAAGGAAATTATCTATGACTTTTTTTCTTTTTAGACAAGTTTGTTTAAAAGACATAGTGACAGGGAGAAGGGGTGGAGAGAGAGAGAGAGAGAGACAGAAAGTCTTCCATTCCCTGGTTCACTCACAATAGCCTTGTGTGGGCCAAATAATGTGCTCTTGTTAGTTTTTGCTTCATATTATTAAGTGTGTTTATGCATTCTATTGAGATATATCCATCACCTTTTAAGAAAATTCAAACTTTTTTCACAAAATTTCAGTTCTGTATATTTCCCTTTATAATGGAGAGATCATGAAAATTGTTAACAATTGTCTTAAAATTATATTTTCAGATGTCTTAAACTCTAAATGTATATTCTGCTTAATCAGGCATAATTTGGATGTTTCTGTCAGGTATATTTTTGTAGGTGAGGAACAGGTATACTTCATTAATTAGTAGACTTCTAAAGAAGAGTTTAACTTTTTTTTTTTTATAAAATTACAGTATTCCATGTTTGGGTCATCTTATTTTTCTGGACACAAGACAGTCAGACATTCATTCTTCATTGGCACAGAATGTATTCTCTCATTCTTCTCTCTTATGTTATTCAGGGTAAATTCTTGTACTATCTGTGGAGAAAAATGTGTTTCTTTTCATTTAAATGTTTTGTTTGTTGTATATGGAGCACACAATGGAAGGGAAGAAATTATTCTCAGTAGAAAGTCAGTTCGTTAATCTAAGCAAACTTTGTCTAATAATTTCACAAACAGAAGCCTCAAATTAATTTTCTCCATTGTGTGAATTTTATGCTCAATGAGCCTTTTATAGAGTGACCAAGAGTGTCTTAAACAGTAGGCCTTGGCTGTATAACTGATACTAGGAGCTCTTCCAAGAATGGGAAACCAAAGACCAAATAGATCTGAACTAAAACCAGTTTATGTGGATTTGAAAGTGCAACTAGGACAAAGGGTAAAGCCACAAGTTAGGGAAGGAGAAAATGCTGGCCCATTATAATAAGCCCTTAGAGACAATGGCAAAACTCTAAGTTAAGGAGACATCTATTTTCAAAAAATTTTGTTTTAAATATGTCAGAAATTTTGTGTGGTATTATGAATTTGAGCGTAACTTGGAAAGGCATCTGTGAGATGAATAGGAGCCAAGGACAGAAACCCAGTATTCTCAGACCATCGGGGGAGTTTATCAATAGCCATTCCAGCAGAGACATTGCATGGCATTAGTGTAGGTCAAGAAGTTTTGGCAGGATGCTTTCATAGGCACGTGGAGTTCTGAATACCTCTACAAACTCATTCATCATGCATGACACATGTGAACTACTTCCAAATTCCACTTGCTAGCAAGAGAACTGTTAATACATTTTTGGATAGGTCCCATAATAATTGGGGTTCAGACTATGGATGTGCATAGATCATGCCTAGTATTGGGCTAAATAACTTAAAATTAATCTTCAGAGAAGTGAATAATCTGGGGTAAATGGTAGAGTGAGAAAGAGAGGATACCTTCTTTCCCAGTGTGTTCTGATGGAGAGACCATCAATCTCTTCTCATCATTTCTAATTCCAGGTCTTAAAAAACCTGGTAGAAGTAATCAAATATTCTTTCTAAGAGTTGTCACCTTGTTATAAACCAGGTTACAATTAAAATGTTCATTTATGGTGTCTCATTAAATTGTCCCAATAACTATGTCCACTAGGTATTATCAGTTTTCATAGATGGAAAAAATAATGAAGTACAGAGAGATAAAAGCCTCCAAGTTCTGAGCTCCTCTTATACATATCTCATTTTGAAGATTTTTTTAATATCACACAAAACATACACATAAATTGACTTCAATAATGACTTGGTAACAGAGAGTACTCCATGGTAAGGAGGGAAATTAAGTTCAAACAAGATTACTATATTCTTACATATTGATTCCCTGAGGAAAGATACTTTCTGATACTACTTCCACAAACCTAACCAATGATAGTATAAATCATTCCAGAACATGATAGGATGATATTGTTGCATGATTCCATGGAGATCATAAATAAGTTATATGAAGTAATTTGTATATTTATCAGCTCTATTCTTTCAGATGGGAGAGCAGCAGTAGTCATTTTCCCTTAAATCATTATAGCTGCTTGTCCTGTTGTGTTTTTCATAATTCTAACGATAGGTCTGCTTCCAGCACTAACACTTAGCAGACCATAGCAATATCTCTTCTGTGCTCTGTTTAATGCCCAAACATTAAAATTTTATGAATGACTGCAAATAGATAACAAGTTCCAAGGCAGGTCCCAGTTGCTATTGTTCAGCAGTGTTTGCTCGGCAGCAGTTTTCTGAACTCTGCAAACACATCTTCCATCTGGCAGCTCGATATGTTTTCAATTTTTTTTCAGTAAAAAGAAAGCCTGTAGGCAATGCCACTTAATACATTTTGCTACTGAGACTAAGTGAATAGCCCATCAAAATCTTCTGAAGTCCTACTGAACAGTATTATTGATGAACTACAGAAAGCTTATATGTGAATATTTGAATATTTCTCCCTCATTAGCAAAATCTATGAAAAATGTTCTTAAATGTTTGGTCCACAAATTATTTTAATTGTTCCTTTTTTGAGTGGCGCATGGTCATCTGCCTTTCCCAGTCTTGCACTTTAGGCAACAATGGTGGCACTGCATTTCCAAACGCAGCTATAACCTGAGGTAAAGCTTGTAAAGGCAACTACTTGTCCTACACCATTTACTCAGACCTGAAATTTATGTTGCCTCATGCATTTTCAGTATACAGCAAGCCATGGGAGAAGTTCCAGTCCGTTGGAGCTGCAATATCTACTCTTGCTGGTCACAAACCACATGCATGTGTTTGCTTCACAGATGGACTCCTGTTTTAGATTTCCTACTTACATGAAAACCTGTAAACAGGTGTATGCTATTTACACCTGCCTGCCTCATTCCAGATGACAACCCCAGGAAAAAAGTCCTGTGTAATGTAATATAGAGCTCATAGTATGTGTTGAATCACAAAGAGTATTTAAACATCTCCCTCTTGAACAAATGGAGAAACTCTTGTTCGTATGCAGGAGATATTCATTTAGGCCTGATATATTGGAAGCATTATTATAAATAGAGGAGGTAAATAAGACATTGGTTTTCTGGACAAAAAAATTTTAAAACTGGAAGCACTATGACAAGGTAGGTAAATAGTTTTCGTTGTAAACATGTTCTTCCTATAATGTGAAGGAACTAATATAAAAGGATTTATATTAAAAGGAATAAAAGCTGGGTCTACCAGGATTAATATGTTCCACATACTATTACAGGTGGATTTCATACAGATTCATATAAAAATCTTTATTGAAGTGTCAATCTTTCTGATGAGGAAATGGTATAGATCCAATCTTTTTTAACAATAAATTATGTGGTGCAGTGTCATGTTGCAGTGTTGGCATCCCATATCAGAGTGTGAATTCAAGTCTCAGCTTCTCTGCTTCTAATCCAGGTCCCTACTAAGGAATCTGGGAAAGCAGTGGAAGATTTCCCAAATACTTGGGCTCTTACCACCCATATGACAGATCCGAATGGAGTTCTAGGCTCCTGGCTTCAGCTTGGCCCAGACACAGCCATTTGGCAGCCGTCTGGGGGAGTGAACCAGTGGATGGAAGATCTCTCTCTCTCTCTCTGCGCCTCTCCTTCTGTCATTATATATTTCAAATAAATAATTTAAATCTTAAAAATTCCAATTATAGGACAGCGTCGCAGCTCACTAAGCTAATCCTCCGCCTGTGGTGCCAGCACCCCGGGTTCTAGTCCCAGTTGGGGTGCTGGTTCTGTCCCAGTTGCTCCTCTTCCAGTCCAGCTCTCTGCTGTGGCCAGGGAGTGTAGTGGAGGATGGCCCAAGTGCTTGGGCCCTGCACCCGCGTGGGAGATCAGGAGGAAGCATCTGGCTCCTGGCTTCGGATCGGTGCAGCGCTGGCCGTGGCAGCCATTTGCGGGGTGAACCAACGAAAGGAAGACCTTTCTCTCTGTCTCTCTCACTCTCACTGTCTAACTCTGCCTGTCAAAAAAAAAATTCCAATTATAGAAAACATAAGAAGTATTAAAATGTGTGAAGAAAGAATAGCCAACTATTAGCCCTAATGAATGTTAATATTTAGAGAATTTTAGTATTTATGTATGTTTATATGTGTACATATGTGCATAGTTTACAAAATAGTTTTAGTAAGATGATACAGTTTTTATTCAAGTTAATTTTACTTAACTGTTATGAGCACTTTTCTATTGCATTAGATAATTCTCCAAGACAAAAAAAGATTTTGTTTCCTTTATCATATGGATATATTAAAGGTTTTAAAGCATTTTCCTAAAAGATAAATGACTTTTATCATAATAGGATTAATTAATACAATGTGCAAGGTACTGTGTTAAGTATCTTGGATCCAAATGCATTGACTCACTGAATTCTCATAATAAGCATAGGTGGTAGATATTTTGTTTTTCTTATTTTGTGGTAAGGAAGCTGAGCTACCAGGAAGTTAAATAAGTGAATAATAACAGCACTTATATTTTGCCTACCACTTAGAAAATATACTAATGACATACCTATTGGCAAATTTGTAATTGTTAGCAGGAAAGTTTATTATGGAATGTTTTTGCAGGCTATTCCCAGTCTGTCTAGAACTGCTTATGAAAAACAAACCTCTGTTTACGGGGAATAGATCCATGGAATATGTCATCTATGTTATGAAAATATCTGAGTATGAAATTGAAATGTTTCATGACTAAAACAACTTCCTTTTTGATAAGTAGTGTTATTATACACTATTCTTAGAAGGGAAATATGACAAGAAACAACCTAGGGACTGAATTGCCTGTCTCAAACCTCTCTCTGGTCCTTGTGATTACTTGTATGCTTGAAATTGGTACCTCCATATTGAGTAAGATTTTTGATTCATTTTATCTAATTTATCAATCCCTTTATTTCTATGATATCAGATTTTTTTATACTTAAGGTCTGCTGGGAGATTATTTTCTATGACTCCCTCACATTTATCTTTCTTCTAAGCAAAGTCTGTTATCAACTCTGTTGCAAACAATGTTTCATAGATGATTCTGTAGTGATCTTGTATGATAGAGATAATGTCATCCTTAAGAAGCAATGAGCAAGTATACAGTAGTTCATACTTATACATGGTTATACACACTTATATATGTATAAATTCACACTTATACACACTTATACATGGTAACTTATACAGTTACCTCCAGTCAACCATATTTCAAAAATATTAAATAGAAATTTCTATAAGTAACAATGCATATGTTTTAAATTGCATGTTATTCAGAGTAGCATGACAAAATCTTGTGTTGTTTGCTTTCCTCCCTCCCACATGAACTGTGTATTTGTCCAGTGTTTACATTCTATATGCTACTCAGTCATTAAACACCTAATCTGGATTATCAGGTCCACTGTTACAGGACTGTGGTGCTTCTGATTAAGTAACCCTTACAGGACTTAATAATGGTTCCAAAGTGGGAGAGTAGTGATTCTGGCAAATGGACTGTAATATACTATTAAAATTGTTCTTTTATTATTTGTTATTATTGTCAATCTCTTACTCTGCCTAATTTATAAACGGAACTCTGATTTGTATATAGTATATGTAGGTATGTGTATATTGGTAGAAACAAGTATGTGTAGGGTTCAGTACAATTTATGGTTTCAAGCATCCATTGGTTGTCTTGAACATATTCTCCAAGGATAAAGGAGACTACTGTATTTAATGTACAGCATAAAATAACTGGCTTGAGGTTCCTCTCTTATATTGCAACCATAATATATGCATGTTTCATCTGACCCTCTTTGCTTTTCTTGGTGGAAATTAGGGCTTGGGGAATTGACACAAAGAAAGAATGATGTGAATATCTTCTGCCAACCTCCATTAAAATGTTGTAGGCTAAAATTTTAGCTTGTAAGAAAGGTAAAAGTCTCAGACACTTTACAGTTCTTGACAAGGCCAAATTTCCTTTCAGAAAGTTGACGTCAATTTATAATGTCACAAAGACTGGATAAGTATATCTATATGCTCATTTTTGACAGTGTTGGCTATTTTAATAAAATTAAAGTCAACACTATCAACTTTGCTACTTTATAGTTTAAAGAAGGTCATTTCTTTGAAGATGCACATTTTAATGTTACCAAAGAAGTATCACATAGTATTTTAATTGCCTTTGTTTACTCCCCAAACAGAAGACTAACTTCATAGTACAGGGGCATTATCTACTGCATTCTTTATTTCTTATAGCCTAATTTATTATCCACAAAAATATTCTGTGAATTTAATGAAGAAAAAGATGTGATACTGTAGGTGCTGCCACAATACTGCTGGCTCTGATTCTTTATTCTCTAGGGTTAACTATTCCTTTGTTATTTAATTATCTTGAAGCCTTAATATTTTCCTTAAAAATTTGTTATTTTCGAGTCACTTCCCATTATCAGTCTGCTCTCCTTTTCAGTAACTTTATCTGTCAGTTGAAGAAACCCTTTGTTTCTACCTGTGCAAAAGAGGAACTTGATCATTTATTAGTCCTTTCACCCTGACAGCTGAGAAAGGAGTCTTATGATTCTAGTCATTTGTTTCTTCAAAGTTAGCAAATGTTATTTTTCAATTCAACTCTCATCTTATTATCTACCATCTGTCTTTTCTCTTAACTTTGATGCTTTTTGTTTATCCTTTTGGGCCAATTTATTTTTTCTAATCTTTGGATGAAGAAATTTTATTTGCTTTAGTGATTTTTATCCTAGAAGAGAGTTGAAAGCTTTTTTGTTTTTTTACCTGTGGGTTGATGTTAACAGTGTTTTCTGAAAATTTCATTCATACATATAGGTTATCTTGTGTCTTTACCTCCCTTTCAAAAAAATAAATATTACAAACATATTGAACTGATTTAAAATTATAAATATATACATATAAAATATATTATATGAATTCATATATTTATCAAACAATAACGTTCAGGACAATAGTTGCCCAATCAAAAGTCTTAAAACATGAAAATATTCATGTTTATAATAAAGTATCCTAAGATTATCATCTGACACATTGTAATAGTTAAAGCTTTTTATTCAAGTATAGTCATTGCAACATGATTTCTAGAGACTAATTTTCCAAAATTTTAAACATTCAGCATTAAAGAAATTAATTAATTTAAATACTACTTAAAGGAATCTTAATTAACATTGAAAATATGTATGTTTTGATATTTAGTGAAAAACAAGAAATTTTGAAGAAACTACTCTAAAATGATATCAGTGATTACATTGAGGAGATGAAATTATTTTAGTTTTAAAAAAATTAACAATGTATTTCTTAAAACTTAAGCTACTTCTCTAAAGAACAGGAGTAATAAAGGTGACTGATAAAGCTTTTTTCCCCAAGATTTACTGAAGTAATGGATTTGAATTGCATATTATGGTGTTTTATGTACAATAATGTGTACCATTAGAAAAAGCTGTATTATACAGACTAATAATTCTTCTGCTTATTTTTAAAATAGTTAACATTGATCAAAAACCAGTATTATGCTTGTTGTCATATAATCTCCTTCTTCTCAGTATATGCAGAAAAGCCCACATCCATTATCAGAATACCTAGATTTGAGTCCCAGCTGCACCTCAGGATTCCGATTTCCTGCTAATTCAGACCCCGGGAGGCAGCAGAGGATGGCTCTGCCACCCATATGGGAGATGTGAATTGAATTACCAACTCCTGGCTTCAGCCTAGGCAAGCCCTGGTCATTGTGGGAATTTGAGAAATGAATCTGGATGGGAACTATCTATCTGCCTCTTTCCCTATCTCTCTTTCCTGTCTCTCCATTTCTCTACTTCTCAAATAATAATCATAATCATAATAAAATTAAAAAAAAAGAGAACAAAAGCCTTGAAACTCAGATAAATCAAGTAGTCTAATGGCATTCTGGTGTTGAGGGCAGTCAATTCTGAAATGTATGTCTGATTAATTGCAAAGTCCATGTCCTTTTTTCAAAAAATAAATTTACTTTTTTAGCTTTACAATTTAAAAATTTTTTTTTTTATTTACTCCAATCATGGTGTTTATATATACATCCAAAAATATAGAGAGAGATTGGAAAGTTATGGAATATAAAACATTTGCATTAGGTGCGGTCTTTCTTGTCAGCAAACATTCTCTAACAGGGTTGATCCCTATGATGATAATGCTAACAGCCCTTTCTTATACACAGAGGGATCCTCAAGTTAGCATTTGTGAAGACAAGGGCTTTGAATATATCAATCTTTTTTCAGTGTGGTATTTTTTTTTTTTATTAATGGTTTTTTTTTTTTAAACTTTTATTTAATGCATATAAATTTCCAAAGTACGACTCATGGGTTACAATGGCTTCCCCCCCATACCGTCCCTCCCACCCACAACCCTCCCCTTTCCCACTCCCTCTCCCCTTCCATTCACATCAAGATTCATTTTCGATTATCTTAATATACAGAAGATCAGCTTAGTATACATTAAGTATGGATTTCAACAGTTTGCTCCCACACAGAAACATAAAGTGAAAAATAATAGATGATTTTTTTAAATGATGATGAAATCAGAGCAGACCTATTGTCATGTTTAATCCCAGTGAGAGTCAAGTTGGGAATTGATAATTTCTTTTTTTTTTTTTTTTTTTTTTTTTTTTTTACAGAGGATCAGTTTAGTATGCATTAAGTAAGGATTTCAACAGTTTGCAAAATTTTTAACATTTTGCCAAATTCACTTCATATGTAGACATTGTATAAATACACATATATACTGTTTTTCCTTGAAAACAGGTTAATATCACAAAGTGAGGGATTCATAATAATGATCATAGGTAAAGAAGGGTAAATTTGTCAGAGTATGGTATGATTCAGTATTTATAACTATCTATCAAATGAATGACCCCTTATTTTTTATACTCTGTATTAACTTCCAAAAATAAGAGAAAATGTGATATTTTTCTTTCTAGGTCTGGCTTATTTCTCTTAGTGCAATGTTTTCCAGTTCTACCCATTTTATTGCCAATGTCAGGATTTTATTCATTTTTGTGGCTGAGTCATATCCCATCATTTATATATACCACCTTTTCTTTATCCAGTCTTCAGTTTATGGACTGCTAGATTGCTCCCATATCTTTGCTATTGTGAAATGAGCTGCTATTTACATGGGCAAGCAGGTATCTAATTGCTGATTTTACTTCCTTTGGATGTACTCCAGAAGTGGAATACTGACTCATATGGTAGATCTATTTTTAGTTTTCTGAGGACTCTCCATACTATTTTTGATAATTGTTTTACCAAATTGCATTCCCACCAACAGATTAGCGTTCCTCTTTATCTGCAAACTTTCCGGCATTGTAACTGGAGTGACGCGATACCTCAATGTTTTTATTTGCATTTCCTGGATGGATAGTAATCCTGAATCATTGTTTTTTCCATGTGCCTGTTGGCCATTTCTATTTCTTCTCTTGAAAAATGTCTATTCATATCTTTTGCCCATTTCTTAACTGTATGTTTGTTTCATGCTGTGGAGTTTCTATATTCTGAATAGTAATACTTTATGGATGCATAGTTTACAGATATTTTATCCCATTCTGTCAGTTATCTCTTCACCTTAGTAATTGTTTCCTTTGCTATGCAAAAACATCTTATTTTGATATATATCTCATCTTGGTAATCTCATTTTCCTAGTTTTCCTTTGATTGCCTGTACTTCTGGGTCATATCCTGGAAGTCTTCACCTAGGCCAGTGTCATGTTTTCCACTAGTAATCTGATACTTCACGTCTTAAGTTTAGATATTTGATTCATTGTGCCTTGATTTTTGTATAGTGAGGTAGAGGTCTTGTTTAAACTTCTGCAAGTAGAAATACAATTTTCTTAGTCCTATTTTTTGAAGAGACTGTCCTTTCTCCAGAGAACGGTTTTAGCTCATTTGTTAAAGATTGCTTGGTTTTAGATGTGTGGGTTAATTTCTGGAATTTCTCTTATGTTATATTGGTCAACATATCTACTTTTATGTCAGTACTAGACTATTTTGTTTATAATAGCCCTGTAGTATATTTTTTAAAGAATTATTTTAAACTTTTATTTAGTAAATATAAATTTCCAAAGTACAGCTTATGGATCACAATGGCTTCACCCCCCCAAAAACTTCCTTCCCACTCACACCCCTCCCATATCCCGCTCCCTCTCCCATTCCATTCACATCAAGATTCATTTTCAATTATCTTTATATATGGAAGATCGATTTAGTATATATTAAGTAAAGATTCCATCAGTTTGCACCCACACAGAACATAAAGTGTAAAATACTGTTTCAGTACTAGTTATAGCATTAATTCACATTGGACAACACATTAAAGATAGAGATCCCACATGAGGTGTAAGTACACAGTGACTCCTGTTGTAGACTTAACAATTTGACACTCTTGTTTATGGTGTCAATAATCTCCCTAGGCTCTAGCCATGAGTTGCCAAGGCTATGGAAGCCTTTTGAGTTCACTGACTTCGATCTTATTCAGACAAGGTCATAGTCAAAGTGGAAGTTCTCTCCTCTCTTCAGAGAAAGATACCTCCTTCTTTGATGGCCCAGTTCTTTCCAGTTCTTTCTCACTCACAGAGATCTTTCATTTAGGGTTTTTTTTTTTCCAGAGTGTCTTGGCTTTCCATGCCTGTAATACTCTCATGGACTCTTCAGCCAGATCTGAATGCCTTAAGGACTGATTCTGAGGCCAGAGTGCTATTGAGAATATCTGCCATTCTATGAGTCTGCTGTGTATCCTGCTTCCCATGTTGGATCGTTCTCTCCCTTTTTTATTCTATCAGTTAGTAGTAGCAGACACTAGTCTTGTTTGTAAGATTTATTTATTTATTTGAAAGTTAGAGTTATACAGAGAGAGAAGGAGATGCAGAGAGAGATAGGTCTTCCATCTGATGATTCACTCCCCAGTTGACCACAATGACCAGAGCTGTGCCAATATGAAGCCAGGAGCCAATAGCTTCTTCCAGGTTTCCCACGTGGGTGCAGGGGCCCAAGGACTTGGGCCATCATCTATTGCTTTCCCAGGCCACAGCAGAGAGCTGGATCAGAAGTGGAGCAGCCAGATCTTGAATCGGCACCCATATGGGATGCCGGCACTTCAGGCCAGGGCGTTAACTCGCTGTGCCACAGAGCCTGCCCCTAATCTCTTAACTTTCTTTTCTTGTCTAATTGCTCTAAAACTTCCAGAACTATATTGATTAACAATGATGAGAATGAACATTCTTGTCTAGTTGTGAATTTTAGTGGAAATTGGTCCAGCTTTGTTATATATTGTCTTTATTGTGTTAAGGCATATTCCTTCCATACCATTTTATAAGGGTTTTAATGTGAAAAGATGTAGGATTTTATCAAATGCTTTCTTTGCATATCTTGTGATAATCATATGGTTTTTATCTTTCATTTAATTAATGTGATATAAATTTATTAATTTATATATATTGAACAACCCTACATCCCAAAGATAAATCCTACTTAATCTGGGTGGATGATCTTTTTGATGTGTTGTTATATTTTACTTGTTAATACTTTGTTAAGGGTTTTTGCATATATGTTCATCAGGGATATTGATCTATAGTTATTTTTTTGTTGTTGTATATTTGTTTGGCTTTGGAATTAAGATAATGCTGTCCTCATAGAATGAGTTTGGAGGGGTTCCCTTCCTTTCAATTGTTTTGAATAGTTAAAGAAGAATTAGCATTATTTCTTCAAAGTTTGATAGTAGTGAAGCCACCAGGTCCTGAGCTTTTCTTTGTCAGGAAGCTAATTATTCATAATTCATTCCCAGTCTCGGTTATTGGTGTATTTCTGTTTCTATGTCTTCATGCCTCAATCTTGGTAAACTATGTGTATCAGGAAATCTATTCATTTCAGCCGGCGCCGCGGCTCACTAGGCTAATCCTCCGCCTAGCGGTGCCGGCACACCGGGTTCTAGTCCCGGTTGGGGCGCCGGATTCTGTCCTGGTTGCCCCTCTTCCAGGCCAGCTCTCTGCTGTGGCCAGGGAGTGCAGTGGAGGATGGCCCAGGTGCTTGGGCCCTGCACCCCATGGGAGACCAGGAAAAGCACCTGGCTCCTGGCTCCTGCCATCGGATCAGCGCGGTGCGCCGGCCGCAGCGCGCTGGCCGCGGCGGCCATTGGAGGGTGAACCAATGGCAAAGGAAGACCTTTCTCTCTGTCTCTCTCTCTCACTGTCCACTCTGCCTGTCAAAAAAAAAAAAAAAAAAAGGAAATCTATTCATTTCTTCTTGATTTTCCAATTTGTTGGCATTAGTTTTTGTGATACTTCCTAATGATTATTTTTATTTCTGTTGTGCCAGTTGTAACATTTCATTTTTCATTTCTGGTTTTATTAATTTAGATCTTTTTCCATTTTTTTGGTTCATTGGGCCAATAATTTATCAATTTTGTTTATTTTTTCAAAACACGACTCTCATTTCACTGATCTTTTGTGTAGTTTTTTAAATTTATATTTTGATTATTTCTTCTCTTCTGCTGTTTATTTCCTTCTACTAATTTGGGGTTTGATTTATTCTTGTTTTTCCTGTACTTGAGATGTATTGTTAGGTCACTTGATAACTTTCCAATTTTTTCAGGTAGGCACTTATTACTATAAAATATCCTTTTAATATTACATTTTCTGTATACTATAAGTTTTGATATGTTGTGTTGTCACTTTTATTAGTCCATAGGAATTTTTTATTTCCTTCTTGATTTCTTCTATGATCCACTATTCATTCAGTAGAATGCTGTGTGATTTCCATGTTGTTTGTATAACTTTTGCTGCTAATTCCTAGCTCATTCCATTGTGATCAGAAAAGATACAGGATATGATTTTAATTTTTTGATTTTGTTGAGATTTGTTTTCTGGATCGGGATATGGTCTGTCCCAGACAGTGTTTCATATATATTTTGCTGCTGTGGAATGGAAAGTTCTGTTGGTGTCTGTTAGGTAAGTTTGGTATAGAGTGTAGATTAGCTCTGTTGTTTCTTTGTTGATTTTTCATTTGGTTGACCTGCCCAATGATAAGAATGCAATGTTGAAGTCCCCATATTATTGTGTTAGAGTTTAAGTCTCCCTTTAGATCCATTAATGTTAATTTTTAAAAGTGACTGTCCTAGCATTGGGTACTGATATGTTTATAATACTTAAATTTTCTTTTTGAATTGATCTCTTAATCAGTACATAGTACCTATTGTATCTTTTATAGTTTCTGTCTTAAAGTCTATTTTGTCTGATATAAACATTGCTACTCCTGCTCACATTGATTTTGATTTGCATGGCATACCTTTTTCCATCTTTTACCTTTCGGTCTGTATGTATCTTTATTTGAGAAATATGTTTCTTTTTATTTTTAAAGACTTATTTATTTATTTATTTATGTATGTAAAAGGCAGAGTGATATATATATATATATATATATATCACAGATCTTCCATCTACTGGTTCACTCCCCAAATGTCCACAAGGAAGGGCTGAGCCAGGTGCCAGGAGCATCATCTAGGTCTCCCACATGCACCATAGGGGACCCAGCACTTGGGCCATCTTCTGCTGCTTTCCCAGGTGCATTAGCAGGGATCTGGATTGGAAGTGGAGCAGCTGGACATAACCCAGTGCTCATGTGGGATGCCAGTGTTGCAAGTGGTGGCTTAACTGCTATGCTCTTACACCTGGCCCCATGAAGTGTGTTTCTTGTAGGTAACATAGTTGGTTCTTATTATTTTGTCTGTTAAGCCAGTCTGTGTCTTTTAATTTAAATTCAAGGTTTTTATTAACAAGTATTATTGAGAAGTTATTATTGATAAGTAATGACTTGGATATGCCATTTTTAATGAATATTCCTATTGTTTGTTTTTAACTCCCTTTGTTTTTCACTAGCTGTTTTCTGCCTTCACATTTTGTTATGATGATGATAGTCTGTTTCTATATGTAGTACATCCTTGAATATATCTGCAAGGCTTATCAGATGGTGACAAATTCTTTCAATTTTTGCTTGTATTGGAAGGGCTTTATTTCACCGTAATTTATGAAAAAATGCCATATTATAAAGTATTCTGGGGGACTGGCGCTGTGGTGCAGTGGGCTAATGCCCTGGCCTGAAGCGCCAGTATCCCATATGGAAACCGGTTCGAGACTCGGCTGCTCCACTTATGATCCAGCTCTCTGCTATGGCCTGGGAAAGCAGTGGAAGATGGCCCAAGTCCTTGGGCCCCTGCACCCACACGGGAGACCTGGAAAAAGCTCCTGGCTCCTGGCTTCAGATCAGCGCAGCTCTGCTTGTTGCGGCCAATTGGGAGTGAACCATAGGATGGAAGACTCTCTCTCTTTCTCTGCCTCTCCTCTCTCTGTGTGATTCTTTCCAATAAATAAATAAATCTTTAAAAAAGTATTATGTATTGGCAGTTTCTTTTTTTTTAAGATTTATTTATTTATTTGAAAGTCAGAGTTACACAGAGAGAGAAGGGGAGGCAGAGAGAGAAAGGTCTTCCATCTACCAGTTCACTCCTCAACTGGCCACAATGGCTGGAGCTGTGCCGATCCAAAACCAGGAGCCAGGAGCCTCCTCTGGGTCTCCCACATGGCTGCAGGAGCCCAAGGATTTGGGCCATCCTCCACTTCCTTCCCAGGCCATAGCAGAGAGCTGGATTGGAAGTGGAGTAGCCAGGACTCAAACCCGCGCCCATATGGGATGCCAGCACTGCAGGTGGCGGCTTTACCCGCTATGACACAGCGCCAGCACCAACAGTTTCTTTCTTTTAGAACTTGGACTATATCTCTCCATTCTTTCCTGGCCCATAGGGTTTCTGTTGAGAAGTATGCTGCAATCTGATGGAGTTTCTTTAAAAGTGACCTGGTATTTCCCTCCTTCCAATTTTAAGATACTTTATTTATGTTTTACTTTTGAAAGTTTGACTATAATGTGTCACGATGAGGATATTTTCTTATCATGCCTTTTTTGGGGTTTTATTTTGTCCCTATTTTGGAGAGAAAGAGATAGAGAAAAAGAGACACAGAAATCGAGAGAGAGAGCTTGTACCAGTGATTTACTCTCCAAATGGCCACAAAAGCCAGACCTGGGTCAGGCTGAAGTCATTAGCTCAGAACACCATCTGGGTCTCCCATGTGTGTGGCAAGAGCCCAAGCATTTGAGCCATTTTGGATAGTTTCTCAGGCACATTAGTGTGGATATGGATTGAAAGTAGGAGAGCTGGGATTTGAGCTGGTGCCCATTTGGTATGCAAGCATCACAGGTGGCAGCTTAACCACAGTGCCAGCCCATTGGTTATTTTTCAATATCTCTAGCTCCTTGCTAAATTTCTCATTCATGTAATGTACTGATTTCCTACTTTCATTTAATGGTTTCTCTGTATTTTGGAGTAACCTAACATTCTTTTAATTCATCATATTATCAACTTCCCTTTCTTCACAGTCCAGTATTAATGCTTTATTTTTTTTTTTCCCTTTGGGGAGTCATATTGGCTTCCTCATTCAGGTTTCTTGTGGCTCTGGGATGAAGCCATGAAGGGTCCAGTTGGACCCTTGTGGCTCAGTCTGCCCTCTTACAATGTTGGGATGTCTGTCTAGGCTGGACCTAAAGCCAGTGAGGATTGTGGAATTCTCCCACAGCCAGGGCGGCTGGTCTTCATTGCTGGCAGGGATTGTGTCATCATCCTACCTTTGATAAGATGGGGTTTCAGCCAGGAACAGGTGAGGTAGAAGTTGTAGCTGCCATTGCCAGAGGCCATGGTAAATGTCCTCTCTCTGCTGGTTTATGAAGCTTCTATGCTACACTGTTACTACATTACAGGCTCCTTAACTCTCGGGGAGGCGGCTGGGTGTGTCAGTTGCTGTTCAAATTGTTGTCTCAGGGGAGACAATCACTGGAGCTTGTTATTCAGCCACTGTCTTGCTTCAGAAAACCCATTCTCCCTTCTTTGTAAGATGACCTCTTTAGACATTACGTACATAATCAGAGTATACAGTAAACTGCATTTTAATATAAGGAAAAAATAAAAAATTACCAGTTTCTCTACATGATTTTCCACTATTTTAGTGGCACAGATAAATGTTTATGCTTTCAAAAGTAAAGTCCTTTGAAATCATTCTAGTGTTGTGGACTTTCTGTAGATATTCCTGTCTTAGGATCATCTCAGGTAAGTCCCTGCTACTGTTCTCTTATTATTCGGATCATTAAATAAAAAGATTTTTTTGACTACATATCCAGCGAAAATTTTATGTCCTATGAGTTTTTTCTGGTCTTATCATAACATACACTCACTAAGTATGTAGCAGTCCTTAAATCTGGACTAAAATAAGAGTTTTCTTGGGTAAGTAAACATTTTTTTCTTTTTTTTATTTATTTGACAGAGAGTTAGACAGTGAGAGAGAGAGAAACAGAGAGAAAGGTCTTCCTTCCCTTGGTTCACCCCCCAAATGGCTGCCATGGCCAGAGCCAGGTGCTTCTTCCTGGTCTCCCATGCAGGTGCAGCGGCCCAAGTACATGGGTCATCCTGCACTGCCTTTCCAGGGCACAGCAGAGAGCTGGACTGGAAGAGGAGCAACCGGGACTAGAACCTGGTGCCCATATGGGATGCCAGTGCCACAGGTGGAGGATTAACCAAGCGAGCCGTGGCGCCGGCCCCCAGGTAAGTAAAAATTTTAACAAGTGCTTGATATATTTCCAAAAGCAATGCATTTTAATTCCACTCAGAAGTAAGTGCATTTACTTTATTGGAAAATGTAGATACTTGGAGGATTGCACCAATGTGAGAAACAGAACTAGAATTATTGTATGAATCATGTATATCTAGAGGTGCTTCTAAAATAATTCTGAAGTTACTACATTTTTCCAAAGCAACTTTATTTACTAATAATTCCCATAGTATTTTTACATTATTATTTCATATTTGTGAATAAGAGGTTAAAAACAGACACACCTTTTTAAGCATATGTTATCTCTTTAAAGTTAGTCTTGAGGCAGATGTGTGGTACAGGGATTAAGTCACTGCTTAGGATGTCCACATCACAGGTCAGGAGTGTCTGGTTCAAATCCCGGCTACTCTGCTTCTAATCCATTTTTCTACTGATGTGTAGCCTGGGAAGCAGTGGGTGATGGCTCTGATATTTGGGTTCCTGAACCCAAGTGACACCTGGATTGAGTTCCAGGATCACAAAAGCCTGGCTCAGCCCTGGCTGTTATGGGCATTTGTGGACTGAACCAATGGATGAATAAAAGTATCTCCAACTGTCTCTGTCTTTCAAATTAAAATAAATACATAAATAAATTTTTACTTGGTTTTTAAATATTGATTTTGCTCCAAAAAACTCACTACCTGACCTTGTTAATTTGAATTATTTTCTTTCTACACAATCTTATCATCTGAGAATGAATGTATTGTCTCTTCTTTTCTGGGTTTTATACCTTTTATCTGTTGTTTTTGGCTTATTCCACTTTCTAGAACCTCCTAAACAATGTTATATAGAATGGGTACTACTTCCAATTTTGAAAGGAAGATTTCATCATATTACTGTTAAGTTTTATATTTAAAGTATCTCTTTATACTTCTAAACAGAAAAAATATTTTATATAATTAATAATGCTCTTTCAGATTTGCTAATATATTTTCATGACTCTTCATTTCTTACTCTATTTTTTGGAACCTGGCATTATTTTACTTTTCTCTTTTTGTTTCTATTAGAAAATGTTTATCTTTAATACTGAAATGCCTACCACATAGTAGGTGTTTCATAATACTTTTTGAATAGCAATAATAAATGTTCACAGTCTTTAACATTCAATAATAAATGCTAATAGACTATAACATTTCTTGAGACCATGATCGAAAACATTACCCTCTTCCTTGGAAAATGTTGAAGAAGTACAATACGATGGTTTGCTTTACATACACAAAACATGTTAACACAATTAAACTAATCAGTACTATTACCACATATAGTTACCCTCTGTGCATGTGTGTGTGTTTATGTGTGAGTATATATGGTGAGAACTCTTAAGATCTATTTTATTATCAAATTTCAAGGAACTAATTGCCATGAAACTATTTTACTTATTATCCCCTCCCTCCTTTTTAGTAAGTTCAGATTTTTACTTTTTAGGTCAATCAGTGGCAAATTACTATGCAGCTTTTTTCTCCGAGATTGTTTTTATTTCTTTATAACATTGCATTGAATATAGAGTTCCAAATTGTTTTTTTTTTCCAATCCATCTTGTATCTATATCCATTGTTTATTCCTAATGTGTGTCATGAATCGTATGTTTCTTTTTCTTGTATTATGTTCCTCATAGTAGTTAACACAACACATAGTGTCATAGTTACTATTTCATCTGTTTTCTTTCGTAGTTAGCCTAAGAGTCTCTGAATTTTCTTGATAGAATTTTAAATAAGGTTTGAATTTAATATTAATGCTAAGGGGTATCATTTCATGCAAGCTCCTTATTTATAAATAATAAAATATTTATAGGGATATATTAGTTCCTGCCCAGCTGGTATTATCAATCCTCCTTAGCTTGAGAAATCAGATATTAATTATGGACTTACCCACTTACTGGTCCTCATTTGTGTGAATTCAAAGCAGCTGTGCATAGGTAATGGTTACTTATTATTCTTTATTCATTATTCATTATTGTATAACCTATGTACCATACTAATCATTACATAAGAAATCACATTTAAAAGTTTGTAGCAAACTGACATGGAATATTACAGATTTGTTGTTTAAATTGTAGAATGTAATTGTGCTGGGATTTCAGGGACATGTGGTTATGAGTATAAGAAGCTTTACGTCCCCATGCAGGGTTTCTAAGCTTTTATCAGTTTTGTCCTTGATAGGCATGCAGCCATGGTCACCATCTCAGCATGTCATGAGTAAAACTTGGAAAGACAGAAAGAGTACTCATGTATCATTTGCTAACAGTTGAATCCCATAAGCTTTTCTTGGTAGGTGGTAATTTGCAGGAAACTTGTGCATTCAGGTGCTCTTTACAACCTATCATTGAATACAAATATGAGGGGTCTTCTAAAAGTTTGTGGAAAATGTAATGAAAAGGTAAAAATTTAAAAACAACCCTATTTTTCAACATAAGTACCATCAAGTTGGACACATAACTGTAATTTGGTCCATCCCCAAAGAACTGGAAGTCCCATGAAGGTAACCCTGTCAATGCAGTCCTTTTCACATTTTTAACTGAAGAAAAATAGGTGCTCCTTAAAGATTTTTTTATGATTAAGAAACAAAAAGAAGCCAAAAGAGGCCAACTAAAAACTATAAGGTGGATGCCTAATAATTTTACATCAAAACTCTTACAAAATTATCCTTAGAGAGGAATAAGCAGGAGTATTGTGGTCAGGAAGGACCCTTTGGTGAACTTTTCTTGGATGTTTTCCTGCTAGAGCTTTGACTGACTTTCCCAAAACACTCTCATAATAAGCAGATGTTATCATTCTTTAATTCTCCAGAAAGTCAGCAAGCAAAATGCATCAAAAAGTTGTTGCTCTGACCTTTTTACTCTTGACCGGTTTGCTTTTGCTTTGATAGGGCCACTTTCACCTCTTGGGTAGTCATCACTTTGATTGTGCTGTTTTCAGGACTGTATTGATAAAGGCACGTTTCATTGAAGAATTGACTCAGGATCTTGATTTCATTTATTTAAAATTTCCATTGAAATCTCCTCACTTGTCTGCTGTTAATCTAAGCACTACAGTTTTGGCACCAACAAACAAAATGTTTGATTCACTTCAATTTTTCAGTGAGAATTTTCAATTCAGAAACAATTGAGATGTCTATGATGTTGACCATCATTTCTGCTGTGATTGGTCCTTTTCAATTAGAGTATGGACAAGTTTAATTATTTCATGGGAAATCATGTGGATGATCCGCCACTTTGGACTTCATTTTCAACACTGTATCATGCCCTTTTAAAATGAGTTATATGGGGCTGGCCCTGTGCCATAGCAGGTAAAGCCACCACCTGCAGTGCTGGCATCCCATATGGGCGCAGGTTTGAGTTCCGGCTGCTCCACTTCCAATCCATCTCTCTGCTATGGCCTGGGAAAGCAGTAGAAGATGGTCTAAGCCCTTGGGCCCCTGCACCCATACAGGAGACCTGGAAGAAGCTCCTGGCTCCTGGCTTCGGATTGGCTGGCACAGCTCTGGCCATTGCAGTCCATTGGGGAGTGAACCAGTGGATGGAAGACCTTTCTCTCTCTCTCTGCCTCTCCTTCTTTCTCTGTGTAACTTTGACTTTCAAGTAAAATAAATAAATCTTAAAAAAATAAATAAAATGAGTTATACATTTGTATACTATTGATTTCTTTGGGGGCTTTTCTTGAAGCATAAGTGATTTTACCATTCTTCCATCCACGCTTCAACATGAATCTGATGTTTGCTCATCCTTCAATTTTAGCAGAATTCAAGTTGCTTTAATAGGGCCTCTTTTCAAACTGATATGCTAGTATTCTTATTGCCTGAAACTAGATCTTGTGCAGACACATTATATAACAAGTTAGTATTAGTTTATATTGGTGCAAGAAAATTTTGAAATCAAAGCATAGTTTTTTTTAATAATGTGCATTTTCCTTGGATGTTCTGAAGAGTGTATGCATGTATGAGATTAACTTTGATATTTGAAAACTTATCAGACAAAGAGGTTATAACTGGCAATGTAATCACAACTCTTAACTGCTCCCTTACTGCATATAATCACCTTGCCAAATAATTACAATGAATACTGTTTATTTTTTGAGAGGTCAGTCTACAGAATGTTGTTTCATCAAAGGCACATGCTCCATGTGTCTCCATATTTTTAAAAGTTAAGGACTTCAAGCCAAATTACCAACAACTCTCAAAACTTGATAAAAACAGTAAAACAAAAACAGTTCTTAAAATGTTTTATGCATCTCTTCTATTTGATTATGAGTTGTGTCTTTTATAATAAAGTGGTAGAGGTACAAAGAAAAAAAAAAGAAGAAAAGAGCAGTGTTTGCCAAGGAATAGAAGGAAGGTAGAGGAGGACTAGCAGAATACCGATGATTTGGGGCCATGAAAGCATTACTATAATTATAGAAACATGTCATTTATACATTTGTCAAATTCATTGTTAAACAACAGAGTGATATCTTATGTAAATATGAAGTTTAGATGATAGTGATATGTCAATGGAAGTTAATCAATTATACTGAACATACCATTCTGGTAGAGAAGTTTTATAAGTGGCTAGTGGAGACAGAGTGTTTATAGGAACTCTGTACTTTCTGCTCTATTTTTGTTGTGAACCTGAAACTGCTCTAAAAATAGTCTACTTTTTAAATTTTAAAATGTTTCAGATTGTGCAGTGGTTTTTCACCCTGAATATATTATTTGTGCTTGTATTTTTTTTGTCACATACACCGTTTTTACTACCCAGTAAAATGTAAAAAAATATTGAGAAGCAATTACCTATGACTTTTTCTATATTAATATAGCAGATGTTTTTCATTTTTACTTATCATTTTCATGTTGTTATTTTTAAATAGTTTATTTTACAAAGCTTATGTCAAGTGTAAATCACAATCTGGGTATTTTTTGCCACTTGAAATTACATCACAAGTATTCTTTCCTCTTATTCTTCATAATAATCATTTTCATAGCTTTGTAATATTTCATTGTGCTAATTTATCACAATTTAGAAAGTCTTTCCCCAGTGTTGAACATTTATTCTATTAAAGTTAGTGCCACCCTGAATATTCTTTAGGAATATAACTTCTTAATTTTGTTGAATTATTTCCAAAAATAGAATTACTACAGCAAGTGCATGAAAATCTTTATTATTCTACATGCTACTATAGTTCTTTAAGTAGTATATTAATCTGCAATGACATGAGTAGAAAAAAATGCTTTTGGCATTGGCAACACTAATTTATTAGCCACCACAGAAATGGTTTAACTAATTTAATCATTATGAAGAATTTGGCTTTGATGATATCTACAAAAGAATGTCAATGTTACTACATTTCCTGGTGTCAACATCAGTCTTATAAGGAAAAAGAAAGAAATAGCCAAGATCAGCTATTTATGCCTAGCAGTGTAGCACCTTTCATGGAACAGTATGTAATTTTAAAAGTTTTAAAATAGCTCTATTTCTGAATTAGTTTAAACACTGACAGTGGTAACTCTTAAAATAATTGATCTGCGTGGCAGACCTCTTCATAAATATTGTGAACTTCAGGTCAGTCTCTGTTGAATGAGGTAAATCACCAGTTCAGAAATGTGAATTTAGCATTACTAAGCATGACGGAGGAGGGCAGTAGCAGACCTTAACATTTTCTTAATCATGTATTTTGCTTTTTCACTGTTCTAGTGTAGACATGGCTTTGAGAATATAGATTGAACACACTGGCTCAGCAATGCCATGATAGATTTAGTATTTAAAGTTCAGTCAAATACCAAAAGGCCTAGAGGTTTCTTCTGCACTGAAATAGCAAATCCTATTACTTTAAAAATCAAAAGAGAATAGAATACCTCTCCGTCTTACCCATACAATTTCTTGATGGTTTCACAAGCATCACCATGGATAACATTATCTTTCATAGCGGTTTTGCAGATTGGGAGAATCTATAGTCAACTTTAGACTCTGCTTGATGATACTGAGCTAAAAAAATTCAGTTAGTCAAACTTAATCTATCTCTACTACTGATTTAAGTGTTGCCCAAATGCTTTCTCCAAATAAACACTCATAAAAATTGGTCTGGCTTGTACCTTTCTAACAAGTTTATGGATTTAAAATAAATTAAATCAGATTTCTTTTCACTACAAGATTAAGTTGTTGGTTGCCTTAAGGGGACAGCAATTTGTAGGTAGTTTTAGGAGTTTTGTCTGGACTAAGCAGCGTTAACCAATATTAAATTTCTTCTAGATGTTGCTCTGAGATTGGTGGGTAATGCTGTCCTTCCTGTGGCATACATAAATGGGCAAATTGAACTATTTTGTTTTTCTTACATTTATCAATGTCTGCAGTAAAATTTTTCCATAGGGAAAATATCTAAAATGTGGATAATTAGTATTTATGAATATAAGAAATTGAATATAAGTCATCAGATTGTTGTACCATCTGCTCTGTCCCAAGCAATAAGCTACAACTATAAACTTAAAGATAAAAATATTCACTTAAAATTGGACTTTCTGCTTTCTAGTTGTTGAATTCTTCATTTAGTGGAGGATTAAGTGTGTTATTATAAAGTAAACAAATATATCATTGCAAAAATTAAAAGGAAAATAAGAAAGGAAGGAGGGAGGGTGGGAAGTGTCATCATGTTCTTAAAACTGTATATGACATACATGAAGTCTGTTTTCCTTATATAAGTAAATAAATATATTTATTTTAAAAAATTGGAGCCGGCGCCGTGGCTCAATAGGCTAATCCTCCACCTTGCGGCGCCGGCACACCGGGTTCTAGTCCCGGTTGGGGCGCCGGATTCTGTCCCGGTTGCCCCTCTTCCAGGCCAGCTCTCTGCTATGGCCAGGGAGTGCAGTGGAGGATGGCCCAGGTGCTTGGGCCCTGCACCCCATGGGAGACCAGGAAAAGCACCTGGCTCCTGGCTCCTGCCAGGATCAGCGCGGTGCGCCGGCTGCAGCGGCGGCCATTGGAGGGTGAACCAACGGCAAAAGGAAGACCTTTCTCTCTCTGTCTCTCTCTCTCACTGTCCACTCTGCCTGTCAAAAAAAAAAAAAAAAAAAAAAAAATTCCTTAAAAAAAAAAAAAAAAATTGGAATGAATTTTTAATTTCAATTTTCTGGACAAAATCAGATAAACACACACAATACTATATGGTATTGCAAATTGGAAGCAGTAATTTGCAGATCAATAGAGAAACCTTCAAAAAGTTCATGGAAAATGCATCTTATGAAAAAATTATGAATTTCAAAACATTTTAGAGTCAAAGGATACACATTTTTATTTCATCTTCCGTGAGTATTTTGAATATACTCTTGTTAATTATATTTAAAAACACATGATATCATTTTAGGAGAAATTTTCTTACTCTTAAGTTTTAGACGATACAATTAGATAAAAACATGTTAACTAGGTTAACTTTTTAAAGACCATTCCTTAAGTATCTATCTATTAACTTTTGCATAAAATGAAGCCCAGTGTGTTTATATTATTTTCTCTTCAAATCACTGTTGGACTTCTATAGTTTTTTTTTTTTTTATGGAAATACTGAATGGAATGTTTGGTGAAATCTTGTTCTCTATATCTTTCTTTTCACTCACAAATACCATTTCTAAATATTTAAATAAGAATTATAATAATTTGTGATATACAGTTTGAATGTTTAGTAAGAAAAATATGCATTTTTATTCTTAGCAAATGTTATTAAAAAGAAACATTCAGAAATATGCTTGTTAAACTAGTATTCATAGCTAGTAGAGGCAGTTACTGATTTTAATGATTTAAGGGCTTGACTAGCATATGAACCTATTTTTCTTGTCAGCCACATACCCATGTTGAGGGTCTTGTTTGCTTTTTGTTGTCAGTCATTCTTAAAGTTTGGTACGTAGATACTTTTCACTGCTTGGGAAAGCACTGGGACAGAGTAAAATACATAGCATTAGACTGAGGCTCAGTAGATGAGATTAGAGCTTGGAAATGAAAGGATTTAAAACTGAAGTTAAAGGGCCAGGGCTGTGGTGAAGGTTAAGCCTCTGCCTGTGGTGCAGGCATCTCCTAAGGGCACCCGTTGGTGTCCTAGCTGCTCCACTTCTGATCCAGCTCCCTGCTGGTGTGCATGGGAAAGCAGTGGAGGATGACTCAAGTGCTTGGGACCTTGTCACCCATGTGGGAGAACCAGAAGAAGTTCCTAGGCTCACTGGTGGCCATTTTGGCCATCTGGGGATGGAAGCTCTCTCTCTCTCTCTCTCTCTCTCTCTCTCTCTCTCTGTGTGTGTGTGTGTGTGTGTGTGTGTGTGTCTTTCTGTAACTCTACCTTTCAAATAAATAGATCTTTAAAAAAAAAGAAGTTAGAACCCTGGTACCATTAATTTACATATATTTTCTAAAGATAGACCTTAACTTGGCTGTACCTCTATGTCAAACATGAACTACTATTAATAATATAATTCCTACTGTCAATAAGACAAAGTCCACCCAGTTGTTTAGGATGAATCCATTTCTAGAAGAGAACCATAGATGAATTTCGCAAATGGGGCCTCATAAAATTATAATGGATTTTCCAAATAATAACTGATGAGCACCAGGCCATGACAACTATAGTAGACTATTTTTATGAAGTTTCTTCAATATAAATTGATGTCACATGTAAGAACAAGTTCAGAGGAGTGCTGAGATAGGCTACATATCCCAGTTTGCAGAGATAAGAATATAGTAGGTTCTTGCAAAAGGAGGGGGGAACTGGCTGAGACTAATAATAAGCACAGTTAATGTCTAGATTATATATAATCTATAGAAATTCTCTTCCAGTTATCACATATAATCCACATTTTTATTAGATAAAGTTGTGTTAGAGAAGTCATCATTTGATCATAACCATTAGAGCTAATCTGTGAGATTGGTAAGAACTCTATGATTTAAAGGACTCTGTTTGGATCCAGGACACAAATTATTTCCATTACACCTGTCCATTAGGTGAACAAAGAGGCATATACAATTAACAAGAAGCACACTTTTCCAACTATTTTATTTTGAAATCCTATGATTTGAATTCCTGAGGATGATATATTAATGATCACGAGCTGTGTCACTATAAAAAAAATTCTCAATTATAAACTATTACAAATGGTGATTCTAAAATTTTTTTATTTTTTCATGTGTCTGTTGGCCATTTGGATTTCCTTTTTTGAAAAATGTCTATTGAGGTCCTTGGCCCATCTTTTAAGTGGGTTGTTTGTTTTGATGTTGTGGAGTTTCTTGATCTCATTGTAGGTTTTGGTTATCAACCCTTTATCTGTTGCATAGTTTGCAAATATTTTTTCCCATTCTGTCGGTTGCCTCTTCACTCTCCTGACTGTTTCTTTTGAAGTACAGAAACTTCTCAATTTGATGCAATCCCAAATGTTAATTTTGGCTTTGACTGCCTGTGCTTCTGGGGTCTTTTCCAAGAAGTCTTTGCTGGTACCTATATCTTGCAGGGTTTCTCCAATGCTTTCTAATAATTTGATGGTGTCAGGTCGTAGATTTAATTCTTTAATCCATGTTGAGTGAATTTTTGTGTAAGGTGAAAGGTAGGGGTCTTGCTTCATGAATATGCACGTGGAAATCCAATTTTCCCAGCTCCATTTATTGAATAGACTGTCCTTACTCTAGGGATTGGTTTTGGATCCTTGATCAAATATAAGTTGGCTGTATATGTTTGGGTTGATTTCTGGTGTTTCTATTCTGTTCCATTGGTCTATCCATCTGTTTCTGTACCAGTACCATGCAGTTTTGATAACAACTGCCCTGTAGTATGTCCTGAAATCTGGTATTGTGATGCCTCCAGTTTTGTTTTTGTTGTACAAGATTGCTTTAGCTATTCGAGGTTTCCTGTGTCTCCATATGAATTTCAGCATCATTTTTCCAGGTCTGAGAAGAATGTCTTCTGTATTTTGATTGGTATTGCATTGAATCTGTAAATTAATTTTGGGAGAATGGACATTTTTATGATATTGATTCTTGCAATCCATGAGCATGAAAGATTTTTCCATTTCTTGGAATCCTCTTCTATTTCTTTCTTTAAGGTTTTGTAATATTCATCGTAGAGATCCTTACTGTCCTTGGATAATTTTATTCCAAGGTATTTGATTGTTTTTGTTAAGATCACTAGCAATCAGGGAAATGCAAATCAAAACCACAATGAGGTTTCACCTCACCCCGGTTTGAATGGCTCACATTTAAAAATCTACCAACAATAGATGCTGGAGAGGATGTAGGGAAAGAGGATGTGGGGAAAAAGGGACACTAACCCATTGTTGGTGGGAATGCAACCTGGTTAAGCCACTATGGAAATCAGTCTGGAGATTTCTCAGAAACCTGAATATAACCCTACCATACAACCCAGCCATACCACTCCTTGGAATTTACCGAAAAGAAATTAAATTGGCAAACAAAAAAGCTGTCTGCACGTCAATGTTTATTGCAGCTCAATTCACAATAGCTAAGACCTGGAATCAATCCAAATGCCCAACAACAGTAGACTGGATCAAGAAATTATGGGACATGTACTCTATAGAATACTATACAGCAGTCAAAAACAATGAAACCCAGTCATTTTCAACAATATGGAGGAGTCTGGAAAACATCATGCTGAATGAACTAAGCCAGTCCCAAAGGGACAAATATCATATGGTCTCCCTGATTGGTGACAACTGAGCACCAAAAAGGAAACCTGTTGAAGTGAAATGGACACTGTGAGAAACAATGACTTGTTCAGCCATTGTCCTGACTGTTGATGTACAATGTAATACTTTATCCATGTTAGTATTTTTTTTTTGTTCTAGTACTATTGGTTGAACTCTGTAATTAACACACAATTATTCTTAGGTGTTTAAATTTTAACTGAAAAGTGATCCGTGTTAGGAATTTGGAAAACATTATGTTGAGTGAAATAAGCCAGTCCCAAAGGGACAAATATCATATGTTCTCCCTGATCAGTGACAACTAACCGAGCACCAAAAAGGAAACCTGTTAGAGTGAAATGAACACTATGAGAAACGGTGACTTGATCAGCCCTTGCCCTGACTGTTGATGAACAACTTAATATGTTATTGCTCTTAGTATTTTTTATGTTTGTTCTGCTTAATACTTTTGGTTGAATACTGTAATCAATACACAGTTATTCTTAAGTGTTGAAAATTAACTGAAAAGTGATTGCTGGTAAATATAAGAGTGGGAATAAGAGAGGGAAGAGATGTGCAATTTGGGACATGCTCAAGCTGACTTGCCCCAAACGGTAGAGTTAGAAACATACCAGGGGATTCGAATTCAATCCCATCAAGGTGGCATATACCAATGCCATCTCACTAGTTCACTTGATCAATTTCTGTTCACAGTTGATCATAATGATAGGATAAGAGCCAAAGGGATCACAAAACAAGACTAGTGTCTGCAAATATTAACTGATAGAATAAAAAAGGGAGAGAACGATCCAACATGGGAAGCGAGATACACAGCAGACTCATAGAATGGCAGATGTCCTAAACAGCACTCTGGCCTCAGAATCAGCCCTTAAGGCACATGGATCTGGCTGAAAAGCCCATGAGAGTATTACAGGCATGGAAAGCCAAGACACTCTGGCAAAAAAAAAAAAAAAAAAAAAAGAGCTAAATGAAAGATCTCTGTGAGTGATATCCCAGTGGAAAGAACAGGTCATCAAAGAAGGAGGTACCTTTCTCTGAAGGGAGGAGTGATCTTCCACTTTGACTATGACCCTGTCTAAATATGATCAGAGTCGGTGAACTCAAAAGGCTTCCATAGTCTTGGCAACTCATGACAAGAGCCTAGGGTGATTACTGATGCCATAAACAAGAGTGTCAAATTGTTAAGTCAACAACAGGAGTCACTGTACACTTACTCCTCATGTAGGATCTCTGTCCTTAATGTGCTGTACATTGTGATTTAATGCTATAACGAGTACTCAAACAGTATATTTCACTTTGTGTTTCTATGGGGGTGCAAACTGTTGAAATCTTTACTTAATGTATGCTAAACTGATCTTCTGTATATAAAGAGAATTGAAAATGAATCTTGATGTCAATGGAAGGGGGGGAGGGAGTGGGAAAGGGGAGAGTTGCGGGTGGGATGGAAGGTATGGGCGGGAAACCATTGTACTCCATAAGCTGTACTTTGGAAATTTATATTCATTAAATAAAAGTTAAACAAAAATTTAAAAAATGAAAAAAATTTTTTATTTTAATTTTTGGCAAAAACTTTCCAAAGGTTTATACCTCCATAAATTGTGTGTGACCATAAATCTTAAAGTTAGTGATGACTTTTAATCAGGAGGAAGATGATGAACTAAAGCTAGCTGTTATTTCCCTTATAGACGTTGATAACATCACAAGTTAATGGCATTAGAGATGAAGAGTTGAGATTTTTACAGCCCCAGGATTTCAAAATGATGTATGATATACCAGCCTTATTTGATATCTATTTGTATCTATATCTATATCTATATCCATATCTAAAATCTGGGTTTTAAAAAACATGCAAAAGTGTTCTGATATTTGAAAAAAACTAGGTTCTTATCCATTATTAACTCACATAAGACAACAGCTATGATGACAAAGGATGGGTACTTATACACAGGCTATAAATATAGATGAATAATTCATTTTTCTATTAATTTTGAATTTATAGCCTAACTGGCTGAACTCTACTTTTTCTTTTCTAGAAAGGTATACACCAGACAAAATATGACACTGTCAACAGTCAAGACATAAAGCACCCAGCAATAAAAATCAGACTTATTATACATATTTATCTTATTTGATCACCTATTTGTTGGCCCCATATTATGGTTTACTGGGATGTTCTGGAAAGCCATGTCTTCTCTAGAGATAATCTTTTTTTTTTAATTTTATTATTTTTTTTTTTATTTTTATTTTTTTGACAGGCAGAGTGGACAGAGAGAGAGAGACAGAGAGAAAGGTCTTCCTTTTGCCGTTGGTTCACCCTCTAATGGCTGCCGCGGTCGGCGCGCTGCGGCCGGCGCACCGCGCTGATCCGGTGGCAGGAGCCAGGATCCAGGTGCTTTTCCTGGTCTCCCATGGGGTGCAGGGCCCAAGCACCTGGGCCATCCTCCACTGCACTCCCTGGCCACAACAGAGAGCTGGCCTGGAAGAGGAGCAACCGGGACAGAATCCGGCGCCCCAACCGGGACTAGAACCCGGTGTGCCGGCGCCGCTAGGCGGAGGATTAGCCTAGTGAGCCGTGGCGCCGGCCTAGAGATAATCTTAAATATGAATTTTTCTCTACTTTTTTCAGCATGTGATTTGAAAGCTACTCATAGGCCCCCAAATATTATCTTTCTTAACATATTACTGAATCCTCCTTAACATGTTACTGTCTTCTAAAGCACATTATAACAATTAAATTGTATTTCACCATAATTCTCAATATCTCAACCTAAGTCAGAGAATAAAACTGATGTCAAAATTGGAATTTATTCAATGAAGTCCTTGACTGCTTCTTGTAAGATTATGTGACTTTTAGATTCTAGGAGGAACTCATTGCAATGAAAAGATTATTCAGGAAATGCTAACTGAATAACTGCTGTGATTTAGAATCAAGAGACCAATCAATCTGTTGCTATCTCTGCTGTCCATTAGGTAAATGCATGTACCAATCACAGAAATGAGTACATTATTCAAACTCAGATTGCCTGATGCAGATTAAACACCATCCATGAAGAATTGCCT
This sequence comes from Oryctolagus cuniculus, assembly GCF_964237555.1. Classification (NCBI taxonomy): domain Eukaryota; kingdom Metazoa; phylum Chordata; class Mammalia; order Lagomorpha; family Leporidae; genus Oryctolagus; species Oryctolagus cuniculus. The sequence goes on along the minus strand of NC_091432.1, from coordinate 207,727,460 downwards.
AACACTAAACAAACAAACAAATACCAGTTTACCTAGCTGCTCAAATATATGAACATCTGGGATGACTTTCTCTGGGGGTTAGCCAAGCCCAAAACTGGCACTGGCATATTGAAGTTACTGAGTCACTAACATCCGTCATCTAACATGTATGCTAACCAAACTGCATTATTGTTTCAACTTTGCTATTTTACTGCCTAACTTTAAAAAATCCCATTCATAATCCTAGTATTTAAAGAATTATTCCTTTCATTATTGGTATACATGAACTTTATCCAATGAATTTACATACTCCTCTTCACACCAAAGAAAACAATTCTTTTTTTTAGATTTTTTTATTTCAAAGGCACAGTGGTAGGGAGAGAAATAGAAAGAGTAGACAGAGATCTTTAATGTGCTGATTTAAATCCCTAAATGGTTGCAAAGGCAAAGTTGGCCAGGCCAAAGTCAGGAGCCAGGAAATCTATCTGGGTTGCCCACTTGGGTGGCAGGGGCCCAAGAACTCGGATCATCTTCCACTGCTTTCCCAGGAGCATTAACAGGGAGCTGAATTGGAATGAGAGCAGCTCAGTATTGAACTGACATCCCGATATGGGATGAAAGTGTTGCAAGGACTGCTAGCCTCAGCAACACAATTCTTGTCCTTTTGACAGTACTTCAGAGGATTATTTTATGTTGCTTAATAGAAAGATCAGATGTTACTACTGAGTTGTGTGGTCTACATGTTGAATGCTCTAATGTCCTATGTACAGCCATCTTCTATAAGGATCCACGTGTAACCTTCCAGTAGTTGGAAGGTTGGAGTAATACAAGCTTTTCAGGATGTTCCGTCTTTTACCTTTGCTTTGATTCTTGTGAATAATTAAAGGATTGGACTTCATCATGTGCAACAGGTAGTCATTCCTATCATCTAGCTGGCATTAGTGATCATAATTATTATATCCATCCTGTCCCCTGAGATGCTGTGCATCATCTAATGGCACCATGCTGGTTGTCTTCACTCCAGAAGAAAGAAACTAAGTATTTTTGATTGCTGTAAGACTGTGGAGGTGGGACAACATGATGGTGATACACAGCTGGTACCTTCTGACTTGGTAAAAAACTCCTGAAACCACAAGAAGCCAGAGTAGGGAAGAGAATAATAAAGGGTGATTATCATTCAAGATGTTAGAATTTTTTGAGTTGTCTTTCACTATTTTACCTTCTCTCTGATTCAGGCAGGACTGTGGATGAGCAGTGGAAGAGTTGGCAGCAACTCCAGCACCTTCTAGCAACTTTCCTGACAGTTCATTCCAGAATATTGCTTCCTTCTGTCATGTAAGTGCTATGAAGTTTTCTGTGGCATAGAACTACATATCTGCTCCTGCATAAACGTATTAGTGCTTTTTTTTGTGTGTTTTCCTTATAATTATATCATGGAATCATCTTAGATTTAAAAAGATATGGGTAATTTTACTGGCTTGGGTGCTTCTTTAGCCAAAAATACAACATTGGGAAAAATAAGGATTGGCTGTCTATGTCCCACTTGATTGTCAGTTTCTGAGAATAGGATTCCAAAGGGATGGGGACAGAAATGGTAGCAGCTACCATTTTAAAATTTTAAAAGAAAGGAGATCTAAATGTGTGGACACCTAGGCTGAGTATGGAATTAGCACTTACAGTTCCTTGCACTGTCGCCTCAGTAGATCAAGATTTTGTGGTCCAGGCAATTTATAACCTTTGGGTTTCCTCTTTAATTAAAAGATTATGAATTATGGACAGAAAATTATATGAGAAAGTTAATATTTATATTAATGAACAAAGAAATCACAATATTTCATCATTTTTAAGGTCTGACAAATATTAAATCCACCACAAAACAAAAACCCAAATATTTTTATTAATTTATTTCTCTATACTTTTGCAACCCATTTTTTTTTTGACAGGCAGAGTTAGACAGTAAAAGAGAGAGAGACAGACAGCGAAAAAGGTCTTCCTTTTTCCGTTGGTTCACCCCCAAAATGGCCGCTACTGCCGGCACGCTGCACCGATCTGAAGCCAGGAGCCAGGTGCTTCCTCCTGGTCTCCCATGTGACAACCATTTTTTCTTAATATTTTTTCAGAATTTTTTTTTTAAACAAGAGGCCAATAAAAGAGCATAAGGACAAAGAGGTTGAGGGGAAAGCTCCCATCCTGTTTCACTCCTCAAATGGCTATAATGTACCATCTGGGGCAAAGCAAGGAACCAAGAACTCATCTAGGTCTCCCACGTGGATGGTAGAAATGTAACTATTTAAGCCATTGCTGCTGCTTCCCAGGGTATGTATTGCAATAAACTGAAATCAGATCTGAAGACAGAGGTGGGAATTGAATCCAGGTACTTTGATGTGTGACATGGGCAACTTAACTGCTAGGTCAGACAAGTGCTCTTGTCTATATCTTCTTTGACCTCAATAATTGTATGACACTATTTTCTCTGGCAAATTTGCTCAAATCTTTCTTTATTATTGAAAAAATTTAGAAATGTTTCAGCTTTAAAACTCACCATTGGTGATGCTATGAAGTGCTTAGGGTTAATGTCAAAGTTTGGAAAATCTCTACTGAATTTCTTTCATATGTAAACTGTTACAATTTGCTCATTGTGTCTTGTACTACTAGATATAAGTGCTTTTTCAAACATGGGAATTCTAATAAATGACATTTTCATGAATCTTACCGAAAAAGGAAAAATGCAGAATATGTTGCTAATTGTGTAAGTTGAACTACTAAGTTTATTTACTATAAGAGAGAACATCTTTTTGAACTAGTCTTTGATGAGACCCCAATCTTCTGTTTCAAATTTTACATAAATGATGATAGAAAAAGTTTTCTACAGACTTAATTTTGGCTTCATATATTTTAATCGAATTTTCCTCCTCTACTACCTTGTACCAACTTCTGGAAGTCATAGCTCATATTCATATTGTAATGTAATCAGGTCTTGGGTCTTCATGACAAAACCTATGTGAGCTGGCACAGTGGGCAATATAGGAATATTCCTGAAATCCCTTTCTATGCTAGATAACTAGTAATACCTTAGCTAGGCATGGAAATGGCTCTGAATTATGTCTATAACACCAAGTTCAAACTAAGTATATTTCTAATTCAACTTCCTTTTAGCCATACTCCAAAAATGTTCTGATTATTACAGATGCAAAAGGGTATTATTGAAAAAAATGGCACTTGGAATGAAATTCTTATCTATAACTACAGTATCCTAAGTTTGCAAACTTTCACAAAAAACTTAAGACCATATAAGTTCAATGTTAGAGCCCCTCCACCAGCCTTGGAAAGGAACCCCTTCAATTGACGCTTACATTTCATTAATTTTTTGTTAAATAGATCCCAGTGTCCTATAACCAATGAAAAAGAGGTAAGAAATCAAATGCTGTATGCCTTGGATGAACATATTGCAAGGACAGAGGCATGCCTACAGTTTTCAACTAAAGATCCCCAAGTACTATGAAGAGGTCAGACACTAAAAAGTCATTTAGTATTATGGCAGTGATAATGAAAACTCTTAATGAAATACACAAAATGGAAATCTATATGACTTTTCTCCAAAATATAGTTACAGTAGAAATCTTTAAATATTTCCTAAATGAATTTAGGTCATTGATGGCTTCATTCATTTTAAGAACAGTCTCTTTATAAAAAACATAAAGGCTTACAAGGAATGATTTACACTATTATTAAATTATATAGGTACCAGTTTAAGCTTCATATGACCATCTTTCAGACTCTCTTTTTTATATAAAGAAGTTTAATCTATGTTTCTTAATCCCTTAGGAGAAAGTAACTTTTAAAATGATTTCAGTTAATTGTTTAATAAGATGTTTTTAATGCTTCTCAAGGATCCTATTTTTCCTGTAGTTCAACTGTACTGATGTGTAGTTCACCACTAAATATATTACAATTCCAAAACTGCTGAATATTCATGAGGTTAAATTTTTGTCTAGGAGAATTGTTGGAAGAAAAGAATCATTAAAGTAGATGGTAGGAAGGACTTGTAAAGTTCATTAATCATACTATTCTGCTTTTATCACATTTCACATAATCTCAGATAAAAACCACATTACTTCTTACCACCTGAAAAGAGTACTCCATTTCTTATGTATTATGAATTTTATTATGTTCCTACTAAATGCTGATTATTGTGTTTATCAAAGAGTAAAGATAACTTTGATAGGTTATCAAATCCTTTGGACAGAACCATCTTTTTTTTTTTTTTTTTTAAGACTTTATTTATTTACTTGAAAGGCAAAGCTATAGTCATCTTCCACTGTTTCCCAGGAGCATTGGCAGGGAACTAGATCAGAAGTGGAACAGCCAGGATTCAAACTGGCATCCAGATGGGATGCAGGGTTCTCAGGCAGCAGCTTAACCTGTTCAAACACAATGCTGGCCCCCAGAGCCATGTTTTATTCACTATTATATTAACTGAGTCTAGCAGAGGGTCTGAAAATCAGATACTCATTACATGGGTTGTTGGAGTAACAAAGTCAGTTCATAATAGAAGCTTGTTTCAGAAATGTTTTTGGAAAAGAAACCGTTTTTGTTTAGTAAAATACTTTGA